>NC_141873.1:228142292-228783542 GCF_056163025.1 Triticum urartu | reverse complement strand
TATGGCGACAATGCAAAATGCACAAACCAAGATAGCAATTGTGTATATACGGGAACAATCTTTGTGGCACACGAGATGATATGATGATACCAACATGGTATGGTATGTATGTATGCAATGGATGGTGTAGATCACTAATGTGCACAAGTAACATTGCCATCAATACTCAAAGGCTAGTCTCGATAGGTAAGTGACGCAAAATGGGCTAGGGGTTATCAATGCAATGGTAAGGAAAATATACAATGGATGTCATCAAGGTTACTGTCCTTGGCGATGATGAGTGGCGGTGTTCTTGATGTAGAACCATTCCTAATTAGCCGAAACACCTTAGGAAATGGAAAAACCGCGAACTCAAAATCGCAAATGTCAAATGTCAAATGGTGGTAGCGGGAATGCGGTGGTGGTTGTAGAAGCTCAATGGGATTGCGGAAATGCAATGATGGGTTTTGAGACGCAATGCGGAAGTGGAGGGTAAGGTGGTCGACTATACACGGTGTCGGAGGTGGAAGCACAGTCCCTAAGTAGCCGAAACACCTTAGGAGACACAACTCACAACACAAACAAAATTGGGTTAAGTTGGGGTGGCGGAAGTTATGGTAGTGGTTGATCAAGAAGCAACCGTCCCGAAGTAGCCTAAACACCTTAGGATACTCAAGTCACAACTCAAACAACCTCAAATGCTAAGGGGAAGAAAATTGGTTAGGTCGTGGAAGGCTATGATGGTTTTGCGGACGATATGGTGGGAGCCCTAGGCAAAGATGCGAAAGTTCCAAAATTTGATGGTGTCAAATGATGTTGGTGGTATTTCTGTGGGATGAAGGGTGTCAATAGCTTCAAAACAAGCTAAATAACGTCAAAATCGGAATTCAGATGAATTAGTTATGGTCAAAACAGTGAAACACGGGAGGCTGAAATCCCAGGGGTCGGACATCCTGGGTCAGGGGCCGGATATCCGGGGGCTGATGTCCAGAACAGTTCAAATTTTGTGCTCCAGGAGCCGGATGTCTGGCTTGGGGCCCGGATGTCCTGCCTGAGGCCCGGATGTCCGGCCCGACGATTCCAGATCGGGATTTGGACTTCGAAACTCGATTTGGGGCGGAAATTGATGATTTCGGAGGTAAAATTTGATGGATTTTGTGGATTAAAGGTGGGGAAAAGTGGGGAGAAGCTAGATCTACTAAAGACACAACGAATCCATGGATCAAAATCAACAAAACATCATCAAAACCAACAAATCACAAGAAAATTGGGGGCTATTTTTGTGGGGAATTTTTGAATTTAGGACGAAATCAATAAAATAAGGCTAGAAAACAAGGGGGTAGGGGCTCCAAATTCGTGATCAACCTTGCTCTGATCCAAGATGATGTAGGGTGGAACCCTAGATGGCCGATCTTTCACGAAAGGAGCGGATACCAACGAGGAACGGGAAGAACACGAGGAGAAACACGAGGGAAAACACGAGAGAATCACTCAAACCAATAAGATACGGTCACACATATGCTAGATCCTCGAAACACAAAGAGATACAAGATCCACGATCAACAAGGGATGATACAAAGGTAATCGGTTCTTCTTCGTGAGGAGGTCTTGAGGGGTCTTCCCATGAAGGAGTCTTGAGTCCAAGGTGGATCTTCTCCGAAGAGGTAACGGTCCCTCGCAATGGAGTAGATCCAGATGGATGAGCGAAGCTCTATCTCAAAAATGAGCTAACACACGCTAACCCTAACTAGGAGGAGGAGGGGGTCTATATTTAGCGTTAGCCCACGAAGGGGTAAGTGAGAGGAGGGATACATGGGCCCTTGGCCTGTTCACTGTGCGCAGACAGGCGCCGGATGTCCGGGCTAGAGGCCGGATGTCCGGCGGCTCATGAAGAGCCGGATGTCCGGGCCTTGGCTGGATGTCCAGGCTGAGTTCGGCCTGAACAGATGCTCTCTGGATAGGCGAGGTCGGATATCCAGGCGAAGGGGTGATACGTCTCCAACGTATCTATAATTTTTGATTGTTCCATGCTATTATATTATCTATTTTGGATGTTTAATGGGTTTTAATATGCTCTTTTATATTATTTTTGGGACTAACCTGTTAACCGGAGGCCTAGTGCCAGTTTCTGTTTTTTTCTTCCTATTTTAGAGTTTCTCGAAAAAGGAATACCAAACGGAATGAAACCTTGCAATGATCTTTCTTGACCGAATGCAATCCAGAAGACTTGGAGTCGAAGTTTGGAACTCCACGAGGCGGCCACGAGGCAGGAGGGCGCGCCTAGAGTGAGTAGGCGCGCCCCTACCCCCATGGGCCCCTCGTAGCTCCACTGACGTACTTCCTTAGTCTATATATACTCTTATACCCTAGAAACATCGCAGAGAGCCACGAAACCACTTTTCCACCGCCGCAACCTTCTGTACCCGTGAGATCCCATCTTGGGGCCTTTTCCGGCGATCTGCCGGAGGGGGAATCGATCACGGAGGGCTTCTACATCAACACCATTGCCTCTCCGATGAAGCGTGAGTAGTTTACCACATACCTTCGGGTCCATAGTCATTATCTAGATGGCTTCTTCTCTCTCTTTGATTCTGAATACAAAGTTCTCCTTGATGTTCTTGGAGATCTGTTCGACGTAATACTCTTTTCGATGTGTTTGCCGAGATCCGATGAATCATGGGTTTATGAACAATATTATCTATGAATATTATTTGGTTCTTCTCTGAATTCTTATATGCATGATTTTATATCTTTGCAAGTCTCTTTGAATTGTCTGTTTAGTTTGGCCTACTAGATTGATCTTTCTTGCAATGGTAGAAGTGCTTTGCTTTGGGTTCAATCTTGCGGTGTCCTTTCCCAGTGACAGTAGGGGCAGCAAGGCACGTATTGTATTGTTGCCATCGAGGATAAAAAGATGGGGTTTATATCATATTGCTTGAGTTTATCCCTCTACATCATGTCATCTTGCTTAATGTGTTACTCTATTCTTATGAACTTAATACTCTAGATGCATGCTGGATAGCGGTCGATGTGTGGAGTAATAGTAGTAGATCCAGAATCGTTTCGATCTACTTGACACGAACGTGATGCCTATATTCATGATCATTGCCTTAGATATCTTCATAAGTATGCGTTTTTCTATCAATTGCTCGGCAGTAATTTGTTCACCCACCGTAATACATGCTATTTTGAGAGAAGCCACTAGTGAAACCTATGGTCCCCGGGTCCCTTTCTTATTATATTGCATCTCTTTTATTTATAGAGCATCTCGTTTACTATTTTGCAATCTTTACTTTCCAATCTATACAACAAAAATACCAAAAATATTTAATTTACTATCTTTATTATATCTCACTTTTGCGAGTGACCGTGAAGGGATTGACAACCCCTTTATCGCATTGGTTGCATGGTTCTTGATTGTTTGTGCAGGTACTAGGTGACTTGTGTGTTGTCTCCTACTGGATTGATACCTTGGTTCTCAAAACTGAGGGAAATACTTACACTACTTTGTTGCATCACCCTTTCCTCTTCAAGGGAAAACCAACATATGCTCAAGAGGTAGCAAGAAGGATTTCTGGTGCCGTTGTCGAGGAGATCTACACCAAGTAAAGACATACCAAGTACCCACCATAAACTCTTCTCCCTCGCATTATATTATTTTCCATTCGCCTCTCGTTTTCCTCTCCCCCACTTCTAAAATGATTTTCGAAAAGATTTGCCCTTCTTCCGTTCGCTCTTGTGTTATGATGTGCCTTCTATTTGCTTGCATCTTTGCTTGCTAAAAGTTTATGGATCCCCATCCACTTGCTAATCTTTTTAAAGGATCCAATTATGATGGACCAATTGCTAGTGAGTTGAGTGCACTAGTTTATCTTTATGGAGTTTTGCTTGAAATCCGTGAATCTGGAAATTGTGATGAAGTGCTTTATAAAGTGATTCACGATAGATCTTTGAATAAAAAGCATGATTGCAATGATGTTATTATAAATTCTATTAATATCAATTGTGCTATTAATATGCAAAACCCTAAGCTTGGGGATGCTAATTTTGCTATGTCTACTACTTGTTGCAATGATCAGGATTGGGGTGATTCTTCTTATACTCTTGAAAATTTATTTAAACCCCATGATGAATATGAGATTGATAATAATGTTTGCAATAATATTGAAAGTGGTTTCAGAAGAGTGTCAACTTTAGATCCCACATATTTGGAGAATGTTCAATCTTATGATTTTTTTATAAAAGTGGGTTTGGAGAGGTCATGACTTAAGTTAATGTTAATCCAACTATTTTGGAAGAGTGTCAACTTTGCATGCATGTGGATCGTGTTGAGAATATTTTATGTGATAGCTATATTTTTGAATTTTATTATGATCCTACATGTAATTATTATGAGGGAGGAAAATATGGTTGTGGAAATTTTCGTGTCACTAAATTACCTCTCGTTATGTTGAGATTGCTATTGTTTCTTTCTCCTTCCTTGCATATGCTAGTTTTTGCTTGTCTTGATAATTTGTTTGATTATATAATGCCAATGCATAGGAAGTATGTTAGACTTATATGTTATTTTCATATGCGTCATGATGCTCCCTTCGTGTTTCAATTGCTATCTTTCATGTGAGCATCATTAAAATTATAGATGCCTAGCTAGGGGCATTAAACGATAGCGCTTGTTGGGAGGCAACCCAATTTTATTTTTGTTCTTTGCTTTTTGCTCCTGTTTAGTACTAAATAATTCATCTAGATTCTGTTATGATTGTGTTTTTTATGTTTTAGTTAGTGTTTGTGCCAAGTAAAGCCTTTAGGATCTTTTTGGGTGATTGTTGTTTGATCTTACTGATAAAAACAGAAAGTATGCGATCACGAAAATAATTATCATTTTTTTACCAGAGAGCGATAAAATACCAATTCCAACTGCAGTAGATCAATATACTTTTTATCCTAGTCGTCCTAATTTTTTGGATTTTTTGGAGTTACAGAAGTAACGGAAATCTCTAGATTGATACAGACTGTTTTGTTTCTTTACAGATTCTGTTTTTCGTGTGTTGTTTGCTTATTTTGATGCGTCTATGAGTAGTATCGGGGGGTATGAACCATAGAGCAGTTGGAATATAGTAGGTTTAACACCAATATAAATAAAGAATGAGTTCATTACATCACCTTTAACTGGTGGTTTATTTTCTTATTCTAACGGAGCTCATGAGATTTTCTGTTGAAGTTTTGTGTTGTGAAGTTTTCAAGTTTTTGGGTAAAGATTTGATGGATTTTGGAATAAGGAGTGGAAAGAGCCTAAGGTTGGGGATGCCCAAGGCACACCAACGTAAAATTCAAGGACAACCAAAAGACTAAGCTTGGGGATGCCCAGAAGTCATCCCCTCTTTCGTCTTCGTCTATCAGTAACTTTACTTGAGGCTATATTTTTATTCACTACATGATGTGTGTTTTGCTTGGAACGTCTTGTATGATTTGAGTCTTTGCTTTTTATTTTACCACAATCATCCTTGCTGTACACACCTTTTGGGAGAGACACACATGAATCGGAATTTATTAGGATACTCTATGTGCTTCACTTATATCTTTTGAGCTAGATAATTTTGCTCTAGTGCTTCACTTATATCTTTTTAGAGCACGGTGGTGGTTTTATTTTATATAAATTATTGATCTCTCATGATTCACTTATATTATTTTGAGAGTCTTTTATAACAGCATGGTAATTTGCTTTGGCTATAAAATTAGTCCTAATATGATGGGCATCCAAGATGGGTATAATAAAAACTTTCATATAAAGTACATTGAATACTATGATAAGTTTGATTCCTTATGATTGTTTTGAGATAGGAAGATGGTGATATTCGAGTCATGCTAGTTGAGTAGTTGTGAATTTGAGAGATACTTGTGTTAAAGTTTGTGATTCCCGTAGCATGCACGTATGGTGAACCGTTATGTGATGAAGTCGGAGCATGATTTATTTTTCGATTGTCTTCCTTATGAGTGGTTGTCGGGGACGAGCGATGGTCTTTTCATACCAATATATCCCCTAGGAGTATGCGCGTAGTACTTTGTTTCGATAACTAATAGATTTTTGCAATAAGTATGTGAGTTCTTCATGACTAATGTTGAGTCCATGGATTGTACGCACTCTCACCCTTCCACCGTTGCTAGCCTCTCTAGTACCGCGCAACTTTCGCTGGTACCATAAACACACCATTTACCTTCCTCAAAACAGGCACCATACCTACCTATTATGGCATTTCCATAGCCATTCCAAGATATATTTCCATGCAACTTTCCACCGTTCCATTTATTATGACACGCTTCATCATTGTCATATTGCTTTGCATGATCATGTAGTTGACATCGTACTTGTGGCAAAGCCACCTTCATAATTATTTCATACATGTCACTCTTGATTCATTGCACATCTCGGTACACCACCGGAGGCATTCACATGGAGTCATATTTTGTTCTAAGTATCGAGTTGTAATTCTTGACTTGTAAGTAAACAAAAGTGTGATGATTATCATTATTAGAGCATTGTCCTAGTGAGGAAAGGATGATGGAGACTATGATTCCCCCACAAGTCGGGATGAGACTCAGAACAAAAAATAAAAAAGGGAAAAAAGGAGGCCATAAAAAAAGAGAAAGGACGAAATAAAAATGAGAGAAAAAGAGAGAAGGGGCAATGCTACTATCCTTTTTCCACACTTGTGCTTCAAAGTAGCACCATGATCTTCATGATAGAGAGTCTCCTATGTTGGCACTTTCATATACTAGTGGGAATCTTTCATTATAAAACTTGGCTTGTATATTCCAATGATGGGCTTACTCAAAATGCCCTAGGTCTTTGTGAGCAAGTGAGTTGGATGCACACCCACTTAGTTGTTTTGTTGAGCTTTCATACACTTATAGCTCTAGTGCATCCGTTGCATGGCAATCCCTACTCACTCACATTAATATCTATTGATGGGCGTCTCCATAGCCCGTTGATACGCCTAGTTGATGTGAGACTATCTTCTCCATTTTGTCTTATCCACAACCACCATTCTATTCCACCCATAGTGCTATGTCCATGGCTCACGCTCATGTATTGCGTGAAGATTGAAAAGGTTTGAGAACATCAAAAGTATGAAACAATTGCTTGGCTTGTCATCGGGGTTGTGCATCATTTAGATATTTTGTGTGATGAAGATAGAGCATAGCCAGACTATATGATTTTGTAGGGATAGCTTTCTTTGGCCATGTTATTTTGAGAAGACATGATTGCTTTATTAGTATGCTTGAAGTATTATTATTTTTATGTCAATATTAAACTTTTGTTTTGAATCTTTTGGATCTGAACATTCATGCCACAATAAAGAAAATTACATTGATAATTATGATAAGTAGCATTCCACATCAAAAATTATGTTTTTATCATTTACCTACTGATGGACGAGCAGGAATTAAGCTTGGGGATGCTTGATACGTCTCCAACGTATCTATAATTTTTTATTGTTCCATGCCATTATATTATGTGTTCTGGATGTTTAATGGGCTTTAATATGCTCTTTTATATTATTTTTGGGACTAACCTATTGACCGGAGGCCTAGTGCCAGTTTCTATTTTTTTGCCTATTTTAGAGTTTCGCAAAAAAGGAATACCAAAAGGAGGCCAAACGGAATGAAACCTTTGCGATGATCTTTCTTGGACCGAACGCAATCCAAAAGACTTGGAGTCAAAGTCTGGAACTCCACGAGGTGGCCACGAGGCAGGAGGGTGCTCCCAGGGGGGTAGGCACGCCCCCACCCTCGTGGGCCCCTCGTAGCTCCACCAACGTACTTCTTTCGCCTATATATATACTCTTATACCCTAGAAACAACGCAGAGAGCCACGAAACCAATTTTCCACTTCTGTAACCTTCTATACCCGTGAGATCCCATCTTGGGGCCTTTTTCGGCGATCTGTCAGAGGGGGAATCGATCATGGAGGGCTTCTACATCAACACCATTGCCTCTCCAATGAAGCGTGAGTAGTTTACCACAGACCTTCGGGTCCATAGTTATTAGCTAGATGGCTTCTTCTCTCTCTTTGATTCTCAATACAAAGTTCTCCTTGATGTTCTTGGAGATCTATTCGATGTAATACTCTTTTGCGGTGTGTTTGCTGAGATCCGATGAATTGTGGGTTTATGAACAAGATTATCTATGAATATTATTTGGTTCTTCACTAAATTCTTATATGCATGATTTGATATCTTTGCAAGTCTCTACGAATTATCGGTTTAGTTTGTCCTACTAGATTGATCTTTCTTGCAATGGGAGAAGTGCTTAGCTTTGGGTTCAATCTTGTGGTGTCCTTTCCTAGTGACAGTAGGGGCAGCAAGGCACGTATTGTATTGCTGCCATCGAGGATAAAAATATGGGTGTCGGTATCAAAACCGGCGGATCTCGGGTAGGGGGTCCCGAACTGTGCGTCTAGGCCAGATGGTAACAGGAGGCAGGGGACACGATGTTTTACCCAAGTTCGGGCCCTCTTGATGGAGGTAAAACCCTACATCCTGCTTGATTAATATTGATGATATGGGTAGTACAAGAGTAGATCTACCACGAGATCAGAGAGGCTAAACCCTAGAAGCTAGCCTATGGTATGATTGTTGTTGTCCTACGGACTAAAACCCCTTCGGTTTATATAGACACCGGAGAGGGTTAGGGTTACACAAGGTCGGTTACAAAGGAGGAGATATCCATATATGTATTGCCTAGCTTGCCTTCCACGCCAAATAGAGTCCCATCCGGACACGAGACGAAGTCTTCAATCTTGTATCTTCATAGTCCAACAGTCCAGCTAAAGGATATAGTCCGGCTGTCCGGAGACCCCCTAATCCAGGACTCCCTCAGTAGCCCCCAAACCAGGCTTCAATAACGATGAGTCCGGCGCGCAGTATTGTCTTCGGCATTGCAAGGCGGGTTCCTCTCCGAATTCTGTGTACCTGTCGAAATAATGTCCGGTTTCTTGCGAATGTTGCACTCCTTGGCTTCCACGCCCAATAATGGCCACTTTCCATGTGTCGAGCGAATATGAAGAGCCAGGGTGTTTTCACATTTACCCCCCTAGCTGTGTGAATGAGCCGCCTATTTAAAAAGACGAGGATTCAGATCCAAATCACACCATCCTCCCTTGGCGAGCCTTCATCGGAGTGCGCCCGACAGATATCCATTCCATCATGGCCGGTCACCGCAGCTCCTCCTCTCGCACCCCTACCTCCAAGCCTGGAGATTGGGAGAGATGTTCAGTCCCGCACAGCAAATTAGTGATGCTTCAGTCCAAGGGATTTCTTCCCCCTGTGTGCATGGTCCCGGTTCGAGCCGGGCTCGCCACCTATAATGGCGGAGAGCAAGTGGAGAGCCTTCCCAATCCCTCCAAGGGAGAGCGGGTATGGCTCGGATTTCCAATTCATCCATTTCTCCGGGGGCTCCTGGAGTTCTACGGCCTCCAGTTGCACAATCTTACGCCTGCCTCCCTGCTGCATATCGCGGGATTCGTAGCCCTTTGCAAGTTGTTTTTGGGCTGTGAGGCTCATTTCGCTCTGTGGAAGAAGTTGTTCTGCCTTGTGCCCCATTCTCAGAAGGGGTCAATATATCAAGTGGGCGGAGCCGAAGTGTGGCGTGTTGCCGGGACCGGATACCTGTCCGGTACCCCAAAGAAGACGTCCGAAGACTAGCCTTCAGAATGGTTTTATATAGAAGACGTCCCCCTCCCGGATCCTATTCGGATCGGCCTTCCTGAGTTCGAAAACGCCCCTTTGAAGAAGCGCCGGAGCTGGCGTCCACGGAGCTCCCTGGAGGAAGATGATAGGGACATTCTTTACCTGATGAGCCGGATAGGTTTTTTAGCTCGATCCGGATTGACCATGATCAAGGTCATGGCCACATGCATCACGCGGGGGGTGCAGCCGCTTCTGTATAGAGGCCACCCCATGTGGGATTTCAACGGGGAGGATGACGCCACCCGCCACGGCCGCAAAGGGCCGGGATCGGCTGCTGATCTAATAAAGATCTTATCCACTTTGTACAAGGGAGAAGAGGAGGAATTCCTTCATGTCAACCCGAAGGGCGGATTTTCTATGTACAATCCTCTGAGCTGGGTAAGCGGAGACTTTTTATCGCCCATCCATTTAGTATTCCCGTAGTTAAGTATTCATTCTAGCGATTTCATCGCAGGAGCTACGCCAGGCTGTAAAGGAGATAAACAACCCTCCTCCACAACCCGAGGACCCTGGACGGTCCCTTGACTCGGCCTCCCAGGAGGATCTGGACATATCTGTGGAGCTGATCGATGGGGTATTTTACCAAGCGAGTAATGACAATGCTTTGGTGGCCATTACGGCCGATTACCCTGGGCTAGTTCCAGCCTCATAGGTGATTGAGACCGAAGTCCCAGCAGTTCAAAAAGGGATCCGTCCTTGCGCTTTTTTGATTGCCGTATAACAGCCGTGTTTTGCAGGGGAGGTCCTCGGGGAGGAAGGCCGAGCCTCTGGCAACTAGCCAACAAGGGGCCGCGAGGCCAGGCGGGCTGAAAAGACCCGCAGTCCGGATTGAGACACCGGCGCAGCGGTACGGTGCGCCGTCTTTATTGTAAGCCATTATTCAGAGGCATACTAACGCCCATGCGTTCTTTCAGGAAAAAGAGCGCTCGCCGGACTATACTCGGAGAGGCTACCAATCGCGCCTCCACCAGCCAGGCTCCAAGGCCGGATTCGGAGGCGGGAAAGAATACGAGGCATGCGCCGGGTGCTCCTCCGACAGAGGATGCGGACAAACTGTTCGCCACCAATTCCGAGGTGGAAAGTGCCATGAACCAGAGGCGTCGCCGGACTGTCCTTCATGACGCTTGTTTCTCCCAAGAGGAATTGGATGCCTTCAACTCGGGAGACGCGCACCTCCGTGCCGCTCAAAATGGTCTAGCCAGAGCCACGGAGCAGTATGTAAAAGACATACGGGTGAGAAAATTTGATGATTATATATATCAGTAGCCCCTGAGACTTGAAACAGTTAGGATAACTGATTTAAGGATCATTTGTTATGCAGGTTCTTATAGAAAAGAATACTCAACTGTCCCAGGAGCTGGAAGAGTGCAAAGCCCAACTTCAGGCCGCACTGGCCGCAGCAGGGGAGCCCAAAGAGACCCCCTCTGGTAACATATATTTTGAATGATAAGTATCATATAGAATGCGACGTATATGCAGATCTGATGATAAAATTGCAGATGACGCTAGAGTAAATCCGGATAAGCAACAGCTCATACGCCAGCTGAAGGCTGGTGAGAGCATGCTTACGAGGGTGAGGCAGGAGAAAAATGATCTCCTAGATGCCAACACCAAGCTGGGCGTGGAACTACAAGATGTTCGTGCCCAACTGTCGGACTCTGTTAAGGAAAATCGGCGGCTTCGACGCGGCATATTTAGTAAGTGCTTGAACGAACTTTGAAAAAGAGTTAGGTGAGGAAGCTGGCTGACAGAGTTATGTCTATAGGTATGCTAACAGGTCGTCCTGCCGAGGAAATGCCCGGTTCAACGGGTGACCTTCTTCCCGAGCTCTCACAGCTGCACGAACGAGTTCGGCAGGTGATGCAAGGCGTCGCCCAGGCCTTGTGGCCATCCGTCTCCATACCCGAAGGCCTTGGAGAGCTTGCAAAAAAGCTAAAGGGAGTGCGGCGGCGCTTCCGATTATGGAAGATATCGGCCTGCCGTCAGGGCGCTAGGGAAGCCTGGGCGATGGTGAAGACATGGTACATGAAGGATGACCCAAACCACATGGCCGAAGTCGGACCAGTGGGGCCCGATGGGAAGGAGATCCCTGTGAGCTTAGTGTACAGCCAAGTAGAATTGGCTGCAAAGTATTCCCAACAGGACTGTAGACTAGACAGCCTATTGGATGGTATTGAAGAGGAATTCAACCAGTCAAATTGACTATGTAATTTTAAAGTGACATGTATAATGCCTTCTAGCCGGATTGTAGATCGTTTGTCGTGGCAGACCTTTTCGCTTCAACCTCGGGACCCGACAGTCCGGAGTGTATCCGAATACCCTCTCGGTTATGTAAGAACCGGGGCATGCGTGGAGACCAGGCGTATGGGTCATTAGTGCTTTATTAGACAAGTGCCCAACTAGTTATGTTATATTACATGGGTAGTAAGAAACATCTTCCAAGGAGAATAGTTCCGTTAAGGGTTCCTTTCCCTAGGTAAGCATGCCCTAAAGTGCATGTCCGAACTGCGATAAGAAGCGCAGAAAAATCATCTGGGGGTAGATATGAATAATAAAAGTCATCTTTTGTTCACCGACCGAATATTCCCTTAAGAACGCTAGCTTTCGGCTTCACCCAGTCTGAGGTACATGTCCGGCTGACCCGGCGGTAACAATCGCAGAGGTGCTCCCCTTATGCCCTAGCCGAATTAACGGGAACGTAGGGCATAAATACAAGAGCCAGGCAACTAGCTTGGCCAAAACTTAAGTCATATCGATGCATATAATGGTGAAAAAAGGTACATGCGGAAGTATAACACATGTGTTGGGCGTGAGGCCCAGGAAAATAACTTAATCTTTTGTGAAAGAAGCCCCCAGGTATGAAGAGTGCGGCTAGCGCATCTGTAATGTACGAGTGAGGCACAAGGTGACCCTTGAAGGCCTAGAGAAATAAAAGAAAGAAAGGGAAACAAGACAGGAGGAGATATCATATTGTTTGAGTTCATCCCTCTACATCATGTCATCTTGCTTAATGCGTTACTCTGTTCTTATGAACTTAAAACTCTAGATGCATCCTGAATAGCGGTCGATGTGTGGAGTAATAATAGTAGATGTAGAATCGTTTCGATCTACTCGACACGGACGTGATGCCTATATTCATGATCATTGCCTTAGATATCTTCATAACTATGCAATTTTCTATCAATTGCTTGGCAGTAATTTGTTCACCCACCATAATACATGCTATCTTGAGAGAAGCCACTAGTGAAACCTATGGCCCCCGGGTCTCTTTCTTATTATATTGCATCTCTTTTATTTACATCACACCTCATTTACTATTTTGCAATCTTTACTTTCCAATCTATACAACAAAAGTACCAAAATATTTACTTTACTATCTTTATTAGATCTCACTTTTGCGAGTGACTATGAAGGGATTGACAACCCCTTTATCGCGTTGGTTTCAAGGTTCTTGATTGTTTGTGTAGGTACTAGGTGACTTTGCGTTGTATCTTACTAGATTTATACCTTGGTTCTCAAAACTGAGGGAAACACTTACGCTACTTTGCTGCATCACCCTTTCGTCTTCAAGGCAAAACCAACGCATGCTCAAGAGGTAGCAAGGGGTCGGATGTCCGGGGCTTTGGGAGTAGCCGGATGTCCGGGGTATGGGGCCGGATGTCCGGGCTGTCAGGCCGGATGTCCGGCCACTGTAGGAGTTGGCCCTTCTTCCTTCTCCCGTCTTTGCTTCCGCGCATGATTGGCCTTGGTCCTTGGGTTCTCCATGGTCTCCTTGGGTGTACCTGAGTATGCACAAGGTTCGCGCTTGAGTTAGCATCCATGTCTTATATGCAGAATGGGAAGATTCGGAAAGGAGCGAGTTCACGTTAGGTCCAATGGCGCATGCTTGAGGTCTTAACATGTGGGCACTTGGGGCTTGGCGAGTTGTCGTAGTGTACATGGGGATGATCGAAGGATGCTCCGCATCAAAACGATACCTAAAGGACGTTAGAAAATCAAACCCGTGGTATAGTGGTGATTGCGTACCGTGGAAATTTTTATGAGGCCAAACGATGAAGTCACCGGCCATTGGTATTTGAATTAACATGTCTCCTTTGGAAACCATGGTCCTTCATTTGAGATGCTACGGTTTGGAAGGAGCGATCATCAAAACTTGTGCCAATCTTTACGAAATTTTCCCTAGTGTTGTGAGAGCACGCCACGGGCACATACCGATTTTGATCATGTCTGGACTCCATCTGAATTCCTTGTAATTCAAATACCAACTAGGCCTACGCCGGTGGCCACACCTCGTGGCCGAAATGTTTGAAACTTCTCCCCGTTTCTCGGACAATGGATGAAAACTCGCAAAGCGACACACAAATGATTTGTACACCTTCTTTGATAAGTAACACCCAGATGTAGATGTAGAACGGTTTTGAATTTATATGCACTAAATGCAAGGTAAGTGCAAAAAATGACTTAAATATAGCAGACGAGACCTGAAATGGGCCAGAAAACCAAACCTAGGGTATATACTTGATTGTTTACCGTGAAAAAAATCGAGACAGAACGATGTAGTCACTGACGATTGGAGTCCGAAGTGTCGCGTCTCCTTTTGGAAACTATGATCCTTCTGTGAGATGCTCCCATTTGGAAGGTGTGAGCACTGAAACTTGTCCAATCTTTACCAAAAAAATTCCATGGGATCCTGAGAGCACGCCAGGGTGACACATCGATTTCATTATTTCTGGACTCTATATGCATTTCCTGTAATTAGAATACCAACAAGGCTTACGCCACTGGCCGCACCCTGTGGCTGAACTGTTTGAATTTTTTCCGTTTCTCGAACAATGAATGAAAACTCCCAAAGTGACGCACAAATGAGCTTGCTATCTAGCACCCACGTGTAGTTGCGACTATTTGAAACAACTCAAATATAGCAAACGATACCTCAAATGCATAAGAAAATCGAACCATAGGGTACAATGGTGATTTCTTACTTAGAAAACCATTTGGAGGTGAAACAATGAACTCTTGTTTTCATTCAAACGAAATATGTTGTTAGTTCATGTAAATGTTTTCAAATAGCACACGGTTCACTCACGAAAGCTGTGTGGTTGCCTGCCAAACCGTGGCCGATGCCCCCCTTGCTGTGCACGGGATCTGAGTCGTGTGTTCTGATTGGCCAGAACCCAAACCCCACAGATCATACGTCTGCACCGTTGGATGCTCCTAGATCAAACGACAACCCTCATCCCTTTTGACAGCAAATGCAGTCCGGCTAGGATTTGATTTATATGCCAAAATGCACGATAAATGCCAAAAAATGTCTTAAATATAGCACACGAGACCTGAAATGCGCCAGCAAATCAAACCCGTGGTATGATGGTGATTTCTTAACGTGGGAAAAATTTAGAGGCGAAACGATGAACTCACGTCTTCATTTCAAAATTAGTACGTCTTCATTTCAAACGGAATTATTCTCTTTGTGCACATTAGCGCTCAGAGGCAACCGTTTGCACAAGCCTTTCCGTGCGGCGACCGGGGATATTTTTCACCCTTTTCACCTAGGACGCCAACACCCCCCCACTGCCTGCCCGCGTTTCACTCAACTAGTGCACCCAATATCCATCGCCAGCTCCCCCTCCCACGGATCCAAAGAAAAACCCTCTCCGGCGCCGGCGTGCTCACCCCGGCCCTGTGCCCGCTCTTCGGCGCCAGGCCTACCTCCAATGCCATTCCCAACACGTAGATGCCTGCGCCTCACCGTCTTCGTTTGCTCGCCAGCCACCCTCGAGCATATCGATCCTGTAACCCTCACCTCTCCTGTGGTCTGGCCGGGTTTGCATTAAGAAACCTGTTAGTTACTGCTCTCCATCGCGGTGAGGCATATTTCCTCACAATCCCTCTTCCTATTTTGTTCCGTATGTTCCCAAATTGGCTATAAAATAACAGAGAGCGTATATATGTTCATTATCTACCTTCCTAACTAGTACATATAAGTTGTATTTGTTCTAATAAGTTACTACAGATTTACAGATCAGGGGCGCCCGAGTCACACAAACTTAACAAATAAGCAATACAATTTCTAAATTATGGCATGCCATGTTTAGATAGCTTGATACCAAGTTGTTACTTTTATGATTATCCTCCTTTTCTGAGTTTCGCATGTGTTCTCTGTAGATGCCGAGTAGTAGCGACAGCACTCATGCTTTAGGTGATGTATATTCATCTGATTACGACAACCCTAGGTCTTCAGCAGATGATGAGGGATCAAGTAATCTTGAACGGGATAGAGCTGCAGCAATTACCCTTCCGATTAGGACACGGAGGAACGCTCCAAGGAAGCCCACACACTAGCCTAAAGGTGTATATGAAGTAACCGAGATCGATTTAAATTCTTGGTATCCAACTAAACTAGATAAAGCAAGCACGAGGTTCAGGAGTGTGTGTGGACTTGTTGGTAGGGCAAGGCTCAACATTAATCTGCCGGGGTTTCGGAAGGCTGACACAGAAACACGGCAAAGGATAGTCCAAGAGATCATGGATCACTTCAACGTTCCAGAGTAGTGGAGAATGCAGGTGGAACACTCTTTCTACTTCTTGAGCTTGCGTTGGTTTTTCCCTTGAAGAGGAAAGGGTGATGCAGCAAAGTAGAGATAAGTATTTCCCTCAGTTAGAGAACCAAGGTATCAATCCAGTAGGAGACAACGCACAAGTCACCAATACCTGCACAAACAATCAAACAACTTGCGCCCAACACGATAAAGGGGTTGTCAATCCCTTCACGGTCACTTACAAAGGTGAGATCTGATAGAGATAGATAAAACTAAACAAATGATAAAGTAAATATTTATTGGGTTTTTTGGTTTATAGATCGGAAAGTAAAAGATTGCAAAATAGTAGATCGGAAACTAATATGATGGAAAATAGTAGATCGGAAACTCATATGATGGAAAATAGACCCGGGGGCCATAGGTTTCACTAGTGGCTTCTCTTAAGATAACAAATAATATTGTGGGTGAACAAATTACTGTCGTGCGATTGATTGAAAACCACAAAGTTATGACGATATCTAAGTCAATGATTATGAAATATAGGTATCACGTCCGTGTCAAGTAAACGGAAATGATTCTGCATCTACTACTATTACTCCACACATTGACCGACTCTTGCTTGCATCTAGAGTATTAAGTTCGTGAAGAACAGAGTAACGTGTTAAGTAAGATGACATAATGTAGAGGAATAAAATCAAGCAATATGATGTAAACCCCATCTTTTTATCCTCGATGGAAACAATACAATATGTGCCTTGCTGCCCCTACTGTCACTGGGAAAGGACACCGCAAGATTGAACCCAAAGCTAAGCACTTATCCCATTGCAAGAAAAACCAATCTAGTTGGCGAAACTAAACCGATAGTTCGAAGAGAATTACAAAGATATCAAATCATGCATATAAGAATTCAGAGAAGATTCAAATAATATTCATAGATAAGCTGATCATAAATCCACAATTCATCGGATCTCAACAAACACACTGCAAAAGAAGATTACATCGGATAGATCTCCAAGAACATCGAGGAGAACATGGTAGAAGCCCTCCGTGATCGAATCCCCCTCCGGTAGGATCCCAAAAAAGGGCCCTAGATGGGATCTCACGGGAACATAATGTTACAGCGGTGGAAAAGTGTTTTCGTGGATGCTTCCGGTGGTTTGGGAATATATGTGAATATATAGGAGGAAGATCTAGGTGAGGGTGGTCACCGAGGGGCCCCCAAGGTAGGGGCACGCCCTCCACCCTTGTGGCCGCCTCGTGGCTCTTCTGACTTGCACTCCAAGTCTCCTAGGTGTCTTCTGGTCCAATAAAAATCACCGCGAAGGTTTTATCCTGTTTGGACTCTGTTTGGTATTCCTTTTCTGTGAAGCTCGAAAAAAAGGAGAAACAGAAATTGGCACTGGGCTCTAGGTTAATAGGTTAGACAAAAATAATATAAAATAACATATTAATGCATATAAAACATCCAAAACAGATAATATAATAGCATGGAACAATAAATTATAGATATGTTGGAGATGTATCAAGCATCCCCAAGCTTAATTCCTGCTCGTCCTCGAGCTGGTAAATGATAAAAACATAATTTTTGATGTGGAATGCTACCTAACATATTTATCCAAGTATTTTTTCTTTATTGTGGCATGAATGTTCAGATCCATAAGATTCAAAACAAAAGTTTAATATTGACATAACAACAATAATACTTCAAGCATACTAACAAGGCAATTATGTCTTCTCAAAATAACATGGCCAAAGAAAGCTTATCCCTACAAAATCATATAGTCTGGCTATGCTCCATTTTCATCACACAAAATATTTAAATCATGCACAACCCCAATGACAAGCCAAGAAATTGTTTCATACTTTTGATGTTCTCAAACTTTTTCAACTTTCACGCAATACATGAGCATGAGCCATGGATATAGCACTATAGGTGGAATAGAATATGTTGGTTGTGGAGAAGACAAAAAGAAGGAGATAGTCTCACATCAACTAGGCGTATCAACGGGCTATGGAGATGCCCTTCAATAGATATCAATGTGAGTGAGTAGGGATTGCCATGCAACGGATGCACTAGAGCAATAAGTGTATGGAAGCTCAAAAAGAAACTAAGTGGGTGTGCATCCAACTTGCTTGCTCACGAAGACCTAGGGCAATTTGAGGAAGCCCATCATTGGAATATACAAGCCAAGTTCTATAATGAAATATTCCCACTGGTATATGAAAGTGACAACATAGGAGACTCTCTATCATGAAGATCACGGTGCTACTTTGAAGCACAAGTGTGGTAAAAGGATAGTAACAGTGCCCCTTCTCTTTTTCTCTCATTTTTTGGGCCTTCTCTCTTTTTTTTTGGCGTCTTTTTTTATTTTGTCCGGAGTCTCATTCCGACTTGTGAGGGAATCATAGTCTCCATCATCCTTCCCTCACATGGGACAATGCTCTAATAATGAAGATCGCCACACTTTTATTTACTTACAACTCAAGAATTACAACTCAATACTTAGAACAAAATACGACTCTATATGAATGCCTCTGGAGGTGTACCAGGACGTGCAATGAATCAAGAGTGACATGTATGAAAGAATTATGAATGGTGGCTTTGCCACAAATACGATGTCAACTCCATGATCATGCAAAGCAATACTACAATGATGAAGCGTGTTATAATAAACGGAACGGTGGAAAGTTGCATGGCAATATATCTCGGAATGGCTATGGAAAGGCCGTAATAGTTAGGTATGGTGGCTATTTTGAGGAAGGTATAGGGTGGGCGTATGGTACCGGCGAAAGTTGTGCGGTACTAGAGAGGCTAGCAATGGTGGAAGGGTGAGAGTGCGTATAATCCATGGACTCAACATTAGTCATAAAGAACTCACATACTTATTGCAAAAATCTACTAGTTGTCGAAACAAAGTACTACGCCCATGCTCCTAGGGGGATATATTGGTAGGAAAAGACCATCGCACGTCCCCGACCGCCACTCATAAGGAAGACAATCAATAAATAGATCATGCTCCGACTTCATCACATAACGATTCACCATACGTGCATGCTACGAGAATCACAAACTTTAACACAAGTATTTCTGCAATGCACAATTACTCACTAGCATGACTCTAACATCACCATATTTATATCTCAAAACAATCATAAGGAATAAAACTTATTATAGTATTCAATGCACTTGATATGAAAGTTTTTATTATACCCCTCTTGGGTGTCTATCATATTAGGACTAAATTTGTAAGCAAAGCAAATTACCATGCTGTTTAGGGACTCTCAAAGTAGTATAAGTGAAGCATGAGAGTTCAATAATTTCTATAAAATAAAGCCACCATTGTGCTCTAAAAATATATAAGTGAAGCACTAAAGCGAAATTGCCTAGCTCAAAAGATATAAGTGAAGCACATGGAGTATTCTAGTAAATCACGATGCATGTGTGTCGTCCCTCTCAAAAGGTGTGTACAGCTGATGTCTACTACACAACCTTCTTCTTGTAGACGTTGTTGGGCCTCCAAGTGCAGAGGTTTGTAGGACAGTAGCAAATTTCCCGCAAGTGGATTGTAACATCCCAAATTTTCAATTTGGAATGTTATACATAGGTCATCCATGCACATCATATTTTATTGCATTTCGTTTCGCAATCCTCAAAATCCTAAGCAACTCAAGGACCCTCAGAGAGAGTTGGGGATTTCCAGGTTTTCATATTTGATTCTTATCAAATAATGAAACGAGGATTTTGATTTTAATAATTTTTCTCTCTGAAAAATATTTCGTATTAAAATATAAGAGAGGAGATAATATGACTTCTCCAAAATAATCGAAATATTGGAGGAAAAATATTAAAATCATTTATTTTGATTTTTTTATTCGATTTTATTTGCATTAGAAAAATTGCACGTTTTCGAAATTGCATTTTAGGGCCAAGAAAATGTTCCTCTCGTTCTAAATATTTTATTTAGACGGTGAAAATTTGTTTTGGCATTTTTAGATTTTTATTTCATTTTCTAGGATTTTATTTCTGTCGGCGAAATTGTTTAAAAAAAATCTCCAGCCGACTGGGCCGAACCCAGCCGGGTCGCCGGCCCAAGCCGCCGCCGCCTTCCCGCGCGCGACCACCGACGCCGCCGAGCTCGGACTGGAGTCCGAGCCGGACTCCGCCTCCGCCGCGCCTTGCCCCCTCCTCCAAGTCGCCCCTCCCCCTTTATATACGGACCACCCGGCCCCCCCACCACTACACCACCGCCGCGGCCCGCGCCACCCACAGTTGCCCGCGCCAGCAGCCGCCGCCCGCGCCTGTTGCCGCCGCCGACCCCCCACCCCCCCCCCCCCCCCGCCCCGTGAGCCGCCGCCCCGCCGCCCAACCCCGCCTCGCCGGAGCCCCTCGCCGGAGGTACCGCGCCGGACCCGAGCCGCCGGTTTTTTTTAAACCGTTTGTTTTTTTAGAAACCCCTAGTCCGTTTTTTAGATCGGTTCGCCAGTTTTTCTCGGTTCTTCTATTCGTCCGTATGTTCGTCTTAGCGAACGATTTTCGCCCGTTAGTTATAGTTAACGAACGTTCGTTCGTTAGTCTATTCGTCATTTTTCTTTTTATCGAATTAATCTATGATTATTTTTGATCGTGATTTCTGATCCGATCTTAGTTTCGGTTTATCTTTTCGCTCGTTAGTCGGAATCAGGCGATTCAAGCGCCTAGTTCTTCTTCTCGAGACCCTCTTTCTGTTTAACCAACTTGCACAAGTATTTGCTACTGTAAAATTTGACCTTGGTTCAGATTAGTAAAGGGATCTTGTTTCTTTCGCCGTTTGAGTTTCGTTGCTCCGTTTGATTTGATTCTTTTTGCGTACCGGAGTTCTTAAGTTGAACTTTCTAGTCAAGCCCTCGTATTTGAGTTTTGCTTGTGCATCTTTGCTTGTTGCTTATGTATGTTATTGTTTGTTTGCGATAGAACACCCAGAGTGCGAAGCGTGTTACTACGAGTCTCTAGGTTTCGCGGATCGTCAGCAAGGCAAGTAACACATTGACCATACTCTTTTCATACCCAGGTTTATGCATTAGTTCCAATCCTCAAACATTGCATGATTAGGATGTCATTAACTTGTAGGTTGGGAAGTAGTCATTTGAGGTAGAACCTATTACCCTGTTACTATCAAACCCTTGGGAGTTACTTATACGCTTGCTTATATTGTTATGCTATGCTATGCTCGTAGACGTGGTTCGGGTTTGAGTGAAATCCATGACAGATGTGAGGTTATTAATTAATGGTTCAACTTAAGGTGGCAACTTAAATTAACATTTGGGTGGATTGAGGCACCTGGGGAACCCAGTGTTGTCTGTTTTTTTGGAAATCCCGGGGAACCCGTGTGATCTTCCTATGGACCGCCACCCAGGCTCAAAGGGAACTGAGATGATTCATGCTAGAAACTTCCATGTGTAGCCACAAGCTATTATGGGCTCTAGCATAGTTAAGTAAGTTACGTGAAGCTCTTGAAGAGGTAGATCAGCAGGTAGTGGGTTTTGTAGGTTTGGTATGGTCTACCCGGAGTATAGACTTAACGTTTCTGAAAGACTGTGTCTCGGTCATCCGTTTCTCAAACACCATGTAGTGCGAGAAATCCAACGGAGGCGATCGAGTCTTGTGGGGAAAAGTGGCTCTTTCGCAAAATTTAAAATCTATTCCTTTGTTGTAGGGAAAAATTGGCTTTTCGCAAAACTATAACCAGCCAAATATGTTATAGCATGTAGTGATAGCATTATTCTGTTCTTGCTCTACTGTGTTACATTGCCAGCATATTCCATGTGTTGACCCATTCTCGGGCTGCAACGTATTATGTTGCAGACTTTTCAGACGAGGAGTAAGGTTCGTTAGGTCGTTGCCATGCAGCTCAGCTATGTCGTTGGAGTTGATGGACTCACTTATCTTCCAAGCCTTCCGATGTTATCGCATTAGATGGCCTTAAGCCATATTATTGTAATAAGTTCTCTTTTGAGACATTCGATGTAATAAGTGTGTGATTGCTACTCTGTGATAAATCCTTCGAGTACTGTGTGTGTCAGCATTACCGATCCAGGGATGACACTAAAGCACAGAGACTTGACTGTTTGAGGTCAGGTTGCTACAAGATGGTATCAGAGCACACGCTGAGTGTAGGACACGACCACTAAAGCTAAACCATAGGTCACACTTCTCTTCTCATTTCTAACTCCTCTCCATTTTCTACTCCTCAGGATGGAGGATGCAAGGAACAAGTTTGCACTACCGGATGAAGACACACCATTTGGACGCCACCTGAAGGAAGTCACTAGGTACTTGAACATTGGAATACCAATCCTCACCGGGACATACAACGCCACTTTACCAAAGGAGGAGCGATGGATGATTCAAGTACAAGTTCCAGGAAGGACCTTCACGTCAGTCACTAAACCCATAGTTTTCCTTCGATGCACCAACCTGGAGTTTAGGAAAGAGTATGGCAGCTCACATCACCATGCGACGCATTGGAGAAGTCTACAACAGGGAACTCAAAGACACTATCTATCAGATATGTGGGCACTGAGACGAGCAATGGGAAGTAATCAGCACCAAGAAGGATAGATCCATTGCAGCTTTCATCCAGGAGTTAAACCAGCACATTCGACGTCAGGAGAACCAGATGTGCGCAGACATGATGGACTTGAAGAAGGCGAAGACTAGGATCATCGAGATGGAGGAAGACCTCAAGTTTACACGCGATGGATATGAGGAGGAAATCAAGACACTACTGGAGAAGAATGACGACCTAGTTAAGAAGATCGGAGTATTCATGGGAGGAACAGCCAGAGTATTCATGGGAGGAACAGCACCAGGAGTAGAAGACGATGATTCCACTTGCCCGGACAACTACATCATCATCGACGACACCGATTCCGATCCTAGTGAGGATGACTTTGAAGACGAAGCTGGAGCAGACAACATGGAGTCTTCCACCGATCAAAATTTCTAGATGACCACCATATATCATTAGTATTCCCCCATGTATTTAGTAGTAGTTGAGCACTTTTGCGATAGTTCTAGACCGCTTGTATGCCCTTGCTTGATTTATTGAGTGAAATGATTGTGTTTGTCTCATGTGCATATGTGTAGTGCTTTCTCATTAGACCCCCTTTTCTATTCTGATCTCTTCCATCTAAACCCATCAGATGCCTCTGAGACGTGACCCCGGATTTGCATTCCCGCCGGAGCTCACCCAGTTGATCCAGCAGCAGAATACTTTGATGCAATTGCTAGTTCAGAACCAAGGCAACAACAACAACAACAACAACCCGCCACCAGTGGACAACCTAGCCCGCTTTCTAAGGTTACAACCGCCGGTGTTTTCCAGTAGCACCGAGCCTATAGTTGCAGATGATTGGCTCCGCAGGATTGGAAGGGAGTTAACCACTTCAGGTTGCACTGATGCTGAGAAGGTGCGTTTTGCCGCACATCAGTTGGATGGACCAGCAGCATCATGGTGGGAGAATTACACTGTCACCTACCCCATAGCCACGGTGACATGGGACGAATTTTAGCAAGCTTTCCGCACAACTCATGTCTCAACTGGAGCTATGCAGATGAAGAAGCGGGAGTTCCGCAACTTACGCCAGGGGAACCGTACTGTGGCTCAGTACGTGGATGAGTTTAGCAAGTTATCTCGCTATGCCCCTGATGATGTGGCCACAGATGCCACGAAGCAAGAGAAGTTTATGGAAGGGCTGAATGATGAGATGAGCATGCAGTTGATGGTAGCAACCTTCAACAACTACCAGGAGTTGGTAGATAAGGCGCTTATGATTGAAGGGAAGCAGTAGCAGATTGAGAGCCGTAAGAGGAAATACGGACAAGGGAAGTATAACTCAGGAGCTCAGCAGAAACCTCGCCTAACCCCGAACTTGGGAGGACTTGTTCATAACCATGGAGGTCACAACCACACTGGAGGAGGATCGTGTAATCACAATGGTGCTAAGAATGGGAATGGGAATGGAGCTAACAACAATCAGAACCGCTCCAACCCAGCCACACCCTCCAAAAGAGATCGAAGTCAAGTTACTTGCTTTAAGTGCGGGAAGACATGGCACTATGCCAATGATTGCCCCGAAGGAAAGAATGGAAACAGAAATGGGAGCGCGGGGAAGAAGCCTAATCCATTCAACAAAGGACAAGTGAACCACGTTAACATGGAGGAGGTTGAAGAGCAGCCGGACGCGGTAATAGGTAAGTTTTTGGTTAAGTCATTTACCGCTCTTGTTCTCTTTGATACTGGTGCATCGCATTCATACATATCAAGGGGATTCATGGATAAGTTTAAACTACCAACCCAAACCCTTAGGACCCCTCTCCTAGTGAGTTCACCTGGGCAGAGTACATGGCTAGCCGATGGTGCGACCAGATACCCCTAACCATTGGTACACATGTTTTTCCGTCCGACCTAATTATCTTGGAGTCACAAGGATTGGATGTGATATTAGGTATGGACTGGATGTCGAAGTATGGAGGAAGCATTGACTGTGCTAGTAAGTCGATCTGTCTCACCACCCCGGAGGGAAAAAGGATTAAGTATGTATCTAGGCATGTGCCTACGAGGAGCCAAGTGAATGCCCTTACGGGAGTTGTTCAGGAGGAAGTGTCTGTAGTGAAGGATTACCCAGATGTTTTTCCAGAGGAGTTACTGGGCATGCCACCGGATAGAGACATTAAGTTTCTGATAGAGCTATTGCCAGGTACCAGGCCAATATCCAAGAGACCCTATCAGATGCCCATGAATCATCTGGAGGAAATTAAGAAACAGATCAAGGAGTTATTAGAGAAAGGTTACATTCGAAGAAGTTCATCACCTTGGGGAGCCCAAGTGCTTTTGGTTGAGAAGAAGGATAAATCCCTAAGGATGGTTGTTGATTATCGAGCTTTGAATGAAGTGACGATTAAGAACAAGTACCCACTTCCGATGATCAACGATCTGTTTGACCAGCTGCAAGGAGCTAAAGTGTTCTTGAAGATCGATCTGCGATCAGGATACCATCAGTTGAAGATTCGAGAGAAGGATATACCAAAGACAACGTTCACCACGCGGTATGGATTCTACAAGTATACGGTCATGTCATTTGGACGGACTAATGCCCCTGCCTATTTCATGAGCATGATGAACAAGGTGTTCATGGAATATTTGGACAAGTTTGTTGTGGTGTTTATAGATGATATTATGGTATACTCGAAGAATGAAGAGGAGCATAAAGAGCATTTGCGATTAGTTCTCGAGAAACTCAGGGAACACCAGTTGTATGCTAAGTTTAGCAAATGCGGATTTTGGTTGAAGGAAGTCGGATTCCTTGGACATGTTATATCAGGGGAAGGAATAGCAGTGTACCACAGCAAGGTTCAGTCAGTCACTGAATGGTTGGCACCCACTTCAGTTAGCGAGATCCACAGTTTCCTTGGACTCGCAGGATACTACCGGAGGTTCATTGAGAATTTTTCCAAGATTGCGAAGCCAATGACTGAACTATTGAAGAAGGATACTAAGTTTAAATGGACAGAAGATTGCGAGGCAAGTTTCCAGGAGTTGAAGAAACGTTTGACTACAGCTCCAGTGCTGACACTGCCAGATATACATAAGGATTTCCAAGTGTATTGCGATGCCTCTCGCTTAGGACTTGGATGTGTACTTATGCAGGACGGAAGAGTTGTTTTGTATGCCTCACGACAACTAAAACCTCATGAATTGAACTATGCCACGCATGAGTTGGAGCTAGCAGCCGTAGTGCATGCATTGAAGACTTGGACACATTACCTTATTGGAAACCGTTGTGATGTGTACACGGATCATAAGAGTTTGAAGTACATCTTCACACAGAAGAAGTTGAACCTTAGGCAGAGGAGATGGTTGGAACTTATAAAGGACTATGACATGAAGCTACACTATCATCTCGGAAAGGCCAATGTCGTAGCAGACGCTTTGAGCTGAAAGAGTTATACTAATATCCTTGAAAGTAAGGGATTGCCGAAGGAGTTAGCAGAGAATATCATGGAACTTCGATCGGAGATTGTTCCAATAGGTTTCGTTGCAACAATGGAGGTTCAGTCTACATTGTTGGGCAAGATTCGAGAAGCTCAGAAGGATGACAAAGAGATTGCCGAGATAAAGGAGAAGATGAGCAAAGGAAAGGCCAAAGGTTTTCGTGAGGATGAGCACGATACCCTATGGTTTGAGGATCGAGTTTATGTGCCCAATAACCCAGAGATCAGGAACTTAATACTTCAGGAGGCTCATGACTCACCATACTCGATACACCCCGGAAACACCAAGATGTATTTGGATTTGAAGGAACGTTTCTGGTGGACTGGTATGAAGAAGGATATCGCCGAGTATGTAGCCGTATGTGATGTATGTCAGAGAGTAAAGGAAGAGCATCAGAAGCCAGCAGGATTGTTACAGCCTATGCCGATACCCGAATGGAAGTGGGATAAACTTGGCATGGACTTTACCACCGGATTGCCCAGGACCAAAGCAGGATATGATTCTATATGGGTAGTAGTTGATCGCTTGACCAAAGTGGCTCACTTCATCCCAGTGAAAACCACTTATATGAGTGCGAAGTTAGCCAAGATATATATGTCCAGGATCGTATGTCTGCATGGAGTTCCAAGGACTATCGTATCAGATAGAGGAACATAGTTTACTTCAAAGTTTTGGCATCAGTTACACCAGACTTTGGGTACGAGATTGGAGTTCAGTACATCATTCCACCCGCAGACGGATGGATAGACTGAGAGAGTCAATCAGATTTTGGAGGACATGTTGAGAGCCTGTGCACTAGATTATGGATTTAGTTGGGATGACAATTTGCCTTACGCAGAATTCTCATACAACAATAGCTACCAAGCCAGTTTGAAGATGGCACTGTTTGAAGCCCTGTATGGACGCAGGTGCAGAACGCCGTTGATGTGGGATGAGGTAGGAGACCGGCAGTTGTTTGGACCAGACTTAATCAAAGAATCTGAAGAGAAGGTTAAATTGATTCGCAATAGACTGAAGATTGCTCAGTCCAGGCAGAAGAGTTACGCAGATTCAAAATTCAAGGAGGTAACCTATGAAATTGGAGACTAAGCATATCTGCGAGTATCACCCTTGCGAGGAGTGAAATGTTTTGGAGTTAAGGGAAAGTTAGCCCCAAGATTTGTAGGACCATATCGTGTTTTGGAACAGATGGGAGAAGTTGCCTACAAGTTGGAATTACCTGAGGGATTGTCAGGAGTTCACGATGTGTTTCACGTTTCACAGTTGAAGAAGTGTCATGCTGAGATGGCCGATATACCATTAAGAGATACAGTACCCTTGGAGGCGATTCAGTTGGGCGATGATTTGACTTATGAGGAGAAGCCGGTTAAGATTCTTGAGTTTGCCAGCCGAGTCACCCGCAGCAAGGTTATCAAGTTTTGCAAAGATCAGTGGAGAAGCCACCAGGGAACGAGAGGATGATCTACTCAGAGACCACCCACAACTATTTTCTAGCCAACCCGAATCTTGAGGGCGAGATTCATCTTAAGGGGGGTAGGTTTGTAACATCCCAAATTTTCAATTTGGAATGTTATACATAGGTCATCCATGCACATCATATTTTATTGCATTTCATTTCACAATCCTCAAAATCCTAAGCAACTCAAGGACCCTCGGAGAGAGTTAGGGATTTCCAGGTTTTCATATTTGATTCTTATCAAATAATGAAACGAGAATTTTGATTTTAATAATTTTTCTCTCTGAAAAATATTTCGTATTAAAATATAAGAGAGGAGATAATATGACTTCTCCAAAATAATTGAAATATTGGAGGAAAAATATTAAAATCATTTATTTTGATTTTTTATTCGATTTTATTTGGATTTTATTTGCATTAGAAAAATTGCACGTTTTCGAAATTGCATTTTAGGGCCAAGAAAATGTTCATCTTGTTCTAAATATTTTATTTAGACGGTGATAATTTGTTTTGGCATTTTTAGATTTTTATTTTATTTTCTAGGATTTTATTTCTGTCGGCAAAATTGTTTAAAAAAATCTCCAGCCGACTGGGCCGAACCCAGCCGGGCCGCCGGCCCAAGCCGCCGCCGCCTTCCCGCGCGCGAGCACCGCCGCCGCCGAGCTCGGACCGCAGTCCGAGCCGGACTCCGCCTCCGCCGCGCCTTGCCCCCTCCTCCAAGTCGCCCCTCCCCCTTTATATACGCACCACCCGACCCCCCCCACCACTACACCACCGCCGCCGCCCGCACCGCCCATAGCCGCCCGCGCCAGCCGCCGCCACCCGGGACTGCTGCCGCCGCCACCGCCGAGCCCCGCCGCCCAACCCCGCCTCGTCGGAGCCCCTCGCCAGAGGTACCGCGCCGGACCCGAGCCGCCGTTTTTTTAAACCGTTCGGTTTTTTAGAAACCCCTTGTCCGTTTTTTTAGATCGGTTCGCCGGTTTTTCTCGATTCTTCTATTTAGCGGACGTTCGTCTGTACGTTCGTCTTAGCGAATGATTTTCGCCCGTTAGTTATAGTTAACGAACGTTCGTTCGTTAGTCTGTTCGTCAGTTTTCTTTTTATCGGATTAATCTGCGATTATTTTCGATCGTGATTTCTAATCTGATCTTAGTTTCTGTTTATCTTTTCGCTCGTTAGTCAGAATCAGGCGATTCAAGCGCCTAGATCTTCGTCTCGAGACCCTCTTTCTATTTAACCAACATGCACAAGTTTTTGCTTCGATAAAATTTGACCTTAGTTCAGATTAGTAAACGGATCTTGTTTCTTTCGCCGTTTGAGTATCGTTGTTCCGTTTGATTTGATTCTTTTTGCATACCGGAGTTCTTAAGTTGAACTTTCTGGTCAACCCCTCGTATTTGAGTTTTGCTTGTGCATCTTTGCTTGTTGCTTATGTATGTTATTGTTTGTTTGCGATAGAACACCCGGAGTGCGAAGCGGGTTACTACGAGTCTCTAGGTTTCGCGGATCGTCAGCAAGGCAAGTAACACATTGATCATACTCTATTCATACCCAGTTTGATGCATTAGTTCCAATCCTCGAACATTGCATGATTAGGATGTCATTAACTTATGGGTTGGGAAGTAGTCATTTGAGGTAGAACCTATTACCCTGTTACTATCAAACCCTTGGGAGTTACTTCTACGCTTGCTTATATTATTATGCTATGCTATGCTCGTAGACATGGTTCGAGTTTGAGCGAAATCCGTGACAGATGTGAGGTTATTAATTAATGGTTCAACTTAAGGTGGCAACTTAAATTAACATTTGGGTGGATTGAGGCACCTGGGGAACCCAGTGTTGTCTGTTTTTTTGGAAATCCCGGGGAACCCGTGTGATCTTCCTATGGATCGCCACCCAGGCTCAAAGGGAACTGAGATGATTCATGCTAGAAACTTCCGTGTGCAGCCACAAGCTATTATGGGCTCTAGCATAGTTAAGTAAGTTACGTGAAGCTCTTGAAGAGGTAGATCAGCAGGTAGTGGGTTTTTTAGGTTTGGTATGGTCTACCCGGAGTAGAGACTTAATGTTTCTAAAAGACTGTGTCTCGGTAATCCGTTTCTCAAACACCAGGTAGTGCGAGAAATCCAACGGTGGCGATCGAGTCTTGTGGGCAAAAGTGCGCAAACCTCTGCAGAGTGTACAATCTAATCATGGTTAGCCGTGTCCCCGGTTATGGACAATCTTGGGTATCTAGTACTTGGGTTATCACAGGTATCTCATCACTCTTAATTAATATTGTTGGGTTGTTAATTACTTTAATTGGGATTGAGTTGGGGTTACCTTCTCAATATTTGTTCAACCACCATGATAGTTAAATTAAAATCTATTCCTTTGTTGTAGGGAAAAATTGGCTTTTCGCAAAACTATAACCATAGAGCTTTCCACCAGCCAAATATGCATGTAGTGATAGCATTATTCTGTTCTTGCTCTACTGTGTTACATTGCCAGCAAATTCCAAGTGCTGACCCGTTCCTGGGCTGCAACGTATTATGTTGCAGACTTTTCAGACGAGGAGTAAGGCTCGTTAGGTCGTTGCCATGCAGCTCAGCTATGCCGTTGGAGTTGATGGACTCACTTATCTTCCAAGCCTTCCGCTGTTATCGCATTAGATGGCCTTAAGCCATATTATTGTAATAAGTTATCTTTTGAGACATTCGATGTAATAAGTGTGTGATTGCTACTCTGTTATAAATCCTTCGAGTACTGTGTGTGTAAGCATTACCGATCCAGGGATGACACTAAAGCACAGAGACTTGAATGTTTGAGGTCAGGTCGCTACATGGATGACCTAAGGTTTATCCATCCGTGGAGGCGTAGGGTGAATATGGTCTCTCTCAAGCAACCCTGCAACCAAATAACAAAGAGTCTCTTGTGTCCCCAACACACCCAATAAAATGGTAAATTGTATAGGTGCACTAGTTCGGCAAAGAGATGGTGATACAAGTGCAATATGGATAGTAGATAATGGTTTTCTAATCTGAAAATATAAAAAACAGCAAGGTAAATAATGATAAAAGTGAGCACAAACGGTATTGCAATGCTAGGAAATAAGGCCTAGGGTTCATACTTTCACTAGTGCAAGTTCTCTCAACAATAATAACATAATTGTATCATATAACTATCCCTCAACATGCAACAAAGAGTCACTCGAAAGTCACTAATAGCGGAGAACAAACGAAGAGATTATGGTAGGGTACGAAACCACCTCAAAGTTATCCTTTCTGATCGATCTATTCAAGAGTTCGTAGTAAAATAACATGAAGCTATTCTTTCCGTTCAATCTATCATAGAGTTCATACTAGAATAACACCTCAAGACACAAATCAACCAAAACCCTAATGTCACCAAGATACTCCAACGTCTCCTCAAGTATCCGTGGGTATGATTATACGATATGCATCACACAATCTCAGATTCATCTATTCAAACCAACACAAAGAACTTCAAAGAGTGCCCCAAAGATTCTACCGGAGAGTCAAGACGAAAACATGTGCCAACCCCTATGCATAGGTTCATGGGGGGGAACCCGCAAGTTGATCACCAAAACATACATCAAGTGGATCACGTGATATCCCATTGTCACCACAGATAAGCACGGCAAGACATACATCAAGTGTTCTCAAATCCTTAAAGACTCAATCCGATAAGATAACTTCAAAGGGAAAATTCAATTCATCACAAGAGAGTAGAAGGGGAGAAACATCATAAGATCCAACTATAATAGCAAAGCTCGCGATACATCAAGATCGTACCACCTCAAGAACACGAGAGAGAGAGCTCAAACACATAGCTACTGGTACATACCCTCAGCCCCGAGGGAGAACTACTCCATCCTCGTCATGGAGAGCATCGGTATGATGAATATGGCCACCGGAGAGGGATTCCCCCCTCCGGCAGGGTGCCGAAACGGGTCTAGATTGGTTTTCGGTGGCTACGGAGGCTTCTGGCGGCTGAACTCCCGATCTATTCTCCTCCCCAAAGTTTTTAGGGTATATGGATATATATAGGAGGAAGAAGTACGACCGTGGATCTCCGGGCTATCCACGAGGCAGGGGGCGCGCCCCCACCCTCGTGGGCAGCCCGGGACCCTTCTGGTCCATCTCCGATACTCCGTGGGCTTCTTCTGGTCCAAAAATAAGTTCCATGAAGTTTCAGGTCAATTGGACTCCGTTTAATTTTCCTTTTCTGCGATACTCTAAAACATGGAAAAAACAGAAACTGGCACTAGGCTCTAGGTTAATAGGTTAGTCCCAAAAATCATATAAAATAGCATATAAATGCATATAAAACATCCAAGGTTGATAATATAATAGCATGGAACAATCAAAAATTATAGATACGTTGGAGACGTATCAAGCATCCCCAAGCTTAATTCCTGCTCGTCCTCAAGTAGGTAAATGATAAAAACAGAATTTTTGATGTGGAATGCTACCTAACATATTTCTCAATGTAATTTTCTTTATTGTGGCATGAATATTCAGATCCATAAGATTCAAGACAAAAGTTTAATATTGACATAAAAATAATAATACTTCAAGCATACTAATAAAGCAATCATGTCTCCTCAAAATAACATGGCCAAAGCAAACTATCCCTACAAAATTATATAGTCTGGCTATGCTCCATATTCACCACACAAAGTATTTAAATCATGCACAACCACGACGACAAGCCAAGCAATTGTTTCATACTTTTGGTGTTCTCAAACTTTTTCAATCTTCACGCAATACATGAGCGTGAGCCATGGATATAGCACTATATGTGGAATAAAATGGTGGTTGTGGAGAACACAAAAAGGAGAAGATAGTCTCACATCAACTAGGCGTATCAACGGGCTATGGACATGCCCATCAATTGATATCAATGTGAGTGAGTAGGGATTGCCATGCAATGGATGCACTAGAGCTATAAGTGTATGAAAGCTCAAAAATAAACTAAGTGGGTGTGAATCCAACTTGCTTGCTCATGAAGACCTAGGGCATTTTGAGGAAGCCCATCATTGGAATATACAAGCCAAGTTCTATAATGTAAAATTCCCACTAGTATTTGAAAGTGACAACATAGGAGACTCTCTATCATGAAGATCATGGTGCTACTTTGAAGCACAAGTGTGGTAAAAGGATAGTAGCATTGCCCCTTCTCTCTTTTTCTCTCTCTTTTTTTGTTTTTTGGGCCTTCTCTTTTTTTGGCCTTTGTTTTTTTCTTTTTTTTTAATTTTTTGTCCGGAGTCTCATCCTGACTTGTGGGGGAATCATAGTCTCCATCATCCTTTCCTCACTGGGACAATGCTCTAATAATGATGAGCATCACACTTTTATTTACTTACAACTCAATAATTACAACTCGATACTTAGAACAAAACAAGACTCTATATGAATGCCTCCGCGGTGTACCGGGATGTGCAATGACTCATGAGTGACATGTATGAAAGAATTATGAACGGTGGTTTTGCCACAAATACGATATCAACTACATGATCATGCAAAGCAGAATGAAAATGGCAGAGCGTGTCATAATAAACAGAACGGTGGAAAGTTTCATGGCAATATATTTCAGAATGGCTATGGAAATGCCATAATAGTAGGTATGGTGGCTGTTTTGAGGAAGGTAACTCGTGGGTTTATGGTACCGCCGAAAGTTGGCGGTACTAGAGAGGCTAGCAATGGTGGAAGGGTGAGAGTGTGTATAATCCATGGACTCAACATTAGTCATAAAGAACTCACATACTTATTGCAAAAATCTATTAGTTATCGAAATAGAGTACTACGCGCATGCTCCTAGGGGGATAGATTGGTAGGAAAAGACCATCGCTCGTCCCCGACCGCCACTCATAAGGAAGACAATCAATAAATAAATCATGCTCCGACTTCATCACATAACGGTTCACCATACGTGCATGCTACGGGAATCACAAACTTTAACACAAGTATCTCTCAAGTTCGCAATTACTCAACTAGCATGACTCTCGTATCACCATCTCCATATCTCAAAACAATTATCAAGTATCAAACTTCTCATAGTATTCCATGCACTCTATATGAAAGTTTTTATTATATCCCTCTTGGATGCTATTTAGAGACTCTAAAAATGATATAAGTGAAGCATGAGAGTTTATTTATTTCTTCAAAATAAAACCACAACCGTGCTCTAAAAAGATATAAGTGAAGCACTAAAGCAACAACAAACTACTCCGAAAGATATAAGTGAAGATCAATGAGTAGTCAAATAATTATGCAACTATGTGAAGACTCTCTAACAATTAATAATTTCAGATCTTGGTATTTTATTCAAACAGCAAGCAAAACTAAATAAAATAAAATGACGCTCCAAGCAAAACACATATCATGTGGTAAATAAAAATATAGCTCCAAGTTAAGTTACCGATGAACGAAGACGAAAGAGGGGATGCCTTCCGCGGCATCCCCAAGCTTAGGCTCTTGGTTGTCCTTGAATATTACCTTGGGGTGCCTTGGGCATCCCCAAGCTTAGGCTCTTGCCACTCCTTATTTCATAGTCCATCGAATCTTTACCCAAAACTTGAAAACTTCACAACACAAAACTTAACAGAAAACTCGTTAGCTCTGTTAGTATAAGAAAATAAATCACCACTTAGGTACTGTTGTGAACTCATTCTAAATTCATATTGGTGTACTATCTACTGTATTCAAATTTCTCTATGGTTCATACCCTCCGATACTACTCATATATTCATCAAAATAAGCAAATAACACATAGAAAACAGAATTTGTCAAAAACAGAACAGTCTGTAGTAATCTGCAGGATTCGAATACTTATGTAACTCCAAAAATCCTGAGAAATTTGGAAGTCCTAGGCAATTTGTTTATTAATCTACTGCAAGTGGAATTGGTATTTTATCGCTCTCTGGTAAAAAAATAAAAAGTATTCTCATGAGCGCATACTTTCTGTTTTTTACAGCAAGATCAAATAACAATCACCCAAGAAGATCCTAAAGGCTTTACTTGGCACAAACACTAATTAAAAGCATAAAACCACATCTAACCAGAGGCTATATGAATTATTTATTACTAAACAGGAGCAAAAAGCAAGGAACAAAAATGAAGTTGGGTTGCCTCCCAACAAGCGCTATCGTTTACCGCCCCAGGGTAGGCATGATGATTTCAATGATGCTCACATAAAAGATAAGAATTGTAACATAAAGGGAGCATCATGAAGAATATGACTAGCGCATTTAAGTCTAACCCTCTTCCTATTCATAGGGATTTTGTGATTAAACAACTTGTGGGAACAAGAATCAACTTGCATGGGAAAGCAAAACAAGCATAACTTCAAGATTTTAAGCACATAGAGAGGAAACTTGATATTATTGCAATTCCTACGAGCATATATTCCTCCCGCATAATAATTTTTAGTAGAATCATGAATGAATTCAACAATATAACCATCACATAAAGAATTCTTTTCATGATCTACAAGAATAGAATTTGTATTATGCTCCACATAAGCAAATTTCTTCTCATGAATAGTAGTGGGAGCAAACTCAACAAAATAACTATCATGGGATTGAAAATTGAAATCAAGATGACAAGTTTCATTGTTATCATTATTCTCTAAAGCATACATGTCATCACAATAATCATCATAGATAGGAGGCATGCTTTCATCATAATAAATTTGCACATCAAAACTTGAGGGAGAGAAAATATCATCTTCATCAAACATAGCATCCCCAAGCTTGTGGCTTTGCATATCATTAGCATCATGGATATTCAAGGAATTCATACTAACAATATTGCAATCATGCTCATCATCCAAAGATTCAGTGCCAAACATTTTAATGCATTCTTCTTCTAACACTTTGGCACAATTTTCCTTTCCATCATACTCATGAAAGATATTAAAAAGATGAAGCGTATGAGGCAAACTCAATTCCATATTTTTTGTAGTTTTCTTTTATAAACAAAACTAGTGCTAAAACAAGAAACAAAAAATTCGATTGCAATATCTAAAGATATACCTTCAAGCGCTAACCTCCCCGGCAACGGCGCCAGAAAAGAGCTTGATGTCTACTACTACAACCTTCTTCTTATAGACGTTGTTGGGCCTCCAAGTGCAGAGGTTTGTAGGACAGTAGCAAATTTCCCTCAAGTGGATAACCTAAGGTTTATCAATCTGTGGGAGGCATAGGATGAAGATGGTCTCTCTCAAGCAACCCTGCAACCAAATAACAAAGAGTCTCTTGTGTCCCCAACGCAACCAATACAATGGTAAATTGTATAGGTGCACTAGTTCGGCGAAGAGATGGTGATACAAGTGCAATATGCATAGTAGATAAAGGTTTTTGTAATCTAAAAATATAAAAACAACAAGGTAAATAATGATAAAAGTGAGCACAAACGGTATTGCAATGCTAGGAAACAAGGCCTAGGGTTCATACTTTCACTAGTGCAAGTTCTCTCAACAATAATAACATAATTGGATCATATAACTATCCCTCAACATGCAACAAAGAGTCACTCCAAAGTCACTAATGGCCGAGAAAAAACGAAGAGATTATGGTAGGGTACGAAACCACCTCAAAGTTATCCTTTCTGATCGATCTATTCAAGAGTTCGTAGTAAAATAACATGAAGCTATTCTTTCCGTTCAATCTATCATAGAGTTCATACTAGAATAACACCTCAAGACACAAATCAACCAAAACCCTAATGTCACCAAGATACTCCAACGTCTCCTCAAGTATCCGTGGGTATGATTATACGATATGCATCACACAATCTCAGATTCATCTATTCAAACCAACACAAAGAACTTCAAAGAGTGCCCCAAAGATTCTACCGGAGAGTCAAGACGAAAACATGTGCCAACCCCTATGCATAGGTTCATGGGGGGGAACCCGCAAGTTGATCACCAAAACATACATCAAGTGGATCACGTGATATCCCATTGTCACCACAGATAAGCACGGCAAGACATACATCAAGTGTTCTCAAATCCTTAAAGACTCAATCCGATAAGATAACTTCAAAGGGAAAACTAAATTCATCACAAGAGAGTAGAGGGGGAGAAACATCATAAGATCCAACTATAATAGCAAAGCTCACGATACATCAAGATCGTACCACCTCAAGAACACGAGAGAGAGAGAGAGTGATCAAACACATAGCTACTGGTACATACCCTCAGCCCCGAGGGAGAACTGCTCCCTCCTTGTCATGGAGAGTACTGGGATGATGAAGATGGCCACCGGAGAGGGATTCCCCCCTCCGGCAGGGTGCCGGAACGGGTCTAGATTGGTTTTTGGTGGCTACGGAGGCTTCTGGCGGTGGAACTCCCGATCTATTCCCCCCCCCCCCCGATGTTTTTAGGGTATATGGATATATATAGGAGGAAGTACGTCGGTGGATCTCTGGGCTGTCCACGAGGCAGGGGGCGCGCCCAAGGGGTGGGCGCGCCCCCACCCTCGTGGGCAGCCCGGGACTCTTCCGGTCCATCTCCGATACTCCGTGGGCTTCTTCTAGTCCAAAAATAAGTTCCATGAAGTTTCAGGTCAATTGGACTCCGTTTGATTTTCCTTTTATGCGATACCCTAAAACAAGGAAAAAAAAGAGAAACTGGCACTGGGCTCTAGGTTAATATGTTAGTCCCGAAAATCATATAAAATAGCATATAAACGCATATAAAACATCCAAGGTTGATAATATAATAGCATGGAACAATCAAAAATTATAGATACGTCGGAGATGTATCAACTACAAGGATGATTGTGGCAAACTAAAATGCAAAGACTCATATCATACAAGACGCTCCAAGCAAAGCACATATCATGTGGTGAATAAAAATATAGCCTCTAGTAAAGTTACCGATAGACAAAGAAGAAAGAGGGGATGCCTTCTGGGGCATCCCCAAGATTAGGCTCTTGGTTGTCCTTGAATATTACCTTGGGGTGCCTTGGGCATCCCCAAACTTAGGCTCTTGCCACTCTTAATTCCATAGTCCATTAAGTCCTTACCCCAAACTTGAAACCTTCACAACACAAAACTCAACAGAAAATCTCATAAGCCCCGTTAGTATAAGAAAATAAATCACCACTTTTGGTACAGTTTTGAACTCATTCTTTATTTATATTGGTGTAATATCTACTGTATTCCATCTTTTCCATGGTTCATTCCCCCCGATACTACCCATAGATTCATCAAAATAAGCAAACGACACATAGAAAACAAAATTTGTCAAAAATATAACAATCTGTAGTAATATGTAACTCTCGAATACTTCTGTTACTCCAAAAATACTGAAAAATTAGGACAACTTGGGAACTTTGTTTCATAATCTTTTTCAAAAAGAATCAGTATTTTATCGCCTTTCTGTTAAAAATGATAATTGTTTTCCTGGACGCAAAAGTTTCTATTTTTCAGCAAGATCAAATCAAATATCATCGTAAGTCATCCCAAAGGTCTTACTTGGGACAAACACTAATTAAAACAAAAAATCAAATCTAACCAGAGGCTAGATGAATTATTCAAAGAAAAATAGGAACAAAAAGCAAAAAACAAAAATAAAATTGGGTTGCCTCCCAACAAGCGCTATTGTTTAACGCCCTTAGCTAGGCATAAAAATACAAATAGATCTATGTATTGTCATCTTTGGTAAGCAATCCATAAGTAGCTCTCATAATAGATTCATAAGGCAATTTAATTTTCTTTCTAGGAAAGTGTTCCATGCCCTTCGTAAACGGAAATTGAAAACTAATGTTCCCTTCTTTCATATCAATAATTTCACCAATCGTTCTAAGGAAAGGTCTACCAAGAATAATAGGACATGTATGATTGCAATCTATATCAATAATAATGAAATCTATGGGCACATAACTCCTATTTGCAACAATAAGAACATCATTAATCCTTCCCATAGGTTTCTTAATAGTGGAATCAGCAAGATGCAAATTTAAAGAAGAATCATCAAATTCACGGAAACCTAACACATCACATAAAGTTTTTGGAATCGTGGAAATGCTAGCACCCAAATCACACAAAGCATGGCACTCATAATCTTTAATCTTAATCTTAATAGTAGGTTCCCGCTCATCATAAAGTTTTCTAGGGATGAAACTTCCAATTCAAGCTTTCCTTCAAAAGATTGCATCATAGCATCAACGATGTGTTTAGTAAAAGCTTTGTTTTGATTATAAGCTTGAGGAGAATTCAACATGGATTGCAACAAGGAAATACAATCTATCAAAGAACAATTATCATAATTAAAATCCTTGAAATCCAAAAGAGTGGGTTCATTGCTACTTCAAGTTTTGACCTCTCCAATCTCACTTTTATCAATTTTTGCATCAAGATCTAAAAACTTCGAATCATTGGGATGCCTTTTAACTATAGTTGACTCATCTCCAGTCCCATATTTATCAAGATTTATATTGGAAAACAAAAATTCAATAGGAGTCACATCAATCGCTTTAAGATCTTCATTATTATTTAAAGATTCCGGTTTAGCGGCCATCTTGTTTACTACTTGTTTATCGGAAATTTGGCCTACTAAATTTTCAAGATGAGAAAACTTAGATTTCAAACCACAAAATTCCTTAGATATCATCGAGCTCTGTATTCATGTACTCCATAAAATTTTTCTGGTCCTTAAGCTCATTTTTAAAGAAACTATTATGCTCAAATTGTAAAGACATGAAGCTCCTAACATTATTATCAATTTCTTCCAACCTCCTAAAGTGAGGATCAATGTTCTTTGGTTGAGCCATAAGGATAGGCAAGCACACCAACGTATGGGCAAACAAAAAGCAAACAAAGAAGATGAACGGAAGAGGGGCGAAAGAAATGGCAAATCTTTTCAAAAATCATTTTAGAAGTGGGGGAAAGGAAAACGAGAGTAAAATGGCGAATAATGTAATGCAAGAGATGGGAGTTTATGATGGGTACTTGGTATGTCTTGACTTGGCATAGATCTCCCCGGCAACAGCGCCAGAAATTCTTCCAGCTACTTCTTGAGCTTACATGTCTTGCTGCACCTACTATCACTGGGAAAGGACACCACAAGATTGAACCCAAAGCTAAGCACTTCTACCATTGCAAGAAAAACCAATCTAGTTGGCCAAACTAAACCGATAGTTCAAAGAGGATTACAAAGATATCAAATCATGCATATAAGTATTCAGAGACGATTCAAATAATATTCATAAATAAGCTGGTCATAAATCCACAATTCATAGGATCTCGACAAACACACGCAAAAGAAGATTACATCGGATAGATCTCCAAGAACATCGAGGAGAACATGGTATTGAGAATCAAAGAGAGAGAAGAAGCCATCTAGCTACTAGCTATGGACCCGTAGGTCTGAGGTAAACTACTCAAGCTTCCTCAGAAAGGCGCAGTAGAGTTGATGTAGAATCCCTCTATGATTGAATCCCCCTCTGGAAGGATGCCGGAAAAGGCCCCTAGATGGGATCTCACGGGAACATAAGGTTGTGGCAGTGGAAAAGTGTTTTCGTGGATGCTTCTGGTGGTTTGGGAATATATGTGAATATATAGGAGGAGGATCTAGGTTAGGGAGTCACTGAGGGACCCACAAGGTAGGGGGGCGTGCCCTCCACCCTTGTGGCCGCCTATGGCTCTTCTGACTTGCACTCCAAGTCTCCTGGGTGTCTTCTGGTCCAAGAAAAATCATCACGAAGGTTTTATTCCGTTTGGACTCCGTTTGGTATTCCTTTTCCGCGAAGCTCAAAAACAAGGAAAAACGGAAACTGGCACCGGGCTCTAGGTTAATAGGTTAGTCCCAAAAATAATATAAAATAGCATATTAATGCATATAAAACATCCAAAACAGATAATATAATAGCATGGAACAATCAAAAATTATTGATACGATGGAGACGTATCAACACTACACTGAAGAAGGCTAGGGATGCTTGGACAAACTGAAAGCACGTGTTGTACAAGAAGTACTTGAGTGAAGGCAAGGACCCAATCCCCGCATACCCGGAAATTACAAAGGCAGACTGGGCATAATTCAAAAGGGTCAAGGCAACTACAGAGTTTGCTGAGAAGATTGCTGATGTAGGGTAGAACCCTAGTGGCCCGATCTTTCACGAAAGGAGCGGATCTCGTGAAGAACACGAGGGGAATCACGAGGAGAAACATGAGAGAATTACTCAAACCAACAAGAACAATCACACATGTGCTAGATCCTCGAAACACAAGGAGATACATGATCCAAATCCAACAAGGGACGATACAAAGGGTAGCCGGTTCTTCTCCGTGAGGAGGTCTTGAATCCACAAGGGGATCTTCCCGTAAAGGGGTCTTGAATCCAAGGTGGATCTTCTCCGAAGAGGGGCCGCGGTCTCTCTCAAGGAGTAGATCTGGTATGGATGAGCGAAGCTCTATCTCAAAAATGAGCTAACACAACACTGACCCTAAAACATAGGTGGAGGGGGAGTATATATAGTCTAAGGGGCGAAGGGGTACATGGGCCTTGGCCCAGATGCACTGCACGCAGGCAGGGGAGGCCGGACATTCGGGCGACGGGCTGGATGTCCGGGGCTTCACGGAGAGCCGGATGTCCGGGCTGGCAGGCCGGATGTCCGGGCTAGAGGAGCTGACTTTGTTGCTCTCTGTTTGGAGGGTGCCGGATTTTCGGGGGCGAGGCCGGATATCTAGGACTTGGCGAGGCGCTGGATGTCCAGGGTTGACGTCGGATGTCCGGGGCCTGTGGCACTTGGCGGCTGGGCGGCTGTTGCTGTAGTGGTCGTCTCCAGCGGCCGAATGTCCAGGCCTGGGGCCGGATGTGCGGGTCCTGGAGCTGCCTTCTTCTCCTTTCGGCATTTCTCTTCATCCGTGGACTTGGCGGTTTGTCCGACTTCACGTGCATCTTCGAGAGGGTCCTCTTGATACCTAATCATGCATAACATTCTGGACTTAGGTAGTAGCGATGCCTCGAGAGGATCAAATGGGATATCACTAAGGAAAGAATTCACCTCGTTCTCGAGAGCTCTAGCTCATGCTCGTGTCATGGGGGTGATCGTAGGATGCTCCGCATCATCTCCCCCCCTAGGGAAAGATCCGACCTCGGATCGTGATCCTCATCACCATGGAAACGGTTGTTGTGGACGGACTTGTAGTTGGACGGAGTTGAAGACAATGCGAAATCCAAGTACTCCAAGGTGTCGCCGGAGTGGTATACATGCAAGAAAAGCAAACACAAACGACACTCGAACATACAATGGTTAGCGCACACAAAGTGTCCATCAAGGAAGTATGAGTCCGTGCGGCAACAATGTTCGTGACAAAGTACATGAAGCTTAGCAAGATGATATGGAATGAGATGTAAAGCATTCACGGGAGCAAAAGCATTCATTGTGCACACAAATGTATTGTGAATGTGATCAATGCAACCACGATGCAAAATGATGTCATAGAGAGACGGTTTACCAATAGCATGAATATGGCAATGGATGCTCAAGATGAATAAGTTATCATGCAATTGATGGTAGGCAATATGATCATGATGTATGAATATGCCATCAAGGTATATCACAACAAATTTGCTAAGGAAATGCACAAGCTCATATATCATGGATGACATAGAAAGACAAGATGCAACAAGGCAATCATAATATGAGTCAATCCATGCATAAGATGCAAATTTTTCATGTGTATGATATGTCCATCGTGCATGACATGTGTGAGCACAATCAACAAATATGGAGCTGTTGGTGTACCAATGCTCGATGTCGTGGCATGAGTGGCGGTTCGAAGGTGCATCCAATAAGTCCGAGCGCTCCTCAATTTGAAGGTCCATAGAGCCAATCTCCGCTGTCGCTCCTCCGTTCGCAAGATGTATCATGTAGACAATAAGAAGGAGACACCAATGAAAGAGTGACCCATCCAATATGTGTAATTGAGGATGGCTCAAAGGGAAGGAGTTCACCTTTAGGAGGTTCTCGCAAATGTTGGTGTTGCACATCGTGTATGCCTTCACATGACCAAATTGTCTCATGACGGCACCGCCTTGTGAATCATCCAAAATGAAAGAACATGACAAACACTTGGAAAAACAAATGAGGTTAGAGGAAGTGCAAAACCTATCATTCATGTGGTAAGATACCCAACAAGTGTATGCATCATGCTCATCATAAGAAAGGACAAGGGAGCATTTCATAGTATGGAGGCATATGATGCGAGAACAACCAAATACAATAGGCTCAATTGAACAAGCATGCATCACAAGTAATATGTCCAAGTCTCCATCATCAAGCATAGCAAGTTGGCACTCAATACAAGGTGATATGAGGGATGCAACTAATGGAGACAAGAGATAATGATCAAGACAAATCATGTGAGAGGCAAGAGCATATATGTCGTCAATCCAAGAAAGCGAGTAATAGTGGAACATGGGTGATGCGACAAAACAAGCAATCATGTGAATCAAGGCAAGCAAGTTAGTAGTGCGAAGATGCAACGTACTAGAAAGAATCATAGCAAGCATGTCATGGGTGCAAATAGTGTGCATGAATAATTCACATGACATAGCACAAGAATGAAAGAATGATATGAGCAAAATAGCATCAATAGCATGAGGCACATGATAAACATGGCAATAGCAATAAGGATCTCCACCAAGCATGCAAATACACATAGGAGTAGCATAATGGTGAATCATGGGTAGATGCATGCAAGGGTCACAATTGCATGGCAAAGGCATAGAAGTAAGCATAGCATGCAAAGTGAACACGGTAAAATGAGCATGAAGCGACAAGCGGTATATAGCCCATAGCCGTGTGAGAGCCAAGTGAGAGAGATGCGCGTAGGTGTTGTGCGAAGAGAGCAGTGGGAAGGATAGTTCATGGGATCCCAAGTCATCTTTGATCTCAAGAGCTCGTTTCGTCAACTCTTGGGATTGAGAGGTTGACGAGTATATGTGAGTACCTACACAAAACAAAGACAAAGGGAAAATTGTGTGTGCGTGGTAGATGTACACATCATCCATCATGATGCACACGTGAAAGTGTTGGTTAGCACAAAATAGCCAATGCTCAAATAAATGTGATGCATGATAGAGAAACATGTCATGCGTCATGATAGGTTTGTTGTTATGTATATCATAATGGAGACCCAAATTGTGTAATGCATCATGGGAAATATGTAGAGCATTGTTATTCATGGAATGCATATGGTGCAAGCAATTATGGGAATCATGCAAAGTATGGAATGCATCAAAATCTCCTAATATGTATGAGGAAACTATGGGGGTCTCCTCATGAGCATTAATGGAAACATCACATGGAGAATATTGACAACATCCAAAACAATGCATATTTGGAACGATGTGATCATGGTATGGCATAGTAGATGAATTGTGCAAATCATGTAAAGGAAGCATGGCAATATCATCACATGAAAAACAAAAGCCAATGACCATCATCTCGTCATCTATGCCATAAGTGCAAATGGGATTTATGTGAATGGGGCATGCATAGTCACTACGTTGAGATTTAAATGATGCAATATGGGATATCTCACTCATAGCATATGACAAGGTTAATGGATGATCAAACATGATGTGACCAATAGAATTTTCACATGATATCCTATGTATCATACATCACAACTAAGCAATTCAACATGCTCATCATCATATTCATCATAAATAGGTAAATCATGACATGAAGAAGTTGCACTAGCATGAACCATGGGAATAGGTGTATCAACATCATGCAAGCAATCATTGGTGAGATAGTCCACTAGTGGGACAAGAGAATCACCATCACCTATGTTACCTTTGGAGCATCGCTCATGTGTTGTAGGTGAGGTGTAGAAGACCAAGTCGTGGTCATCTTCATCTTGATGGAACCATGTGGGGGTGTATCATCGTCCATCATGGCCATCGTCGTCGTTGTAGGTATGGACTCGTCGAGGGTAGGCATGTCATCATGTAGGAGACCTAGCACCAAAGAAGAAAACACACTAGGAGTAGAGGTTAAGTCATTAGAAATCAAAGTGGCCTCACATGTCGTGTCAACTACCTCACTCACTAAGTGTTGTGGCTCACTCACTCCCTCTCGGATGCTCTCACTCATATGGTTGGTGGAGTCACTCAAATGGCTCTCACCCTTAGATAGGATGTGTGGCATGCTCTCAAGTGTGGGGCTAGTGGTGGTCACACTCATCCTCTCATAGGAAATGCTCTCAATGTCACATATGGTGGAGTCACTCATGTCACTCATGTGTTGGTGGCTTTCCTCACATGGCAATTGGGGCATCTCTTTATATGTGCGTGTCGGAGAGATGTAGGTGCAAATGTCTCCATGCTCAATCATGTCGTTGTCGTAGCCGTGGATGAAGGCCAAAGATGGCACATCACTCCTCTCCTCCAACACCAAAGATAAGGTCTCATGTGCGGTCTCGTAGCTTGACTCAGAGAATGAGTCCTTTTGGGGCACCGTCTTCATGTAGTTGAAGAGGTTCATGCTCGTCGCCGTGGTCGAAGGGGATGGCCCTTGCTCAACCTTCTTGTCACCGTCTTGTTGTAGGAGGCCCATATGATGTGGCACCTCGTAGCTCGTCTCCATGACCGAAGGGAATGTCCCATGCTCGGCCATCTTCCTTGGGAGGCTTCCGAAGATGGAAGTGTCGCCCTCGCTCTAGGTGGTCGCCTTGGACTTGATGAAGTTGTTGTAGGCGTACTTGTGGTAAGTAGGCGAAGATGTCGTACGTCCAAAGGCGAAGATGCCTTGGTAGCACTTGGCGAAGAAGCCAAAGTGGTGGTGGTAGTAGCTGTAGCGCCGTCTTGGTTTTGGTCGTCTCACGGTCTTCTCTTTTGCTCATGAAGCGTGGACTTGGCGTGAAGTAGGGCTTGTTGGTACTTGTACATTTGCGCTTGGTGAGCATCATCATGATGATGTTGGCGTTGTCGCACTTGAGCTCGTTGTAGATGTCGTTCATCGTCGTCATGCACATGTTGCTTGGAGGTGACTTGCCCTTCATGACGAGGTTGATCACGAACGTGATGGTGGTTGCCATGGCGATGTGGACGTGTACGACTTGCGCTTGCATCATTTTTGTTCTCCGAAGACTTGTGATTGGAATGTCGCCGCCTTGAGGATGATGAAGGGGAAGAATGGTTGATCAACAAGGTCCTAATCTCCTCCATCCTTGCATCTTGTTCCTCCTTTTGTGCGGAAAGCTTGTTGTCGATGTATTCCCTTTTCCTTGCTTCCGAGTGGCGGATGTCAATGGAGAGGTTCTCGATGCGCTCTTGTAATCTTGATTGTGCGCCTTGCATTTGTCATTGTATATCAAAGATTCACGCTTTGGTGATGTAGTTGTTCACGCCGTCGTTGTTGTGGAAGACCGAAGATGAAATGCCTTGCCTATCCATCATTCCAAGAGAAAAATGTGAGTGGTAGAAAGAGAAGAACGAATACCAAATGTACCTTGACCGAAGTTGAAAGTGGATCAATGATCACTCCAATGTGGACAAGGAAATAGCACAATTGGTACCAATTCTTGTCGGTTTCTCACACCTACACAAATAAGGCTTATGGTGGAGCTCAGTGAGGATAGTGGCACAAAAATTTGATGTGAAATGTTAGCAAGACTCAATAATGTTGAAAGAGATTCACAAATTCGCAAGTGTAACAAGTAGACCAATAGCAATATGGGTGGCACACGAAAACGCACACACGGATAGATAAATGGGGCCGTGCAACCAAGGATGAGCACAAAATGTGGAATCCACGGAAAATGCTCGTGTTGCACAACTCAAGAGAGACACTAGCATGATTGCTCAATAGGCGGATACGACACTTGTGCACAACCTATAAGATGCAAAATGTATGAACTTCTATCCCAAGTATACTGTGTATATGATGTTCCGGTGGTATGATCCAAGATAATCGGATACGACAATGTGGTATGATGCTATGGCGCTTTCTTACAAGCTCTTTGTTCACTCTTTTTCTTTGCTTAAAAGCTTTATTCTTTTTTTTGTAATGCCACAATGCGAAATGCACAAACCAAGGTAGCAATTGGGTATATACGGGAACAATCTTGTGACACAAGGGATGATATGATACCAATATGATATGTTACATATGCAATATATGGTGTAGATCACTAATGTGCACAAGTAACGTTGCCGACAATACTCAAATGGCTAGTCTCCATAGGCAAGTGATGCAAAATGGGCTAGGGGTTATCAATGCAATGGCAAGGAAATATACAATGGAGGGATACCACGAGACCAAGATGATATGGAGGTTACCGTCCGCGGTGATGATGAGTGGCGGTGATCTTGATGGAGATACCAAGATGATGGAGACTCGTCCCTAAGTAGCCGAAACAGCTTAGGAAACGGAAAAACCGCGAACTCAAAATCTCAAACGTCAAATGGTGGTAGCGGGAATGCAGTGGTGGTTTTGTGGAAGTGCAATGATGGGTTATACGAGTAGGCAATGCGGAAGTGGAGGGTAAGGTTGGCTATACATGGTGTCGGAGTTGAAAGCACGGTCCCTAAGTAGCCGAAACACCTTAGGAGACACAACTCACAACACTAACAAAATTGGGTTAAGTTGGGATGGTGGAAGTGTATGGTTGGTAAGCCTATGCGGAAGTGGTGGTGGTGGTTAATGAAGAAGCAACTGTCCCTAAGTAGCCTAGACACCTTAGGAGACTCAAATGATTCCTCAAGCAACCACTAATGCGATGGGGAACAAAATTGGTTAGGTTGCGGAAGTCGGTGGTGGTTATGTGGAGGTTGTGGTGGAAGCCCTAGGCAAAGACGCCAAAGTTCCAAAACTTTGATGGAGTCAAATGGTTATGGTAGTATTTTTGTTGGAAGGGGGATGTCAAGAGCTTTTCAATGAGCTTAAGAACGCAAAAATCGGACTCCAAATGAATTAGTTATGGACAAAACGGTGAAACGGGGATGGCTGAGATGTCAGGGGCCGGACATCCGGGCTCGGGGCCGGAAATCCGGGACCTGATGTCCAGAACCATGTAGATTTGGCGCTCCAGGAGCCGGATGTCCGGCCCGATGGCCGGATGTCCGGCCCGACGAATCCAGATCTCGTCTGGGGCAAAAATTTTCGAATTGGGGGCGGAAATTGATGATTCCAAGGGCAAAATTTGATGAGATTTCGTGGATGGAAAGTGGGGAAACTTGGGGATATGCTAGATCCACTCGAAACCAAGCAAATCCATGGATCAAAATCAAAAAAACTTCCTCAAACCAACAAATCACAAAAAAAAATTGGGGCTATTTTTGGTGGGGATTTTCGAATTTAGGACGAAATCAACAAAATTAGGCTAGAAAAAACACAACTGGGAGGCTCCGAAATCGTGATCAACGTGGCTCATGATACCAAGATGATGTATGGTAGAACCCTAGTGGCCCGATCTTTCATGAAAGGAGCGGATCCCACGAAGAACACGAAGAACACGAGGGGAATCACGAGGAGAAACACGATGGGAAACATGAGAGAATCACTCAAACCAACAAGAACAATCACACATGTGCTAGATCCTCGAAACACAAGGAGATACACGATCCAAATCCAACAAGGGACGATACAAAGGGTAGTCAGTTCTTCTCCGTGAGGAGGTCTTGAATCCACAAGGGGATCTTCCTGTAAAGGGGTCTTGAATCCAAGGTGGATCTTCTCCGAAGAGGGGTCGCGGTCTCTTTCAAGGAGTAGATCCGATATGGATGAGCGAAGCTCTATCTCACAAACGAGATAACACAACGCTGACCCTAAAACGTAGGTGGAGGGGGAGTATATATAGTCTAAGGGGTGAAGGGGTACATGGGCCTTGGCCCAGATGCACTGCACGCAGGCAGGGGAGGCCGGACATCTAGGCGACGGGCCGGATGTCCGGGGCTTCACGGAGAGCCGGATGTCCGGGCAGGCAGGCCGGATGTCCGGGCTAGAGGAGCTGACTTTGTTGCTCTCTGTTTGGAGGGTGCCGGATTTCCGGGGTTGCAGCCGGATGTCCGGGACTTGGCGAGGCGCCGGATGTCCGGGGTTGACATCGGATGTCCGGGGCCTGTGGCACTTGGCGGATGGGCGGCTGTTGCTGCAGTGGTCGTCTCCAGCGGCCGGATGTCCGGGCCTGGGGCCAGATGTCTAGGTCCTGGAGCTGCCTTCTTCTCCTTTCGGTGTTCCTCTTCATCCGTGGACTTGGCGGTTTGTCCGACTTCACGTGCGTCTTCGGGAGGGTCCTCTTGATACCTAATCATGCATAACATTTCAGACTTAGGTAGTAGCCATGCCTCGAGAGGATCAAATGGGATATCACTAAGGAAAGAAGTCACCTCGTTCTCGAGACCTCTAGCTCATGCTCGTGTCATGGGGATGATCGTAGGATGCTCCGCATCAATTGCCAAGCAATCGGAACTTCAGAAGAGGAACACACACCCCCACCGTATGGGTGTGGCAGGATACTACAACATGATACCTATATGGGACCAAGAGGACAAAGAAGAAGTCATGGCGCATGGGAAACCGACCTTTAGTGAAATCAGGGGCGAACGTGCTAGAATACTTGTGGGCACGTGCAAGGAGGCATGATGACGGAACTTATTACTTTGAAAACTCACATGACAAAGAACTGCATCTCTTGATGTTAAAGGCTTCCAAGATCCCTGGAAGGTTCTACAGGAACTCAGGGCCATGTGACATTCTGTCCGATGCTCTAGAAATAGGAGAGCCCCTGACCGTGCAAGGGGTATATGTGTTAATGTTGCGCACAAGAGTTTCACACTCAGCACAGAGGAAAGGCTCAACATGAAAAAAGCGAGGAGTGAAATGAAGAAGAATGAATTGTATGAAAGGTTGAGGAAGGACATATATCCGGCTATTCGAAAGGATATTGAGGAGTCAATGATGATGTAGAAGACTCTAACACTAACAGATAGCCAGCAGATGGGAGGGGAGGCGGGCATGGAGGATGCTACTTATTGCGCGACAACACCGCACAAGAGTAGTTGTGCATTAGCTGACCCCAGCGACACTGAGACTGCAGCTGCTCATGATGATGCTATATCTGATCTAACTGGAATGAAAGACGGACTGAAGGGCATGCTTACACATTATGAAGGTACATTAAAATGAGCAACAGCCTTGGTTTGCCCACCCTTCTTGGAAGAGGGCCTCTTGTTGGACAACGTGCCATTGAAGCCGGGCTGTGTGAAGTGCTACGTGACTAAAGTATAGCTTGGATTCAATGAATTTGCCCTAAAGAATGTCCTAGGAGACTTTTATGGACCTTGGGAGAAACATTGTTACATCACATCCAATGGCCATGAAAGGAAATAGACTTCATGGATAAGATCCCTGAATCCCCGCAAGAGCAACCAATGTCGCCCCTCAACCGGTGAGGCTCTCCTTGCCACAACAGCTCTCGCGTGCTTCCTCCAAAGAACCTAATACTTGTAATCTGACTGCTGATGCATCAGCCTGTGATCAGCTGGCCTGACTTTGCGCCGTACATGCCACATCATCGTCTGCCCCATAGTAGCCAGTGGCAAGGCCTACAACTGCTGAAGACGCACCACCGGTTCAGATGCCGATCACTGAAGCAGCGGGGGGAGATCCAGCTGCAGCACATGCTTAGTAGACCAACCTGATGGAACAGACTGCTAAGCAGTCTGATGCTTCGGAACCGCCTGCTAAGTAGTCTGTACGTCCAAAACCGACTGCTCATCAGTCCGTCGGTCCACAACCGCGTGATCAACATACTAATGCGTCAGCACTTCCTGCTCAACAAACCAACGCGTTGGCACGGCCTCCTCAGCACACCGACAAAGTTTTCACCACCTGCGCAGAAACCCGACATAGCTTCAACGCATGGTTAGCAGTCTGATGCCTCTGCTCCTACAGCCCAGCAGTCCGTCATAGCAGCACCGCCAGCTCAGCGGTCCGGCATAGCTAAACCATCTGCTAAACATTCTGTCGAAGCTTCACCGTCTGCTCGGCACTCTACCTTTCAGCCAACCAAGAAGGAAGCGGACAAAAAGGTTGCACCTGTGAGGAAGCGCGCCAGGAGATCGAAGAAGAAAGAGAACGATTGCCTCTTACTTAAAGCACTCATCGCCCAGAACCAAATTAACAATAGGTTGTTCGAATCGGGGAGTAAAATTATTTCTGACGGTATGGATGATGAAGAAATTGCTTTGCAGCTTGCTAAACATAAAACAGACATACTTGAAGCACTTAATTACGTCCATGGCTAGCCATTTCTTGTTGGCAAATACTTTGATGAGTGCAGCTCAAGTTGCCGCGAGTTACGAATATTGCATGGATCAAATGTCAGCAGGTCATTATGGTCTGCTAGTCCACTACAACAGAGTTCATTTCTGACACGGTGTTGGTTCCATCAATGTGAGTTTCGAGGACTTACATCTCTTCTTCGACTTTAACGAGCTTGATGCCACTCTTGTTAGATGCCTGATTTTGTAAGTACTTAACAAACTCTGATCAACTTCTCCATACAAGGTTGTAAATGATAAATAGCTAACTGCAGTTTATTCCTCTCAGGGGATTGAACGCGCAAAGAAAAAAGGGAGAGTGTGTATTTCATAGATCCTGCATTAGCAAATGGCACAACATTAGATGGTAAGGACCTACGAAACTGGGCCATTAACACGGTCGTCCGTATCTTCGAAAACACGTCCCATGCAGAATCATTTCTCTAGTGATATCACGAATGGTAAGTCAAGTAAACAACCATGCATACACTGATTGTCTTTCATATTTCGACATAATTCGTAAGTTCATGGCTTTCTTAATATGTAGCAATCACTGGATATTGGTATTCATTGTTCCAAACAAGAACACATTTACTACATGGATTCTCTCAGAGAGTCGACAAATGCTCAGGATCAACACATCTTCAGAAATTCATGGATAGGTATTGAATTCTATGATATTGACATTAATTTGCATTCATATCTGGTTTCAATAATTGATGTTATCAAAATTCATCTTCATTTGCAGTGTGCTCGCATTGTGGAAAACTAGACGAGGGAACATGTTCAAGAGGGAACTACCTCTGTAGCACGAGATCGTTTCTCCGGTAACACACCGAAATCTGTAATTTTCAAAAAAAATTTATCCAATAGTCTACAAATACCTTTTCTTACACTAGTCCAACATTTAAGCTTCTAAATAAACATCTTTCTATTTCTGTCCAAAGAAGAAAATACATCTAACACCGGTTAGGTTATTCCTAACAGGACAAATACATGACTAATTCTGTACAAAAAATTTCAGTGTCCTCAGCAACAAGCAGGGACCAACCTTTGTGGACACTATGTTTGCAAACACATGATCTCCATCTGCAAATCTGCTGATAGTTATGAAGATCCTTGCGAATTAGTACCAAGAAGTCTATCTTAATTAATATATTCTACTCCACTCATATGGCACATTCTGATCTTAAAAATACTACAACTCATCTTAGAAACGAGGGCCCTTGAACCACTCCCCACTGGTGAATTGCTGATGGTTCAGAGATTTATCAGCGACTTCTTCCTGAATCACTACATCAATCCCACTGGTGATAATGAAGATTTCAGCATGCGTTCTCCTAAAACATTGAGTAAGACTTAGCCGCTAAACATATACGCATGGATCCATTGTTTTCCATTTGATGAGGTCTTCGTATTTCGTACACTATGATTAATTATGTAATGCATATATGTGTCGACAAATCATTGGAATTTAGCTACCATATGTTCAATTGCAATTTTTGCAAAATCTGATGAATGTTCTTCCTGTGGATACTATTTGTCCAATTGAATATTGTGGCGAATTTTCTTTTTGCATGCCAATTCAAAATGGGATATTTTGTTTTAACCTGGCAATTGCTACGCACACAGTTCAACTAAATGAGTGTGTGCGATCCACATCGAAAAGCATACGTCAATCATAGTGGAACCGTTGGTGATACACATCAGATCGCAAATGATTTGCAGCGCTACTATGTGTGTGTAGGGTCTCCGGAACTATTTGTGATATCACATTATCGCACACAAGAGCCCAGAGTAAATCGTGCCCAATGTAAAATACAATCCCAGTCGTAAATTTTTCAGGAAATGTATTTTACGATCGCAAACAAAAAGCACACATCACTCTTGCCGCAACCGTCAGTGATACACAACAAATCACAAACGGTCTAAATAACTTGTATGTGTGTGAAGGGGCTCCTGAACCATTTGTGATAGAACGTTATTGCACACAGTAATTGTTGGGAAACGTGTGTGATGGAGTCTTGCATGGCAGACGGGTTCCGCAGAAAACTCGTGTGCGATGGGGCACATATCGCACACAGTTCATATGTTGGCATGTTGCCTTCCATACGGTTTCCAAAACGGTTCATTATGACACACCATTTGGTTTCACTGCATCATTAGAAACATTTAATCACTGATCCCATACATGCGAAAGAATTTAGTGTGTGCTGCATCGCACACGATTACATTTTACAAGGCCTCTGGATCATGGTTCCATATCCCCGACGGTTTCTGGGTTGTGTGGGAAGGACCCCCTATTGCAGTCACTCACTTGGTGACGGTTCCAAATGCCGTCACGGAAAGGGGTTAAAAACTGTTTGTATAGCACCTTGTTGTACCAGTGAGAACAAAGTATGACTCTATGTGAATGCCTCTGGTAGTGTACCAGGATGTGCAATGATCTAGCATAACAACGATATCAAAAAAACAGACAAGCCATGGAATATCATGCTAGCTATCTTACGATCATGCAAAGCAATATGACAATGAATGCTCAAGTCATGAAAACGGAAGCGGTGGAAGTTGCATGGCAATATATCTCGGAATGGCTATGGAAAGGCCATAATAGGTAGGTATCACTACAAAAAAAACACTTCTGTGCTGATATGTGTTTGTCACAGTAGGTCACATTTTCTATCATGCATGTACATCATGACGATTTTATGACAGAATCAAGATAGTCATATCTGTGTTATCGTAGAAGTGTTCCATGACAATACCAAAATTACCATCACGGATGTGTCCACTTCCATGACGGTAAATGGCGCGTCATGGAAGTGTCCACTTCCATGACGATAAATGGTGCGTCATGGAAGTGCTTTTGGTCAAGGGTAACCGACACATGGCATCCACCCTAACGGGTCGCCATTAAGCTATCAGGTTTCGGTTTGGATTTGATAACCCGTTAACAGCCTGGACCAATGGGGATTTTTCCATGTGTAAAATTTTGATTCACCGGAGTATCCATGTGTCAGCTCAGCATTGGGATAGATGTCATCCATCCAATGGAGGAGACGTGCCTATGATACTTTGACACGTGGCACGGCCCAACAGTAGCCCATTTAAGATAAAAAGGCCGGCCCAACCAAGGGCCTACAAGATTTTGTCATACTCCACTAGGCCGGCCCGTTGACAGTCTGCCATGGTTTGGGCCAAATTACAGCCCACATAAGATCCGACTTGTTATGATGTCTATCATGTTTTGGGCCAAATGACAGCCCACCTCAGATTCGGCCCGTTGACACGCTGCCATGTTTTGGGTCAAATGACGACCCATATCGGATTCGGCCCATTAACTACCTGACATACTTTGGGCCGAATTATGGCCCATATTTGATCTGGCCGGTAACAAACACGATGCTTTCGGCCCCATTGGGGCCCATTTTAACTACGACCTCTTAAAGGCCCATGTAATAGTTGAGCCCGATATTACTTTTGGCCTGTTAATGGCCATTGGTAGATATGGGCCGCTGTCGGCCCGGTTTCACTTTCGGCCTTTTAACGACCGGTGCTGCATGTAGGTCTATTTCTGGCCCGAAGTGACTTTCAGCCTCTTAAAGGCTCGTTGTCTTTGTGGATACATTTTAGCCCAACCTGACTATTGGCCCATTAAAGGCCCGTGAGATAACTGGGCCTAATGATGGCCCGCTTTGCAACCAGCCTGCTTATGACCCATAATATTATTGGGTCAGCTGTGGCCCAACACATATTTTGGCATGTTAATGGCCCATTTTGTGGTTGGGCCAATCATGGGTCTCCGACACTATTTAGGCCCAATCTACTTTTCAGACTGTTTAAAGCCCATTCTATTTTCTGGCCCAATTTAGGCAACTGGTTTACTCGGCCTCTTAAAGGCCCAAAACTAATAGTTGGTGACTTTACATCTAGGCCTGTTATTAGTTGGACATGATTGCAGGCCCACTTTTCAGCCCATTCACAGCGATTGGCGGGCCGGCCAGTTTTAGTACCATAGTTTTATATATATAAGAAACCGAACGTTTAGGCCCATTGTGCTCCGTTAAATCTTACGAGATTTTCAACGAGCGACAACAGAATATACAGAAATTAAATTACAACATCATGACGAAGAATATACCAAGACTATACAACAAAGAAATTACTCAATATTACATGCACTTGGCATAAAAGTTCCCCGCGAGTGATAATAAAGCGTAACTAGACAGCAGATTACATACATTGGGCATCAAAGGAGACCACCAGTGAAAATAAACACGCCGCCTAAAATAATATACAGAACCGATAGCACTTCAACGGCTCCATCATCCATGGCGCCTAATAAAAAGTTCGGTGCGGTAGCTCACCCGTCCACCTCAAAGGCCCCTTCGCATACATCCGCCAATGTCATGGGGGCTACGGGGACGCACGAGGACGTGGATGCTGCGGGGGATGTGGCCGGCGCAGGCGGCGGCGTCGCCATACCCCTTGTGGCCGAAACGGGAGCAGAAGGCACCAGAGAAGGACAACACCAATAGCATCCCGGCGGCGGCACTCCACACAGTGTGGGTGGAGAGAATATTCCATCTCCGCCTCTTCACCCCACCGAAGGATGTAGCCACAATGCTGGCACTCGCTCTGGGGTGAACCGTGACCCTCTAGCCGCCCCGGCTATAGGCATGGCTACAAGGCACACACCACTCCCAAGACAAGCTAACCAAGATGATGCACTGAATGGGGTCACCAACCCCCAAGCGCATCCACCTCGCCGTCATGCCTCCTTGGCGACCGGTTCGCGGCGACGGGAGCACGACGCCATCACTACGGGCACCATTAGAAGCTAGGCGGTGACACGATCTATGTTGTCACCTATGCCGAGCACCGCGTCAGAGGCCATGGCGCGGGCCCAACTCCTGTTGAGGTTTCTTCCAGCGGCCGATCAGATGGATGAGTCGAGAGCCACCATCCAGAGCTTGACCGGTTTCGCCATGGCCTCCACAGGCGGAGACAACAGCCCGAGCCGCTGGTCGTACCGAAGGGGCCACCCCCACAGTGCAGTCCCCTCCGCGGCAGCCAACGCAAGGGCCATAGCTAGAGCCGCGCAACCAACAGCCCGACGACGTATCGATGGCTTCCTCTGATCCTCAGGCATGCCAAGAACAGCGACGAGTCCTGGAAGACAGGCGGAGGGAAGACACGCGCGTCACCATCGAACGACACCGCGAAACCCGCCGCCAGTCTGACAGGCGCAATGGCCCTGACGTCGACGAGCCCGTGCCCGGTGGGGACGGGTACCTGCCTTTCGAGGTTGGGTGCCCCACCTTCACTCGTGAGCTGCGGCAAGTCCGTTGGCGATCTACCCACACGTTCAAGACAGAGATACCAGAACAATACGATGGAAGACTGAACCTGGAATAGTTCTTGAGCATCTACACCATCGTTGTTCAAGCCGTCGAGGGAAGAGATGAGAAGGTATTCACCAACTAATTCCCTTTGGCACTGAAGCCAAATGTGAGGTCATGGCTGATGCACCTGCCGGAGAACTCCATTTCTACCTAGGCTGACCTATGCCATGAGTTTGTTGGCGCCTTCACGGGTGGCCACCAGGAACCAAGGGACCCACCGACTTGTAGCTCCTCCCACAGAAGGAACGAGAGAGTTTGCGGAAGCACATGCAGAGGTTTAGCCGGGTGAACAGGAACATCCCAGACATCCACCCAGCAGCTGTGATAGCTGCATCCCAGTCCAATGTGTGCAACCGCAAGATATGTTCCAGAATGAATGTTCGGTTGCCTAAGACTGTGAATGAGCTATACACTCTGGTGGATAAGTGTGCCCGGATAGAGGAGGGGAGGCGACTCCCCGGGGAAGAAGATGGCGTCAATGTTGACTCAGAGGACAACAACGACGCCACCAGCCAAAAGAAGAAGAACAAGAAGCGCAGGGATAAAGCAGTGGTGGCTATTGAAAGATCGAGCACTCCCAGTACCGGCAAGAAGGCCAAGACCGAGTCTCCCGGCAAGGAAGTTGCCGCATCCACTGATTGCCGGGAAGTGGCGGCTGCCGAGAAGGCTGGGAAAGCTGGCGGACCATACTCCAAGATCCACCGGACCAAGGGTCACGATCTACAAGAGTGTCATCAGGTTGAGAAACTCCTCAAGAAGCAGAAGGCTGAGTACGAGAAGCGTGATAAGGAGAGAGACCAAGATGGCGTTGGCGGGAAGGGCCGAGGTGGCAAAGGAGTTCGCCCCGGCAAGGCCCCTCAGTATCAAGGGAAACCCGCCAGAGGCCGTGAGAAGAAGGAATGCTTTGACAGGAGCGATGAAGAGGATGAAGAGGAAACCAGCGAGCATGAATTCTAGAAGGCCACTGATGCCATGTGCACCGACGGAGGCGCATCCTTGCACTCCTTTCACCGCCAGCTTAAACAGTGGGCGCGTGAGGTCAATGATGTGGAGCCAGCGGCAGATTCTCGGAAACAGCTGATACGTCTCCAACGTATGTATAATTTTTTTGATTGTTCCATGCTGTTATATTATCAATCTTGGATGTTTTATACTCATTTTATATCATTCTTTGGTACTAACCTATTGACATTGTGCCAAGTGCCAGTTCCAGTTTTTTCCATGTTTTTTACATCGCAGAAAATCAATATAAGACGGAGTCCAAATGCCACGAAACTTTATGGAGAATTTTTATGGGCCAAAAGGAACACAACGGGCCCTGGCTGTGCCTAGGGGGTGCCCTGAGGGGGGCACAACTCACCAGGGCGCGCCAAGAGGCCCAAGCGCGCCCTGGTGGGTTGTGCCCACCTCGGGTGCCCCTGGACTACCTCTTTGCTCTATAAATACCCCAAAAATCCCAGAACCCTAGGGGAGTCGACAAAATATTCATCCAGCCGCCGCAGAGGCCAGAACCACCAGATCCAATCTAGACACCATCTCGGATGGGGTTCACCACCTCCATTGGTGCCTCTCCTATGATGCGTGAGTAGTTCTTTGTAGACCTCCGGGTCCATAGTTAGTAGCTAGATGGCTTCATCTCTCTGTCTATTGATTCTTGAAGCAATGGTCTCTTGGAGATCCATATGATGTTACTCTTTTGCGGTGTGTTTGTTGGGATCCGATGAACTTCGAGTTTATGATCAGATCTATCTTTTTATATCCATGAAATTTATTTGAGTTTCTTTGATCTCTTATATGCATGATTGCTTATAGCCTTGTATTTCTTCTCCGATATTTGGGTTTTGTTTGGCCAACTTCATCTATTTATCTTGCAATGGGAAGAGGTGCTTTGTAGTGGGTTTGATCTTACGGTGCTTGATCCCAGTGACAGGAAGGCAAACGACACGTATGTATCATTGCTACTAAGGATAAAACGACGGGGTCTATCTCTACACAGATAGATCTTGTCTACATCATGTCATTGTTCTTATTGCATTACTCCGTTTCTCCATGAACTTAATACACTAGATGCATGCTGGATAGTGGTCGATGTGTGGAGTAATAGTAGTAGATGCAGGCAGGAGTCGGTCTACTAGTCTTGGATGTGATGCCTATATAATGATCATTGCCTGGATATCATCATAATTATTTGAAGTTCTTTCAATTGCCCAACAGTAATTTGTTTACCCACCATTTGCTATTTTTCTCGAGAGAAGCCACTAGTGAAACCTACGGCCCCCGGGTCTTCTTTCTCATATATTTGCCTTTGCGATCTATTTTTATTTGCTTTTATTTTCTGATCTATTAATCCAAAAACCCAAAAATACTTTGCTGCACTTTATTTTATTAGCAATCTATTTATTCAATCTCCCGTCACGCACCAATTTCTGGCACTATTACTCGAAAGGGATTGACAACCCCTTTAACATGTCGGGTTGCGAGGATTTGTTATCTGTGTGCAGGGGTTGTTTACGTTGTGTTGCTTGGTTCTCCTACTGGTTCGATAACCTTGGTTTCATATCTGAGGGAAATACCTACCGCAGCTGTGCTGCATCATCTCTTCCTCTTTGGGGAAATACCAACGTAGCTTCAAGCGACATCAACCGCTCAAATGATCCCGCATGCTTATCATATTTGATGAGGAGGATCACCCTGACCGCACCACCGCGGTAGGGTGTTTGCCGTTGTTGGTTTCATCGATGATCCGCAACCTCAGGGTCACAAAGATGTTGGTTGATGGTGGGGCTGGATTGAATTTGATTTCTCCCAAGGTCATTAGCAAGCTTTAGGTAGCATATGAAGAGCTTAAGGTTACTGGTACTTTCCAAGGAATCAACCCCGGCAAGGAGTCATCCTAAGGGGAAGATCACACTGCCGGTAACTTTCGGGGGGGGGGGGAGTTAAACTAACGGACTGAGAAGATCATGTTTGATGTGGTTGACCTCCCCCTGCCGTACAATGGAATCCTTGGTCGCCCAGCCCTAGCAAAATTCATGGCGGCATCCAACTATGCCTACAACACACTGAAGATGCCACACTACTAGGAAAAGGGCTATAGATGATATGGCCACTAATGGCGCACCAGACATGTGGTGCGCCATTAGTGACACTAATGGCGCACCAGACACACGGTGCGCCATTAGTAACAAATTTTATTATTATTATTTTTCCAAAAATACTAATGGCGCACCAGGGAAGAGTGCGCCATTACTAGTTTAACTAGTAATGGCGCACCACCAACGTAGTGCGCCACTTCTATTTTTTTGCAAAACTACTAATGGCGCACCTAAAGCTGGTGCACCATTAGTAACCAGGGTTACTAATGGCGCATTTGTGGGTGGTGCGCCATTAGTAACCTGGGACCAGCTAGATATTTTGGACAGCCACACCTACACACTCACTTTCCCCACTTCATTCTCTCCACCTCCTTCTCCAAGCTTGTGTCGGCTGCCTCCTCCTCCTCACCTCATTTGCACCATAGATTCATCAAAATTAAGTGGTTAAATTACCTTTTTTGATAGGTAAGTAAGGGGAAAGCTATCTTTATGTTGTAGATCTACTTTTTTTTCTCCCTAGCTCGCTCCAACAACGTGCACATGCACTTTTTATGGCCTTGCTAGATCTATGTATGTTTATGGTGTTGCATATGTTTGTGGTGTTGCATATATGTTTGTGTTTGCAGGTACCGGTATTTGAAATGCGATAGTTGCCAATATTTTGCCGGAATGTTGATTCATTTCTGTTTCGGCGAGAATTTTGGCACTATGCATTCCTTTTTGTCCTATTTTTAGGGAAAGTCATGCCAAATTTTTTCTTGGTTCTAAAATATCTTTTTGCTCTACCCCGCAGGCGACCATGGTCCGCACGATGACCGAAGGCATCGTGAATAGGTTTTTGAGCTCCGCGAAGGCCGAGATGCTTCAAAAGAACGAGATGGAGATAAGATGTCCATGTCAAAGATGCAAGCTGAAGAGCCTTATTGTGGACCCGGATTCCGGGCAGGTGTGGGACCACCTGCTCTTGCATGGTTTCATGGATGGCTATCGGTGGCAAGGTGATGAAGATGACTATGAAGTCGTCCATGGGGGCCGGGCAAGAAATGAGGAAGGGCAGCAAGACAACCACCGCGGCGAGGGCGGGCGAGAAGACAAAGAATCTCCAGGACATGATCACGACGGTGATACTGTACACAGTCATCATGTAGAAGATGCTGGACATGATGATGAGGAAGATCAAGACGAAGGGCATGATCATGAAGATGAAGATGCCGGAGCAGACGACAATGGAGGCTGGGTGCAGGACCCTCATATTCAAGAGCTGCTTCTCAAGCAGACGGATAACGCAAGAGCTGCCGCCCGAGAGATAGCCAAGCTGGATCAACTGGAGATAGACGCGGTTATTCCATTGTATGAAGGATGCAGGCCCGAGGATACCCGGCTGAAAGGAACGCTCATGGCTCTGGAGATGAAGGTAAAACACAAAATGACCGACGCATGCTTCGACGAGAACATGTCATTCTGGCACGAACGTCTTCCCAAGGGGAACAAGTGCCCGACTAGTTTCGAGGAGGCGAAGAAAATCGTGTGTCCTCTAGATTTACCGCACATGAAATACCATGTGTGCATGAACAATTGCATCATTTATCGGGACGAGCACGCGGAGTCTACCATATGTCTGGTGTGTGGCGTCACTCGATACAAGAAGAGGAAGAAAGCTCCTCGAAAAGTGGTGTGATACTTTCCGATCACTCCTCGTCTGCAGCGGTATTTCGCGGACCCTAAGGTAGCAAAGCTCCTGCATTGGCATGCGGATAGGGAGGAGAAGAAGCGAGAAGATGACAGAAATGATTCGGAGATAAATAAAAAAGACAAGATGCCAAGTCACCCTAAGGATGCGAGCCAGTGGCAAGCGTTGAACTTCGAAGACCCAGAATTTGGGAACGATCCAAGGAACATCGTGCTGGTGGCGAGCACCGATGGAGTCAATCCGTTTGGCAGCCAGAGAAGCACACATAGCACCTGGCCTGTGTTTGTGTGGATGTACAACCTTCCCCCTGGTTGTGCATGAAGAGGAAGTACATTCACATGAGTATGCTAATTGAAGGGCCGAAAGAACCAGGGAACGACATCAATCTGTATCTGGGGCTGCTGAAAGAGGAGCTAGACACGCTGTGGAAAATGCCAGCCAATACATGGGACGCTGCAGAGAAAGAATATTTCCCTATGAGAGCTGCACTGCTCACGACGGTGCACAACTATCTCGGTTACGGATATCTCGCGGGGTAGGCGGTCCACGGATTTTCTGGATGCGTCAGGTGCATGGATGACACAACGTATCGCCAGCTAGATAGAGATCCCGGGTCTTCGAAAACCGTGTTCATGGGACATCGAAGGTGGCTTCGCGATGATGACCCGTGGAGAAAATGCAAGGATCTGTTCGATGGTGAAACCGAACCCCGAAGACGCCCGCGTACGAGGAGCGGCGAGGAAATAGACGAGCTGTCGAAAATTGGAAAGATTTCCCACTACCGAGAAAGAAGCAAAAGGCGCCAGAGCCAGGAAAGAAGCAAAAGGCACCAGAGCCGCTGCTGAAGGTATGGAAAACAAGGTCTGTTTTCTGGGACTTGCCGTACTGGAAGATCCACCGTGTGCCTCACAGCCTTGATGTCATGCATATCACGAAGAACGTGTGCGAGAGTCTACTTGGTACCTTGCTCAACATGCCAGAGAGGACAAAAGATGGGCCGAAAGCAAGGGCAGACTTGAAATCAATGGGCATCAGGGAGGAGCTTCACGCTAATGATGATGATGATGAGGCGAAGCAGGACACAGAAAGTCGTCGCAAAGGCAAAAAGGCCAAGAAGACCAGAAATGACTACCCTCCTGCGTGCTTCACTCTAAGTCAGGAGGAGATCAAGCAGTTTTTCACTTGCCTCGTAGGAGTAAAACTTCCTTACGGTTACGCGGGGAAGATAAGCAGATACCTAGACCCAGCGAAGCAAAAGTTCAGTGGGATGAAGTCTCACAACTGTCACGTGCTGATGACGCAGATACTTCCAGTTGCAATCCATGGGATCATGGACGCGCACGTCCGTGAAACGCTATTTGGTCTATGCAACTTTTTCGACGTCATCTCTTGGAAGTCGGTTGGTGTGAGGCAACTCAGAAGGCTACAGGAAGAGATCGTGGTGATACTATGCGAGCATGAGATGTACTCCCCCCCCCCGCATTCTTCGACGTTATGGTGCATCTGCTGGTCCATATCGTGGAGGATATCATCCAACTCGGGCCGACGTTCCTGCACAACATGATGCCGTTCGAAAGGATGAATGGTGTCATCAAAGGATACGTTCGCAACATGTCACTTCCAGAGGGAAGCATAGCCAGGGGCTTTCTGACCGAAGAGTGCATCTCCTACTACACGAATTATCTAGGCATCGAGAACCCCGTTGGTCTGCCCGTCAACAGGCACCTCGGCAGGCTCGCTGGATGGGGTCACCATGAGGGTCGCCGCGAAATGCATGTCGACTTCGAGGGTCGACTCGCTGACTTTGAAAGAGCAAACCTAGTCGCGCTACAACACATAGACGTGGTCGATCCTTGGGTGGTAGAGCACAAAACCTTTCTTGAGAAGACGTACAATGACCGAGGCCAACAGAGGACGGACGGAGATATAATCAAAGAGCACAACTCATGTTTCACGCGTTGGTTCAAGCAGAAGCTTCTGTCGTACCCTTTACATGAGGATTCTTTCGTGGAAGAACAACTCATATTCGCCTTGTCACAGGGCGCCGAGCACAACCTGATGACCTATGAGGCGTACGATATCAACGGCTACACATTCTACACTGAGGACAAGGACATGAAGAGCGATGGTTATCAGAACTCCGGGGTAACGATGGAATCCTACACTGGTAACGACAAGGACAGATACTACGGAAGGATCGAGGAGATATGGGAGCTGAGCTACGCTGGAGAGAAGGTCTCGATGTTCCATGTCAGATGGGCCAAGAGCGTCCTAAAAGAAGACCGGTATTTCACCACCATGGTTATACCCGAAGCCAAATCCAAGACCGCGGGCGCAAACGTCACCGCGAAAAATGTGCCATGGGTACTGGCTTCCCAAGTGGACCAATGCTTTTTCATTACCGACCCGTCAAAGCCCAGTCGTGTTGTTGTGAGGAGAGGCAAAAGGAAGATCATCGGAATGGATGGAGTAGCCAATGATCAAGACTTCGACAAGTATGGCGACCCGAAGATCGAACATGATGACAACGATGAAGTAGCAGCATACACCACAAGAAGAAGCAGGACCACCCTACCTAAAGGACGCCCGTTCCACAGAAGAACTCCATTTGCGAAAAATAAGGGCAAGAAGATTGTGAACAGATAGCTAGCTAAGATCGATTGTATTTAAATCGTAGTCTTCATTTCTCGATTGTATTTCATGGGCACTTTTTGATATCATGAATATTTTTAAATTTCATGGGCACTTTTTGAATTCATGAATATTTTTTCAAATTTGATGATATTTTTTCATATTCAATATGAAAAAATATTGAATATTCATGAGGACACTCGATCTCGACCCCCCTCCATCTCGATCGCTATCCCCCTCCATCTCGATCTCGATCCTCCCCGCACCCTCCCCGCTAGCTCCACTGCCGCCGACGACCCACCGCACACTCCCCCGCTCCACCGCCGCCGATGAGCACCTCCCGCACCCTCCCCTGCTCCACCGCCGCCGATGACCCACTGCACCCTCCCGCGCTCCACCGCCGCCGCCGACCCCCCGCACCCTCCCCGACCCGCTCCACCGCCGCCGAGCACCGCCGCCGAGCACCCCCATTTGATGATATTTCCAAATAACAAATTTGATGATATTTTTTAAAAAAATTATTACTGTTTTTATAAAAAAATATATTACTGTTCCATATTCATATTCATTTTCTAAAAAAGTAATAATAATAAAAAACATACTAATGGCGCACCGGTTGGGTGGTGCGCCATTGCTATCTAAAAAAGATTTCTAATGGCGCACCGCTCGGGGGTGCGCCATTGCTATCAAAAAAACATACTTATGGCGCACCGCTAGGGGGTGCGCCATTAGTAATCTCCCCCCTAGCTCTAATTCGCCCGACCCCTTCGTCCCTCCCTCTCTCGCCATATCCACTTCCCCCCGCTGCCTCGACCCACGCCGCTGCCGCCCCAACGTCCGTCGCCGCCCCCGCGCCCCCACCACTGCAGCTCCACCATCGTTGATGCCTCCACGACCTCGCCGTCGCCGTCGGCCTCCCCGCATCGGCCCCTGCCCTGCCCCCCCATTACCGTCGCCGACAGCCCCTGCCCTCCGTCTCCGTCGCCGCCCCCAGTCAGCCCCTGCCCTGCCCCCCATCGCCGTCGCCGACAGCCTTCCCTTTAACAAGCAGTTGCTGACGCCCCATCTCTTGTCTCGCTCGCAGGCACCGAAGAAGGAGAAGGCCCCGGCGGCGTCATCGAAGCCGGCCAAGTCCGGCGACGGCAAGAAGAAGAAGAAGAAGAAGAAGAAGAAGAAGAAGTGGAGCAAGGGCAAGCAAAAGGAGAAGGTGAACAACGCGGTGCCCAAGTACAAGCAGATCACGCCCTCCGTCCTCTCCGAGCGCCTCAGGGTAACACCCGCTCGCCATCCCCCTCCTCCTCATGGGTCCTGGTGAAGTGTTCTGCTCTGAGCAAGAACAAGATCTCTGTTTTGGGGTCAGTCAGTCAGATTGCGCTTGGTGTGCCATGTTATAGCTAGGATGCGGAGTGCAGTGGTGATCATTCATGTCTGGTGTCACAGATATTTCATAATCTGATTTGGACATGCGCAGTGCTAATGCCTGATGGTGTTTTACATGATTCAACATCACCATCGATTTTTAGGGTTTTAGAGTTATTAAATGTTGTTTGGCGACTCTGCTGAACAATTCAGAGAGCACTAGTCCATTCTTGGCTGTACACTTTAAATTTGTTACATACTTTCTTTGTATGTATGGTCATCTAGCTACACATGCATATATTGTTATGTTACGCAAATTGTATCATCTTGCCACTTAAGTCAGCCTTCCCTTTAAGCAGAGTGATGCCTTTCGATGTCCCACAATAATGTTTGTTGCAAGAACATTCTGCTCTTAGTGTTCGTTTGTTTACAGAGATCCTGCTTATATATACTAATGATGAGTCTTGTTGAAACCTTACATGTGTCGGTTCCTGCTTATTTGCTCCAATGGCACAAACTTGAGCTGCTAGCATAAAAATTGTTGCGGGCAACAGACAGTGAGGAGCTGCTGTAAAAAACTTGAGCTACTGTCAAAAAATCCAGTTAGGTACAGTTAGCATCATGTAAGAAAATGGCCATAATGTGCCTTGATAACGATGTATTTTGTCATAAAAATATATAGTGGACTGCCATGATAATGACATGCTGCTAGTAGTTACTTCCATGAGTTTTTTTATTGACATGGCACATTTGCAATGGAGTTTTATATATCTTTAGCCACTGTTCATTAACAGCAAGTCAGTTTTGTTTATAGTTGAAAGTAAGTGTGTGGTTTGAAATTTTGATCTGATTATGGCATCTAGAATTATGTCGATTTTGTTTTGTAACTAGAAGACGAAAGTGTGTTACTCACCTGGGATCTTAACTGTTGGGGGTAGTACTGTAACTAGAAGACCATGTATTTTCAGAATTGAGCCAAAGATTTGGGGGGGGGGGGTAGTATTTCTGATTTTAGAGCACCTTTGCTGGATGTATTTTACAGCAGCTGTTGGAATCAAAACAATGCTTGTGGGTTGCCTTGTTAAGTTGAGTGAGTCATTAGAGGGCAGATAGAGTCACCCACACCAATTAATGTTTATGAAGAAGAAGAATAAACCTGCTGCTGCTGCTGTTATGCCTGTATTCACTGCTGCTGCTGTACTTGTGATGATGTTGTACTTGTGATGATGCTACTTGTGATCTTCTGAAATGACACATTGGCGACTTCATTACGCGGGGATAATGATTTCGCAGGTACCCCGAGAGGCCCTCGAGTTTGCCGGAATGTCGATTAACTTCCGTTCCGGCAAATTCGGGTACTCCATATGTCCTATTTTCAGCAAAGGTCATGCTGAAATTTTCCGTGAATTTTAGCATGACATTGCTAAAAATAGGACATATGGGGTACTTGCGACCAATGCATGGGCCGGGGTATCTTAGTACTTAATTAAGTAGGATCAACTGCCCCGCCATTCTTGCTGCATTAAACCATAGGTGGCAATAGAGCCAAGTGATTAGGCCCAACTTAGAATTCTCCTTCCCAGCTTAGCTTTTAGGGTGCCTCGGCGTCGACAAACCCTAAATGATAAAACCTTGGCTTTTAGGGTGCCCCGGTGTCGATAAGAACCTAAATGATGAAAGCTTAGGCTTTTAGGGTGCCTCGGCGTCGACAAACCCTAAATGATAAAAGCTTAGCTTTTAGGATGCCTCGGTGTCGACAAACCCTAAATGATGAGACCATGATCTAGTTCCTTGACAATAACGAACTTTTTGACCAAACTTTTTTCCTATTTAGAGCGAAACATGGCCCACAACGATGAAGCCGACGGTTCGGGTGGCAAGCAATTCTGGGAGCTGTCCCAGGAGATGGAGGAACAACCACACCGCTATGAGGACACCGCAGAAGACACCGATCCTGACTACACAACCCCTAGTGGCGTCAGGGATGACACCACTGATGGTGCCGCCGAGGATGCCACCACTGATGGTGCCGCCGAGGATGCCACAACTGATGATGCCAGCGCACGCATAGATGGCAGCCAACCAAAGAGGCAACAGAAGTACCGGCGCCCGAACGTGCTCCGCACCGTCAAGGAGGAATTTACTCAAGTGAACTCCGACAGGCATCCAATGGCGCCCAAAGAATTAGTCAAGGGGTACTCGCTTCAGCTCGGGTGCATTCTCCAGAGCACCATCTCGGTCAACACCGAGAACCTAAGGCATAAGGACCGAGGGAATTTGCGCAACCTCCTCTTCACAAAGCTGCACGAACGATACAAGTTCCCCGCTGAATTTGTAAACACACGCTTCTCAGGGAATAAAGTGAACAGTGCTGCCCTCACGATGATGAGGATGGCCCTGTCTACTTGGAAGAGCGCGGTGAAGAGAATGATTGACAAAGGTGATAATTATGAGAAGATCAAGGCAAAAAATCCTTCGATCAGCGAAGATGACTACAAGGAGTTCAAGATCAAGTGCGAGAGCAGCGCAACCTCCGAATCAAGTCAGTGGGGGAAAGAAATGCGGGAGTTGAACTTAGGGGAACACAAACTCAGTCCCGGCGGTTACAGAGTGGCGGAGCCTATATGGGACAAGGAGGACACGGAGCGTGCCAAGCAAGGCCTACCGCCCTGCTTCGAGAAATACCATGACAAGCAGACCAGGAACTATGTCAGGGCCCGGTACAAGGAGGACCCGGTAACAAAGGAGCTTACCAGGGATCCGAAGACGAGGGCACTTCAGCTTGTTCTGGCGATGGAGGCTGAAAGCAGTAGCGTGGGGTCGTCTCAGAGCACCCCTTGGGACAACACTCTAAATAGGGCGTTGAACGTAATAAAAAACAAGGATAAGCTCAGTAAGCCGTCGTCAGCTGGTCGTGTGGCCGGCAAAGGCTTGTCCACTATAACGCTGGTGGGCAAAAGGAGAGAAAGACGAGCTCGGAAAGCCAGTCGCGCGAGGTTCAAGAACTCAAGGCACAAGTGGCGCGGATTCCGGAGATTGTCCAAGAGCAAGTGCAACAACAACTGGGATCGATGCTCACCGGCATTATGCCTACCTTGATTCATGGGCTGACGACGTGGATTGCGGGCGGCCAACAGGGGCCGCCCCTGATTCCCAGCTTCACAGCCAGCAACTCGCACAACGCGCAGGCGACGCCATTGGTGTCTCCGGCGGAGGTGGTATTGGTGTCTTCGACGCCGGCACGGGCATTGGATCTTAATGCACCCGGGTGTACGCCGGCCGGCACCTCGGGAGCAAGCGACCCCTCCGTCAGTTGCACGCCAGCCATTGGCGGTGCCTCGACATTAGCCGAGATCGACGCCATCATCACGGTAACTAATTAAGCCTCTCGGTCGAGGACTTCATCTCCTTGCCTTTGACTGGGCATCCCTGACGCCCTACATGTTTTTGTAGGGCACCGCCAACGTTCTGTGCACTCTCCTGCACTTCGTGAACGACGAGTTGGTCAATGTCGCCAAGGGCAAAATCGTTCAACCGGGCAACCCCGTGTTCCATGGTAATCTGATGCCCCCCACTGTGTATAGGGTTCAACTGGTTCGGGTGCTGCCAGGCTGCGACGAGTTGTTACCTCTGATTCGACCCGCCGGGGCCGACGAAGATGATCTGATGACCCTCAGCGCCTGCCTAAGCTGGCCCCTGCTTTGGCCGAAGAGCCAGATTCGTTTGGGGATGGGGGACACCACCCCAAAGACAACACCGCCAGTCGTGCCGACGCCAAGCCATGGCAAGACCGCCGCAACGCTACCGGATATGTCGGACATCCCTATGGCACAGGATCCGAACATGCATACGGCACAGGATCCAGATGACAACGACAACGACGACGGTACATTTACCAACGTTGATAAGTACTTTGCCGAACATGGGTACGATGAGGAATTCTTGGGGCCTCCTTCTCAAGAACCCAACCCTACAAAAGACGATCGTGATCTAGCTGGTACCGTGGAGAAACCCAATTGCAACAGGCGTCGTCTGGTGTTCAGTTCTCAGGAGACGCCTCCAGCTGCCGACTTCACCGAGCCTCAGATAGCCGAGGTGCGTAATATTATCAGCCCCAACACACTCAAGAAGGCGGTCTATGAGCAGAACTCGGTCCCATTATAGCAGAAGAAGAAGGGACGGAAAAGAAAGAGTAACAAGGGTGCGAGGCAGACGGCACCAAGTATGATCCGTGCTCAGGACAGGCCACCTTCACCTAAGGATATCTCGAGGAGGGTGCATGTGGCGGGTAGGCCAATGCTACCGACTAATATGCTCAATGCTGCAACCGGTGCTATGCGGAGTCTGCATGACAGTGTTCTTTCTTTGGAGAAGCGGCATCTCAGAGAGAATGACGTGGCATACTCGGTTTTCATGGCCAAGGTGCCACAGGGAAAGGGCTTTGTGGATAACTCCATTGGGGGTACGATCGTCCTGCGGTTTGATGACATCTTCGCTATGTTTAACCTTCATCCACTGCACTACACCTTTGTTCGGCTATTTTCGCTGAGTATGGAGATGCGGATCATTAGAGACAAGACCCCGGACATCGTGATAGTCGACCCCTTCTACATGCGTGCCAAGATCTTGGGCAGCGCTAGGGACCGGCAAATCGCGAGTTCTTACCTCGAAGGCATCATTCTGGCAAACCCAGATAAGGATAACTTCCACGTGCCTTACTTTCCCGAGTAAGTCGTCCCCTCAACCACCCCGTAACATACGATTTCTCAGATTTTGATTGTTTTTTTCTAACATTCTGTGTTTTGTGCAGTGACACACATTGCACACTCATCCTCTTAAGCCCGAAATATTCCATGGCCACGTATTTCGACTCGGACCGTCAGTCGAAGAAAGACTACACAAATATCAAAAAAGTTCTTGATGATGTTCTCCCCGGCTACGCCAAATCTGGAGGCACCTTCACCAGGCCAGTTCGTAAGTACGACAAGCACGTGTTCGCCCACAATATGATGTTCTGCTGCGTCAAGCAGCCGCCTGGCGGTCACAAGGATGCCTACTACGCCCTCCATCACATGTGGGCGATCGTACATGACCATAATCACCTTCTGCTACCAAATAATCTCAAAGATCGGGTCGCGAGATTGTCGGCAATCCAGGACGCGGACATCAGACAAGAATTCTTTCGCAGTTGGAGTTTGCAGAAATCATCCATCAAGATGTCCTTCGTACCTCGGGGCAGTTCAACCTCAGAAATCAACCGTTCAATAGTGAGATAGACACAACGCTACAAATGCAGGCTGACAACGCCCGCGATTTCATGACCATCACGAGAGACGGCGGCTTCATCCACGCTCCGGTCCCTTGAGTCGAGTTGAAAGTAGTGATGCTATGTGTAGTTCTGAAACATCAATTGGCTCATGTTGTAATTAAAATTTAATGAACTTGTATGTCTCTTTGGTTTGGACAGTCGTTCAACTTAGATGTAATCAATGCTATTAATGTGTTGCTTTTCCCTTTCGATCCTTTTGTTGCATACTTATATATTGCTTATGTATTGTCTGTGAATTGCTACTAACGTTTTGTTTGGCTAGTGCATAGAGATGTCGTCGTATGTCGTGTACAAGGGTAATGTTCCCGGAGTCTACAACGACTGGGAGCAGTGTCGGAGACAGGTTCACCGTTTCAGCGGTAACAGTTACAAAGGGTACACCACTAGGGCGGAGGCAGAAGTTAGATACGCGCGCTATCTAGCAGGAGAGAGGAGGGAGCGTTGGAGGAACCGGATGAAGACCAGTTTCATCATGATTATGCTCATCGTGATGACCGAAACTCTCTTCTATGTGATGGTAGTTTAGATGATCGATATCGACTTGTAATGTGAAGACAAACTCGCTGTTCTAACTTTGTTCGGTATTTTAAATTCGGAGACTAATATGATGAATTGTATTCAAAGACTAATATTCTATTGTATTTGATGAATCTGCTATTGCTGTGTGGTGCTAGCTATATTCTATCTAATAATATATTTTGTAACCTGTGAAAATATCAGAAAAGAAAAAAAAATCCCTAATATTCATACTAGTGGCGCACCACCACATAGTGCGCCATTAGTAAGACAGAGCACACTAATGGCGCACCATCCACAAGTGCGCCATTAGTATGCCAAAGCACATGGGTAAATATGGCCCCCTGGGAGGCATACTAATGGCGCACCGTGGGCTATACTAATGGCGCACTACATGGTGCGCAATTAGTATACCAGATACTATGTGGTGCGCCATTAGTAAAAAATACTAATGGCGTGCTAGTAGTGGCGCACCTGTAGTGCGCCATTAGTAGGCAAAACAGGTGCGCCACTGGTAGGCCTTTTCCTAGTAGTGCCAGGGCCGGTGGGTGTCATTTCTGTTCCATTAGACAAGAAGGACGCAATCATATGCATGGGAAGTTGTACCGGGAAGCGGTCGCTGCAGAGGCCGCGAAAGCTACGCTCTTGCCAAGGAAAGTAAGAAAGGGAAGAAAGCTAGCAAGGATGCCATCAAGGAATCCGGGAAATGCGCCTCCTTGGAGTGCGCTACACCTATTGATGACTTGCCGGAGAGTTCCAATAGCAAGAGATCAAAGGTTGCCATGCCTGCTGTGAAGAAGGTCCCGGTAGGGTTAGTTGGCGATGATGGTACATTCACTATTAGGGCCTCCCTCAATGACAAATAGGAAAGCACGCTCGTTACCTTCCTGCGGGCGAATGTTGATGTGTTTGCTTGGCAACCATCTAAGATCCTCGGTGTTCCCAGGGAGTGGTAGAGGCGAGGGGCCCGATCTTTCGATGAGATGATAACTATCGATTTGGTCGAGACGACTTTGACGATCCGACTACAAACATGCACCATGTTGCGCCTTAGCAATCGCTAAACCAACTCTGAGAGGTTATTGACCATGCCGGAGCATGATCAACCTGACCACGAAGGTCTATTCCTGCAAGCAATCAAAGAACAAGCAAGAATGTGATAAAGCAATCTGAATATTGCGAATATATATGAAGTGTTGATAAAAATGGGGTTTCATAAGCGGTCTTGGTCTAGTCGTTGGACACAAACAAAGTACAAGAAGTTACAGCAATGGTTAACTTTTAACTAAATAAAACCCAAGTCTAAATGATGCCTTAAGGGCTATATTTATAGGGAAAAGAGAGGGCATTTCGTCCACCCTCGGCAAGGTGGGACTAAAACACCTCCTAAGTCATTTCCCCTACAATATGGACTCTAAAAATAGATTACATGGGCCTGGCCCAAAATAAGGTGGCGCAACACCAACAACAACCTATGGACGAAATTTATGAAAGGAAATCTTCTATGTTTCGTCCATCTTCTTGTATGTCATCATGGTGGCTTCAAAGTCCAGAAATCTCTAGTTGAACCTCCATTCTTGTTCTCTTCGTACGCACCTTCATCTCCGTGCTTGACGATGCTCCAATGTTGATCCTTCTTGTCCGTGCTAGGCCCTTCAATTGCAAGCAACACAAATATATCTAAGTTAGGCAACATCATATTCTCATGACACACTAGAAACATTACCAAGAAACGAAAGTACCTGATAATTTAATTGGTGTATGAGAGCTCTAGCAATTGTTCCAAGATGTAAAACAGCAGGGGACATGAGTGTAACTGTGGTAGCCATGTCCTCATCATCCTCCCCTTCTTGAAAACAAAGCCGTCCTCGGCGTTCCTTAGTCTGAAATGTGGCTAACAAAAGAGACAAGGTGTACACTTTGTATATGTAAATGTCATCCATTTTTACTGATCTCTGTTGGGGCACATGTGACACGGTTATACAAGAGCACCCTTCAAAAGTCGTGAAATATAAAGCCAATATATTATCACAAGAAGTCAAAGGCATGAAAATATTGCAACTCAGTTTGCACATATAAGTGAAGTTCTTATTCATATCAAAAGATTGACAATGCTTATCATTAAACCATCCCAACATTGATGAACCATCACCAAGATTATAGGTCATATCAAAATGATTAAACATTGGCACACTTATTTTCAAATGTATTTGATCCAAATATGATTTATTCCCTGATTCACTTGATTCTTTTGTATCAATAGTTAATTCAATGGGTTCACTCAAAATTGTTTGATCACATGGAAAAGTCAAATCATCAACATAGTCCTCTAAAATAACTCGTGTGATCAAAGTAGTGGGCAGCTCATTGCATGGTGCATTTAAGTTGACAAGGCATGCATCATACTCATGTGGAGGTGGAAGATCGGTACCTTTGTCCTTACCTTTTATGATCGACTCGGGTGATGTAGGCACTCTCGAAGGTAATGTGTCACATGGTGGAGGTGATGTAGTCCTCACACAAATGGATGTGGTTGTCATAGTACGCCTAGCAGTGGAAGGAACAACTGTATCATAGCTTGGAATGTGCTCCTTGCGCTTGTTCTCCTTGTGGACAACACATCGTTTTATTTCCTGTTCAGCTTCGCAAGCAAGATAAACAAACAGTCCATAGGATAACACTCTTCATGAATTAGTATCTCCTGAATATCATGATTTAATCTGCCCCAAAATCTATCCATAAAATCATCTTCAGTTTCCTCTAAAAAGGAGTGCAACAAGGTAGTTTGTAAATCATCATAATATTTTGTTACGGTGTCACTACCATGTTTAAAATGTTGTAGTTTTTTAAGCATGCCACGAGTATAATAAATATCGACGAATCTATCTCTCATGACAAGTTTTAAATCAACCCAAGTATTAGGTACATAATCAGGGTATAACCGACAATGTTCACTCCACTAAACAGTACCAAAACTAGTGAAAGTACCTACTACGACCCTAACTTTTTGATGTTCAGAAAAATTATGGGAAGCAAATATAGAATTTATTTCGAACTCCCCTTCAATATATAAAATCAGGCTTAAAACGACCATTAAAAGGTGGCATGGAGACAAGAACCTGCTTGTGTGCATTCGGATGTCTTTGTACCTCTTGTGACGGCGGCTGTATTTTCTGAGGTGATGGCACGTCTCCCTCGACCGATGAATCCCAATCGACTCTGGAACCTGCCATGATTAGTAGAAACAAGAAACAGAAATCCAAGAATAATGTTCCTATGAACTACTTGGATGTGGTGGTAAACGCTCACAACAGAGCAACATTCAAAGTCTTGCAAGGTCTTACCATGCAGTAGGTGGTGACTGGCAACCAACGGTGTCAAATAACTCCGAAAGTTGGTAAAGCAATTGCCAGGTAAATGTATGTATGCACGGTGTAGAAATATGTGGAGCGGGGTTGGCTTTATATATGTGGAAAAAATGCTACAACCACGTTAATTAATGCAAGCTGAAAATTCATTCAAAGTAATCGAGTGTTGGTCCTAGGCTAGACCATACTAGAGACACGAGCCTAAGACACAGACGAGTTCACTAAACGTGAGTAGTGGCAAGTTAGCAAGCTTGAAAAACAGCAAACGTAGCTATGCTTTCAAATCCATTTTTTAAGTGATGTTGACACAAAACAGCCATGCAGTCAGGACGAAAATCTGCAATGGACGAACCGACAAAGGGGCACGAACTCCAAGACTGGCAAAACTATGCAGTACTAGTGTGTAATGTGGTCTTGTTTCTCTTTTTCTATCTCGAACCAATTTACTTTCTCCAACCGTATTACCTTTTATTCTCTCTCAACGTCAACTCTCCAACTGAATCAAAACAGATCTGCACTTTTTTTGTCCCACACATGCTGCACCTAACCAACCTCTCTCTTTTATTTTTAAAACATGCCAATCAGGATTTGTTTTCTCCCAAGTCCAAACATGGCAACTACTATGAATCTCTGGCCAACAAAACTAGGAAAGATCAAATAGATGGATTCTATTTGCAACCGAACCAAATCTCAACATTCCCACAATCCAGTACTGCCAAACAAGAGATATCAATCGTGAATTCCTTCCAAAAACTAAGGCCTAGTTCCAAGTAATAAAGCTGGCAACTAATTGATTTCCTCTCCAATAACCGAAACAAAAGCTGGCTGATTGTGTGAATCCTTCTTTAATGGCAACGTCCCAAAGAGTTAATTTTTAGAAGGCCAAAACGAATCTGTTGTATATTCAATAAGAGGTGGCGCGTGAGAGCAGTCTTATGGTTTCAAACCATGAGTTGCTATGACGCCACTCTCGGCAAACCTGAAGGAGAGCTTGATGCTCAACAGGCACAAGCTTTTCAGAAAATGGATACTCTGTTTAAGGCTACTCTCTTGAGTGTTCTTGGTGAGAACATAGTTGATGCTTATGCGTCAATTGATAATGGAAAAGATATGTGGGATGCACTCGAGGCCAAGTTTGGGGTCTCGTATGCTGGCACTGAGCTGTACATCATGGAGCAATTCTATGATTACAGGATGACTGAAGAGCGCTTTGTGGTTGAGCAAGCTCATGAGATACAGTCATTTGCTAGAGAACATGAGCACTTCAGTTGTATGCTACCGGAGAAGTTTGTTGCCGGAGGTATCATCACTAAGCCTCCTCCTTCATGGAGGAACTTTGCTACCTTGTCGAAGCATAAGAGGCAGGAGTTTTCTGTCCCGGATCTCATTGGCACTCTTGATGTGGAAGAAAAGGCGAGAGCAAAGGACACATGTGCTCGAGGTATTGAGGGACGATCTAGTGCCAATGTGGTACAGAAGCAGAACTTCCAGCCCAACAAGTTCAAGAACAAGGGCAAGTTTGATGGAAAGGCAAAGTTTGACAGGAAGAACAAGGCTGTGCAACACACGAACTTCAAGAAGAAGAATGTCAAGAAGAAAGGTGCTTGTCATGTGTGTGGGGATCCTGATCATTAGGCTCCTAGTTGCCCTAATCGCTATGACAAGCGTCATCCTGGGAAAGGCGGCAAGACCGCTAATGTTGTCATTGGAGACACTGACATGAAGGATGCTAGGTATGGTATATTTCCCACTATTCTTTCAGTATGTCATTCTCCTGACTGGTTGATTGACACAGGTGCTAATGTGCATGTATGCGGTGATATTTCCATGTTTTCATCTTATCAGACCGCAGGGACTTCAACCGTGCTGAGGGGCAACGGTTCAAGTGCTTCTGTTCGTCGTGTTGGCACGGTCGATCTGAAGTTTACTTCGGGGAAGATCGTGCAGCTGAAGAACGTGCATTATGTCCCCTCCGCCAATAAAAATCTTGTTAGCGGATCTCTTCTGTGTAGAGATGGCTACAAGCTTGTCTTTGAGTCGAATAAATTTGTAATATCCAAGTATGGAACCTTTGTTGGTAAAGGCTATGAGTCAGGAGGCTTGTTTCGTTTATCCTTATCAGACGTTTGCAATAAAGTTGTTAATCATATTTGCAACAATAGTGAATCCAATGTGTGGCATTCACGTCTTTGTCATGTTAACTTTGGTTGCATGTCGCGACTAGCGAAGTTGAACTTAATCCCTAGTTTCACCACCGTCAAGGGATCTAAGTGTCAAGTGTGTGTGCAAGCTAAGCAACCTCGTAAGTCTCACACGACTGCGGAAATAAGAAATCTTGCACCACTAGAGCTCATACATTCAGATCTATGTGAAATGAATGGTGTGTTGACAAAAGGTGGAAAGAAATATTTCATGACGTTAATTGATGACTCCACTAGATACTGCCGTGTGTATCTTCTGAAATCTAAGGATGAGGCTTTGAACTTTTTCAAGATCTATAAAGCTGAAGTGGAAAACCAACTTGATCGGAAAATCAAGAGGCTTAGGTCCGACCGTGGTGGAGAGTATTTTTCCAATGAGTTTGATGCTTTTTGTGCGGAACATGGTATAATCCATGAGAGGACGCCTCCCTACTCACCTCAGTCAAATGGGGTGGCTGAAAGAAAGAACCGTACTCTAACTGATTTGGTTAACGCCATGTTAGACACATCGGGTCTCTCCAAGGCATGGTGGGGGGAGGCGATATTGATAGCATGTCATGTCCTGAACCGAGTCCCCACAAAGAACAAAGAGATAACTCCATTCGAGGAATGGGAGAAGAAACGGTTAAAACTCTCTTATCTGCGAACATGGGGTTGTTTGGCGAAAGTAAATCCTCCAATTTCAAAGAAGCGGAAGCTTGGACCAAAGACTGTGGATTGTGTTTTCCTGGGATATGCTTTTCATAGCATTGGCTATAGATTCTTGGTTGTAAAATCTGAGGTACCTGCCATGCATGTCGGTATGATCATGGAGTCGAATGATGCGACTTTCTTTGATGATATCTTTCCCATGAAGGATATGGCTACCTCATCTAATCAGGAGATGCCTAGTTCATCGAATCAGGAACCAGTTACAATTACCGAACCTACAATTTCGATGAAACACTTTGAAAGTCATGTGGAGGAGAACAATGAAGTTCCTATTAGGAGCAAGAGACAGAGGACTGCAAAGTCCTTTGGTGATGATTTTCTTGTGTACCTCATAGATGACAGTCCCATTTCTATTTTAGAGGCCTATGCATCTGAAGATGCTGACTACTGGAAGGAAGCGGTTCGTAGCGAGATGGATTCCATCTTGGCGAATGAAACTTGGGAGATAACTGATCGTCCTTATGGGTGCAAACCTATAGGATGCAAATGGGTATTCAAGAAGAAGCTTAGGCCTGATGGTAATACAGAAAAGTACAAGGCTTGGCTCGTGGCTAAGGGTTATACCCAAAAGGAAGGTGAAGACTTCTTTGATACTTACTCACCTGTGGCTCGACTGACCACTATTCGAGTTCTACTTTCACTAGCTGCCTCGCATGGTCTTCTCGTTCATCAAATGGATGTTAAGACTGCTTTCCTAAATGGAGAGTTGGACGAGGAAATTTATATGGAACAACCAGATGGGTTTGTACTAGATGGTCAGGAAGGGAAAGTGTGCAAGTTGCTGAAGTCTTTGTACGGACTTAAGCAAGCACCCAAACAGTGGCATGAGAAGTTTCAAAGAACTTTAACAGCTGCAGGCTTTGTTGTGAACGAAGCTGACAAATGTGTGTACTATCGCCATGGTGCGGGCGAGGGAGTTATCCTGTTCTTGTATGTTGATGTCATACTAATTTTCGGAACAAATCTAAATGTTATTAAGGATGTCAAGGATTTCCTATCTCGTTGTTTTGAGACGAAGGATTTAGGAGTGGCTGGTGTCATTCTGAACATCAAGTTGTTGAGAGACGATTATGCTGGGATTACATTGCTTCAATCTCACTATGTGGAAAAGATCTTGAGTCGCTTTGGTTATAGTGACTGCAAGCCCCCTCCAACACCATATGATGCGAGTGTGTTACTTCGAAAGAACCAAAGAATTGCTAGAGATCAATTGAAATATTCTAAGATTATTGGCTCGCTTATGTACTTAGCAAGTGCTACAAGACCTGGCATCTCTTTTGCTGTTAGCAAACTGAGTCGGTTTGTCTCAAAACCAGGAAATGTGCATTGGAAAGCTCTAGAGAGAGTGTTGCGTTATTTGAAAGGCACTGCAAATTATGGAATTCACTACACCGGGCATCCAAAGGTGCTTGAAGGGTATAGTGACTCAAACTGAATCTCAGATGCTGATGAGATAAAGGCCACGAGCGGTTATGTATTCAATCATGGAGGTGGTGCTGTTTCTTGGAAGTCTTGCAAGCAGACCATCTTAACGAGGTCAACACTGGAAGCAGAACTCACAGCACTAGATACAGCTACGGTCGAAGCAAATTGGCTTCGTCGGCTCTTGAATGACTTACCGGTTGTTGAGAAACCTGTACCGGGTATCCTTATGAACTGCGACAATCAAACTGTGATCACGAAAGTGAGCAGCTCAAAGGATAACATGAAGTCATCAAGACACGTTCAGAGAAGGTTAAAGTCTGTCAGGAAAATGAAAAACTCCGGAGTTATTGCATTGGATTATATCCAAACATCTAAAAATCTGGCAGATCCTTTTACTAAGGGTCTATCACGTAATGTGATAGATAATGCATCGAGGGAGATGGGTATGAGACCCACAATATGAGTTGTTCACAGTGGTAACCTATTCTTTGTGATCGGAGATCTCGTGAATTAGATGTGGAAGACAAGTTATTGGTCAATTGAGAGAAGAGTATCCTTACTATTCACAATACCACTCGATGAAGTGCAATACTCTCCTAATCTGCATGGCAGGTTGATGTATATCTTAATGTGTTCTAAGTGGCTTATTTAAGCAGAGATGTTATCCCGCAGAACATCTTTTGAAGAACACACCTATATGAGTCTGATTGTCAAACGTCGCAATCTATGAGAGTAGGGTTCTCTCTAGTAAACTCATGAAAGGTCACGGAGTATGACGCATAAGCTCCACCCGCGGGGAAGACCCACGGTAGCCACTTATCGGTCAAGGCTTTATGTGAAGCTAGATTCGCAGAAAACTTGCAGTTCAAGGCCCGGTCCACTGTTCAAGTTGCTTACTAGTGTAGCATAGAGTTCTAGGTGGAAGTTCAACTTAACAGTCTCCACTGCAGTACCGGTATATAAAACAGTGTTTTGGAACCAAAGGCAAATTTTTGTGTGCCTCTAGGATCTGGTGGGGGATTGCTGGAATTTTGTCTATTTTGGGCCTAGCCCAATAGAAGTTTTAGAAATTCCTAATAAATCCTAGAGGCCCATGCAGCCCATTTGTGCAAGGCAAGAGGTGGAACAAGAGTTTAGTCCCACATTGCTAGTTTAGAGGGAGTTGGACCTCTTTATAAGGGAGGTTCTTTCCCCACATGTATGAGCATGAGAACAAGAGGAACATCCACGTGCGCTCCTCCTCCGCCGCCCGCCTCGCCACGCCACACCTCGTCACGACGCACCGCGGGTTGCGGGAATGAGCCGAGCCAATGTCTAAATTTTTGCCACGCACGACGGGTATACGAAAGGTCACGTGGGAGTTGAAACGTTTTCTGTAGTGGACACTGAATTCGAACGGCGCGCCTCTTCGGCCGCTGCCTGTTCGCTTCGTCTCCCTTCGTTGCTTCACCTCCTGCCACAGCCTCTTCGCGTCCTTCTCCTGTGCCTATATAAGAGAGGTCGCTCCTCTCTAGAGAGATAGAACATAAGCTCCTCTTCCTCTCGCCACATAGTTCCGACCACTGCGCTGCTGCTACGTTCTTCCCCATCCCGCCTTGCGGCGTGCACCGCAGGTCAGGACAGTAGGCCTCCGAAACCGCACCTTTTGAGTCCTGTACGGGAGAAGGGTGATAAGGTTTTTGGGGAGCGCTCAGCGCGACTACTGGCTGCTTCATCACGGACGATCTGGTCACTGACGACTACTTCCCCGACGACGACTTCTTCCCCGACGTCCACGACCTCCTCGACGACATGGCGGGCGAGGACACCGACCCCAAGTCCAGCGCTTCTGCTGCTGCTGTCCCGTACGTGTTCTTGTCTTTCCTGTTAAAGGTTCTGCCGCAGTTCCTTGTTCTATTCCTTGTCCTACACATGGTAGGTTCTACTTAATATATGCTACTTGCTATACTGTCTGCTTTAGATATGATAGGCTACGGTTCATATATGCAGAAGCTATTTACCTTCTCTCTGTCAGAACGCATGACTTGTTTTATCTCTACTATATTAGTCATGCTTTATCTAGTATTTCTGTTAATAAAATCATTTGGTAAATTGCTCATATTTCCAACAATCCAAAAACCTTATTATAGGCAATTTCCCCAAGTGGTTTTGCTGCTTCCATGAGACCTCCTATGTTTGAGGGTATCCACTATAAGAGGTGGCGCGTGAGAGCAGTCTTATGGTTTCAAACCATGAGTTGCTATGACGCCACTCTCGGCAAACCTGAAGGAGAGCTTGATGCTCAACAGGCACAAGCTTTTCAGAAAATGGATACTATGTTTAAGGCTACTCTCTTGAGTGTTCTTGGTGAGAACATAGTTGATGCTTATGCGTCAATTGATAATGGAAAAGATATGTGGGATGCACTCGAGGCCAAGTTTGGGGTCTCGTATGCTGGCACTGAGCTGTACATCATGGAGCAATTCTATGATTACAGGATGACTGAAGAGCGCTTCGTGGTTGAGCAAGCTCATGAGATACAGTCATTTGCTAGAGAACATGAGCACTTCAGTTGTATGCTACCGGAGAAGTTTGTTGCCAGAGGTATCATCACTAAGCTTCCTCCTTCATGGAGGAACTTTGCTACCTTGTCGAAGCATAATAGGCAGGAGTTTTCTGTCCCGGATCTCATTGGCACTCTTGATGTGGAAGAAAAGGCGAGGGCAAAGGACACATGTGCTCGAGGTATTGAGGGACGATCTAGTGCCAATGTGGTACAGAAGCAGAACTTCCAGCCCAACAAGTTCAAGAACAAGGGCAAGTTTGATGGAAAGGCAAAGTTTGACAGGAAGAACAAGGCTGTGCAACACACGAACTTCAAGAAGAAGAATGTCAAGAAGAAAGGTGCTTGTCATGTGTGTGGGGATCCTGATCATTAGGCTCCTAGTTGCCCTAATCGCTATGACAAGCGTCATCCTGGGAAAGGCGGCAAGACCGCTAATGTTGTCATTGGAGACACTGACATGAAGGATGCTAGGTATGGTATATTTCCCACTATTCTTTCAGTATGTCATTCTCCTGACTGGTTGATTGACACAGGTGCTAATGTGCATGTATGCGGTGATATTTCCATGTTTTCATCTTATCAGACCGCAGGGACTTCAACCGTGCTGAGGGGCAACGGTTCAAGTGCTTCTGTTCGTCGTGTTGGCACGGTCGATCTGAAGTTTACTTCGGGGAAGATCGTGCAGCTGAAGAACGTGCATTATGTCCCCTCCGCCAATAAAAATCTTGTTAGCGGATCTCTTCTGTGTAGAGATGGCTACAAGCTTGTCTTTGAGTCGAATAAATTTGTAATATCCAAGTATGGAACCTTTGTTGGTAAAGGCTATGAGTCAGGAGGCTTGTTTCGTTTATCCTTATCAGACGTTTGCAATAAAGTTGTTAATCATATTTGCAACAATAGTGAATCCAATGTGTGGCATTCACGTCTTTGTCATGTTAACTTTGGTTGCATGTCGCGACTAGCGAAGTTGAACTTAATCCCTAGTTTCACCACCGTCAAGGGATCTAAGTGTCAAGTGTGTGTGCAAGCTAAGCAACCTCGTAAGTCTCACACGACTGCGGAAATAAGAAATCTTGCACCACTAGAGCTCATACATTCAGATCTATGTGAAATGAATGGTGTGTTGACAAAAGGTGGAAAGAAATATTTCATGACGTTAATTGATGACTCCACTAGATACTGCCGTGTGTATCTTCTGAAATCTAAGGATGAGGCTTTGAACTTTTTCAAGATCTATAAAGCTGAAGTGGAAAACCAACTTGATCGGAAAATCAAGAGGCTTAGGTCCGACCGTGGTGGAGAGTATTTTTCCAATGAGTTTGATGCTTTTTGTGCGGAACATGGTATAATCCATGAGAGGACGCCTCCCTACTCACCTCAGTCAAATGGGGTGGCTGAAAGAAAGAACCGTACTCTAACTGATTTGGTTAACGCCATGTTAGACACATCGGGTCTCTCCAAGGCATGGTGGGGGGAGGCGATATTGATAGCATGTCATGTCCTGAACCGAGTCCCCACAAAGAACAAAGAGATAACTCCATTCGAGGAATGGGAGAAGAAACGGTTAAAACTCTCTTATCTGCAAACATGGGGTTGTTTGGCGAAAGTCAGTCCTCCAATTTCAAAGAAGTGGAAGCTTGGACCAAAGACTGTGGATTGTGTTTTCCTGGGATATGTTTTTCATAGCATTGGCTATAGATTCTTGGTTGTAAAATCCGAGGTACCTGACATGCATGTCGGTACGATCATGGAGTCGAATGATGCGACTTTCTTTGAAGATATCTTTCCCATGAAGGATATGGCTACCTCATCTAATCAGGAGATGCCTAGTTCATCGAATCAGGAACCAGTTACAATTACCGAACCTACAATTTCGATGAAACACTTTGAAAGTCATGTGGAGGAGAACAATGAAGTTCCTATTAGGAGCAAGAGACAGAGGACTGCAAAGTCCTTTGGTGATGATTTTCTTGTGTACCTCATAGATGACACTCCCATTTCTATTTCAGAGGCCTATGCATCTGAAGATGCTGACTACTGGAAGGAAGCGGTTCGTAGCGAGATGGATTCCATCTTGGCGAATGAAACTTGGGAGATAACTGATCGTCCTTATGGGTGCAAACCTATAGGATGCAAATGTGTATTCAAGAAGAAGCTTAGGCCTCATGGTACTATTGAAAAGTACAAGGCTCGGCTCGTGGATAAGGGTTATACCCAAAAGGAAGGTGAAGACTTCTTTGATACTTACTCACCTGTGGCTCGACTGACCACTATTCGAGTTCTACTTTCACTAGCTGCCTCGCATGGTCTTCTCATTCATCAAATGGATGTTAAGATTGCTTTCCTAAATGGAGAGTTGGACGAGGAAATTTATATGGAACAACCAGATGGGTTTTACTAGATGGTTAGGAAGGGAAAGTGCGCAAGTTGGTGAAGTCTTTGTACGGACTTAAGCAAGCACCCAAACAGTGGCATGAGAAGTTTGAAAGAACTTTAACAGCTGCAGGCTTTGTTGTGAACGAAGCTGACAAATGTGTGTACTATCGTCATGGTGGGGGCGAGGGAGTTATCCTGTGCTTGTATGTTGATGACATACTGATTTTCGGAACAAATTTGAATGTTATTAAGGAGGTCAAGGATTTCCTATCTTGTTGTTTTGAGATGAAGGATTTAGGAGTGGATGATGTCATTCTGAACATCAAGTTGTTGAGAGACGATGATGGTGGGATTACATTGCTTCAATCTCACTATGTGGAAAAGATCTTGAGTCGCTTTGGTTATAGTGACTGCAAGCCCTCTCCAACACCATATGATGCGAGTGTGTTACTTCAAAAGAATTGAAGAATTGCTAGAGATCAATTAAAATATTCTTAGATTATTGGCTCGCTTTTGTACTTAGCAAGTGCTACAAGACCTCACATCTCTTTTGCTGTTAGCAAACTGAGTCGGTTTGTCTCAAAACCAGGAGATGTGCATTGGAAAGCTCTAGGGAGAGTTTTGCGTTATTTGAAAGGCACTGCAAATTATGGAATTCACTACACCGGGCATCCAAAGGTGCTTGAAGTGTATAGTGACTCAAACTGGATCTCAGATGCTGATGAGATAAAGGCCACGAGCGGTTATGTATTCACTCATGGAGGTGGCGCTGTTTCCTGGAAGTCTTGCAAGCAGACCATCTTAACGAGGTCAACAATGGAAGCAGAACTCACAGCACTAGATACAGCTACGGTCGAAGCAGATTGGCTTCGTCGGCTCTTGAATGACTTACCGGTTGTTGAGAAACCTGTACCGGGTATCCTTATGAACTGCGACAATCAAACTGTGATCACGAAAGTGAGCAGCTCAAAGGATAACATGAAGTCATCAAGACACCTTCAGAGAAGGTTAAAGTCTATTAGGAAAATGAAAAACTCCGGAGTTATTGCATTGGATTATATCCAAACATCTAAAAATCTGGCAGATCCTTTTACTAAGGGTCTATCACGTAATGTGATAGATAATGCATCGAGGGAGATGGGTATGAGACCCACAATATGAGTTGTTCACAGTGGTAACCAATTCTTTGTGATCGGAGATCTCGTGAATTAGATGTGGAAGACAAGTTGTTGGTCAATTGAGAGAAGAGTATCCTCACTATTCACAATAACACTCCATGAAGATGCAATACTCTCCTAATCTGCATGGCAGGTTGATGTATATCTTAATGTGTTCTAAGTGGCTTATTTAAGCAGAGATGTTATCCCGCAGAACATCTTTTGATGAACACACCTATATGAGTCTGATTGTCAAACGTCGCAATCTATGAGAGTAGGGTTCTCTCTAGTAAACTCATGAAAGGTCACGGAGTATGACGCCTAAGCTCCACCCGCGGGGAAGACCCACGGTAGCCACGTATCGGTCAAGGCTTTATGTGAAGCTAGATTCACAGAAAACTTGCAGTTCAAGGCCCAGTCCACTGTTCAAGTTGCTTACTAGTGTAGCATAGAGTTCTAGGTGGAAGTTCAACTTAACAGTCTCCACTGCAGTATCGGTATATAAAACAGTGTTTTGGAACCAAAGGCAAATTTTTGTGTGCCTCTGGGATTTGGTGGGGGATTACTGGAATTTTGTCTATTTTGGGCCTAGACCAATAGTAGTTTCAGAAATTCCTAATAAATCCTAGAGGCCTACGCAACCCATTTGTGCAAGGAAAGAGGTGGAACAAAAGTTTAGTCCCACATTGCTAGTTTAGAGAGAGTTGGACCTCTTTATAAGGGAGGTTCTTTCCCCACATGTATGAGCATGAGAACAAGAGGGACATCCACGCGCGCTCCTCCTCCGCCGCCCGCCTCGCCACGCCACGCCTCGTCACAACGCGCCGCGGGTTGCGGGAATGAGCCGAGCCGATGTCTAAATTTTTGCCATGCACGACGGGTATACCAAAGTTCACGTGGGAGTTGAAATGTTTTCTGTAGTGGACACTGAATTCGAACGGCGCGCCTCTTCGGCCGCTGCCTGTTCGCTTCGTCTCCCTTCATTGCTTCACCTCCCACCGCAGCCTCTTCGCGTCCTTCTCCTGTGCCTATACAAGAGAGGTCGCTCCTCTCCAGAGAGATACTACAGAAGCTCCTCTTCCTCTCGCCACAAAGTTCCGACCACTGCGCTGCTGCTACGTTCTTCCCCATCCCGTCTTGCGGTGTGCACCGCAGGTCGGGACAGTAGGCCTCCAAAACCGCACATTTTGAGTCCTTTACGGGAGAAGGGTGATATGGTTTTTGGGGAGCGCTCAGCGCGACTACTGGCTGCTTCATCACGGACGATCCAGTCGCTGACAACTACTTCCCCGACGACGACTTCTTCCCCGACGTCCACGACCTCCTCGACGACATGGCAGGCGAGGACACCGACCCCAAGTCCAGCTCTTCTGCTGTTGTTGTCCTGTACGTGTTCTTGTATTTCCTGTTAAAGGTTCTGCCGCAGTTCCTTGTTCTAGTCCTTGTCCTACACATGATAGGTTCTACTTCATATATGCTACTTGCTATACTGCCTGCTTTAGATATGATAGGCTACGGTTCATATATGCAGAAGCTATTTACCTTCTCTCTGTCAGAATGCATGACTTGTTTTATCTCTACTATATTAGTCATGCTATATCTAGTATTTCTGTTAATAAAATCATTTGGTAAATTGCTCATATTTCCAACAATCCAAAAACCTTATTATAGGCAATTTACCCCAAGTGGTTTTGCTGCTTCCATGAGACCTCCAGTGTTTGAGGGTATCCACTATAAGAGGTGCGCGTGAGAGCAGTCTTATGGTTTCAAACCATGAGTTGCTATGATGCCACTCTCGGCAAACCTGAAGGATAGCTTCATGCTCAACAGGCACAAGCTTTTCAGAAAATGGATACTCTGTTTAAGGCTGCTCTCTTGAGTGTTCTTGGTGAGAACATAGTTGATGCTTATGCGTCAATTGATAATGGAAAAGATATGTGGGATGCACTCGAGGCCAAGTTTGGGGTCTCGGATGCTGGCACTGAGCTGTACATCATGGAGCAATTCTATGATTACAGGATGACTGAAGAGCGCTCCATGGTTGAGCAAGCTGATGAGATATAGTCATTTTACTAGAGAACTTGAGCACTTCAGTTGTATGCTACCGGACAAGTTTGTTGCCGGAGGTATCATCACTAAGCTTCCTCCTTCATGGAGGAACTTCGCTACCTTGCTGAAGCATAAGAGGCAGGAGTTTTCCGTCCCGGATCTCATTGGCACTCTTGATGTGGAAGAAAAGGTGAGATCAAAGGACACACGTGCTCGAGGTATTGAGGGAGGATCTAGTGCCAATGTGGTACAGAAGCAGAACTTCCATCCCCACAAGTTCAAGAACAAGGGCAAGTTTGATGGAAAGGCAAAGTTTGATGGGAAGAACAAGGCTGTGCAACACACGAACTTCAAGAAGAAGAATGGCAAGAAGAAAGGTGCTTGTCATGTGTGTGGGGATCCTGATCATTGGGCTCCTAGTTGCCCTAATCGCTATGACAAGCGTCATCCTGGGAAAGGCGTCAAGACCGCTAATGTTGTCATTGGAGACACTGACATGAAGGATGCTGGGTATGGTATATTTCCCACTATTCTTTCAGTATGTCATTCTCCTGACTGGTTGATTGACACGGGTGCTAATGTGAATGTATGCGGTGATATTTCCATGTTTTCGTCTTATCAGACCACAGGGACTTCAACCGTGCTGATGGGCAATGGTTCAAGTGCTTCTGTTTGTGGTGTTAGCACGGTCGATCTGAAGTTTACTTCGGGGAAGATCGTGCGGCTGAAGAACGTGCATTATGTCCCCTCCGCCAATAAAAATCTTGTTAGCGGATCTCTTCTGTGTAGAGATGGCTACAAGCTTGTCTTTGAGTCGAATAAATTTGTAATATCCAAGAATGGAACCTTTGTTGGTAAAGGCTATGAGTCAGGAGGCTTGTTTCATTTATCCTTATCAGACGTTTGCAATAAAGTTGTTAATCATATTTGCAACAATAGTGAATCCAATGTGTGGCATTCACGTCTTTGTCATGTTAACTTTGGTTGCATGTCGCGACTAGCGAAGTTGAACTTAATCCCTAGTTTCACCACCGTCAAGGGATCTAAGTGTCAAGTGTGTGTGCAAGCTAAGCAACCTCGTAAGTCTCACACGACTGCGGAAATAAGAAATCTTGCACCACTAGAGCTCATACATTCAGATCTATGTGAAATGAATGGTGTGTTGACAAAAGGTGGAAAGAAATATTTCATGACGTTAATTGATGACTCCACTAGATACTTCCATGTGTATCTTCTGAAACCTAAGGATGAGGCTTTGAACTTTTTCAAGATCTATAAAGCTGAAGTGGAAAACCAACTTGATCGGAAAATCAAGAGGCTTAGGTCCGACCGTGGTGGAGAGTATTTTTCCAATGAGTTTGATGCTTTTTGTGCGGAACATGGTATAATCCATGAGAGGATGCCTCCCTACTCACCTCAGTGAAATGGGGTGGCCAAAAGAAAGAACCGTACTCTAACTGATTTGGTTAACGCCATGTTAGACACATCGGGTCTCTCCAAGGCATGGTGGGGGGAGGCGATATTGACAGAATGTCATGTCCTGAACCGAGTCCCCACAAAGAACAAAGAGATAACTCCATTCGAGGAATGGGAGAAGAAAAGGTTAAAACTCTCTTATCTGCGAACATGGGCTTGTTTGGAGAAAGTCAATGCTCCAATTTCAAAGAAGCGAAAGCTTGGACCAAAGACTGTGGATTGTGTTTTCCTGGGATATGCTTTTCATAGCATTGGCTATAGATTCTTGGTTGTAAAATCTGAGGTACCTGACATGCATGTTGGTACGATCATGGAGTCGAATGATGCGACTTTCTTTGAAGATATCTTTCCCATGAAGGATATGGCTACCTCATCTAATCAGGAGATGCCTAGTTCATCGAATCAGGAACCAGTTACAATTACCGAACCTACAATTTCGATGGAACACTTTGAAAGTCATGTGGAGGAGAACAATGAAGTTCCTATTAGGAGCAAGAGACAGAGGACTGCAAAGTCCTTTGGTGATGATTTTCTTGTGTACCTCATTGATGACACTCCCAATTCTATTTTAGAGGCTTATGCATCTGAAGATGTTGACTACTGGAAGGAAGCGGTTCGTAGCGAGATGGATTCCATCTTGGCGAATGAAACTTGGGAGATAACTGATCGTCCTTATGGGTGCAAACCTATAGGATGCAAATGGGTATTCAAGAAGAAGCTTAGGCCTGATGGTACTATTGAAAAGTACAAGGCTCGGCTCGTGGCTACGGGTTATAACCAAAAGGAAGGTGAAGACTTCTTTGATACTTACTCACCTGTGGCTCGACTGACCACTATTCGAGTTCTAGTTTCACTAGCTGCCTCACATGGTCTTCTCGTTCATCAAATGGATGTTAAGATTGCTTTCCTAAATTGAGAGTTGGATGAGGACATTTTTATGGAACAACCAGATGGGTTTGTACTAGATGGTCAGGAAGGGAAAGTGTGCAAGTTGCTGAAGTCTTTGTACGGACTTAAGCAAGCACCCAAATAGTGGCATGAGAAGTTTGAAAGAACTTTAACAGCTGAAGGCTTTGTTGTGAACAAAGCTGACAAATGTGTGTACTATCACCATGGTGGGGGCGAGGGAGTTATCCTGTGCTTGTATGTTGACGACATACTGATTTTCGGAACAAATTTGAATGTTATTAAGGAGGTCAAGTATTTCCTATCTCGTTGTTTTGAGATGACGGATTTAGGAGTGGCTGATGTCATTCTGAACATCAAGTTGTTGAGAGACGATGATGGTGGGATTACATTGCTTCAATCTCACTATGTGGAAAAGATCTTGAGTCGCTTTTGTTATAGTGACTGCAAGCCCTCTCCAACACCATATGATGTGAGTGTGTTACTTCGAAAGAATCGAAGAATTGCTAGAGATCAATTGAAATATTCTCAGATTATTGGCTCGCTTATGTACTTAGCAAGTGCTACAAGACCTGACATCTCTTTTGCTGTTAGCAAACTGAGTTGGTTTGTCTCAAAACCAGGAGATGTGCATTGGAAAGCTCTAGAGAGAGTTTTGCGTTATTTGAAAGGCACTGCAAATTATGGAATTCACTACACCGCGCATCCAAAGGTGCTTGAAGGGTATAGTGACTCAAACTGGATCTCAGATGCTGATGAGATAAAGGCCACGAGCGGTTATGTATTCACTCATGGAGGTGGCGCTGTTTCTTGGAAGTCTTGCAAGCAGACCATCTTAACGAGGTCAACAATGGAAGCAGAACTCACATCACTAGATACAGCTGCGGTCGATGCAGATTGGCTTCATCGGCTCTTGAATGACTTACCGGTTGTTGAGAAACCTGTACCGGGTATCCTTATGAACTGCGACAATCAAACTGTGATCACGAAAGTGAGCAGCTCAAAGGATAACATGAAGTCATCAAGACACGTTCTGAGAAGGTTAAAGTCTGTCACGAAAATGAAAAACTCTGGAGTTATTGCATTGGATTATATCCAAACGTCTAAAAATCTGGCAGATCCTTTTACTAAGGGTCTATCACGTAATGTGATAGATAATGCATCGAGGAAGATGGGTATGAGACCCACAATATGAGTTGTTCACAGTGATAACCTATTCTTTGTGATCGGAGATCCTGTGAATTAGATATGGAAGACAAGCTGTTGGTCAACTGAGAGGAGAGTATCCTTACTATTCACAATACCACTCCATGAAGATGCAATACTCTGCTAATCTGCATGGCAGGTTGATGTATATCTTAATGTGTTCTAAGTGGCTTATTTAAGCAGAGATGTTATCCTGCAGAACATCTTTTGAAGAACACACCTATATGAGTCTAATTGTCAAACGTCGCAATCTATGAGAGTAGGGTTCTCTCTAGTAAACCCATGAAAGGTCACAGAGTATGACGCATAAGCTCCACCCGCGGGGAAGACCCACGGTAGCCACGTATCGGTCAAGGCTTTATGTGAAGCTAGATTCGCAGAAAACTTGCAGTTCAAGGCCCAGTCCACTGTTCAAGTTGCTTACTAGTGTAGCATAGAGTTCTAGGTGGAAGTTCAACTTAACAGTCTCCACTGCAGTACCAGTATATAAAACAGTGTTTCGGAACCAAAGGCAAATTTTTGTGTGCCTCTGGGATCTGGTGGGGGATTGCTGGAATTTTGTCTATTTTGGGCCTAGCCCAATAGCAGTTTCAGAAATTCCTAATAAATCCTAGAGGCCCATGCAGCCCATTTGTGCAAGGCAAGAGGTGGAACAAAAGTTTAGTCCCACATTGCTAGTTTAGAGGGAGTTGGACCTCTTTATAAGGCAGGTTCTGTCCCCACATGTATGAGCATGAGAACAAGAGGGACATCCACATGCGCTCCTCCTCCGCCGCCCGCCTCGCCACGCCACGCCTCGTCATGACACGCCGCGGGTTGCGGGAATGAGCCGAGCCGATGTCTAAATTTTTGCCACGCACGACGGGTATACGAAAGGTCACGTGGGAGTTGAAACGTTTTCTGTAGTGGACACTGAATTCGAACGGCGCGCCTCTTCGGCCGCTGCCTGTTCTCTTCGTCTCCCTTCGTTGCTTCACCTCCCGCCGCAGCCTCTTCGCGTCCTTCTCCTGTGCCTATATAAGAGAGGTCGCTCCTCTCCAGAGAGATAGAACAGAAGCTCCTCTTCCTCTCGCCACAAAGTTCCGACCACTGCACTACTGCTACGTTCTTCCCCATCCTGTCTTGCGGCGTGCACCGCAGGTCGGGACAGTAGGCCTCCGAAACCGCACCTTTTGAGTCCTGTACGGGAGAAGGGTGATAAGGTTTTTGGGGAGTGCTCAGCGCGACTACTAGCTGCTTCATCACAGACGATCCGGTCACTGACGACTACTTCCCCGACGACGACTTCTTCCCCGACGGCGACTTCTTCCCCGACGTCCACGACCTCCTCGACGACATGGCAGGCGGGGACACCGACCCCAAGTCCAGCGCTTCTGCTGTTGCTGTCCCGTACGTGTTCTTGTCTTTCCTGTTAAAGGTTCTACCGCAATTCCTTGTTCTAGTCCTTGTCCTACACATGATAGGTTCTACTTCATATATGCTACTTTAGATATGATAGGCTACGGTTCATATATGCAGAAGCTATTTACCTTCTCTCTATCAGAACACATGACTTGTTTTATCTCTACTATATTAGTCATGCTTTATCTAGTATTTCTGTTAATAAAATCATTTGGTAAATTGCTCATATTTCCAACATGCACTTGCCTTTTTTTTGCTCTTTCTTTTATGCGCCAATCCGAACCTTCCAAATATGAAAGTTGCTTTCCTTGTACGTGTTCTTTCCGTAATTGTTTTTCAAACCCCACCCAGCTGGTACTCTTTCCAAGTAAGCAACGCAGGTTGGTTTGTATGTTAACTAATGTAGTATGGATCTGTACCTTTTATTTCCTCCGTAATCACAACTTGCCCACAAATTCTGTCCACCAAATCTGCCACACGTACAGAAACCAAACAGATATGTGATTGCCCTTTTTGCTCTTGTCTCTCCTTCCAAACACGCTACATGCATAGCCATGCAGGACTTTTGTTTCCAAATTCTCTTTGCATGGAGAGACCCAAACAACAATTTTTTTCAATCTGGCCGATCCAAATCTGCCAAATAAAGCACTAATATCCCTTCACATATCCTCTCCTTCCTTTTATTCTCTTTCAATTCGTTTTGCCTTACAAACCAAGTAGTACTCCAATTCGGTGGAAACAAATCTGTTTTTGCTGTCTCTACTTTCCAAACTTCTTGGCGGATGTTCTCTCTCCAAGATGAAACAGGCTGCGAGATGAACCGAGAAGATATGACAAGGAATGACGAAAGTGGATGGATGGTGGTGACGACGGTGAACAAAATAAGTGGCAGCGGAATATGACAACGATGTGGATGATGGTGATCGCGTAGGCAGCGTGAGCAAAACATGACTAGAACTTGAAACTCTAAAAGACTAACACCAGAAACCAGCAACTGGACACACGATGCAGCCGAAAATTCAACAATGCAAAAATAAAAGTGGTAATGGCGAAAAGGCTCACACTGTCTGGGACAGGGATGAACTAATCTACCTCTTTTTGTGGCTTTTTCTTGGACTCTAGATATGAGGAACAAATGAAATCTAGACTATGAAAAACTAAAAAATTTCTCACCAAGCAACCTGAAAACTGATACCACTTGATAGAGGCGAGGGGCCCAATCTTTCGATGAGATGATGACTAGCGATTTGGTGGAGACGACTTTGACGATCCGACTACAAACGTGCATGACGTTGCGCCTTAGAAAATGCTAAACCAACTTCGAGAGGTTATTGACCACGCCGGAGCACGATCAACCTGACCACGAAGGTCTATTCCTACAAGCAATCGAAGAACAAGCAAGAATATGATAAAGCAATCTGAATATTGCGAATATGTATGAAGTGTTGATAAAAGTGGGGTTTCATAAGCGGTCTTGGTCTCGCCGTTGGACACAAACGAAGTACAAGAAGTTGCAGCGATGGCTAACTTTTAACTAAATAAAACCCAAGTCTAGACGATGCCTTAAGGGCTATATTTATAGGGAAAAGAGTGGGGATTTCGTCCACCATCAGCAAGGTGGGACTAAAACACCTCCTAAGTCCTTTGCCCTAAAATATGGACTCTAAAAATAGATTACATGGGCTTGGCCCAAAATAAGGTGGCGTAACACCAACAATAAGCTATGGACAAAATTTATGAAAGACCATCTTCTATGTTTCGTCCATCTTCTTGTATGTCATCATGGTGGCTTCAAAGTCCGGGAAACTCCACTTGAACCTCCGTTCTTGTTCTCTTCGCACGCACCTTCATCTCCTTATTAAATTTCTTCTTGGCTGAAAAATATGTTTCTGCGGTCTCTTTTTTTTTTGCTTCGGTCTTCACTTCTTGTAAAACGAATCTGATATGCCTTTTTTCTTAGTTCCTTTTTTCTCACGTGATGAATCAAGCTCCCAGATGAACAATGTGATGATGCTGACAATGGCGTTAATGAAAGTAAATGCCCGACCCGTCAAGCAGAAGGTCCAAAAGCATGCCTTGTAGCGGCAGCAGTTTATTGCCAAAAAGATCAAGAAACTTGAAACAACTGGTTTGGTCAGAGGAGTGTTCCATCCAACGTGGTTAACGAATCCAGTGCTAGTGTGGAAGGCGAATGGGAAATGGAGGCTTTGCATAGATTTCATAGATCTGAATAAAGCATGCCCGAAGGACCCATTCCACTTGTCACGCATCGACCAAATCGTGGATTCCACCTCTAGGTGTGACCCGCTTTCCTTCTTGGATGCCTACTCCGGATACCACCAGATCTTCATGTCCAAGGAAGACGAAGAGAAGACTATGTTCATAACCCCATGCGGCACGTACTGCTTGAACGGATGCCCTTTGGGTTAAAGAGCGTTGGATCCACTTTCACAAGAGCATTACAGATTGGCTTCGAGTCCCAGCTGCATAGGAATATTGAAGCCTACATGGACGATATAGTGGTCAAGACCAAGGACAAATCAACACTCATTCAGGACTTGGAAAGAGACCTTTGCAAATATGCACAAGCTCAACTTGAAGCTGAACCTAGAGAAGTGTTTGTTTGGCGTTCCTTTCGGCAAGATACTTTGCTTCTTTGTGTCCCACCAAGGGATAGAGGCCAACCCCGAAAAAATCAAGGCGATCGAGCAGATTCAAGCACCCAAGACAGTCAAGGACGTGAGGCGTTTGACTGGATGTGTTGCCGCGCTGAGCTGGTTCATTTTAATGTCCACTGAGTGCGCCCTGCCATCCTTCAAGATCTTGAACAAGCAAGGCCCGTGGAGTGGACCTCGCAAGCGGACGCCGCGCTGCAAGATTTGAAGACCTATCTTCCCTCTGTTCCGACCCTAGCCGCCCTTAAACCACAAGAGCCGTTGCTGCTATACCTAGCGAGTAGCAACAACTAATCAAGTGGTAAGCATAGCGCCGGTGGCGCAGCGAGAAGTAGATGAAGAAGCAGCCACTACCATCATCCTCTCCGGGGAGGAAAATGAGCTCGTTCCAAAAAGGTCAGATGCAGGACAGAACAAGGAGGAGCGAGGAAACGAAGATAGTTCCAAGGTCGCGGCAAGGAAGAAAGTGGTGCAGCAGCCAGTATACTTCATCAGCTCCCTGTTGCAGGGGGCTAGATCGAGGTATTCTCGCATGCAAAAGTTGATCTTTGGCCTCATCATGGCCTCAAGGAAGCTACGCCACTACTTCCAAGCCCACGAGATCATGGTCGTTACCCGTTTTCCCTTGCAACGTATCCTGCAGAACCCTGAGGCCACTGGTAGAATAGTGGAATGGGCTCTGGAGTTATCCAGCTTTGGTTTGAAATTTGAAAGCACGTCAACTATTTAGAGCAGGGCACTGGCAGAGTTTATTGCAGAATGGATGCCTACCCTGATGAAAAAGTTTTGGAGATAGTCATCCCCGGCAAGGAATCGCCCCAAGAGTGGATCATGTACTTTGACGGTGCCTTCTCCCTACAAGGAGCTAGGGCTGTGTGACGCCCCGAGACCGATGTGCCAGGTGTCTTCCAGTTATTCGATGTTGTTGCCCTGCCTTTGCTTGCGTGTTGCATCTTATCATGTCATCATGTGCATTGCATCATCATGTTTTAAAAACTTGCATCCGTCCGGGTTCCCCCAGTTCCGTCCGTTGTCCGTTCTGAGCCCAGACACACTTGCACGCGCCCGCGGCATGTCCGAAATATTATTTTATAAGTGGCCGGAAATGTTCTCGGATTGGGTTGAACGTTGGCGTGTGGTCTTATTATAGTGTAGATAGACCGCCAGTCAATTTTCGTCGTATTCGGAGTTCGTTTGATAGCCCAACCGTTAAACTATAGCGGCAATATAGTCGGTCTAACATCGGACGTTTTTGGTATCCGGAAACCGTGCCGGGCGGCATCTCTCCCCTCTTCTCTCGGACCAACCCACTCTCCACAGTCCACCTAGGCCCAGCCTACCCCTCCTTGCGCAGTGCATCGAACCCCTCGCGCACGTCCGGAAATTGTCCCGGACCCGACCCGAGCAGTCGCCACCGTTGTGTCCGGATCATCCCCAAACATCTACAAAACATCATCGGTTTCTCATTGGACTCTCCTAAGCTATTTATCCTCGACCGTCCAATTTTAATTGGAGAGACGAGTTATCCCCTAACCTAAAACTCATCTGATATAAATATCAGATCCAACCCTAAAATCTAGGGGGTTTGTCCCATCGCCGCCGCCATCTTCCCCTTATTTTCAGGGCCACCAAATCAACTTTGAAGCCGCCACAGCTCCTCCCGATCCAAGATCCATTCCCACCAATCCTGCCCGAGCACCTCGCCACCAACCCTCGCCGGCCATAGGAGCCCTCGCCGGCCAAACCACCACCGCAGGTCCAGCGCCCAACCCCTGCTCCTTCTCTTCAGTCTTCCTTCTGTCTCATGTATCTCTCTCTCAAACTCACTCTGTCCAGGAGCACCACCGCCGCCATGGGAGTTCACCGGAGTGGAGCTCCTTCCTCGACACCGAGCGTGCCCCGCCGCCTTGCACGTTCACGCCACCGGCCGCCCGCGCCTCTGCTTCCAGGACCTCCTTGTCCCCAACCAGGAGCGCCGTCCGGTCCCGAGCACCACGCCATGGCCCCGCCGTCAAGGCCGCTCGCGCCCTCTCTGTCCCGTCGCCAGGATCGCGCGCTGCAAGTCCCTGTCTCCAGCGCCGCCGCACCTTGGAAAGACTTGGTGGCTTAGTCCTCCTCTGAACCCCGCCGTCCTCGTCTTCTTGCGCGGCCAGTCGCCTCGACAGCGCCCGAAGCATGGACTCCCGCTGCCGATGCCGCTGAGCTCCTCTGCCACCAAAATGGACTCCCCACGTGCGGATCTGACCACCCTCGCCTGCATCCGCCTGTTCCCGGCCATGCTCCGTCATCCTTCATGCCGGATCTCGCGCCGCCGGCTGATTTTTTCCCCTGCTGCTTTGCCCACGCGAGGTGAACGAAGACCAGCGAGGCAGCGAGGAGCACGTGCCCATTGACCGCGCCCGTCCCTGCCTCGATCTAGTGGGATCGATAGGGGCGATCCACCCAGCGCCCAAGTGGCCGGCCTGCCAGCGCCGAGGCCCAGCTGCGCCCCACTGTTGGCCTCACCTCACCATTAGACCGGGCCAAAGCCCGTGGTGAGCAGCCCAGTTCCATCGGTTTCGGCCGTGATGTGTTTTTTTTCCACATGACGAATTTCTCTATTACAGAAAACTGCATATTTACAGTATAGCCCCAGAACATCATGCATTTTATAACTCTCCAACCGTGCATCGGATTAAAACAAACTTAATATGAAACTTGCTTAGATTTTCATCTAGATTAATAATATGCAACTTTCATCTATGTTTAAAATGCTGTTTGTTTAAATTTGCTTAAATAACTTGCTAAACGGTTTAATTCATAACTAAATAACCGTAGCTCCGAATTAAATAATCTTTATATGTAAATGGGGTAGAAAAATGCCTAGTTTGACATGGTGTACTTGTTTTGCATGTTTAACAACTCTAAAAGTGTGTTTAGGGCAGAACAGTACCAAACCTCAAAATATGCACATGAGGAGTTTCCGGAATTGTTGTTCGTTGCTTCCGGCCTCATTTAAATTGGACTAGATAGGTAGTTTTACTTAGCTTCACCTCTTGCCATGTTAATCAACATTTAATCTTGTTGGGTACAGAAACGAGATCGAACTAAATAAGTCACGTGGTGTTTCGTCACTATGCAACAGAGTTGCATATTGAGCTCCACTTAATTTGTAGGATTGCTTGTGCACTTTGCCATGCCATGCTTCATTAAACCGGACATGCATCATACTCGATTGTGCATCATGCCATGTTGATGTGTTGGTTGTTTACTATGTGGTGTGCTTCTTTCCGGTGTTTGCTTCTTCGGGTTGGTTCCGGTAACGTCGCGTTTGTGAGGACCCGTTCGACTACGTCCGTTTGTCTTCTTCATGGACTCGTTCTTCTTCCTTGCGGGATCTCAGGCAAGATGATCATACCCTCGAAATCACTTCTATCTTTGCTTTGCTAGATGCTCTCTCTTTTGCTATGCCTATGCTGCGATGCCTACCACTTGCTTATCATGCCTCCCATATTGTTGAACCAAGCCTCTAACCCACCTTGTCCTAGCAAACCATTGTTTGGCTATGTTACCTCTTTGCTCAGCCCCTCTTATAGCGTTGTTAGTTGCAGGTGAAGATTGAAGTTTGTTCCTTGTTGGAACATGGAGATGTTGTTCCTTGTTAGAACATGTTTACTTGTTGGGTTATCACAATATATCTTATTTAATTAATGCATCTATATACTTGGTAAAGGGTGGAAGGCTCGGCCTTATGCCTGGTGTTTTGTTCCACTCTTGCCGCCCTAGTTTCCGTCATATCGGTGTTATGTTCCCGGATTTTGCATTCCTTACGCGGTTGGGCTATTATGGGAACCCCTTGACAGTTCGCCTTGAGTAAAACTCCTCCAGCAATGCCCAACATTGGTTTTACCATTTTCCACCTAGCCTTTTCTTTTCCCTTGGGAGTCGCGCTCCTGAGGGTCATCATTATTTTACCCCCCCGGGCCAGTGCTCCTCTGAGTGTTGGTCCAACCTGTCAGCTACCGGTGGCCACCAGGGGCAACTCTAGGATGGCCTACCCGTACCTAAGACAATCTGAGTGTGCCCTGAGAAAGAGATATGTGCAGCTCCTATCGAGATTTGTCGGCACATTCGGGTGGTGTTGCTGGTTTAGTTTTACCCTGTTGAAATGTCTTGTAGAACCGGGATACCGAGTCTGATCGGAATGTCTCGGGAGGAGGTCTATTCCTTCGTTGACCATGAGAGCTTGTCATGGGCTAAGTTGGGACACCCCTGCAGGGATTTGAACTTTTGAAAGCCGTGCCTGCGGTTATGGGCAGATGGGAATTTGTTAATGTCCGGTTGTAGATAACTTGAACCTTAACTTATTTAAAATGAGTCAACTGCGTGTGTAACCGTGATGGTCTCTTTTCGGTGGAGTCCGGGAAGTGAACACGGTGTTGGAGTTATGCTTGACGTAGGTTGTTTTAGGATCACTTCTTGATCATACTTTCTCGAACGTGCTTTGCCTTCTCTTCTCGCTCTCATTTGCGTATGTTAGCCACCATATATGCTAGTCGCTTGCTGCAGCTCCACCTCATACCTTTACCTTACCCATAAGCTTAAATAGTCTTGATCGTGAGGGTGCGAGATTGCTGAGTCCCCGTGACTCACAGATACTACCACAACCAGCTTGCAGGTGCCGATGAGTCCGTGCAGATGACGCAACCCAGCTCAAGGAGGAGCTCGATGAAGATCTTGTCCTTTGTGTTGTTTCGTTCTAGTTGATCAGTAGTGGAGCCCAGTTGGGGTCGATCGGGGACCTTGTCGCATTTGGGGTTCTTCTTTTATTTTGGTTCCGTAGTCGGACCTTGATTGTATTTGGATGATGTAATGCTTTATTCATGTAATTGTGTGAAGTGGCGAGTGTAAGCCAACTATGTATCTCTTTCCCTTATGTATTACATGGGTTGTGTGAAGATTACCTCACTTGCGACATTGCTTTCAATGTGGTTATGCCTCTAAGTCGTGCTTCGACACGTGGGAGATATAGCCGCATCGAGGGCGTTACAAGTTGGTAATCAGAGCCTTCCCCGACCTTAGGAGCCCCATTGCTTAATCGTTTTTAGCAGCCGAGTTGTGTCTAGAAAAATGTTTTGAGTCATTTAGGAATTATATATCGGAGAGTTTAGGAATTCTTTTTACTTCCCAGTCTCCTCATCGCTCTGGTAAGGCATCCTGACATAGAGTTTTGACTCTTCTCTTCTCAAATTTCACTAAATTTTTTTTAGGATCACGCGGGTATCTTGGAATCGTTCCGATGGTTTTGTGACGAGAACATTGTCTTGGTGCCTCCTGTCAGGGGTTTTGTGGAAGTGTCCCGGGGAGTTGAGCTCCGAGGTGTTGTCGTCACAATTTTATCGTTGCAGTTCTGGAATACCTGAGTTTAGTACGCCGACATCGAAAATCTCTTTTATGCAGTTCGTTGGTGAGATAACCTCGACGCCACCCAGTACTGGGGCGGGAGTTCGGGAGTATCGCCATAACTTGTATAACAGATGCTTTTCGAAGGTTGAGGTAGATGATTTCCGAAGGTTTCTTGGTTATGTGTTGAAGGATGGATACAGCTGGATGTAGGATTTGCTAGTTTTGGGTGAGATATTATGCTTCCCCTGTATCCCCAACACCTGATTGCATAACCGGAAAGGTTCGGGAGTTTATAAGTGGGAATTCAAGTAGCTCTTAGGTTATCTTTCCGTCAGATGTATGATATGAAATTGGGGTTCGACGTCTAGTGGTCCGCCTATCCACGGTCGGTTTTACAGTGGTCTCGTTGTGTCTTAAAGAGTCCTTGGCTATGCCGACTCGGGGACGCTTCGTATGTCATGTGCACTGCCTTGTACATGATGGTGCTATACGATCGAGCCCGTGTAGGCCCCACCACGAAAACTTCGGACAAAATCTCTATCATATGTTTGCTCTGGCTTATTCTGCAAGCCAATCCTTTGTTTTTGTTTTGAGTTGTGGTATTCGAGTTGCTTCGAAGTCAAATGTTGATTCCATACCTTTCCTAAGCGGTGTTCTCATGTGAATATCAATCCTTCTTGATCATCGGGTTTGTCGTGTTTATCCTTTTTAATCGGTGTATCTCTCTTCAAGTGGATCCGATCATTTCAATATCAGCAAGATCAAGTATCAGTTCTTCTCAACGGTGTTGTCTTCATCCATCCCAAGTTGTCTTTGTTTTCCCACCCTCCCACCCTTGTTTCTCCTAGGACTCGGATTTCTTTATCGAGTATCCATCTTATTGATGTGAAGTATCTCCATTCTTCTCCATCAATGTTCTTACCCGGTGATGCTCATGAAGATTTTAATGAAGTTTCTAGTTCACCATTATTCATTCTCTTTCTTCTCCGGTGGAACCAATTCAAGCTTTCGGTGTTGATCATATTCTTTTCCGTATTTCAATGTTTTCTCATGCCTGTGCAATTCTTAATCGTTCACATCTTGCTATTCTATTGTTCCGGAGTGCTCAAGATATCTCGAAGATTCGTGTTTACACTCTGCTTTCATTTAAATTCTTTCGAGGATGTTATCTTTTTCAAGCCATTTAATTCAACCGGTGCTTTCTCTCTTAAATCATTTCAACGGTGTATCTTTTGAGTGGGCCCTAACCGACAGGTCTTTTTCCAGGATCTTACCTGACTCTTCCAATTCTCTCGGAGTAGTCTCAAATTCATTTCAAAGTTTGATGTAAGAATGATTTATCATCAGTCAAATGTTTTCTCCAAGATCTGTCAAATTCTTTTCATCATTGGCTCAACCTTTTCTATTTTCATTCCGGAGTGCATCAACGATTCATGGTGGTGTTTCTCGTCGTCACTCTCAACATTTGAAGACCGAAGAAGAGTTTCTCTTTAATCTTGCTCCATTCTCTTCAAAGATTCGTGATTCTAGCTGGCTGCCATCATCTCATAATTGTCTTCGGTTGTGAGAATTATTTTCATCTATCCGGAGCAATTGAAGAGTCTTCTCAGTTTGATTATCCAGAGTCCATCAATGCAGGTTTATTCATTCTCAGCTTTCAGTTATCGTTCTCCTAATCTTACCGGTGCATCGATCAATTATCCTCTAACCAGTTCTTGATCTCTTCATTCTCATGTAACCAAATCCTCTCAAGCATCTTTCGCTCATTTGCTAATCCTTCCCGGTGTTTCTATATGTTTTATTCGTTCTTTTTCATTTCTTACGGTGGTTCTTCCAGATTACTCTTCCTTGTCAATTTATTCGTTGTCAATTCAACCAGTGGTTCATAGAAGACCTTCCCAAGTTGGCGCTATATCTATCTTAATCCTTTCTTCAAGAATAAGTAGTATGTTAAATCCGCTGCTTGTCATCAATTTAATTGGTGAAGGATACGCATAACGTAATTCTTCTCCTTGTTTCACCCAAGTGATAATTCCTTATCCCGGAGGCTCATGAAATTTTTTGATCTCATTTGTTTATCTTTCTTTTCCCGGAGTTCCAAGTTCTCTCAATTATTGCATCGCGAAGATCCATCAAATCATTGCAAGGATTCACCTTGTGTTTTCGACCTCTCTTCCCTTCCGTTTGATCATTTCTTTTGTTACCGGAGTTCTTCATGAAGGTTCTTCATGATGGGTTCATTAAGGATTTAATTCCTTCTCGAAGTGTTCATCGACATTCTTTTCTAAGGAGCTCAAGCTTTCTTCATCTTGCTATCCGGAGTGCATTTCTTTCTACCATATCATTGGAGGTGGTTTTACATCATTCTTGATATTTGAGTTCATGATTCACGATTCACAGGTTGTTAACAATGAGGTATTTTAATCCATCAATCCCTTTGTTGGAATTATCTTGGGCTATATTTCACCTAAAACCGTCCCTAAGGATTGTTGCTAATTATGGTGCTTATAAATGGTCCAATTTCTTCATCTATCCTCCCGGTGAAATAAGTTTCTCATCTCCTTGTTGTTATCAATCCAATCTTTTGTTTCCGTTAGTGGCAGAATTTCACCTCAGTTTTGAGATGTTTTCCTTAAGCCCACATCAAGCTTACTCTTTTCGTTGTTGGTTTTCCAACAACTCTGTTCTAGCATTTGTTGTAAGCGTGCTCTCTCAAGATCGTGTTTCCCTCAGTTCATTCCATTCCATTCTTACTTTTGTTCCGGAGGCTTTGTGATGTTGCTCTCTTCAACCCTTCTTCTTATTCTTGTCAGGATCTTGTTCCTTTCGTGCTTATCCACTTAACCGGAGTGTGTGCCGCTGCTCAAGTTCTTTCAGTTCATCAAGCCTCGCATATCTTTCCAACCGGAGTGCTGTTCGAATTTGTTTCTTCCTTGTTCCTCTTTTCTAACGGAGTGTTTTCAACTTTGTTCATCTCCGTTGTATTCTTTTCTCGAAATGGCTTAGCCTTTTCAAGGTTCTTTGGTTTCACTCGTTCGTCAAAGAAGCAACTTAGTTTTACCTCTTCTCTTTTCTCTTTCGTTTGTCCCTCCGGTGCCATTCTAGATCTCGGGACGAGATCCTCTCATAGTGGTGGAGTGTTGTGACGCCCCGAGACCAATGTGCCAGGTGTCTTCCAGTTATTCGATGTTGTTGCCCTGCCTTTGCTTTCGTGTTGCATCTTATCATGTCATCATGTGCATTGCATCATCATGTTTTAAAAACTTGCATCCGTCCGGGTTCCCCCAGTTCCGTCCGTTGTCCGTTCTGAGCCCAGACACACTTGCACGCGCCCGTGGCATGTCCGAAATATTATTTTATAAGTGGCCGGAAAATGTTCTCGGATTGGATTGAAAGTTGGCGTGTGGTCTTATTATAGTGTAGATAGACCGCCTGTCAATTTTCGTCGTATTCGGAGTTCGTTTGATAGCCCAACCGTTAAACTATAGCGGCAATATAGTCGGTCTAACGTCAGACGTTTTCGGTATCCGGAAACCGTGCCGGGCTGCATCTCTCCCCTCTTCTCTCGGACCAACCCACTCTCCACAGTCCACCTAGGCCCAGCCTACCCCTCCTTGCGCAGTGCATCGAACCCCTCGCCCGCGTCCGGTAATTGTCCCGGACCCGACCCGAGCAGTCGCCACCGTTGTGTCCGGATCATCCCCAAACATATACAAAACATCATCGGTTTCTCATTGGACTCTCCTAAGCTATTTATCCTCGACCGTCCAATTTTAATCGGAGAGACGAGTTAGCCCCTAACCTAAAACTCATCTGATATAAATATCAGATCCAACCCTAAAATCTAGGGGGTTTGTCCCATCACCGCCGCCATCTTCCCCTTGTTTTCAGCGCCACCAAATCAACTTTGCAGCCGCCACAGCTCCTCCCGATCCAAGATCCATTCCCACCAATCCTGCCCGAGCACCTCGCCACCAACCCTCGCCGGCCATAGGTGCCCTCGCCAACCGAACCACCACCGCAGGTCCAGTGCCCAACCCCTGCTCCTTCTCTTCAGTCTTCCTTCCATCTCATGTATATCTCTCTCAAACTCTCTCTGTCCAGGAGCACCACCGCCGCCATGGGAGTTCACCAGAGTGGAGCTCCTTCCTCGACACCGAGTGTGCCCCGCCGCCTTGCACGTTCACGCCACCGGCCGCCCGCGCCTCTGCTTTGAGGACCTCCTCGTCCCCAACCAGGAGCGCCGTCCGGTCCCGAGCACCACGCCATGGCCCCGCCGTCAAGGCCGCTCGCGCCCCCTATGTCCCGTCGCCAGGATCGCGCGTTGCAAGTCCCTGTCTCCAGCGCCGCCGCACCTTGGAAAGACTTGGTGGCTTCGTCCTCCTCTGAACCCTGCCGTCCTCGTCTTCTTGCGCGGCCAGCCGCCTCGACAGCGCCCGAAGCATGGACTCCCGCTGCCGACGCCGCTGAGCTCCTCTGCCACCAAAATGGACTCCCCACGTGCGGATCTGACCACCCTCGCCTGCATCCGCTTGTTCCCGGCCATGCTCCGTCGTCCTTCACGCCGGATCTCGCGCCGCCGGCTGATTTTTTCCCCTGCTGCTTTGCCCACGCGAGGTGAACGAAGACCAGCGAGGCAGCGAGGAGCACACGCCCGTTGACTGCGCCCGTCCCTGCCTCGATCCAATGGGATCGGCAGGGGCGATCCACCCAGCGCCCGAGTGGCCGGCCTGCCAGCGCCAAGGCCCAGCTGCGCCCCACTGTTGGCCTCACCTCACCATTGGACCGGGCCGAAGCCCGTGGTGAGCAGCCCAGTTCCATCGGTTTCAGCTGTGACGTGTTTTTTTTCCACAGGACGAATTTCTCTATTTACAGAAAACTGCATATTTATAGTATAGCCCCAAAACATCATGCATTTTATAACTCTCCAACCGTGCATCATATTAAAACAAACTTAATATGAAACTTGCTTAGATTTTCATCTAGTTTAATAATATGCAACTTTCATCTATGTTTAAAATGTTGTTGTTTCAAATTTGCTTAAATAACTTGCTAAACGGTTTAATTCATAACTAAATAACCGTAGGTCCGAATTAAATAATCTTTATATGTAAATGGGGTAGACAAATGCCTAGTTTGACATGGTGTACTTGTTTTGCATGTTTAACAACCCTAAAAGTGTGTTTAGGGCAGAACAGTACCAAACCTCAAAATATGCACATGAGGAGTTTCCGGAATTGTTGTTCGTTGCTTCCGGCCTCATTTAAATTGGACTAGATAGGTAGTTTTACTTAGCTTCACCTCTTGCCATGATAATCAACATTTAATCTTGTTGGGTACATAAACGAGATCGAACTAAATAAGTCACATGGTGTTTCGTCACTATGCAACGGAGTTGCATATTGAGCTCCACTTCATTTGTAGGATTGCTTCTGCACTTTGCCATGCCATGCTTCATTAAACCGGACATGCATCATACTCGATTGTGCATCATGCCATGTTGATGTGTTGGTTGTTTACTATGTGGTGTGCTTCTTTCCGGTGTTTGCTTCTTCGGGTTGGTTCCGGTAACGTCGCGTTTGTGAGGACCCGTTCGACTACGTCCGTTTGTCTTCTTCATGGACTCGTTCTTCTTCCTTGCGGGATCTCAGGCAAGATGATCATACCCTCGAAATCACTTCTATCTTTGCTTTGCTAGATGCTCGCTCTTTTGCTATGCCTATGCTGCGATGCCTACCACTTGCTTATCATGCCTCCCATATTGTTGAACCAAGCCTCTAACCCACCTTGTCCTAGCAAACCGTTGTTTGGCTATGTTACCGCTTTGCTCAGCCCCTCTTATAGCTTTGTTAGTAACATGTGAAGATTGAAGTTTGTTCCTTGTTGGAACATGTTTACTTGTTGGGTTATCACAATATATCTTATTTAATTAATGCATCTATATACTTGGTAAAGGGTGGAAGGCTCGGCCTTATGCCTGGTGTTTTGTTCCACTCTTGCCGCCCTAGTTTCCGTCATATCGGTGTTATGTTCCCGGATTTTGCATTCCTTACGCGGTTGGGCTATTATGGGAACCCCTTGACAGTTCGCCTTGAGTAAAACTCCTCAAGCAATGCCCAACATTGGTTTTACCATTTGCCACCTAGCCTTTTCTTTTCCCTTGGGAGTCGCGCTCCTGAGGGTCATCATTATTTTACCCGCCCCGGGCCAGTGCTCCTCTAAGTGTTGGTCCAATCTGCCAGCTGCCGGTGGCCACCAAGGGTAACTCTGGGCTGGCCTACCGGTACCTAAGAGAATCTGAGTGTGCCCTGAGAAAGAGATATGTGCAGCTCCTATCTGGATTTGTCGGCACATTCGGGCGGTGTTGCTGGTTTAGTTTTACCCTGTCGAAATGTCTTGTAGAACCGGGATACCGAGTCTGATCGGAATGTCTCGGGAGGAGGTCTATTCCTTCGTTGACCGTGAGAGCTTGTCATGGGCTAAGTTGGGACACCCCTGCAGGGATTTGAACTTTCGAAAGCCGTGCCCCCGGTTATGGGCAGATGGGAATTTGTTAATGTCCGGTTGTAGATAACTTGAACCTTAACTTATTTAAAATGAGTCAACTGCGTGTGTAACCGTGATGGTCTCTTTTCGGCGGAGTCCGTGAAGTGAACACGGTGTTGGAGTTATGCTTGACGTAGGTTGTTTTAGGATCACTTCTTGATCATACTTTCTAGAACATGCTTTGCCTTCTCTTCTCGCTCTCATTTGCGTTTGTTAGCCACCATATATGCTAGTCGCTTGCTGCAGCTCCACCTCATACCTTTACCTTACCCATAAGCTTAAATAGTCTTGATCGCGAGGGTGCGAGATCGCAGAGTCCTCGTGGCTCATAGATACTTCCAAAACCAGCTTGCAGGTGCCGATGAGTCCGTGCAGATGACGCAACCAAGCTCAGGAGGAGCTCGATGAAGATCTTGTCCTTTGTGTTGTGTCGTTCTAGTTGATCAGTAGTGGAGCCCGGTCGGGACGATCGGGGATCTGTGTAGCATTTGGGGTAGTCTTCTTTTATTTTGGGTTCCGTAGTCGGACCTTGATTGTATCTGGTTGATGTATTGCTTTATTCATGTATTGTGTGAAGTGGCGAGTGTAAGCCAACTATGTATCTCTTTCCCTTATGTATTACATGGGTTGTGTGAAGATTACCTCACTTGCGACATTGCTTTTAATGCTGTTATGCCTCTAAGTCGTGCTCCGACACGTGAGAGATATAGCCGCATCGAGGGCGTTACAGGTTGGCGTGCTTCTTGTCACCCCCACTAGAGAGCACCTCAAGTACATGGTTCAGATGCATTTCCCCCGGGAGAAGACCACCAACAACACTGTGGAGAATGAGGGTCTCGTTGCCGGCCTCAAGATCACAACAGAACTGGGAATCAGGAAGTTGATCATTCGAGGAGATTCACAACTTGTGGTGAGGCAAGTGAACAAGGATTATCAAAGTCCATTGATGGAGGCATACATATTGGAAGTGAGGAAGTTGGAGGAGCGCTTTGATGGATTGCAAACAAAGCATGTACCATGTGCGGAAAACAACATTGTTGATCATCTGTCAAAGTTTGCTATGCAAAAACTCCCTATGGAACCAGGGACTTTTGTTCTCCATCTGACTCAACCCTCCGTATCCCCGACAACAATGGCTAGGAAGAGGAGGAAACTGGACTCCGGCAAGCCTCTCCCAACAGGGCTTCCCGAAGCCCCCGACAGAGAGCTTGACAGGAACAACTCAACTTCGCCCAATGAGCAGCATCGTCCCACCAACCTACCCATCTTTGCGGTCGAGGCATGCCCTCCCATGGATGAGAAGGTGCCGTTGGTCCTCGTTACTGAGCCTCGGGCTCCAACTTGGGTGCGGCACATAGTCCGTTTCCTCCAAACAGGAGAACTTCCCGAAGAGCAAGAATATGCTGAGAGAGTAGCCTAGAGGACCGTATGTATTAGTTCATCGACAACACACTATAAAGAAGGAGGCCCAATGGTGTGAAACTGAAGTGCATCTACTCGGAAGAAGGAAAGGAACTGTTGGCAGAGATACACAAGGGTATGTGCGTCTCCCATATTGGATCAAGAGCCCTAGTTGGAAAAGTTTTCTGGCAGGGTTTCTACTAGCCCACAGCCCTCCGAGATGAAGTCGAGCTAGTTACCAAGTGGGAAGCCTGCCAGTTCCACTCCAAGCTCTTTAAACAATCCCTTTATCGTGGCCCTTTTCGGTCTGGGGGCTCGATATCTTGGGCCCCTTCCCCCGTCCTACTAGGGCCTTTGAATTCTTGTAAGTTGCAATCGACAAGTTTACAAAGTGGCCAGAGGTAGAGCCCGTGAGGAAGGTGACTGCTCAGTCAGCTATCAAGTTCTTGAAAGGAATGGTGCGCCAATTCGGAGTACCCGCCAGAATCATCACCGGCAATAGCACCCAGTTCACAAGCCGCGCCTTCACGCAATATGCTCACACCCTCCAAAGCGAAGTTTCGTTTGCCACTGTTGGCCATCCCAGAAGCAACGGACAAGCTGAGAGGGCGAACGCTGAAGTGCTGCGAGGACTCAAGACAAGAAGATTGATAGCCTGCAGAAGTGTGGCAGGCGATGGATCGATGAAGTTTCGGTGGTTCTTTGGTCCCTCCGTACGACACCAAATCGAGCTACCGGCCAAACTCCCTTCTCCCTAGTCTATGGGGGAGAAGTAGTGATCCCCACAGAACTCATATACGGGTCACCTTGAGTGCTTGCCTACGATGAAGTAGCGCAAGAGCGACACCGGCGTGACGATGATGTTCTACTTGAGGAGAACCATCTTCGGGCCGTTACGCGTGCCGCACGCTACCAGCAAGCCCTGCGCCGCTATCACAGCCGCAAGGTTCGTGCCCGGGACCTTGAGTAAGGGGACCTTGTCCTTAGGCGCGTTCAGTCTGCCAAGGGTGCAAACAAGTTGACGCCAAAGTCGGAAGGCCCTTACCGGGTAGCACGAGTCACCAGACCTGGCGCAGTCCGTCTGGAGACCAAAGATGGCATTCAGTTGCAAAACTAATGAAATATTGAGCATCTCCATAAGTTCTACCCGCAAGGCGCGGCTGTCGGGCCCTGGCCGGCACCCACCCTTTTGTACAAGCCTTGCCGATGCTGCATGCAACCCTTTGTACAAATCCAGACGCAGACCCTGAGCAATAGAGAAATAAACAAGCGCTGGGGGCCCCGAAAACATGCATGCATGCGTAAGCATATCATGAGCATAGCATGATCATGTAGATAAGATCATATGTAGCTCTGTTTTCATCTGCACTAAGCTATAGGGTTCTTGCAGCGGATCCAGTCCCGAAGAGAAGAAATGAAGACAAGCCTACATATCGATCCACGGCGAGCTAAACAGATAAGTTCTTTTGCTTATCCATACGTGTGCTATAAAGTGAAAACTTGCGCATATAAAAACCTCGTCACCTTCAAAGCATAAGTGCTCCCATCCTATGCCCAGAACGTTGCTTCAGGCAAGGTGGTTGTAGTGGCATTTGATGGAGAAGGTCCGACGAGGAGCTGGTCCCTTCCTATGGATTCGTGCCCGGCAAGCCTAGCCGTGCGGCAACAAATGAAAGGTACCGGCAAGATAGCTTGTCAGAGAAAACTTGTTTACTTCAATGTATAGAGGTACATTGCCTCTGCATGGACATGATATATGCACAAGTACCCGACAAGGCTTGTCTTTTTCATTAATATGCTGATAAGCAAGTACAAATTTTACAGAACACAAACATGGATAAAGAAAATTACATAATTTAGACAAAAGTTTGGCGATTGCCTACATATTTTAGAGAAAAAAAGATAAGTGCCCCATAATCCCTTTCTTGTCCCTCTCTTCCTAAAAGCTACAAGGGGAGGTGAAGAAGGCAAAAGGAGTGCCTGAGCAGAAGCCCAGCCCGATCTCATTAGGGCCTGCCGGGCGCAGCCTGACAAGATCGAGAGTCATTACTAGGGAAAAGCCTAGCAGTTGCGCGGGTTAAATGCTTATCAGTAGCGCGGGTAGCCACGCTACTGATACGACGCTACAGTTAATGCTTAATAGTAGCGCGGTTTGACCCGCGCTACTGCTACCTAGGGATAGCAGCAGCGTCGGTCTGCAACACACGCTGCTGCTAATAGCTGCAGCGCCCTTAAACAAAGAGCGCTACTGTAAGAACACGCTGGTGCTAAAGCCATACCCCACGCTACTGTTATTAGTTTTTGATTATTTTTTTCGGCTCCATATTTTGTGCTGCTGAATTTTGTTTAGGGCTTTATATAATAATCTCTAGCATATCATACACATACAAATGTAATCATAGCATATACATACAAATAGTCTCATCAAATCATGTCATCATCATAATCATCATCCAACACAAAGTGGTCCCTCGTCATCATCTCGAAAATAGTGATACATGTCTCGAATACTTGCAACTACATCGTCATCCATTTAAACAATGATATATGCGAGAAGATCTATTACTATGACCGAGAGCGGAACTATGCAGTACATGAGACGGCGGTTACAAGTCCTCTCTCGCGCTAGCGTGAACCTCAAGTAACTGGCTTTAGCTTCTTGTCTGCTTTTGAAGCCTTTATGGCTGGCGCCCGAGACCCCAACCACTTGCGCCTAACACTCAGGCCACTCGTCGTACACTCCCAGAACCTTCCCTTTGTACACGACATAGCACTGCTTCTTTGCCATCAAGAATCTAGGTACCTGTTAGAGATGCATCTTCATCAAGAGAATGTACAATCATATGCAACAACATATACTAGAGCAACACGAAAAAAGAAAGGCTTAGCAACTAGATGCAACATATAGTACGCAAACTAATTAGCTAGAGGTACACAGGTCATCGTACCCAAACTAAAAAAGTAGCGTTACGCAAGTTCGGCAGGGACCATGGACATCACAATGTTTCATCGCTACAAAAACTATACAAGTTCAACCGACACATATCATCATCATCGGCATCGAAATCACTGGAAATTCCATCCTTTGATATCATTGAGGATGGACCCTAGCTTCTTGAACGGTGTGAGGTCATGACATTGCATGCCTATGCGAGTTCGGACGTGAGCATGCGATATAAGCCCATGGTGGAACATCCCCTTCTCATCGGCGACTTTCTTTCATGTTGATCATTGCTATGTCCGTCTGGATGTGAAAGAAATCATCTCTAAATTTATAATCCAGTTCTCCATGAGATTCTACCCACTTGCGGATTGATCATCGTTTCTTCTTGTCATGCGAAGCTTTTGGTGATCCTTGCTGAACTCAATCATGAGATGGAGGAGGTAGAATCAATCTTTCTTGCTTGGTTTTGGGACATGGATGCAACAGAAGTTAGTTTTATGCGAGAAACTCGTCTTCTTGTTCCTTTGTTTCCTGCTCTACAGGTGCCACCTCTAATGCTGAAGCCTTGGAGAGCATCATCTAGAATATTCATTATGTGGGTGTAGTCCTTCTTCTCATAGTTTCTGGTAGGGTCGAAATACACGACATGGGAGACTCGCGGGTAAAGAACGATAAGGACGGCGCGCCTGTTGCTGCGGGGAAAAAGAGACCACAAATTATTCTCCACATGAGCGAGAAGGAATGATTGAAATGTACGAAAGGGTTGTCCGGAACTGACTTACTTTGGATGATAATGCAGGAGGACAATTTCCTGGTCCTTATTCTGTACCATGAAGTTTTGGAGGTACTGCCTAGCAGTTTCACGCTCAAAGTCGCCGAGACTCAAGAAGGACTCATGCATGTAGTATGAATCTGCAACACAGATTTGTGAGACTTCTTCTCTCTCCGCGGGCCGTGTAGCATGAAAAGGCGGACGATTGTAAAATCGAGTGGCCTTGTCAGAAACATCTCGAAGATATGGTCAAACCGCAGGAAGAACACCTCCGCGGGCCGTGTGTCGACGTAGCACTTCCACTCAGGCACACGAGCCACGTATGTCGGATATCCTGGATCCTTCGAGGCTAGTAGGCTTTTCTCAGTCGACAGCACATGGTCGTGCAGTCTTCTGAGATCCCCTGATAGTGCCTCCAGTGGTTTTGGTGGTAGCATCGGCTCGTCCATGACATGGAACATGGCCGCGCCTTTGACGGGTACACGCTCTTCAAAATCCACCGTCTGGCAGCTATGTGCTTTGGCTTGTTTGTAGGCAGCTGAGCCTATCTTCCCCGATATATTCCTCCCCTTTTTCCTGGGAACACCTTCCAGACCCTTCCTTAACCCCTGCTTGAGTGTTGTCGGGCTAAGCACTGTACGACCCCCGGCTAGTTGAGCCTGTGTTGAGGCGACATCTTCAGGCGTGTCCTGTGAGGATTTCATGAAGAGAGACTTCTTGCAATCCCTACTAGGACGTTCCTGCACAGGCGGATCATCCACATCCTCATCAGCATGCTAATAGCCCGATTCGTCATATGGTTGACTCATCATCATATCTAAGTCACCGTCATATGCGCCTGTAATGAGGAAACCCATTGGGTCCTCTGTCTCCTCCATCTCATCATCCATTCTTTGTTCTACGGGGCCGATTACATCAGCCACTATTGGACCCCCTTCATCACATCGTCCTCCACTCTCACCCGACACTACAGGAGTTGGTAATTGCGTAGGCGGGGTGGTGGTCTCCATACATGCTTGTTGATGTGTGGTTATTGGTGTGCTCTTGGCCGGCTCCAGACGAAGAAGATTCTTCGACCATAGCAGCACCTAACCCTCGTAGCTTCCAATCTGCAGCGTGGTCTCGTCGTCCTCTCCCCCTAGCCGTACTGGAGGAGGCAAATCCCCGTGCCCTGATTTCACACTCGACAAGGTAACCATGAAGTGCTCAGCAGGGATCGACTGGCTGTGGAACATGAGTTCCAAGGGTTTCGTTATCACCCCCTTTCCCACATCCACCTTCTGGCCTTTGATCAAGTAGAGTATGGTGCACGGGGTTTCGTCGGCCCGCAAACACATGTCTGCGTCATAAAACATCCGAAAGGCAATGAAAATGGAATATTCTAGATATATATGTTGGTGCGACATGTAATTACCGTGAGGGTGTCGAGCTTAGCCAAAGACAAAGGCCCGCCTAGCGCGCCAGAGACTGAGGAGGGGCTGCTATGAGCAGGTGCGGGTGGGAGAGCAGGCCCGGTTGCGTGAGCAAGTGATGGTGCGGTGGTGTTGTTCACAGAGTTGCTCGTGACGAAACTAGGCATGGGGAAATCATATGCAGTCTTGTCTGGATTTTCCTTCGTCTAGTTGATGATAGTCGGGACAAAGTTAGTAGTGAAATCATTTCTATAGGCAGTTACAACTGCATTGACTGCCTGTTGTAGCAACTCATTTTTCTCCTCGGCTGTTTTTTTCGCGTCCTCGGCCGCTTTTTTCTCGAACGCAAGCTTCACCTTCTCGTGATGTCCGCCTGACTAAACTTCCTTTTCTGCTTCTTGGCCTCCGGGCTCTTTTTGTAAAACACCTTCCACGTGGCGCCGTCTCCGGCGCCGTGCACACGTCCATATTGTGGCCGCTGGCCCAAAGGGAGTCCCGTAAGTTCGTTCAAGGCCCAGTTGAGAGGGGTGTCCCACTTGGGCCTCATCGGAGAAGTAGTGCTTTCGGCTGCAAGCTGGTGTTGCATCTCCTGCAGAAGTAACGTGAATCGTTTACGAATGTGTAGTTGACTTGATCTGGAGCTAAATGTAAGGTAGTAAAAGAATAATTACCACTATTCTAATCAATTTCCTTGTGATCTAGTCCATGTAAAAAACCTTCTTTTCCTTGTCCCACTTGTAGCGGGCCCTGATGAAGTCATGCTCCAAGGGGTTGGTGAACTTTGTGAAGGGGTCTGGGAGATCCGCGGCTTCACGTTACGCGTCCTCCTTATTGTTGGGGAACGCAGTAATTTCAAAAAAATTCCTACGCACACGCAAGATCTATCATGGTGATGCATAGCAACGAGAGGGGAAGAGTGTTGTCCATGTACCCTCGTAGACTGTAAGCGGAAGCGTTATGACAAGTCGGTTGATGTAGTCGTATGTCTTCACGATCCGCCCGATCCTAGTACTGAAAGTATGGCACCTCCGTGATCTGCACATGTTCAACTCAGTGACGTCCCACGAACTCTTGATCCAGCTGACTGTCAAGGGAGAGCTTCGTCAGCACGACGGCGTGATGACGGTGATGATGATGCTACCGGAATAGGGCTTCGCCTAAGCACCGCTACGATATGACCGAGGTGGATTATGGTGGAGGGGGGCACCGCACACGGCTAAAGGATCAATGATCAACTTGTGTGTCTATGGGGTGCCCCTTGGCCACGTATAAAGGATGGAGGGAGGAGGAGGCCCGCCCTCATAGGGCGCGCCCAAAGTGTGGAGTCCTACTAGGACTCCCTTGTCCTAGTAGGATTCCACCTCCCACATGGAATAGGAAAAAGGGAAGGGAGAAGGAGAAGGAAGGAAGGGGGCGCCCCCTTTCCCTAGTCCAATTCGGACTAGTCCATGGGGAAGGGGCGCGGCCACTCTTGAGACCTTTCTCTCCTTTCCCGTATGGCCCATTAAGGCCCAATACGAATTCCCTTAACTCTCTGGTACTCCGAAAAATACCCGAATCACTCAGAACCTTTCCGATGTCCGAATATAGCCTTCCAATATATCGATCTTTATGTCTCGACCATTTCGAGACTCCTCATCATGTCCCCGATCTCATACGGGACTCCGAACAAACTTCAGTCATCAAATCACATAACTCATAATACAAATCATGACCGAGACTCATCTCCGGTCAAGAACCAATAGCGGAACCTGGATGCTCATATGGGTTCCTACATATTCTACGAAGATCTTTATCGGTCAAACCGCATAACAACATACGTTGTTCCCTTTATCATCAGTATGTTACTTGCCCAACATTCGATCATCGGTATCTCAATACCTAGTTCAATCTCGTTACCGGCAAGTCTCCTTACTCGTTCCGTAATGCATCATCCTGCAACTAACTCATTAGTCACATTGCTGGCAAGGCTTATAGTGATGTGCATTACCGAGAGGGACCAAAGATACCTCTCCGACAATCAGAGTGACAAAATCCTAATCTCGGTCTATGCCAACTCAACAAGTACCATCAGAGACACCTGTAGAGCACCTTTATAATCACCCAGTTACGTTGTGACGTTTGGTAGCACACAAAGTGTTCCTCTGGTATCCGGGAGTTGCATAATCTCATAGTCATAGGAACATGTATAAGTCATGAAGAAAGCGATAGTAATATACGAAATGATCAAGTGCTAAGCTAACAGAATGGGTCAAGTAAATCACATCATTCCCTAATGATGTGATCCCGTTAATCAAATGACAACTCATGTCTATGGCTAGGAAACTTAACCATCTTTGATTCAACGAGCTAGTCAAGTAGAGGCATACCAGTGACACTCTGTTTGTCTATGTATCCACACATGTACTAAGTTTCTGGTTAATACAATTCTAGCATGAATAATAAACATTTATCATGAAATAAGGAAATAAATAATAACTTTATTATTTCCTCTAGGGCATATTTCCTTAACTTATCCCATATGGGCTTTTACGGAGGTAGCCATGGCTTCCGAGGCTATGCTTCTGCGTGTTCCTTTGCTGAAGGCTCTTGAATTTTGCAGCCTTAGCCTTGGCTGCCTCGGTAGCGCAAGTGTCCTTGAAATTTTCGAACTCCTCTTCCATAAGTGTCGGATTTTCCTCCAGAATCTTGGACAGGGGTTCCGCAGCCTCAATAGCTCGTTTCACCCTCCCTTTCCAGGAGGCCAAATCATTGCTAAACATGCCCATGGCAGGATTGTTAATCTTTTTCATCTTCGGATCATCCCACGGTTGTTCTATGCTATCATCCCACTCGGGGAACCTGAATCTCTTGTGCAATTTCGTCAGGAGCAACTGCCTCAAATGTTCTTTACTCCTTAAGTCATTGTTGTTGATGCTCGCGCATTCCCGTAGGATGCATCCTACTTGGTTCCCATAGCACTTGTGAGGTTCTTCCGGCTCTAATGGCTCAAACTTGCCTGGTGCCATCTTTGTGCACCAGTCGTCCAATGCCGAGTTTGTTAGGTTTTCGTATCCTCTGCTTCTTCTACTTCTTCTTTTCGGTAGCGACATCGGTGTCGGTACCTTCCCTGCCGGTATCTTCCCCGCCGGTACCTACCCCGCTGGTCTCGGCGCCGCCATCAGTGCCGGTGTCGTGAGTACCATCATCGAGACCGACCTACAAACCTTGATGTTGCTTAGCAAACAAATAGTCGAGGTACTCTTGTTCACCCTCATAATCCATCGCGTCTGCATCATGGTCAGAAGGCCCGGTTTCTTCGTTGTTCGACATGTTTCCTATGGTTAAGTCTCCTCGTTTAATTCTAAAACTATAAAAAATGAGAAATGACATGAAAAAAGATCTATGTTTGCGGGAATGCCGTTTCCCAGCAACTCCCGGCACTCGATATGCCTACTTTCTAGCAGAAGTCATGCCAAAATTCACGGAAAATTTTGACATGACCTTTGCTAAAAAGTGTACATATCGAGCGCCTGAAATTCACCGAAACGGAAGTGAATCAACATTCTAGTGAAACATAGGCCACTCGGATCATTTACCCTGCACATAATCATCATTTTCCAAATATGACATGTCCAAAACATCACATGTCCAAATGACATGTCCAAATTCCAAATATGACATGTCCAAATCACATGTCCACATATCACATGTCTACTTCAAATTTGCATATAAAAGGAAGAAAAATTTAGAACTTGAAGAAAAATATATCACATGTCCACATATCACATGAAACTAAGTTCAGCCCGCCTAAATTTGAAACTAAAAAATAGCAACAATTGCTTTAACTAAAAAATTTAAATAGCAACATTTGCTAGGTTTAACTAAACTATCCTAGGTTTCATACTAATTAACCTACTTCCCTAACTAAAACCTAACTAAATTAACCCAAGAACCCTAGCTAGCAGTGAAAGTAGGAGCGGGGGGGAGCTTACAGAATGTGTAGGGGCGAGGAGGCAGGCTCGATGATGGCTGAGGTTGGGAGGTCGGGGGCGAGGTCATCGGGGTCGGGGGCGAGCGCCGGGGTCGGGGGTGAGCGCAGGGGTGCGGCGAGGGCAGGGCTCTGGCTACGAAGAGGGGGGAAGAGAGAGTGGGGGTTTTGGGGAAGAAGGAGAGGTGGGAAGAAGCAGAGAGTGGGGATTTGGGGGGTTAAGTGAACATAGCAGAAGTGCGTTTTGGCAAAAGGCGCTACAGCTAAGTTAGCTATAGCGTGTTTAGCCAAAAAGCGCTGCTGCTATCACAGGTAGTTATAGTGTGTTTATCCAGAAGGCCCTACTGCTAGTTTGACTAGCTGTAGCTCTTTTTCAGAAAAGCGCTACTACTAAAACCAGTACCTATAGCAGTTTTCCCTGTTTGTTTCTTCTATTTTCTTTTCCTTTATTTTCTCTCCCTTTTCTTTTCTTCTTTTTCTTTTCTTTTCTTTTCTTATTTTCGAGAGCAGGAACGAAGGGAAGGTGATACAATGTATATAAGTAAGGCGATATATATTGCATCATTTGACGGTTAAGTATGTGTATACAAAATTGGAACATATATATTACATCATTTGACCCATGCATAATGGTTAAGTGTGTACACAAAATAGGAACATATATATTACATCATTTGACCGATAACGGTTCCTCGGTGTTGACGTTTTCGTTTGAGTGAGCTTCTTTCCCTTCTTGTTCGTTGAAGAATAATTGAGCCCCTCATTATGACTTTTCCTTTTCCATGGAGTACGATCTTTCTTAGGTAATGTAGTATTGATTCTTATTTTGACGCATACTTCATCGTCATCGTCATCTTTCCTCACTGGGTTGCCGTACTGGTCATAGTCTTCCTCGTTGGCGACTCCATCCATTCCAATGATGTTCCTTTTGCCTATCCTCACGACAACATGGCTGGGATTGCACGGGTCGGTTATGAAGAAGCATCATGTCACGTGCTTAGCATGTACCCATGGCTCGTTTTTTGCGATAGCGTTCATGGTAGCGCTCTTGGCGTTGGGTATAGTCATGGTAGTGAGATACTAGTTTTCTCTTTCGACATTCTTAGCCCATCTGACACGGAACATCATCGCGTTGTCCAGTCCAAAGTAGTCAAGCTCCCAGATCTCCTCTACCCTTCCATAAAATCTCTCAGTTGAGCCGTTGTCGCTGCCGGTCATGCATTCCATCGTCACCCCTGAGTTCTGATCATCACTGTCCATATCTTTGGCCTCCGTGTAGAACGTGTATCCATTGATATCATATGCCTGATAGGTGATGAGGTTGGGCGAGGGGCCATGTGCTAAGGCGTATATGAGCAATCCGTCCTTAGAGCCCTCTTTCGGGGGATTAGCAATAATATGCTCTTTGAACCAGTGCAGGAAAGTGGAGTTGTGCTCTCTAGTAACTTCCGCGTCCATCCTGCATACCCCCCAGTCACGATACTTCTTTCCGATAATTTTTTGTGCAGTGCCGCAAAAGGATCTACCTCGTCTAGGTGTTGTAGCACTACCAAGTTTGCTCTGTCAAAGTTGTTGCGTCGATCTGAGTATGCCACGTGCAGTTCCCTGCGACCGTTGGAGTGACCTTCTCCTTCGAGCCTCCCATCGTGCTTGTTAACGGGCAAACCAACACCAACACTAGGCAGCTGGTCTGCGCCATATAGAAAATTCTCGCAGAAAGAGATGCACTCTTGTGTCAGATAGCCCTAACGATGCTTCCATCCGCACAGGACATGTTACGAACGAATCCTTTGATGATCCCATTCATCCTCCAAATGGCATCTTGTTGTGTAGGAATGACGACCCCAGGTCTATTATGTCGTCCACAATATAGACACATAGATGCGCCATGACGTCAAAGAAAGCGGGCGGGAAGTACATCTCAAGCTCATTCGGTATCACAACGATCTCTTCCTGTAGCCTACGGAGCTGCTTCAGACTGATCGACTTTCGAGAGATACCGTCAAAAAAGTTGCAGAGACCAATAAGCATGTCACAGGCGTGCTTGTCCATTATCCCTCTAAGGGAAACAGGTAGTATCTACGTCATCATCACATGACAGTCAAGGGAGTTCATCCCGCTGAACCTTTTCTTATTCGTGTCTAGATATCTGACTATCTTGCCACAGTAACCGAAACTAACTTTGACTCCGGTAAGGCACTTAAAGAATTGATCGATCTCAGCCGGATTTAAGGTGAAGCAAGAAGGGGGCAATAATCCTCTTCCTTTACTTTTTTCCCTTCTTCTCCCGCGCCTCTGTCTCTGTCTCTGTCTCGTCTGACTTTTTACGGGACGACATGTGCAGATCTTCCCTGATTTTCAAATCTTGCAAGTCTTTTCTTGTCTTCGGCCCATCCTTGGTCTTATCCGGAATGTTCATCAGTGTCGCAAGCAAGCTCTCAAGGACATTCTTACAGATATGCATTTGATCAAGGCAATGAGGTGTGTCGAGTTTGTGCCGGTATTCCAAGTCCCAGAACACAGACCTCGTCTTCCATACCTTCAGCAGCGGCTCCGGAGCCTTTTTCATCGTCTTTCCCGGTGCGGGGCATTGTTCCCAGTTTTTCAATAGCTCATTGATTTCGGCGCCGCTCCGCTTACGTGGATGTCCTCGATGCTCAACTTGACCATTGAATAGATCTCCACGGTTTCTCCACGGGTCGTCCTAATCGAGCCGTCTCCGATGCCCCATCTACATGAATTTCCCAGACCCGCCATCTTTCCTTGATGTTAGCTGCTGAGACATTGTATCATCCATGCACTGCGTGCATCCGCAATATCCATGGCACACCTGGCCTGCGACATATCCGTAACCGAGATAGTCGTGCACCGTCGTGATCAGTGCGGCTCTCATGTAGAAATACTCACCTTTGCTGGCGTATCATGTCTTGGTCGGTGTTTTCCATAACGTGTCTAACTCCTCTTGAAGTAGCCCAAAATACAGATTAATATTATTTCCCGGTTGTTTCAGCCCTTGAATCAGCATGCTCATGTGAATGTACTTTGACTTCATGCACAACCAGGGGGGAGGTGTACATCCATACAAACACAGGCCATGTGCTATGGTTGGTGTTCTAGTTGCCAAACGGATTCATGCCATCGGTACACGTGCCGAGCACGATGTTCCTTGCATCACATTTGAAATACTGATAGAAGCCATTCAACGCTCTCCACTGGCTTCCATCCATGACGTGTCTCAGCTTCGGATCATCTCCATCGTCGGGCTTCTTCCTCTCCGTGTGCCAGTGCATGAGCTTTGCTTCCTTGGGATCTACGAAATACCGCTAGAGACGGGGAGTGATCGGTAAGTACCATACAACTTTTTGGGGAGATTTCTTCATGGACTTCTTGTATCGAGAAGCATTGCACACCGGACAGGTTACTTTTTCTGCGTGCTCCTTCCGATAAATTATGCAATCGTTGATGCATGCGTGGTATCTAACATGCGGCAGATCAAGAGGGCACATGATCTTCTTGGCCTCATCCACACTAGTAGCACATGGATTCCCCGCGGCAAGAACATCCTTTAGGTGCTTCAGATGCTCATCGAGGCTAGTGTCGGTCCATTTGATTTTAGCCTTCGTCTTCAGGAGTTGGAGCATGAAACTCAAGCGGGTCACCTCAGGATTGCAACCATCATACAATGGAGTGTTCAAGTCTACCACTAGTTGTTGCAGCTTAGCCTCGTCTCTATAAGCAGCTCTCTCAGTACTCGTCTCCTTGCGAAGCAGTGCTTGAACACGAGGGTCCCACACGATTGAACTTAGTACCGACGAACTCTGCGGCGTGGAGTCCACGTTCTCGCCACCGCCATGTCCGGCCCCTTCTCCTCCACCATGTTCGTCCCCTTCTCCACCGCCATGTCCGGCCTATTCCCCGCCGCCATTATCAATCATCTCTTCGTCTTTCCCCATGTGATCATTGCCTGCCCCGTCGGTGTCCTCAACATCTTGATCCTCATCTTCAATTATCCACTGAGTATAGCCATCCATGAAACCAGTCATGAGCAGGTGCACTTCGACATGACCATCGTCATAGGGGTCGAGATAAACTATTCCTTTGCATCTTCAACACAGACATAAAACCTCTGTTAGGTTATTTTCTTTCACATCCTGCACCGCTGACTGCAACCACCTATCCACCATCGTTCCACTGACCATCATGAACGCCTGCATGGTAATAATAAACAAATTTATTATGAAAACGCATGCATGCATCAAAGTCATACAAAAATTCGGCATGACCTTCCCTAAAAATAGGACATATAGATCTAGAGTTTGCCCGGTGCCGAAACGGAAATAAATCGACATTTTAGCAAAACATAGGCAACTCACATGCACAATTCGGTGTCAACTCATGCCACACACACAATTTCCATCATATCGCCCGATTATGTCATATCACACACACATACACATATTTCCATTCTTGCAAAAGCATGAACTTTTAATTACCTATCTCGAGATCGGTGGAGATGATGATGTACGTATATAGTAGGGAGATCAAAAGTGTACAAAGCTCTTCTTGACAAAGCTAGATCTAGTTAGGGGGTACATACATCACTTCACTAAATGCTACATCTACCTAGCTAGCTAATTTGGGAGTGACGGTGTCCTGGACTAGGGGGTACCCACCACGTCGTCTCCCGACCAGTGGGTCGGGCCGAGGACCCCCATGGCGGTTCACTATTGGGCCAGTTTAGACAGCCCATGCCGCATACAAAGGAGATCGCACAAGACTTGCCGCCCAAGACGAGGACTCTCCTAAACCCTAGGCCTCTGGTGTGTTATATAAACCGGGGCAAGGCTAGTCAATAGACATCTCATATTCATTACTACAATCTCGTGGTAGACACATGTACTCTGTACTACACCCCATATGAATACAATCAAAAGCAGGACATAGGGTTTTACCTCCATCAAGAGGGCCCAAACCTGGGTAAAATCCCGTGTCCATGTTACCATCGCTCCAAGACGCCTAGCTTAGGACCCCTACTATGAGATACGCCGGATATAGAACCGACATTGGTGCTTTCATTGAGAGCCTGTTGGGTGATCGCCATGGTTCGATGGAATCTTCAACCAACGCAAAATCAGGTGTTGTAGTTTCAGTTTATTTCGCTGTACCTAGATCAATTCTTTTGCCAAGAGAAAAATCTCTGTTGTTCATCGCTATTTTTTTCGCAAATTAGATCCGGCTCTGTGCATATAGGCTATCAAGGTGAGGAACATGCATAGCTATGCCTGCGCCGGACACCAACGTGTGCTAAAGCAGCGGTGGCAGGAGGCTGGCGGCCGAACACAGCTTTGCATACGCAGGCCATAGGATACCTGATTAGGGTCAGGTTCCGGCTGGACAACAACTCGTGGGACCTGCTAAGAAAATATATGCGACCTACGGTCCGGCCGAGGAGACCCTGCCCCTGCCGAACAGTGTGCAAGGGCGGACAGGAATTCAGATTCCTGGGAACACACAGGGTGATTTGATCCTAGTTCTCTTTTCTTTATTATTTAATCATAATCATGAGGCAGTCTATGCTTTTGGCTAATCATCTGTTGTATATGCGTGCAAGTACTCCTACTATTACTAGGACTGCCATTGTCCACATAATAGGAGCAGCATATGTTTTTGTTTGGATCGCCACAACAATAACGTGGAGACATGGACCTCCGAACACACATCGGGAAGATTCTCTTCTTTTCCTTCCCTTTTTAATCTTTGTTTTCTTTAGTAGCGGGGTTGTTGCTGGTCAGGCCATCAGTTCTTGTTATAGCATACAGTGTCTTTGCACCGTGGCAATAGCCAACTGATCATACAAATGCTAGCACGATTGGTACTAGTACAACAGTATAATTGGTGCTTCTCACATAAATTATATACTAGTACTAATGATTGGTATTGCAGTTTTGACGAGTATGAGCAATTAGGTACTTTTTCTCCTATTAAAATTGTTCTCGCAGATAGGTACTACGAGAGACCTTTGTACTGGCAACTGGTATAATTTTGCGCGCAGGTTATTGGCGCTGGTGGTTCTCAATCAGATTTTCGCTCTAGCCGATGACCTCTGACCCGCGTCGATGTCCCTGTGCCGTCGATTTTACTTTGGTGCGGAGGCCGTACTTGTTGTATTATTTACATAATCTTCGCATGAATTAACTATGCAAATGATTTTTTAATCATTATTATTATTTGGCTTGCACTACTTTGTGTGTACAGGTAATCTATTTAGGCTGGGCCGCGCTAACACCTAAGCAAGTCGATGTCGTCGTCCCACCTGCGTCGGCCAAGTCATTGCGTTGCCTTGACGTGTCCCCCTGTGTAAACCGACGCCGACCTGTTTCAACGCGTCAGCTAACGTGGGGGCTCCGGCGTCACCCGCCGACCTGCTTCGTCACCTCGGCTAAACTGAGAACTTCACCTCTCCATGGCGGTCGTGCTGTGTTGCCACTTTGGAATGCCGAGCTCTTCACTCGGCCACCTCGGGATAGGCATGGGGGCTGGGACCTCGATCCTTCAAAGGATCATGCACCGCAGGAGGACCGGTCGTTGGCGATCCAGATCGGTGGCACCATACAGGGAAGATTCCATCTATCTTTCCTTTTATTTATTATCTACCATTTAATTATAAAGGTTGAACGATGATGCACTTTTGGCTAGTCCATCCACCTTACACGCACTTTTCAGTTGTTTTGTCCTCTAGTTTGATTACAAAAGGGGGGCGATCTATCTGGCAACCCATCTGAGGAGACTACGCAGAGGCCATTCCATGTGAGGATGGGATTCGGTACTATCTTGTCAGCACCCAACCGCGGTATGTTGTACCGCCTTCAGTGCGGATTTCGAGGTCTGCTTGATCTTCATGCAAACGCGGTGCCAATCGCTCACTTCAGATTTTAATGTCCTCTCGCTACCCTATGAATCAGGTTGTATTTCTCCTAATTACACATGTTGTATACTACTTTCAACAGAATTTTCTTTTTCTTTTTTTGCTGGTTTGCATGTTTTTTCCATGCAGATTTCCTGTAGTGGATTAGTTTTCGGTCTGTTGTTGATTTCGACTGCGTCACGCGGTCACCTTGCCGACCTACTCCGCTAGCTTTGCTAGACTGAGGGCTTTGCCTTACCACATCGGTCGAGCCGTGTCACTACTCCGGAGTGCTAAACTCCTTGCTCAGACACATCAGGCTTGGGGGCTGGGACCTCGGCCATGCGAAGGACTACGAACCTTGTTGGATCTGTCAAAGATCAATGGGCATCTTCGTCCTGCCACAAGCCCAGATCGTGTCATCAACACCGAGCGCATTAACCAGCTAAGTCGCTTTCATGCTAAAAAACTTTTAGTTTTAAATTTTGTCCGGTTCGACCAAGCATTATACTTTTTTTGGCAAAAAGTTGTTTGTGAAAAACTTCCTTGTCAAAACTTTGTTGTGATACACAAATTCAAATACCCCGTTTACTTGGGGGCTTCCTTTATGAAGCCTTTCCTCTTGCATAGATTATACTTGTATGGCTTCGTTCCTTGTTCGTGTATTATGCCACAATATGCACCATGTTGACTTAAGTGTTTCGCAAGCTGGGTTGCCTTGCTCCTGTGTTTACCCCTACGTTCCTGATTGTTCGGCTAGGGAGTAAAGGGAGCACCTATGCGATTGTCACGATAGGGTCATCCGAGCTCAGATCTCAGATTGGGTGAAGCTGAAAGCTATCTCTCTTATTGTTTTCAATCATGGTCGGCAGACAACGGAACTCATGAGTACAAAAAATCTATTGCACAAGTCTCATAATAACAATGAGCAACCGAAGAAAGGTATCGGTGGGGGGTCTATTTTATTCGAAGATGCTTCTTACACTTCATCAGTAATATAGCATAAGTTCCCTGAGCGCGCTTTGTCTGTTACAGCCTTATGGCCTGATTGCCTGGTTATCGGAAACACCGTCGATATTCTCGACAGGAGGAGAACATAACACTTTTCGGCCCTTGACCGAAGAGGGAGAAGCAGACGGCCGGTTAAGACACGTTTAAAGTTCTGGTGAACACAGATATGATATAAGTACTTCGGTACATACAATCATTATACATAAAATTCTTTTACCCAAATCACTTGGGGGCTCTTAAATTTATATGAGCCATTTTATAATAAATATTCCCTTCCTAGTCGTTGCAAAGCCTTTTTCTACCACTCCTTTCTCGACTCGAGTGCATGGTCAATAGCCGGATTGCCTGGTTTCTCTCTAAAGCCGCTCGCGCTTAGCTCGTTAAACTGGCTTTAGAAACACTCCGCCTTCGGGATAGGGAGATTGAGGCCGAAAGCTGACCCACTTGATGTCTAGTGATCGGATGTGTCATGTTAAAGCATGACAGAAGCACAATTTTAAGACCAATTTCGTATTGGCACCAAAAAACTTGATTCGATTGAGAAGTAAAGTTTTCACATAAGTTTTTTGGTCTTTCGAGCATATAACATCTTTAACCTATTTTATATTTTCCTTTCAGGAAGTTGGACATCCTCTTGGTTGAGGTGTTCGGCGTGATGGTCTTGCTCGGAAACTCTTTTTCGAACTACAGTTCGGCGTTGTCAAAACATACACGGCAGTTGAAGCTAGTTCCCAAGGAGATACGATCCTAGGGTCGGCCATGTTGCCCAACCCAAGTCTCGTGGGCTACTACATTTACAATTCAATGCAGAAAATTTAAGTGCAATACAATTTCCAGGGAGATTATGATCCTCGGGTTGGTCGGCCGCACCCAACCTGAGTCTCAAGGTCTGTGCACACCGCTTTTGTGTTCTGAAGTATGCTGCCAAGCTAGGATTTGATCCTGAGTCTCAGGGGCTACTGGGATCAGCGGTCTTATGTCATCCATCAGGTGCATCTCGGGTTTTAGACCGACACACACCTTAAGGGCTACTGACTATACATCTCGGCAGAGAATAAATCGCACGCTTCAGAAGCATCCTGGCATAGAACTCGGATGTGAGTGGCTGGCTTCACCGAGGATGTTTTTGGCATTAAGCTCGGCTGAAATCCTCAAACTTTTCATGACCAAGGTAGTCTATGACACCTCAGATGCCGAACAACATTGGACTTCAGTTATAAAAATACAGCTCGGATACAGTCCGGGTTGGAGCCCGGATACAGTTCGGCATTGATGCTCGACTACAAAACATACCTCGGAAGCAGTCCGGCATGAAGCTCGGTTGCAAGTGGCCGGTTGCATAGAGGGCATCTCCGGCATTAGGTTCGGTTCTACCCTTTTAACTTTTTCAAGACCGAGGTAATCTATGACACTTTAGATACATTCCGGCGATTAGAGCTCGGATACATTCCGGCGATTAGAGCTTGGATACATTCCAGCGTTGGAGCTCGGAAGCGGTCCGGCGTTGGTGCTCGGCTGCAAAAGATATCTCGGATGCAGTACGGCGTTGGAGCTCGGACGCAAGAGGACACTGCCGCAAGGGAATACCTTCAAACCTGAGGTGTGGCGTAAAAAATAACAAGGCATTTCTAAAGGCCGAAAACTTAAAGGGGCTCCTCGGATACCCAACGTGTAGACTCTTTGGATTCACTTCGGCGATCCTCAAGATAGAAGATGGAAAGATTTGTTAAACCGGTTTTCAAGACCGGCGACCGAAGATGAAGAACAATTTGGAAGAATTGAGGAGCATCCCCAACTTGAAGACTAGTTCAGGGGGCTACTGGCGGTGTCCTGGACTAGGGGTACCCATCACGTCGTCTCCCGACCAGTGGGTCGGGCCGAGGACCCCCATGGCGGTTCACTATTGGGCCAGTTCGGACAGCCCATGTGCATACAAAGGAGATCCCACAAGACTTGGCACCCAGGATGAGGACTCTCCTAAACCCTAGGCCTCTGGTGTGTTATATAAACCGGGGCCAGGCTAGTCAATAGACATCTCATATTCATTACTACAATCTCGTGGTAGACACATGTACTATGTACTACACCCCATATGAATACAATCAAAAGCAGGACGTAGGGTTTTACCTCCATCAAGAGGGCCCGAACATGGGTAAAATCCCGTGCCATGTTACCATCGCTCCAAGACGCCTAGTTTAGGACCCCTACTAGGAGATATGCCGGATATAGAACCGACAGGGAGGAGACAACTTCCACTAGTGGAGGGGGAAGGAAAAAGAGAAAGGACATGCATCAATGGAGGTGGTGTAGTTAGCTAGGTGTAACAAAGAGAGAGAAAGGTAGGTAGAAGATGGAGAGTAATGGGGGAGAAGTAGTGAGGAAGAAGCAAAGTGAGGGAGAGAGGAGGTGGGAGGTAGGGGAAAGTGAGGAAGAGAGGATGGTGGAGGGGGAGGGGGAGGGAAAAAGGTGGTATATTCTGCGACTTAGTAGTAGCGCTGGTCGTAAACCGCGCTACTGCTAATAAGATAGCAGCAGCGCGCTTTTGGCACACGCGCTACTGCTAAGCGGCGCCGGCCATGTGGCTAGTTTCAAAATAAGCAGTAGAGACCTACAAAAAAAGCGCACTACTAGTATTACAGTAGCAGTAGCATGGTTAACATGGGCGCGCTTCTGCTAAACCTAGCATGGCGGGAACGGTCGGTAAATTTTGGTAGTGGCGTGGTTCGACCGAGCCGCGCTACTGCTAAGTTGGTAGCAGCAGCGCCTGTTTATGGCCTGCGCTGCTGCTAATTAGCAGTAGTGCCCGTTGTTGTCCCGCACTGCTGCTAAGATTCTGTGTATAAACTTTTTCTAGTAGTGAGTGGCGAGGCTGGGAAGGAAGGGGACGGAAGGAACAGCTCGGCTGTGCCCTGGTCACCACCCCCAAGGCTCGCAAGAAGCCCCAGCACAAGCACCGGCGGGGGAGCCGCCGAAGCTCAGCTGGAAGACTGCTAGAGGAGGCGAAGGCACCAAGAGAGCAACCCGCCGGCAACCGTCCTAACGAGGCCGGTGATGATGGTGCTGGGGAGGGAGGGGAAGAGCGGAAATATGAGGCAGTGGGCCAGCAATAGGAGACTAAGGCATCGGTGCCATCGTACTCCGACGTGACGTCCTGCCATCTGCCTCTCTGTCTTCCCTCATTTCTTCATCACCACCATCGCTCTAGGAGGGCCCCGGCTCCTCGGCTCGCTACCTCCCTCGGAGAAACAGCAGACGACGGCAACATCCGAGGCACGCGAGGAGCATCGCTCCCTGCCTTGGAGGGAAGGAAGGCGTTGTCGTCCATTAACCCTGACCCCACTGGAAGGAGCGGTGCTGGGATTACCGAGGATCTCGAGCATTGCACCCCACACAGGCCCTGGGAGCCCCCAGGGCCTCTCCATCGAGGTGACGAGCCTCGGCGACTTGCGGCAAGGGCAAGCACTCCTAACCAGGCGGCCGGCTCATTTGGGGGAAGCGAGCGCGTCACCTTTTTGGAGAAGCACGACGCCCCTTGCACTACGGTCGATTTGGCATCCACATCTTCGACCGCCGCATCTCCCATGACCCTGGACCAGACTCACTCCCCGAGCATCAACACAAGCGTTTGACATAGTCGACTTCGAGCTAGAGCCCGGGGCCTGCCCCGGTCTCCGCCCCTCGACATAACAAAGGAGGAGAAGGCAAGGAATAGAAGGGAAGAGGTGCATGGATGGGTGCCTCTGCCCCCTCTTGCCCCCTTTGTTATAGACAGGATAGGGGCGGGGTTGGTCCTTCGCCTTCATCTCCAAGGGGCTCGTTCCGATCCGACTCTTCCAAGCTACCACCGATGGTCGGACTCGCTCGCCGCCCTCTTACGCCAATCCGAGAAGACCGGGCCTTTGCCATGAGACTCTCTCCCACACCGCGCACCTCCGTTACCTACCCCACTCAAAGGATGCAGCATACGTGGCAAATGATAAGGGTGTGGTAGGATGAGTGAATAGGCAGTTGCTCGCCTGTGCATTAACGTCATTCACGGGCCATTACAGAGATGGTCCCACTACAATTGGCATCACGTGATGCGCGAAAAAATAGGAAACTGACTCAAGCACAGGTTAATGAATAAGCAAAGAAGATCTCAAAGGATGAGCTATCGCAAACTCCTCGCCTGTGTACTTAACAAGGCCTACCCCGATGACGCTTGGCAGCGCATTCAGGCCAGGCCCTGGGGCTCCTGTAGGTGCAACAAACCTTGGCGTATGTTGCTCGGACTGTACACAGGCTCGAGAGCAAGATTGCAACATCCAAGACAAGGCCAAGCAGAAGGGATAGCTCTTTGAGAAACCAAAGGGTGGATCAGGAAGACCAAGGCTAACCAAGAGAACAAGGCATCACTGAGGAAAAACCTCCCTTGCTGGCCGCCGAGCCTGACAAGGTCTAGGCAACCCAAAAGACAAGTTTCAAGACAACCTCGGCAAGCTTGTCGGGGACGCCGAGGGTGGGTCGCCCCACCAAGACTCCGCCGCTCCACCGCACAGTGACTCGAGTCACTTATCAGTGCAGTGTCAAGCCCCCAAGTGACTAGGTGGCTGCCTCCTCGCATGTGGCAGCCACTCAAGGAGAAGATCCACTCTGCATGACACCCATCTAGAGCCGTGTTAGGAAGACAGGGTAAGAGGCAGCTAAAGTGGCGCGACAAGGCTTGCCGAGCTACTCCATGACATGACACTAAGCGGCGCATTTAATGCGTCCTGACCTGTCTGCAGAGTTAGGTATGATAGCACTGTTTGCCATCTGATTAGTGTGTAATGACTGATTTGCCATTGTGGTAACCCCTTGATCTATAAAAGGAGGGTTGTGGCTACCTTAGAGAGGATTCAGACCTTTGTACACTCATACGCGCGTAGCTACTCTTGTACCGAGGGAACCTTGCCGGGCAAAGAGCGTTCCGTCTCCACCACGGTCCCCTCATCAATCCAGCAAAAGCAGGAGTAGGGTTTTACGCCTCACGGTGGACCGAACCTAGGTAAAAACTTCCTGTGTCATTGCTGTCATGCTGCTCTATGCTCTCCGCTCTTTGTGCAACGAGCTCTTCCCCCTTGCTGAACCACAAGGGGCCGATGGTCCCATAGGTGGTTGTGTTACACCACGACACAACTTCGCAACCAATGTTTGGTTTCAACTAACAAGTAATATTCTAAGTGATGGACAAGAAATCCACTACAAAAAAATACACATCTATGACATTTTGGGCCGAATGAAATTTTTTCTGTCATACATATGACACTTCTATGACGATAATTGTGACAAAACCCGGTATCATCATAGATGTGGTGGGATCCTACTTCTATGAAAAAAAATCATGACAGAAAATGGGATTTTCGTCCTGGGCAGGCCGGAGACGCAGCTGCATGACATTCTTTGGGCCGTCCATGACGGAAAAAACCGTGGTAGAAGCGAGGGGGAGGAAAATTTCGGGGAGTTCCCGGTTACGGTGGGAGGTCGGGGGCCGAGCGATGCGCGTTTCTCTCGTACATGTTGGCTCTAACTGAACCCGAGCGATTGCACTGCAGGCTATGCGTTACTGAACCCAAGCGATCGATCGATGGCTGTTAACTGAACCCGATCGAGTGATTCCTTCGCTACTGCTGCTAACTGAAGCCGATCGATTGGATGAATAGTGAGTGTTGCGAGGGGGTTGGATGAACAGTGAGCGGTGGCACTGCCTTTGGATGAACAGGACCCCGTGGTGTGGAGGGCTGGATGAACAGTAGACGGTGGAGGGGTGCCTGTGGAGGGGTGGTTGAACAGGACCCCGTGGTGTGGAGGGCTTGATGAACAGTAGACGGTGGAGGGGTGCCCGTGGAGGGGTGGTTGAACAGTAGCCGGTGGAGTAGCGCGCGGTGGAGGCTGGATGAACAGGAGCCCGTGCAGGCTGGAGGAGGTCGACGGTAGCTCGTGGAGGCTGGAGGAGGTCGACGGTGGAGATGAACAGTATCCCATGGAGTCCCGTTTTGCGGTACGCCACACCCCTCCCGATGAACATGACCCCCGTTTCGACCGTAGGAGGTCTGTTTCGTCCGTTTTGCGGTACGCCACACCCCTCCCGATCAACAGGACCCCTGTTTCGACCGTAGGAGGTCCATTTCGTCTGTTTTGCGGTACGCCACACCCCTCCCGATCAACAGGACCCCCATTTCGACCGTAGGAGGTCCGTTTCCTCCGTTTTGTGGTACGCTACACCCCTCCCGATCAACAAGACCCCGTTCCGAATGTAGGAGGTCTTTTTCCTCCACTTTGCGGGACGCCAGGCCTCGTTTCCATTGCCTGTTCCATCCAAGCCCTCCTGATGAACACGACCATGCATTCCGTTCCAACCCAGCCGGTTGGCTCCCACGCATTCCGTTGCCTCTCTATGAACACGACGCATTCCGTTGCCTCCCCATGAACACGACGCATTCTGTTGCCTCCCCATGAACACGACGCATTCCCTTGCCTCCCCATGAACACGATGACGACGTTGTTTCTCCGTTCCGACCCAGCCATGTACACGAGCCCTGGCCGTATGTATGCGCGAGTAGGCGTTCGAGACCCCGCCCGTATGTACACATATGTGGCCATATTTTCTTTCTTGCACCCTGGCCGCTGTACGTACATGTACATGCTACGTGCGCACCTCTACATCCACCAGTATATATGTATGTACATGTTCGCGACCAGAATGACAACGCTACGTACGCTTCGACCATGTGGGTCCCGACTGTTAGGCACTTCCTTGCGTGCGAAGATGTAGCTGGTGGGTCCCAGCAGTCAGGGGGGAAACATTTTTTTCACGAAATACGGTGGCCCGTCCGATGGGTCCCCGCTGTCAGGTGGAGGAATAATTATTTTGCACGTAATAATGAGGCAGTTCCTTGCTGCGGCCGTGGACCTAGCTGTCAGCCTCTCCACGTACAGTACACGTCCGATGGAAGCCGTTCCTTGACCACGTTGACCACACCGTGCCGAGAGCACCAGGGCGGTGGACGACGGCGAGGCCTAGGAAGGGGACGACGTGGAGCCAGGGAAGATGCGGCAGTGGATGCCCACGCGTAGAGGAGTATGAGGGTTTGCTGGTTTGCTGCGGTGTGAGGCTGCCGTTGCCGTAGAATAACAGGGGGTGTGGGTGAGTAGAGGGATGGCCTGGCCAGCGGTGGGAGTAGTAGGGGGTGGTGAGGCCTCCGCCGCATCGCAGCTGGCCACGGGAGGCAGGAGCACGAGGCACGACCGACGCTGGTTTGGGCGGCTGGAGCAAGAAGACCAGAGGTTGAAGAAGCACTACGGCCGTTGGATGGACATCGTACGGTCACTGGAGCTAGAATCATGCATATTGACTAAGTTGACAAAGCCCTCCGTCCCCGTCAACTTAGTAGGCCCACAAGTCAGCCTGCCACTATACTGGGTCCCAGCTAACAGGGGGAGTATTCATTTTTTTGTGCGTAATAAGGAGGCACTTCCTTGCATGCGAAGATATAGCTGGTGGGTCCGAGCTGTCAGCGGCGGTAACGTTTTTTGCACGAAATACAGAGGCCCTTTCGGTGGGTCCCTGATGTCAGGTGGAGGAATCATTATTTTGCGCATAATAAGGAGGCATTTACTTGCGTGCGGCCGTGGACCCAGCTGTCAGCCTCTCCACATACACTCCACTTCAGATGCATGTCGGTCGTTGACCATGTTGAACAGGCCGCACCGAGAACACCAGGGCGGTGGACGATGGCGAGGCCTAGGAAGGGAACGACACAGAGGCAAGGAAGACTCAGCAGTTGTTTCCCACGCGGAGGGGAGTATGACCGTACGAGGGTTTACTGGTTCATCTGCCGTCACCGGAGAATAACAACAGGTGTGGGTGAGTAGAGGGATGGCTAGGCCAGCGATGGGAGTACAGTGGGGCGGTGAGGCCTGCGCGGCAGCAGAGCGGGCCACGGGGAGGAGGGAGCAGGCAGACCCGCCGGCGCTTGTTTGAGCGGCTGGAGCAGGAAGAGGAGAGATTGAAGAAGCACGACGGCCGTTGGATGGCCATCCAACAGTCACTGCTTGTGCGTCAACCTTTTTTTAGGAAAGCCTCAAATCTGTGGAAAACAGCATACGGCCCATCTACCATTATTTCTAATAATTTACAGCCCATTTGCTAATTATTAAGGTTTTTTGGATCCAATATTATTTTTGTTAGCATTACAGCCCATATTGTGGCCATGATTAAAAAATTATACGAAATTTTGCATATTTCAGTCCGGTCCGAACTGTTTTTAATCTCGAAATTTTGACTCACATTCAAACTGATTTTGAAAATAAATGTATATCAATATAAAATCGAACAAATTCTCCACACATAAAAATTAATGTAATTTAAAATCTCGAAATGAAAAGAAGATATTTGAAACTAATTGCCGGTTTGATGTGTTTTAAAAATGTACAACCCATTTCTCATTACTGATGGGCCATTTTCTTGGCCAGCCGAATGAAAGCTCTCCTCGTCTTGAAAGATTTGCAGCCCAACAGGCCACACAAAGCGACTTACTTGGCAAATCACAAAAAAAACTGGGCTGTGGCCGTGGACCCAGCTGTCAGCCTCTCCACGTACAGTACTCTTCCAATGGAATGTCGTTAACCATGTTGACCACGCCGCATCGAGAGCACCAAGGCGGTGGACGATGGTGAGGCCTAGGAAGGGGACGACGCTGAGCTGGGGAAGACGCGGCAGTGGATGCCCACGCGGAGAGGAGTACGAGGGTTCACTGGTTCAGCTGCGGTGTGAGGCTGCCGTCGCCACAGGGCCTAGCTAGCGGTGGGAGTAGTAGGGGCGATGAGGCCTCAACGGCAGCACAGCCGGCCACAGGAGGTAGGAGCAGGCGGTCTCCCCGGCGCTGGTTTGGGCGGCTGGTGTAAGAAGAGCAGCGATTGAAGAAGCAGCAGTACCATTCGATTCAAATCCAACGGTTACTGCTGCTAGAATCGTTTGTTGACTAAGTTGACAAGCCCTGCATACGCGTCAACTTAGTAGGACCATAGGTCAGCCTCCCAACCGGTGCACCCAGATGTCAGTGGGAGGAATCATTTTTTTCGCGTAATAAGGAGGCAGTTGATTGCGTGCGGCCATGCCAGCGGAGGGAGTAGTGTGGGCCGGGGGAGCCTGCGCGGCATCACAGCGGGCCACAAGAGGAGGGAGAAGGCAGTCCCTCCGGCGCTAGTTTAGCCGGCTGGAGCAGGAAGATCAGAGATTGAAGTAGCACGTCGGCCGTTCGATGGACATCCAATAGTCACTGCTACTAGAATCGTGTGTTCATTGACAAAGCCTTGTGTAAACAAGTCAGCCTCAAAATTTGTGGCATGTACAACCCATTTGCTATTATTTTTATAATTTTTACTCATTTTCTAATTCATATGGAATTTATTGCAGCCCGTTTTCCATTTTTAGAATTGCTGGCCATTTTCTGGTCAGTACCAGGGTCAAAAAATTAACTAAATATGTGGGAAATTTTGAAAATTCACAAATTTTTGATGGGGAACGAAATATTCTTAATCCAAAAATTAATAGCCATACTAAAACAAATTTAAAAATAAATTAGTACTATGTCATGTTAAATCTAATGAAATACATATAAGATATCAGTGAAGAACAAAAACAAAAAAAGAAACTTATATCCCATTTGCTATAATTTTTTTGGAATTTTCAACTCCTTTTGATATTACTTTTAACAGACATTGACCATACTCTTAAGCCAGGCCGGAATGCATCCCTCCTCATCTTGAAAGATTTGCAGCCCAGTAATTCAGAGAAAACAAATAGGCCTAGCTTGGGTATTCTTCAAAAAGAAATACTGGGCTACCTATTTTCCCAAAGAACTGGTGCATGAGCATTTAGCTTTATTTATTTATTTACTTATTTATGTTTAGGGGACCATGAGCATGTACCTGGGCCGGATTCATGTGAGAGCCTCCCTTCCAGTTAATTATGGGCTTCTCTATTGGGCCTTCATTAGTGGGCTGCATGTTATCAACAAGTGGAAAATGTGTTCCGTACGAAAAATAGTATGCGCTACGTATGGTACGGGGCACTAAAGGATTGAACCGTGCAACGACTTCCAAAACATTGTGTTTGTTGTTCCAACAACACATTTATTCAACCAGAAGACGAAATATACTACTGATTGTACATTGAAAACAGTAGCAGCAGCAACCAGGGCTGGGGGTGCAACAGAAGTAGTAAGCAGGCCAGAAGAGTGAAGACGCAACTCTCTCTTCCAAACCAAACATCAGCCATCATTACAAAAGGGCTACCAACAAAGAACAAGTGTATGCATCAAACTAAATAAAGATCCTACTACACCAAGTGTACGCATCTAACTAACTGGCTCAGTTAGACGTTACTATTTATTAAGATGTGGAGATTGGCTGATGGCTTGAACTAGATGGGTGCCTGACGGGGGAAACTCCAGCCAGCGGGTCGAAGTCTGATACTTGCGACCCTCTCTCCTACTTTGGGCTGCAGAGCGTGGCGGCACATATCAGGGTATGGTGCATGCAGAGACGCATGGTACGCCGTGTACACACAGTTTTGCCTGATGAACGAAACCGCGCTGCCATCATGATCCTTGCCGTCGGTTATCTCCTAGTTAATCGGATAATTCAGTCCGACAAACAGAGAGAGTGTACCAAGGCTACTTACCAGCCTCCAGTCAAAAATTCCTGAAGGCCCAGAGAAGCTGGGATCCTGCTCAAAGACCTTGTAGTGACTATGATTGTATTCCGCGAAACAACACGTCCGGTACGTGCGAACGATCATCAATCTTTCGCTGTCGTCTGATCGAGCCAGGAACCACCTGCAACTGCCATGCCACTTTTCTTTGAAAGGTTCTGGGATTAGGAAGGGTAGGGACACCAGGCGGCCTACAACATCATATCAAGTTGGAGTCAAATAAAAAAGGGCTCTTGATTTAGTCAATCTTAAAAACAGATTACAACGTTGAGAAAATCAAACTTGGTATCATGTTGGCTATTGTAAGATTCCGAGTATTCTGGGCCGTGGTGCCAAAGTAGTGCAGTGTTAATCGAAGGAAGGGGGATCAATCGCCGGGTGTAGACCTCCACGAGCATCCGGCTGCCGCGACCGTCGATGAGCACCATCCAAGACGTGTTCATGCCGACCCAATACATACCGTTAATGTAGTTGAGGCTGACGGGGATCGGATCGCAGTCAAGGGGGTTGATGCTCGCCACCCTATGATCGTTATGCTGCGTGACACACCGTTTCTGAAGATCAGGCGGCATCAACAAGCAAGGAGCTGGCTTAAAAAGCTCCGGCCTGAGGGCTTTGAGTAAACGGTACAGCCCCGACGAGCACGCGGCGAGCGGCATGGTACTGAGATTGTCCACACGTGAAACAATGAGCTTGATTACCTCTGTGGGGAGCGAATTCCAGCCACTCTTTCGGCGGACGCTGCTCGGTTCTGCCATTGTTAGTGCTTGGGTTTCGGACGAGGGGGGAGGCTCCTTAGCGGGGATGGAAGATTGGACGAGATTATGTGCGGACAAAGATGGAGAAGCGAATATGTGCTACGGGAAGTGGACAGGTGATGATGACTACAGCACGCCGCTTGACTTATGAGACACATACCAGCAGCGTAGGGTCATGTCGATGCCAGACAACTTGCTTGAGTGATCACAGTACTGGTACTCCCTACAGTGCTATGCCCTAAATTGCTTGAGTAGAGTAGTAGAGTAGGACTCTGCTCTACTACTAGCACCGGAGGAGTATTATATTCTAATCTAAAATAGTTACAAACTTCAATGCCCGAGCGTGGAAGGACTATGAACCATGCTCAAAAACCGTGTCTATGTGGTGTTTGGACATGGGCGACAACCTCAACGCCAACGGTGCTGCTCCCGTTGCACCATATGTGTTTCTGTCCTTCCTGTTCGAAATCGTGGTAGAATTCATGTTTCTACTCTGTATCCTACTACTATGCTGGTCCACATGATTAGTTTCATCTCTGTTATAGCCGTCATGATTTATTTTGTGCTTATTTGGATTAAATCTCGTAGTAACTTGCTCATATATTCAACTGGCGCAACGTCCCCTACAACCACTCCCATTTCATGGACGGCCTAGTCGATGCCTCCAAGGAGCCCTTCATCCACTGCTATGAGTGCCCGATACCGTTTTGTGGCTCACCGGCGGACATGGTGCATCACCTCACGAATGCGTGCAGCGGTCACTGCTGGCCCTTGGCGGAGAACATCAAGTACGAGACGTGCTACCTGTTCACCATGCCGGAGTCGCTGGAGGATCACTGCCGCCTGCTAGTCTCGGAAGAGGACGACAACTTCTTCCTATTGATCGTGGGCACCGGCGAGGCCCGCGCAGGCTGCCACCCCGTCTCTGTAATGTGCATCAGGGGCGACGCCGGTGACGCTAACACTGACACGAGGCCGATGTACGGGTGCGTGGTCAGTGTTACTACCCCTCCGGGTTGCGTGGGCGGCGACACCGGCCTCATCGAACGGACTTGGACTCTGGGGAGCTAGGACTTTCCCGCCAATGTGGACTTGGAAAACCCATGGCATCCTTTACCCACTAACGCGGTGCACGGGGACTCCAAGGAGGTTCACCTGGACATACACATTATCAAGTTAAATGTTGATCATTAGTCTTCGCTCAATGTAATCCGCTGTCTAAGCATGTGGAGACTTCCATGCAGGATCTTGCTCTATTGGAGTATCACGCATTAATAAAAGTGTATCCGTTTATGGTTTAGTCTAGAATCTTCCATGTATGAATTTTTACTACAGTACTGGTGAAAGACTTACGATGAACCATTTCTTACATCTCCTCTTCTCGCTTGCAAGTCATCCTGATTTAATCCCTCCGTCTAGGTGTATAAGGGCATGGTTAATATTACTTAATAGTATAGCCAATTGTTGACTATAAGAAAGTGCCACGTCATCTGTAGCCAACATGTATAACAATCGATACTCAAAAACTAATTCTTAAAGATCATTTCTTGCAAAGCACAATAAGTGTTATTTCTTCGCAAGTTTCGGATGCAGGTTGAACAGTTGAACGCTTTTGTTTGCAAAAGATACCTTTTTATCTATTTCACCCGGATGTTTGTGAGCTCTAGAGATGAAATAATATCCGAAGAAACCTATCGATACCCGTTACACATGAGATGACCCCCACATCCTTTGTCAAAATAAACAACTCCCCGATCAATGCATTTCACTCTTCGGTGCAACGCACGGGCACCTTACTACTATAGATTAGTACGACCAAAAATTGAACTAACATTATATATAGTACGATAAATGCTGATGCATGTCACCTAAAATTATATCATTCAAAACTATGTTCAAATACGAATCCAACGATATAGTTTTTGTTGACATGCACTAACATTTTGTCAGTTAAATCTTCAGTCAAATTCAATGGGGACTAATAAACCACGACCGATGTAGTACAAGTGTAGAGGGCGGTGCTGCATGAGAATCTCACCTCTCACCCTGCTCATGGCGCGGCAGTGAAGCCGTCATATCACAAAACCCAACCACTCCCAGTAATAAGTGGCCTGGTAAAATAAACGGACAAGAAACCGTCACATCCCTCCGTCTTTTTTGCATTTCATCTCTCTGCATTTACTTTTCCGGTTCATCTCGCACACTCGATCCCTAGCTACTACTCCTAGGGCCAGTTCTTTTGGCAGCTTCCCCAGCTTTTCCCACAAGACTAGTCACAGTGGAGAGTAACAATAAGGCGCCACACTCATTTATTTGGGCTTCTAAACTACTACTCCGTCCTAGTTTATTCCTCACCATTGTAATTTGTGCTAAATTTTTACCAAATATTTAACTGGTTTATTCCTCACAATTGTAATCCCTCCGTCTAGGTGTGTAAGTCATCTTACAAAAACCAAATAATCCCAAAACACTTAGGCGCGGTGCATTAACTTCTACCTCGTTTCTTGTTTCTTGACATATCAACCAATAAGAGATAAAGAGTGTGCATGCTTTTAATGACTTGAGATATCAAACACGACATGCAGTTGTTAGTTCATTGCATGCAATACTATTAATTAGTAAATAAACATTAACATTTCTCGTTTTCTCCTCCTCCTTGGTCATGGTGCACATCCTAAGATGACTTACTCACCTAGACAGATGGAGTAGTGCATGTGACATGCACTAACATTTCATTAGTTAAATTTATGATCAAAATGTGACACAAATTACAATGGGGACCAATAAACCAGGACGAAGGTAGTAGTTATGGGATTACTAATCTAGAAGCCTAAAAGAACTGGCCCCTGGTACTCCTACTAGTAGTAGTACACAAGTTGGAATTCCAATTGCACGGCACAACTTGTTAGGCAAAAATTCGATACAGGGTGTAGGAAGCGGTTTGGGAATTTGCATGCCTTTCCAACCAGTGAGATACTCCATACAAAGTACGACAGAGAAATAACCGCAGAGAAGGAAGCTAAAAGTAAACAATCAAACGAGCATTTTTGCATTTGTTTTGCATTGAATCGTTTCACAAGCTTGACTAGTGCTGTTTTTCTACTTTTACAAAAACCGCATCGTAATGTTAAAACTTGCATTTGCACATACATAAGTAATAGTAGTATTCCCTCCGTCTAGGTGTACAAGTCTTCCCTCCTTCTTGGTCATGGTGCACAACCAAAGATGACTTATTGACCTGGACGGAGGGAGTAGCATAGTCTGCAAGCATATATCGAGAGAGACGTGTAGTGCGATAGTATATAGTAAAGTTTGTGCTATATGCACGTACTTGCAAAATGCGTATGAATACACAAGGTTTTCAAACTTTCCCTTTTACATACTTAATTAAGGACGCTAAAAATTCCTGAACGTTCGGGATTTATCATTTGCGTCCCAAAACTAATGAGATCGCCTTACGAAACAAAAATTATACTCCTCCTAAAAGCCACGGCGCTCGCAGGAGCGCTTGCGACGCGCCACGAGTGTCGTGGTGCACGGCCGTTTCCCAGCGCGCCAACACAACGCCTCTTCCTCAGCCTCGCAACTCGCGAGGTGCTGATTGGCGGCTTGCCGGCGGGCGAGCGCGATCTCACTGGTGTGGTGATCCGGCGCCGACAGGTACTCCTCCTCGCTGGAAGCGTGCACCCGGTCCACGTACCGCCAAGCGTAGATGAGGCGCTTGGTCCTGACTGCACTCATGGCGTTGGCACGGGCGTCCTCCGCCACCCTCACGGCCCTCGCACAAGCCTTCTGCCAAAGAGCCAATTGCCTGACTCTCTCGGATGCGACATAGGCCTCCCAGGCAGCTTGTTCCGCTGTGCGCTTCTCTTCCTCGGCCTTCTTCTCCACCTCTATTTTGGCGCGCTCTGCTGGAGGCAAAGCCTCCCACAAGGCGACATCCATTTCTTTCCAAAGCTCCTTAGGGCTGGGGGGGCTCGGCGGGCGGCACGGCGTTCTCCTCGTAGCGAGGAGCCGACGCGTCCTCCGGCGCGCATGCTGGCGAGATTGGGAATGCCGACGCATCCACCTCGACGCATCGCAGCGAGGAGCGGAACACTGACGCGTCCTCCTCGACTAGTGGTGGCGAGGAACGGAACGGCGACACCGCGCGTCGCGGCGAGGAGCGGAACACCGACGCGTCCTCCTCGACTAGTGGCGGCGAGGAACGGAGCGGCGACGCATCGCGTAGCGGCGATGAGTGGAACACCGACGCGTCCTCCTCGACTAGTGGCGGCGAGGAACGGAACGGCGATGCATGACCGTCCGTGCGGTGCAGTGAGGGGCTCCTAGGGCTTGGGAGAGGCGATGCCATGGTGGTCGACGTGAGAGGGAGGGGGAGGAGATAGCGATGAACGTGAACGTGAGGGGGAGGAGATAGCGATGTCGTGGGAGGCGCAGTATTTATAGCGAGCAATGGCACACCTACGTAAGATATGGACTGAGCTGCACTGACTTAACTGCAGGTCCGGTTGCGTCACTGACATGTGGGCCAGACCCCTGTTGGGCCCATATGTCAGTGACCCAATGCACCAACAGTTAAGTAACAGCTATGTGGGCATATTTGTTGGAGTAAATTACGGGGGAGCGAAGGGGTGGAAATAATGTTGGTCACAACGGATTGGATGAGCGTGGGGGGAGGAGAGTCATGCATGCAGATTTTTTCACATGGGATGGAGTGGTGGGACCGCTAGAGGGAGAAGGAGAGTTTGGCAGGCATATTGTTTCCACACATGCAGAGGAAAATATTTGGACACAAACGGGCTTCCTGCAGGTATGGGGAACGGTGCATAATAAGTCATCTTGCATGACGGGCTAGGTATAGTCTCAAGTCATTAAAAACATACACGCCCCACACATGTTCATATTTCAAGGTGCACTAAATTATTGCATGTGATGATTAAGGCTGGCCATAATGGTGGTATCTTAGCTGGTATCATGCACACGGGAATAGCAAACATGCTGATGTGGCAAAGAATTAAAGAAGAGAGGGGGGTTAGAGTAAATAGTGTTCATGCATGCATTGGTAAACACATTTTTTTGTGAAGAACGACAACACTAGTTGAGTACTTTTGCAGACTTCAATAACTATTCCACCGCCTCTACTATCTTGATAAGAGTAGGTGAAATTTTTGAATCGAGCCCGTTAAACTAGAAGGGAGGTAGTGGTACTCTAATAGCTAACCTTGTTGTGATGACAAGATAGGACATGGCACACACCTGGACGGAGGAACTAGTCTGCATTGTGCATTTAAGTTTTGTCTGAAGTCAATGTACCTCTACTTTCACCAGACTTATAGAAAAATGTGTCAACATTCACAATGTCAAATCAATATTTTTACACTCATTATAAAACGTAGTTCTTATACTCATTATAATCAGTATTGTAGATATTGATATTTTTAGTATAAATTTGGTCGTGGGATTTCATTGATGCTGTCAAAGCGTGGAGGAAGCGGAGCTTAGGGCTTGCATTGTCGGTCTCTACATAGGTATTTCTCTTCATAATCCTATAATTTTAGAGACTGATTGCGCTTTTGTGGTAGCGTCTCTTGCATCGGGGGACTATGACAGGTCTGCTATGCGTGACCTGAAGATGAAAGCATTGAGCATCTCGAAGTTGATCAACAATCTTCAATTGTCAAAGATTAGCCGTTGGGCCAATAAGGTGGCACACTTAATCGCTAAGTATAGCTTTGACAATAGATTAGATGGTATTCTTGTAAATAACGTACCGCCCTGTGTTGTGAATATTGTATCGAATGAGTGTACTGGTGTGGCTGGTTAATTAATATAAGGTGGTGTTCAAAAAAGTATAAATTTGGTCAAACACTTTGCAAACGGTTGACGGGAGTAAAAAGGACCAGAGGGAGTATCATGCATGCGGAGTAGGCAAAAAAAATTGCTTGTCTAAAAAAGGCAAAAAAATGCTCATTTATAGCCGGTCGAAGTCTCAAAGGGCGCGACCGCGCGAGGGAGGCGAAGGTCGTGGGAGGCGTGACATTTGACGGAATTAAGTGAAGTTACATCCACGCGCCGGCATGGCGTGCGAACAGGCAGAAGCTATACCGTCAGGCCTATGATATGGGTCTAGTAGACATGACATCTAGTGGGTCCCGCATAGTTCTCGAGAACTCTTTGGGGGCTTGCAGCCGTTTATCCACCAGGCAAGCCAGCAACCCCACGCCGTTCGCACGCCCTACTCGTCCCCGTCTTCTACCTTACAACAGTTCGCTCCCTGTCGTCCCGTCCTTTCACATTAGTTCGCTCCCAGTTTTTTTGCGGGGTACAATAGTTCAACTTCTCCTAACCCTCCTCCAAAATCCATGGCCTCCCAAATCTCCATGGTCGCCACTGAGTACCAGGTTAGAGCCATCACCGGCGATCAGTTCATCGTCATCTACACACGTGGATCCGAGACGGTGAAAGCATGGCTTGCTCGCTTCCTACGCATGTTCAACAGTTCAACGGATGAGTGGGTCGATGGGCTAGATGTTGAGTACACCACAGTCCTGGGACAAGAGAAGGATCTAAAGGACGAAGAGAGGAAGAAGCCCGCCATGATCCAGGTTTGCGTACATAATGTTTGCTTGGTCTACCACATATGCCATGCCGACGTTGAGTGCCAGGATTTTAAGAACTTCCTCAAGGACAAAAGAGTGAAATTCGTTACTGTAGGCTTTAAGAACGACAGGGATGTCCTGCGTCGAATAGGTCTCGTTGTAGGTCAGCCCTTCGATCTGCAGAAGGCAAGCCTGGTGTCCTCCTCTCAACCTTCAATGTTGACCCTGGCAGCAGCCATGATCGATCCTTCGTACGCTAAACTGGAGAAACCTCATCACGAGTTTCATCATGCATGGGAGTCGAAGACATTAGATGAAGATCACATCCTGTACGCAACAATGGATGCCTACCTTTGTTTAAATATCTACAAGGGTTGGATGAAGAAGCAGAGCCCAGTGTCCGGTTCAAGCAAAGAAGCATCGGCGAAGAGGATGAGGAAGAGGGACGAGGACGAAGTCGAGGACGTGGACTCGGACTCCGAGTAGGTGGCAGTGCCGTCGCTCATGCTGGTTCTACTGTAGTGTCAAGCAGACTAGTTGCTTAGTTTATTTTCAAGGGTGTGTTGTGCTAAGGCCCCAGCAGAACTATGTTTATGTTCTTTCTCGTTATTTGAACTCTTTAGTACGTACAGTAGTACTAGTACTATGTCTTACTACTATTCTTCTTGCAGTTGGTACTACTGCTCGTATCTTTGTGTTCCTACTGTACTTAATACGTTCGTACTAGTAGTATAATTTGGGTCAATCGATTTGTGAAAGAAGTTCAATGGAGCGAAGGAAGAAGATGGCAGAAGAGGTGGAACAAGCCCTTCTAGCCATCCATGTTGCATCAAACGGCTCACATGAGTCGACTGACCCAAATTGCTCCTTCAGATTGTAAGATCCACGTGGCATTCAAGGTCTCGAAGGTAGATTCCGCGTCCACACCCGGTTTGCGGGTTTGATGCGCGCGCGACTAGCTTCCGCCGCGACAGCCACCATGCACGCCTCCTCCGCATGGGCGGAGACGACAATGACATGCTAGTTCCTCCTCGCCGGCGTGCTGGAGCACGCGCTCGTCCTCCTCTTCCTACGCTGCGTGCATAGATGTGGCTCCACCAGCTGCTCGCGTGCTTGGCAGCACGGCGGCATCACGAGGAGGGACTACAGATGATGTGAGCGGGCGAGCCTTTGGCTTCATGGCACAGGGATGGCGGCGACACGGCGGTGATGGGAGAGAAATTGTTGGCCGGAGCAGGCTGGCCCCGGCATGCGCAACGGCGGTGGCAGCATATTGATGAGTGTGCGTGTGGGAGCTTACTTTAGTTTTATATATAAGGTTGGTCAAACTTAAAAGAAAACCGTACTAGTACATGTAAACATTAGACTTAGGCAGCGCTTTTATTAGTTAGTACCACAACCACGATATGGAATCCTGTGCAAGCGCGTGAACCGCGGCCGCGCGGTCGATCGAACGGTGCGTCACCTTGTCGCGCTCGAAGGACATCCACCGAACCTTTTTGTGTGTGTGAAAACAATCCTCGAATATTACTCAACTTTTTTTTCCTGTAAAAGTTCTTGACGCTGCAATATTTCCATATATTTGAATTTAGCTCCAATTCGTGTTTATTTGGATTTGGACGTTTAAGGTGCGCCCTAGTTTTTTAATACTGATTTTGTGTGTGTGACTGAGAGAGAACGTGTGTATGTGTCCATATGTGTGTTGTGGCAGAAGGGCAATGTGGAGACGGTGTGCGTGTGATACAGACATAGAGAGGTGTGAATGTGCAAATGATCATGCATGAGTGAGACATAGACAGATGCCGATACGTTGTGTATACATGAGAGAACAGTCTTCTAGTTTACTTGTGTGTGTGTGAGAGAGAGAGAGAGGGAGGGAGAGAGAGAGAGAGAGGGAGGGAGAGAGAGAGGAGCATCCGTAACACAACAACCATCTCTCTCGATTCGTCCGTCCCTCGCACGGTCGCATGCAACACATGCATCAACGCACACATTTTGACACCCTCACCCGGCCCCTGCCCACCTCAAGGCCCGCACAATCTCTTCGTGAATACCCATTTCTCTCCTTAGGTTTGTTTTCTCTCAATATTTGACACACACACACACAGAGACACACGCAGCACAACACACACACACACACTCCCCCGAGCACACAATTCATCCCCATCCAAGGTTATACGGCGACCACTCTCGCATGTGCTTCTTTGCACCCCAACATGCACAACACCTCAATCTTCAAAGAGGGCATTGAGCAGATCAAAGACGGCGACCACGCCGCGCTAGAGAATGTGGGGTCATTTGGAAGCAGGGTGATGTGATGACGGCTGACTGACTCCTCCCCCCACCCTCTCTCTCTTGCACAAAATTACCAATCCCTCTCTCCCCCGCACAAAATTGTCAATCCCTCAACCCACGAGATCCTTCCCGTCCCGTCCATGTTTTTCTAGCTCTCCCATCAAACATGTTGTCTCTTCTCCTTCCACGTATACAGAATCCAGATGCACACGCATCTCATGTATATTACATGTATCCATCTTTCTCACAGACCTAACTTCTTCCTCTCTCTTTCTCTCTCTATCTCTCTCGTTAGGTTTATCTCCTACTCTCTCGTCCACATACATACAATCTTTCCCACCCTATATGCTCCATCTTCAAAAGCTCTCTCTACACGTCTCATTCACACATTGGGATATGTCAAAATGTTGCTTCTATAATGGATGATGTAGAGTTATGGTTGTTTTTGTTGCATCCTACAAAGTAATAACTATGAAATGCATTTAGATTCTCATTTGACTGGGATTATGTGAGTTTGATCATGTTGTGAAGTACTATAGACCTTGTATACATCTTGGAATTCGACAATGATTGTAACTATTGAATTGTATAGACCATTACATTCGAAGTCAATAGCCTAATATATTTATTTCACAATTACAACAAATGATTAGTTCACTACAAACTAAGAAAACAAATGTGTACTCCCTCCGTTTTTATTTAAGTCAGCGTATTAGCATTGGTTAAAGTCAAGTTTTTTAAACTCTCAGAAAGCTTATAACAAAAAATATTAACATATACAATAACAAATAAATACCATTAGATTCATTATTGAATGTACTTTCACATCATACATATTTGTTATGGTAAATGTTTATATTTTTCTATAAACTTGGTCAAACTTTAGGAAGTTTGACTTCGGTCAAACCTAATATGAAGAGTTTACTACTACTACTCGCTAGTTGCGTAGCCGAATCACTCAACACGCCACACGGGGAGTCCAGTGTCACAAAATTTTGAGGTCGGCGGGAAAATCTCCCGCGACCCTGATTCGAGCAGTGGGAAGTTACCATCATAGCCTTCGGAACAGACCTATGAATGACGCTTGATAGGGGGCTGTTTTCGTAACTTCAGGTTCACCCTACCCAGCCAACCCCACCCCGGCACCCAGAGTAGTACACCTGAATACTCCCCATTTTCTATCCCCACCGCAAAATAGACTTCTCCACGGCACCGCAGCCTTCGTGCTCCTCTAGGGATGTCACTGGGGACAATCCCCTATGGGGATACCTACAACATCCCCATCCCCATCTATTCCCTATCATCCCATCCCCATCCCCGTTTACATGATTGGGGATGAAATTTCCCCATACCCATGCCCCACTAGGGAACGGGGCCCCATTAGGGTCCCCATCCCCATAAACAAATACTCATATACATAATATGACACCCTATAATCAACATAAATAAATGGTGTTGTCCTTGTCCTGCTAATGCCTATCTAGGTCATACTTACTTCTTGGTCATGGTGGCAGCTGAGGTGAGGACGTGAGATAGGTTTAAGGTTTTTTCAGAGTTTTTTTTGTTTTCGCAAGCTTGTTTGTGAATATTTTAAGGTTGACCGATGTGTCACAGTTACTAACCTGGTCCCCGATGGGTATTGGGTCTGGGGAATAGGATATCATCCCCATCCCCGTTGTACCCTATGGGGAATAAATTAGTTTTGTAAATATCCCCATGGGGATGTTTTTCGCCCATCCCCACCGCCTAATAGATGAAATCCCCATGGGTTTGGCGGGTATGGGGCCCCATTGACATCTCTATGCTCCTCCCCTTTACATCGGCGCACTCGTCCACCGCAGCGCATCTGCCTCATCGACGACCTCGTACGCTGCACTGGAGCCGGTCCACCGTCGTCGTCGTACACGGAGCCTCTTCCCCGGCATCGTCTTCCATGGTCTCGGATCTGCTTTCCGGAAGCCGACGCCAAGCGCAGAAGTACCATCATTGTGGACAATGAACTGACTCCCGTTGCCGACCATGACTCACAGAGGCCGCCACGACCATCGTTCTCCTCCTCGATTGGTAATGTGTGTATTGAATCACTTAGCAGTACATGTGCAGTTCCAATTTTGTTCATACCTACCCTTCAAATTTCCTGGGTGCTATTGTTCCCGTAAAAGTAATTGGTTATAGCCTCCATTGTCCAACAGAATATCAGCTTGTAATTGTGCGTCGCTCCCATATCGCGCTGTGCTTGGGTAGGTTTTTCATCTGCAACCAGTAGTGTGGCAAATGATGGAAAGGTTTTTAGAACTAGCAAGATGCATTTGTATGAGTAGTTTATCTTGTGGGAGAAAAGGATGAACGAGGGAAGGCCTTATTTGCAAATCTGGAGATGGGTATGGGTATCTTTTTGCAAAATTCCCATTTGTTTCCTTCCTATCTGTCAGATATAAATCGGACGGCCTATATTGCAAGAAAAAAAAGTATAGAGAAAAAAAGTAGACAGTAAAGGAAGTAGAGATAAATATAAAATATAAAATATAAAATAAATATAACAGTACATAAGAGAGTAGAGATAGCAGAGGGAAAGGATCGCGCGTGCGGGAAAAAGCGGTCGGGCTTGCGCTAGTTTTGGCGCGCGGCATCCGGCGCGCTTTATAAAATCCAACGCCCTCCCACCGCTCTGTGCCTTACCACCGCTCTCTCCCTGCTCTATGCCTCGCCACCGCTCTCTCCCCGCTCTTTTTTGCCTCGCCGCCGTCGCACCGTCGCCGCGTCACCGGGAAACTTGGGGATACCGCGGCGTCCGCGCGCGCCCCTCCGGCGGCTTCTCCGCCGAGATCCGGTTCTGCGGGATGCGCCTCGGCCTCGGCAATTTCAACACCGCCAACGAGGCCGCCCGCGCTTACGACACGACGGTGTGGCGCCTCCAGTGGCCTCATAGAACATTGAACTTCCTCAACGTGCCGACGCGGGAGCGGGCGCAGGAGCTCGCGCCTCTGCCATGGCTTAGCACCGACGAGGACTGTCGCGACAACCGGAGGCGGGAGCACCGTCTCGGCATCGCCGAGATGGACGAGGAAGCCATGGCGCTGTGGCGCCAACACTTCTCGCATGACATCATCAACGAGCATGAGTTCTACGCGCAAAGGAGGGCGGAGAGGCATAAGAGGAGGGCGGAGCGAGCCGCCTATCGCGAGGACAAGTGTAGGCGAAAAGTGGACGCTCAATTCAACATGAGGCTAGGAGCAGCGTCGCCCTGGGAATCCGACGATGATCGGTATCTTCACGCCTACAGTCAGACGTCGGAGGAGGACATCACCGAGGAGGAGTCGAATGACGAGGAGTAGTTGAATTATCTTTTTTTATCTATCTATGCTGAGAACTATCCTCTACTCTCTAGTATCTACTTCTCGATCTCAGCACTGTAAATGCATTTTTTAAAGCGCCGCGCATTGCGATTCTGTTGGAGATGCTCTAACATGGCAGACGAGTGCTTTAATGTTGCCCACATGATGCGTGAGTATTACTAGTAGTATATTTTTCTTGCCATGTTGAGATTTTAAAACCACGAGTGCGAACATGCAGAGGAGCAATGAAGACCAAACACGGAATATTTGGGACATCTTCAAGGAGCGTGGCAAGTTAAAGAGGAGCTGCACCAAACCTGTAAAACGAGCTTTGGTAAGTAACATCCTTTCAATTACTTTTGTGTAGCGTTGTGTTCTTCGATGTGTATATGGTGTAGTTTTTGTTTCTCTTAAGCATGGTGTTCTTCGATGTGTAATAAGAAGAGTCTTAATCGTCCTAATGCTTTCGTTTTTAGCTTGATGTAGGAAGTGGGTGTTCTCACCTTGTAGTCTGTTTTTATTTTATTTTTTCCTTTTGAATTCACTTCTGTGAGTTCTGTTTATCTGGCTTCTACTAAATGGATCTAGGTTTCTCTGAGTATTGATCTAAAAAAGAAGTAACTTCATGTCAGGATGCAGTTCCTGCGAGGAGGGAAGTATGGTCAACCTCAAGATCATGTTTCCAAAATGAGGCTGGATTACACACAAGGTGCCAGTTCCCTAATGATGCTGGATTAGACACAAGGTGCAAATTCCCAGATGATGCTGGATTACACACAAGCCAGGTGGATTCGTCAGCTGTTCGTGTCCTCGTGGCATTAGTAAAGGCTGAAAGAAAGCGTGCAGCAGCCCTTGAGAATGTAGCTGAGTTCCTAAAGAAGCGAAAAGAGCAATCATGATCTCTTCACCCAAGCCAAAGAAGAGATGGAAGAAGCCAGAAATAAGCTAGCAGAGGAAGAGCAGGCTAGGCGTCTCCTGCTATCTAAAACTGTTGTCAATACAAAATTTCCTTCATAATAGCTAGGTTCAAATGTTTATCCAGTCAGCATGCATGTTGTGATGTCCGTGCATCTACTGATGTGGCACAAAATGTTTTTTTCGGGTCATGTAATAACAACAATTACTTTCCAAACAATAACAGACGAAGCATTGGAGATGGTATAGTTCACGCGCAAGCCCAACATTCCAAGTTCAACTTCCACATCAAACTCATGTTCACAGATATCTACACATTCATACATAATATCCACAACCATGATTCACTTCAAAGCCAAAAAAATGTGAGGAGAGTTATAAATAAAGAAAATCCTCTACTAGTTCCTGCTACTAGTGCGAGCACAACAAGTCAAGACCATGCGTAAATTAATTATATTTTAGTCATTTTTTGTGTTCTAAAATGCCTGTCGGCTCGTGGAAGGACGTGTTGCCAGCACACACACGGATTCAATGAAGGCGGGCGGGGCAGTCTTAGGCTGGTTGCACGCGGCGAGGAGGCGTGCTCAGCCGGGCCTACAGCGAGTGCGGCCCTCTTGGCCGGCGCGCCGGTTCAATGCCTGCGCTATGAGAGGTCGCGTCCGTGTCAGAGCAATCACTCCCTCCAGTCCTTTTTTGTTTGGGTATAACAAAATCTCGTTTTCCATTCACATTTACAAGTAAAATTCGTGGACAAAATTTGACCAAAAGTACGATGGGGACTAGTAAACCAGAATGGAGGTAGTAGTTTTTTAATCAAAGAAGGGTTTCCCCTTCCGATTTTCATTACTGAAAACCAGCATCTTAATCTAAACCATAGTATTTGCCCTAGAACTACCAGGTTCAACACTCGCAACATAAACCCATACAACCTCCACCGCAAAAAAACCATACAACCATACTCCAAGGAGGTACGTAGTACTATGAATTCCATTTTCGCTCCATACCAATCGTTCTAAAAACTACTTACTACTTATAACGCGCCATTGAAAACCGGAACTCTTAACCCCGCTAAAAAGTGATATTTTAAACTTGGCTACTTGATCTGTGGCAACCGGCGAGCCACCGCGCTCCAAGTCGTTCACCTATGGTCCCGACCATCAACTCCTACGGATCAAATTATCATGCGAGCTGACTATTCCTACAAAGATGGTCCACCACATACCCGGTACCCCTGAATGCAGCAATCGTGCACTTAGGGTTTTAGGGTTTATTTGTTAACGTCGCCTTTACGTAACACTCATGTGTGCGAGACAGCGAGAGGCCGACTACGTGCGTGCGCCTCTTCTCTTCATATATGTACTCCACCGTTTTTCTGGTGTCCAAAAAATTATAATAACTACTAGAAATGTGCCAATGCGTTGCCACACGATCAAAGTAGATTAATACATATTCACCAATTTGATAGAAAAAAAGTCTAGTTTTGAAATACGTATATCACTAAAACTATGTTATGTTTCACTCAAAATATATTCATTTGGTGGTTTTGATGAGATAAGGGAGGAATGTTGTTGGTTTCAAGGTTCGAGAAGTGGTATATGTCTAATTTCTACTCTTACTAGCAAGATGCCTGTGCGTTGCATGGAACATCAAGATCTTGTGGGAGAAAAGGATGAACGAGGGAAGGCCTTATCTGCAAATGTGGTGAAGAGTGCGGGTAAATTGCCATATTTTCCTTCCTATCCGTTAGATATAAATCAGATGACCTACATTGCAGGATGGCAGGCCCACCATCATCACCAACTCTATTTTTTATCCCTACTCTTGTAAAAAGCATTGTCGGTGATGATCGTGTGCCTGCCATCCTGCAATATAGGCCATCCGATCTATATCTGACGGATAGGAAGGAAACTATGGCAATTTTGCAAAAATATACCCACACCCCTCTCCACATTGGCAAATAAGGCCTTCCCTCGTTCATCCTTTTGCCCCACAAGATAAACTACTCATACAAATGCATGTTGATGTTCCGTGCAACGCATGGGCATCTTGCTAGTTGTTGCAAAAAGCCCATGTGTGTGTGAGAGAGAGGGAGAGTGGAGGAGGACGGAGTTCATGTGTGACAAAGACATAAGGAGTGTGTGTGCGATATGTATCAGCTTAAAATGAGGCGATAGTGTGTGTGTGCATGATCGAGAGGGCGTGTCTCAAGAAGGGAATAAAAATCTACATAGATACAAGGAGTGGGAGAGAGACATATATGTGATGGTGGAAGCACGAGTGTGCGGGTGTATAAACCTATCTAGAGGCTAGCTAGTCGATAAATGTTTGTGAGAGAAATATGAGTCAGGGTGCGAAAGCGAGAGTTTTGTGTGTGTGAGAGAGAGACAGTAGTCGGGAAGGGGAGTGGAAGCAGGAGTTGTGTGTGTGTGTCTGTGAGAGAGAGAGAGAGGAGACGGTAGTCGGGGTTGTCTGATCGGTAAACAAATGAATAATGTCAGTCTGGGATGGAGACAAAAAGGAGACCGCAACAAATGGTGTGTCTACAGGAGAGAGAGAGTAATTTTAGTGGTATGAGTCATATGTAGAGACATATAGGGTGTGTGAGAGAATCCCATAGAGAGAAAGACAAAGTGAAAGATGAGTGGAGACTATGTGTGTGGCGGTGAAAAAGAAAGCTTAGGTACCGAGTGATACCAGAGAACAGTAGAGACGTGAGAGATAATGAAAACCGTGTAATGTATAATGATAGGGAGAGTGTGACACTTCTCAAGGGAGACGTCGAGAGACCATGTTTGCGAGGATAGGAGAAACATGAAGTGAGCGTGCGGGTGAGCTGGAGAAAAGAGAGTGATAGCTACCTGAAGGAGCATGCATGCGAGAGAGATGGGCGTGAAAGGAGTGAACAAAAAAGGGTTTCAAATATTTGAATTCGAGATGATGATACATGTAATCCATACTCGAACCAAAATTGATCTATCAAACATGCATACTCATACGAATTCACGCACATCTATGTTATTTAATACGTAGATATTACTGATCCATACATTTTAGTAGAACATAATTTGGTTAATTTTTTTCGAATTCAACCTTAAGATTTCGAGATCGTTGTATTTGTAAATCATATTATACATATAAAGGAGCAGAATTCTTTGTTGTGCTTTTGAAAGTATATATAAAAAATGATGTATATAGAATGTAATTCCAATTGAAAATGGATCCCGCCCGAAAAAATAGAATACAAACGGGATTCGAATTGATTTGGCACGGTGAAAGTGCACTTTGCAAAATTTGAACGAAGCGGGGAAAGTCACAGTAACCGCCCGAAACCAAAATCTGCGAGATGGAAATCACTACTGCCTATCCCTGCCACGCAAAGCCTATCTACTGGATTTCTATAGGTTTCGATTAGGGTAGGTTTGTAATTTCACCCAAACGTGACGTAACCGCCTCTCACCTGGATTCATACACGGTGGGCGCCAAAACACAGTGTGTCCTCAGCCGAAATCGACTCCCTCCCCGATTCATATTCATACACGGTGGGCGCCAAAAACAAACTCTCGTCGGCAAATATTCGGTGTATGCGAGATTACCGCCCTATCCCCAACCGACTAATGTTGTTGTGATGTAGTAGAAATTTGAAACGGGGCTAAGTTTGTAAATTTCCTCGCATTTGAGACAAGCGCGCCCTGAATACATGGTTCCCCCCTTCCTCTCTACCTCCCTTTTCCCCATTCGTACTCCGTGGACGCCAAAACACCCTCTCCACCCCCAACCTCCTCCATCCGCCGCCATCCGCCACCCCATCCACCGCCGTCCTCCTCCACCATGTCGGAGCTGATACCCCGATGCCGTCGTCCCTTACAAGAGATTTACCTCTCTCATCCACGGCTTCGGACCGAGATCCTTGCATCCCGTCCTCTCGCTTCATCCCCGCCGTCGTCCGCCTTGCCCGCGCCGCTCTTACGATCGTCTCGTCCACCGCACCCCTCCGCCACCGTCTACCCTCCTAGATCTGCTTCTATGCCGCCGACAGCCATTGCTACCGCAGCACCGTCAAATTCTCAGCAGATGCGTACACGGCGCCGCACCAGAGGCGGTACTCTTCCGTATCTGCTCAACTTATTTATCGCAGTAAGAAAATAGATCACCACTACTTTACTCTGATTTCTTGTCTTGGTTGCGAAGTTGCCTTTGTCCGATTTGCACCTCCAGATCCGCCATGGCACGCTCAAAACTATACTCCCAATGCTTATGGTTTTCCCCTTTTATATTCCACACTAGTTAAATCACAGTAGACTAAATTTCAAAATTGGGTCAGTCGATTTTTCAGAGCTCGCTGGAGTTCGCCGGTGCGATCGAAGGGGCTCGGGTGGTTGTGGGGCCTCGCCGAACAAAGAAAACTCGACGCGGGTGGTGGTTGGGGCAGGGGTGGGGGTGGCGGAGGAACATAGGCGGTGGGGGCCGGTGGTCCGGCCGGCGGCCCGTGCGGTGTTCTGTATGGGAAGAATCAGAGACGAGGAAGAAGAAGGGTTAGGAGACATAGGATCTTCATCCAACCACCTGGAATGGTCGAGAGACAGCTGGGAGTTGCATTCTTAATGCGCTCTAGTTCATCATGTGTGGGTACTGCGCAACCAACATTTATTATCCAAAATCTGCTTGCTCTTCTTTGCCATGTTCCTGTTCCGTTCTTCTTTAATATGTACTCTCTCCATTCCTAAATACAAGTCTTTGTATAGATTCCACCATGGACTACATATGGAGCAAAATGAGTGAATCTACACTCTAAAATGTATCTGGATACATCTGTATGTGATCTATAGTGAAAATCTCTACCAAGACTTATATTTTGGAACAGAGGGAGTATTATAGTAGTACAATATGTTCCTTGTACTGAAGATGAGCAGGGGCATTTGCAGTGTAGAGGTCTATACGGTCGGTTGTGATGGACACTTTGAGCCTCTTTGATTCGTAGGATCTCGTAAACATAGGAATAGGATTTGTAGTGGCCTGCCCACTTGAATCCTATAAGAATAGCAAGGAAATACGGGGAGCTGTGTCGCCTTTGAGAGTTACACTGATATTAACAGTACCGCACCTTCACTTGAAGAGAGTTGGTATCCGAAGCCTTTCTAGCCGTACCGGCAATACTAGCACATATATTCCAGCAAGTTCCACTTTGCTGATTTTACTCTGATGCTTAAGGTTTTCCCGTTATATCTACACTATGATCTGTGTAGCTGCTTTGTGTTGCACTAGCAGCAGTCCACTCTTGAAGCTAAACACTGCAATGACTTACAAAATTGGCACCAAGGCATTGAGTGCCATTCTGGATGCAATGAAACTGATACGCTCCCCACCTGTTGATTCGTGTTCAGAATATTATCCTAATGACTATTCTAACCTCGAGGAGTCAAAGGCAGATGGCCTATCCCGTTCACCCATCAAGGTACCTGTTCTAATTTGGCAATGTTTTATTGATTGCGGGTATCTTGCATATGTTGTCTTGCATTTCTTCTACTTTGTTGCACCGCCATCTGCTTAGTTTACTCATCATATATGTCGAGATGCCATGCCCATCCATTATCAATACATATTCCATCTATCATCATACCATGTTTTCCACTCAAATGCTGTTCTTGTGCATCAGACATCAAAAAGGAAGAGGGTGATTGCCGAACCTGAAGGAGCACCAGCAAAGTCCTTGAAAAACGTGGTGGTGCCAGAGAAATCAGACAACACCCCACTTATATTGGCTATACAACTAGTGACACAAAACATAGGACCGACTCCAGCAGACTGTACCCATACTTCACTGGCCACACCACTAGCCCCACCACATAGGACCTGCACTCCAGCAAAAGGTATACCGATTTCATTTGCCATAGCACGAACTGTACCACAGAAAAATCCCACTCCAGCAAAAAGTACAGCAAGTCCACCGGCCGAAGACCTATCCCAACTGCAGAGATGGCCAATTCCTGCAGATTGGAACCCCATTCCATTTATTCCCGGTTTAAAAGACAATGCTTTCAATGTTGTTAGGGACTACGTGCATATATTCCCATCATGGGAAGATTACTGTGAAGACAAACACCATTTTCACATCTTCCTGTCCCACTTACATGTAAGTGCTATTATTCATGGGTATTATTTTCCTGTTTTCTGCTGATTGAACACATCAATGATTTACATTACATTGTTGTAACTAGGCGAGGGTCAATCTAGATAGTCATGACGAGCAAAGCTTGCTTGTGCTTTTCAAGGAAGCATTGCAGAAGTATCGGTGTTACATGAGGTAATCACACTTTGATGGCAAGTCTATAAATGAATTTCTGGTGAAGTCTCCTATGCTAAATTTAGAAGACATTGAATGGAAAAACCTTGTTATGCACTGGTCTCATTCCCAAGATGAGGTACTGTCTATGAAATCACATGACAATTTGAACTTCTACTTTTCCGCGTGTGCCTTACGGATCTTTTTTGCAGGAAATCTGCTCGAAGAAGAATTCCGGTTTTACAAGAACGACAGGATATCACAAATATGCTGCCCGGTGCTTTGCTCTTGTTAGTACATATTGTCCTATATCACTGTACTTGCATACATACCTGGTTCATTATGTGACAGCAGTATGCATGATAGCTTGCTTATCAATTGTTCGCTCCAAATTATCTGATCTGTATGAACGGTTACATTAATGTAGAATATATCCAATGCTAATGTTTTTTAGCTCTGCATTGTTCTTGTAAGTACATGCTGTCCTTTATCACTGTACTTATAATGACAAGTAGTTGTTCATGTACCATCACTCTGCAGCTTATTTTCCTTTGCCCTCCATTTTCTACACATGAGATCTATATTTACTCTTACCATAAGGTTGGTACTGAAGAAGTTTAGCTGTCCATTGCTCTTGGCTGTACCTTTTGCCTGTATCGCTGCACTTACATTTATAGCTACTTGGTTATGTAGCATCACTCTTCATCTTATCTTAAATATTCTCCATTTTTTCATATATTATCACATCTATATTTACTCTTAACAAAATGTAGAATAAAGGCAATGCTTTTGAAGAAGATTCTGTGGTAAACTTCTTGAATTCCCCCCCCCCCCATCAGCATGGACAATGCCTTTATAGAGCCTGTCTTCACCAATAATGTAAGTTTGTCCATCTCAAGCCTTCAAACTTTGTTGTATATATTTGGTTAGGCATGACTGCAATAGCTGTTTATTTTTGGTGTTTGCATCAAATTGCTTGTTTAAAGTTTATTATGTAGTTCGTAAACAAAAGTTTGTCCTTTCTCAATTTATGTTTTCAGTTGTACAACCAAGTTCCTTCTTCATACCATGTAAATTAAACTATACAGAGCAAGTGATCTTCTTTTGCACTCCATGTATGCTTCTGTTCTTCATCCGCAATCCAGTGGTGTGGTGAACCTACCCACTACAGCATAATGTCATATTCTGCAATGTCTTAACTATGAACAATGTCATATCATTCTACTATTATTTGAACCGTCTCTTTATTTGCCAATCTGAAATGGTATAAATTGATAGCACACTAACCATTGATACTTATGAGTTCTTGATCTGTAATCCAATTGTGTCGTGAAGCTGCCAACTCCTTCACAATGTCATTTCCTGCCATGTCTTAATCTGAACAATACCATATTGTGTTAATGCAATTTTAAACTGTGTCACTTTATTCGTCAGTAAGAAATGTGATGAATTGTCAGCACTGATACGTTTATGTGCAAAACCTGTCATCTGTCTGCTTGTTTATCTTTCAGAGTGAGGAAGATATATGTGTTGAACAAGCACAGTCTCATCATCTTGCTCAGCTGCTTGCACTGCAGCTCCCCAGCAGGGCTAACCTTTCTTGTACTTTATTGAAGTACTATCGGCTTTGTATATTATTTTGTCGGCGTGTTTATTTGCACTCGTGGCGATCTTTGATGCCCAGTGTATGTAATCTGCTGTCTGCTTGTGCTTTATTATCATAGTGGCGAACTTTGATGCCCAGTGGATGTAATATGACGTAATTTCTTTATTGTATAGTCTAGGTTTTTTCTTATTCACGATGCTGCAATTATTTTACTGTATATATATCATGTCTTCGCAGTAAACCGGCCAAACCATAAAATTACGGTACATAATCGGGCCGTCATGCAATCACGATGTAGGTTGGGCCTGAAACGTGCCAAACAGCTCACGGGCCGGCAGCAGCCCGAAATGAACCCTGACCCATGATTGTGCGAATCAAATCACGGGCTTTTAACATGCCAAAATTATCTCGGTCCTTGTTTGGCCCAATCAGATATCGGCTGCGAGCAGGCCGGATGCAAACTGGGCCATAGTTAGGCTTAACTATATGACGGGCTTTTAACAGGCCGAAATTAATATAGGGCTGAAATGTTAAATGGGCCCTTAACAGGACAAAACTAATATCAGGCTGAATTACTAAGTGGGCCTTTAGAAAGTGGGCCCAAAAGCATAGTGTCCAGTTGATGGGCCGAATCTGATATGGGCCATAATTGAGCCCAAAGCCTCTTAAAGGGCCAGACCTGATCTGGGCCGTAATTTGGCCCAGAACATGGTAGGCTTTTAACGGGCCGGATCTCATATGGGCCACTATTAGGCCCGGAGCGTGGCAGGCCATTAATGGACCGGATCAAATATGGGCCGGCATTTGGGCCAAAACATGGTAGCTAGTTAATGGGCCGGCCTACTAGGGTCCTCAAAATCTTGTGGGCCTACAACTGGGCCGCCCATTAATGTCTGCGAAATCTCGTGGGCCTTTAGCTGGGCCGACCCATTATGATCCACAAGAATCTTGTGGGCCTTTACCTGGGCCGGCCCATTATGGCACACAAAAATCTTGTGGGCCTTTACTTGGGCCAGCCCATTATGGCCCGCAAAATCTTGTGGTCCTTTAGCTGGGCCAGCCCATTATGGTCCGCAAAATCTCGTGGGCCTTTAGCTGGGCCGGCCCATTATGGTCCGTGAAATCTTGTGGGCCTTCAGTTGGGCCGGCCCATTTAAACTTGATGGGCCGGTCCACGTGTCAACATATCATAGGCGCGTCTTGCCCATTGGATGAGTGACACCTGTGCAACGCGGACCTAACACGTGTCTCCTCCAGCCAATGATGATTTTACACGTGGAAAATCCCCATTGGTCGGGGCTATTAACGGGTTATCGGATCCAAAACCCGACCCGATAGCTTAACGGCGTTCCGTTACGGTGGATGCCACGTGTCGGCCACCCTTGACGAAAGCACTTCTGTGACGCGCGATTTATCGTCATGGAAGTGGACACTTCCGTGATGATAATTTTGGTAATGTCATGGAACACTTCTATGACAGCACAGGTATGACTATCTTGATTCTGTCATAAAATCATCATGGATGTACATGCATGACAGAAAACACGACCTACTGTGACAAACACGTATCATCACGGAAGTGTATTTTTTTGTAGTGATCAGAGTAAAGCAATGGCGATCTATTTTCTTGCTAAGATAAATAACTTGAGCAAATACGAAAGAGTACCACCTCTGGTGTGGCGCCTTGTAAGCAGCTGCTGAGGCCTTGAGGGTACTGCAGTAACGATGGCTGTCGGCGGCGTGGAAGTAGATCTAGGAGGGCAGATGGTGGCAGCAAGGGAAATATCCCAGCGCGGTGGACGAGACGGTTGTATGAGAGGCCTTGGCAAGGTGGACAACGGCACGGATGAAGTGAGAGGACATGATGCAAGGATCCTGGTCCAAAGCCGTGGATGAGAGAGGCCGATCTCTTGTAATGGACTACGGCATCGGGGTATCAGCTCCAGCATGGTGGAGGACAATGTCTGTGTATGGGGTGGCGGATAGAGGATACTGCGGTGGAGAGGGTGTTTTGGCACCCATGGAGTACGAATCGGGAAATGGAGGGAGAAAGGTAGGGGGAACCATGTCTTCAGGGCGCGCTTGTCTCAACTGCCAGGAAATTTACAAACTTAGCCCTCGTTTAAAATTTCCTGCATCACAGCAATATTAGTCGGTTGGGTATAGGACGGTAATCTCACATACACCGAATATTTGCTGATGAAGATTTCGGCCGAGGAGAGTTTTTTTGGCGCCCACCGTGTATTAATCGGGGAGGGAGGTTGAGGGAGTCCTGGATTAGGGGGTGTTCGGATAGCCGGACTATACCTTCAGCCAGACTCCTGGACTATGAAGATACAAGATTGAAGACTCCGTCCCGTGTCCGGAAGGGACTTTCCTTGGCGTGGAAGGCAAGCTTGGCGATACGGATATGTAGATCTCCTACCATTGTAACTGACTCTATGTAACCCTAACCCTACTCGGTGTCTATATAAACCGGAGGGTTTTAGTTCGTAGGACAACATACACATCAACAATCAAACCATGGGCTAGCTTCTAGGGTTTAGCCTCCTCGATCTCATGGTAGATCTACTCTTGTACTACCCATATCATCAATATTAATCAAGTAGGACGTAGGGTTTTACCTCCATCGAGAGGGCCCAAACCTGGGTAAAACTTCGTGTCCCTTGCCGCCTGTTACCATCCGGCCTAGACGCACAGTTCGGGACCCCCTACCCGAGATCCGCCGGTTTTGACACCGACATTGGTGCTTTCATTGAGAGTTCCTCTGTGTCGTCGCCGTCAGGCTCGATGGCTCCTACGATCATCGATAGCGATGCAGTCCAGGGTGAGACCTTCCTCCCCGGACAGATCTTCATCTTCGGCGGCTTCGCACTGCGGGCCAATTCGATTGGCCGTCTGGAGCAGATCGAAAGCTACGCCCCTGGCCGTCAGGTCAGATTTGGAAGTTTAAACTACACAGCTAACATCCGCGGGGACTTGATCTTCGACGGATTCGAGCCACTGCTGAGCGCGCCGCACTGTCACGATGAGCATGATCTAGCTCTGCCGCCGAACAGTGCCCTGGAGGCCGCACCCGCATCGGCTCCGACCCTTAATTCGGAGCCAACTGCACCGATCGAGGATGGGCGGTTGGACGCCACCTCGGGGGCTGCGACCCCAATGGCGATTGAGCCAAGCACTAGCCCCGCACTCTGTGAGACTCGTGACTCCAAAGAGCCGGACTCCTCTCCGGACTCCGAACCCACCGCGCCCCTACCAATCGAATCCGATTGGGCACCGATCATGGAGTTCACTGCCGCAGACATCTTTCAGCACTCGCCTTTCGGCGATATCCTGAAGTCACTGAAGACTCTCTCTTTATCAGGAGAGCCCTGGCCGGACTACGCTCAGCAAGGTTGCGGTACGGACGATGAAGAAATTCAAAGCCCACCCACCACCCACTTTGTAGACACTGTCGATGACTTAACCGACATGCTCGACTTCGACTCCGAAGACATCGACGGTATGGACGCCGATGAAGGAGATGATGAAGAACCAGCGCCTAATAGGCCCTGGAAAGCCACCTCATCGTATGACATATACATGGGGGACACCCCAGAAGAGGGAGATGGCGATGGAACAGCGGAGGATGACCACTCCAAGAAACAGCCTAAGCGCCGGCGTCAGCGGTGCCGCTCAAAATCCCGCCAAAACAAACAAGGTGATTCCAGCACGGGAGATAATAATACTCCGGAAAGCGCCAAAGAAAACCCCCTCCAGCAAGATTTAGCACAGGAGGATGGAGAAACCAGCCCTCATGAGAGAGCGGCAGACAGAGAGGTCGAGGACGATAATTATATGCCTCCCTCCGAAGATGAGGCAAGCCTCGACGATGACGAATTCGTCGTGCCAGAGGATCCCGTCGAGCAAAAGTGTTTTCAACATAGGCTTGTGGCCATGGCAAGAAGCCTCAAGAAAAAACAGCAACAGCTTAGAGCTGATCAAGATTTGCTAGTCGACAGATGGACTGAAGTCCTTGCGGCCAAAGAGCATAAACTCGAACGCCCCTCCAAGAGCTACCCAAAGCGTAGGTTGCTACCCCGATTAGAGGAGGAAGCACTTGATGCGGCCGACCGACCACCTCGTGGCCGCGACAGAGAGGCCTCTCGGCCCTCCACTCAAGCCGCACCCCATACCAAGGCACGGGAATATGCGCCGGACTTACGAGACATGTTGGAGGACAAGGCAAGGCAAACAAGATTGATCTACGGATCGTGTGGGCACCCCACGGCTCGAGACGGTGACCGTCACGCCGGCCACAAATTCGGCAAGGCCGAACACAATAGACAAGGCTCATTCGAGCTATGTCATGATATAGCCCAGTACAGAGGCGCCGCACACCCACTCTGCTTTACAGACGAAATAATGGATCATCAAATCCCCGAGGGTTTCAAACCCGTAAACATCGAATCATATGATGGCACAACAGATCCTGCGGTATGGATCGAGGATTATCTCCTTCATATCCACATGGCCCGCGGCGATGATTTCCACGCCATCAAATACCTCCCACACAAGCTTAAAGGACCAGCTCGGCATTGGCTTAACAGCTTGCCAACAGGATCAATCAGTTGTTGGGAGGACCTGGAAGCCGCATTCCTCAAAAATTTCCAGGGCACTTATGTGCGACCCCAGATGCCGATGACCTAAGTCACGTAATTCAGCAGCCAGAGGAATCGGCCAAGCAATTCTGGACACGGTTCCTAACAAAGAAAAATCAAATAGTCGACTGTCCGGATGCTGAGGCCCTAGCAGCCTTCAAACACAATATCCTTGACGAGTGGCTGGCCCGGCACCTTGGACAGGAAAAGCCGAAATCTATGGCAGCACTCACGACACTCATGACCCGCTTTTGCGCGGGAGAAGACAGCTGGCTTGCTCATAGGAACAATATGACCAAGAACCCTGGTAATTCGGACACCAGGGACAGTAGTGGCAGGTCACGTCGCAACAAGCAGAAGCGCCGCATTAACGGCGACAATGCTGAGGATAAGGCAGTTAATGCCGGATTCAGAGGCTCTAAATCCGGTCAGCGGAAAAAGCCATTCAAAAGGAATCCTAGGGGCCCGTCCAGTTTGGACCGAATACTCGACCGCTCGTGCCAGATACATGGCACCCCCGAAAAGCCAGCCAATCACACCAACAGGGATTGTTGGGTGTTCAAGCAGGCAGGCAAGTTAAACACCAAAAACGAAGACAAGGGGCTGCATAGCGATGACAACGAGGAGCCCCGGCCGCCGAACAACAGTGGACAGAAGGGTTTTCCCCCACAAGTGCGGATGGTGAACATGATATACGCAACCCATGTCCCCAAAAGGGAGTGGAAGCGTGCGTTAAGGGACGTATCTGCGGTAGAGCCAGTCGCCCCAAAGTTCAACCCATGGTCCTCCTCCCCGATCACCTTTCATCGAAGGGACCATCCCACTAGCATCCGTCATGGCGGATTCGCCGCATTGGTTCTAGACCCAATTATTGACGGATTTCATCTCACTAGAGTCCTTATGGACAGCGGCAGTAGCTTGAACCTGCTTTACCAGGATACAATGCAGAAAATGGGCATAGATCCCTCGAGGATTAAGCCCACCAAAACGACCTTTAAAGGCGTAATACCAGGTGTAGAGGCCAACTGTACAGGCCCAGTCACACTTGAAGTGGTCTTCGGATCTCCGGATAGTTTCCGAAGCGAGGAGTTAATCTTCGACATAGTCCCGTTTCGCAGTGGCTATTACGCACTGCTCGGGCGAACCGCATTCGCTAAGTTCGATGCGGTACCACATTATGCATACCTTAATCTCAAGATGCCAGGCCCTCGAGGAGTAATTACGGTCAATGGAAACACCAAACGCTCCCTCCAAACGAAGGAGCACATGGCGGCCCTTGCAGCGGAAGTTCAAAGCAGCCTCTCCAGGCAGTTCTCCAGTCCAGCCACTAAACGACCAGACACCGTCAAGCGCGCCCGGAGTAACCTACAACAAGACCGCCTGGCACGATCCGAGCAGGCGTAGCAATGCGGCCACAACCCCAACCCTCGCAAAAAGGCGACGCCAGTACTTCGCGTACATCACTACGCTCTAGAGATACCATGGGCACAGGGGGAGGGACACCATCACGGCACGCCCAAAACACGGCTTAAACCATACCAGGGGCTGCCGATTTTTTAATTTTCTCTTACTTTCAGGACTTCGTCCTTCGGAAGGCCTGTTCGGCAGTTCAATTGCCGCACAAATGATGCAAGAACCAGGGAAGCAGACAAGCCACGCCGCACTACGGAACTCCCAGGTGGTCTCTATTACGAGCAGTATACCCGTTCCACATACTATTCCGTAGCTTGCCCCTGGAACGGACATGTTAACTAGTCCAACCTTCCACTTATCGCATTATTTGTATCGTTCTGCTTTGATCGTAGCCCTTTTTAATAAACAATGCATAGCTTTCGTCTATTTTTGCATTACCTTTTTTCTTTATATATGTTCCTTAACGACATGTTGCACCCGTACACGTTGGTACGGCAAAAATACGCCAGGGGCTTTAGTACCCTCAATATGGTGCGAGAAGTCTGAACACTTTAACAAGTGCGGCACCCCAAACTTATAGCATTATATGCATCGGCTCCGAATCATGTCTTGGGTCAATAGTTGGGTTTTCCCGGCTCCTATGTTTTGGTGCCTTACGTTCCGCTATATCGGCTAAGGTAGCACTAGGAGAACCACTGCGATTGTGCCCCGGTTGAGCTGGGTCGAGCACCTCAGTGGAGAAAGCTAAAACTGACTGTCATGATGAAGAAAGAGCTGGTCGCTGTTCGAGAGGTTTTTTCGAGTCCCTAAAGACTTATGCCGCTTAGGGCGAGGAGCCGGCTCTGTCCGGCCAAGGCGTGGATAGCGCCCCGAACTCGGTCTTCCGAATACCAGGGGCTTCCTCCAAAATGATAGCCACCATCTCATCGAAAGATGGGACACCTTTGCCTCTACCAGTTTGTCAAATTAACCTCGAGGTACTTATTCTCAAATTAACCTCTGGGCCTTGCAGGAGTACTTATTTTTTGAACACATGTTAATCGAAGGTCTATCGCGTTACTTTTTGATATTTTTTTCTTTTTGAACACATGTTAATTGGCTTGAAAGAAGGTCAATCATGTTACTTCACGACATCTTTTAAAAAAAAGTGATATGACTTCTGTCAACCAATAAGGCATGTCTATCAAATTAACCTCAAGGTACTTGTTCTCAAATTAACCTCTGGGCTTTGCAGGAGTGCTACAATGTGTTAGCATCAATTGCAAGATGAGCCAGCAAGCTAGCAGTGGAGTTTCCAACATGCTCAAAGTGCACGCAACATTGAGTAGAAAGAAGCATGCCTAGGAAATTAATGCGTGCTTAGGGAGGTCTTTGCTCAAAGAGTAAGTGTATATAAGGTACCACCGGTAGGCTATAAGGACGATGATAGAGGCTACAGACGAGGAGCAAGAAGTGATACAGGCTGCTGGATATACTATAACTAGGTGTTCAACGGAGGTAACATTACAACCAACTTACAAAAATAATGGTAACTGGTTTTACTTGTTTATAATGGTATTATCATTGGACTGCCATTTAGGATAAATGATGAGGTGGATGAGAGAGACCATAAGAAAATTGCATGTCTTCTCTTGATTAATAGATGGTCTATTGGCAACAATATGTCTCACCAAATATTTATCGTGTTACCAAAGATAAGACGAAAAATAACCTACTGCAACATATTTTGATGTCTCCTCTAGATTATGTGACAGGCTTAAGATAAAACTGTCTTATCAAGCACCATGCATGCTCTAAATAGTAACAATTTAACATTTTGGTAGTCAATAATAACATGTGAGTTTATGAATATATCCTTTTGCAAATATATCAGAACAAAATGTTCTTTTTTGCCGGTAGAAAAGAATGTTCAATGTGACTGATTACCTCCATGCTAGTTTTGACTACTTAAATTTAAAAATGAACCACGTGTTTTCTTTGGTTACACAAAATTAGTAACTAAATGGTGATTGGATACCATGTCTTGCCACGTACGTATGTGCAACAACGAAAATTTATTCACGTACAAGGCAGACTTGTACTCCCTATAAGAGTGTTTAGATCACTACTACTTTAGTGGTCTAAACACTCTTATATTAGTTTACAGAGGGAGTACTTCTTAGAGAAAAGTAAAGAAAAGAAATGGGGAAGCTGACTACGACAGCATGTGAAGTTGTGAACCCACATGTTGTATGAGCAAGTGCCCTGCAAGTCTCCATGGCTTCGCATGAATGTTTGGGATGGTTCACAGACAACGCGGTAGTTTCTACGTTGCAGCAGAATGTGAAGATGGCAACAATCTGATTGCTAAAGAGTTGATCCAATGGCTGGCTTTGTTTTGATTTTCCAACTATTGACCATTGGATAGAGTGAATAAATGGCTTACATTCAATGGCACGTACATGAGCTTTGTTCATCCTTTTGCCAACACGCGGGACATCTAGCATCAGGGTGCACATGTCATGCAAGAAAATGGAGATAAGCAGTGCATAAGTGAGTCATGCACTTCGATGGCACGTACTACGCAATATTTTTTCTCCTCGATGGCACATGAATAGTGCACGTACTCAATTACGGAGCACAGGATGGTATCCATGGACATGGTTAGCCCTTTTTGGAGAGAGTACTAAATAACTTTGATGTGCTCCGTCAACTCGCAGAACAACGAGAAGCTTGCTTAGGGCATCTCCAATGGTTGTAAGATAATTTTTGGTAGACTTTGCCACATAGGATTTTTGATGATGTGTCATACAATAAATGAGGGTAGAGAGGAAGGTGTATGTACATGAACCAACACCCCTTGCACAAGCTCCAATGTAGAATGAGAGAGCACCTTATTTATTATCCCACATCCTATTGGGCAAACTAGATACAACCTATTAGAGTTGTTGTATGTTAAGGTGTTGGTTGATGACATGGCATATTTTACCAACAAGTTAACAAACAAACTGTTGAAGATGCCCTTACTACGCCTTTTCCCTCGCCCATGTGCGTGCGGTGGCTCGTAGCACGAGGATAAACTTTTGCTTACAGGCGGTGGACATGCAGCAGTTCAGTTGGTGTTAGATTGCCAGAAGTACTATAGTAGTACCATCATCATTGTTTGACTTCCGGAAGAGGCCAAGAGCCAAGCGCAAGGTCACCTACTAACCTATAGTACAGTACTATAGCCAAAGTTGGTCCGCCTTTTTAGAGCATGGTTAATTAATATAGTCAGCTCTTGCAGCGGAACATCATTTAGAGCAAATACTCTCTCTATTTCTTTTCTTTCATTCATAGGAACTCAAAACGTAGGAATAGGAAAAATAAAGGATTGGAGTGGCATGTCCACTTGAATCCCATAGCATTAACATAGTATTCCCTAAAAAACCAGAGTGTTTGACACGGGAAAAACAAAGGAACTGAAAAAAAAGTTGGAGTGGATGCTAGATTGCCAATTAACACATGATTTCATAGGAAAAAATCGTGTATCATTCTATCCTATGAATCAAACGACCAATGTAGGAAAATTATGAGGCGGGTCTCTCCAACAGTGTTCCTCAGCTCACACCTAGCATCACGGGGATCGAACTTGGAGTCATTCATCTGGTACACATGGCATCTCAGATCTGGACACAAGGTGACATACACCGTCAAGGTCTATTAAGGATAATGTTGTCCTCAAAGCCGGACATACACGGTCAAGGGGGTCAGGGCGGACGCGACCTCTCACTGTGTCTGCCATCGAAGTGGCGCACTGGCCGAGGGCGCCACCCACTGCACTCCCAGCTATACCCATCTCCTCGCCGCATTCAAACACCTACATTTAAACCTGCATGGAATGCGAGAAACCCACTCCGACCACACACGTCCGTTCAGGAGCAGGACGCCGACCAAGCTCCTCCTTCCACCATTTTCTCCACTCATTCGGCGGCATCCAATGAGAAGGAAGGTTCTCTGGCATAGAAGTCGTTTGAGTGGCCCGCCGAGCCCGGCAGTTACAAGTGAGGCAGCTCACTGCTCCACCTACCTCGCTTAGCCCATCGGAGCCAGTTGCCGCACTAAGCCAGCATGTGGTTCCGCAGTTGTCCGCTCCAATACAGCTCGAGAAAAAGTGTCGACTTGCTCCACGCTAGCTTGTCGGGGAACATGGCGGCATGAGCATCGTCACTGCCCTCGATGCTGCTGCTTCATACAATGCCTCCAGTGACCGCACCATCCACCTTCGACGCGCGCATAGCCGCACCATGCAGGTAGAGAAAGAAGCTGCCGTGGATGTCGATGAGGTGACGCGGCTACGTGGATGTCAACAAGGTGACGGCCAGCACGTCCCCGCCCGCCGCCATCATCGAGGAGAAGTAAAACACGGGAGGCCACCACCGATTGTATCCCATGAAGGCCATCGTTGAGGCGACGCTGGCGAAAATAGCCGGTGTCTTGCACGATTCTTCTTCTGCTGGATGCTGGAGGAGGACAAACAGATCGGCCGGCGACCATTTAGATTAGGTATATCTTTGTTCAAAAATTGAATTAGGTATATTAATTCTACCTTTAGCTCTGGACTAGCACAACTTATTTAATGTAAATGTAATGAAATCATTCATGGTTATATGAAATCCGGCCATGTTTGCAGGAATTTGCGTCCACGTTCGCGCTCTCGGGCGAGCGCTGTCCGTCGCTGGAGTGGGATGACGGAATCCGTCTCTGACAACCCCGCAAAGTGCGTCACCACCTTTGTGATGGCCAGGACATGGCGAAAGAACGACGTCCTTCATACCGCATGCTCGTCTAGACGGCTCGGTAGCTCATGAAGCAGCACCAACAACATGCCTTGTGCGTCTAGTACTCCATTGCAGTTGCAGGTGAGCATGGTGACGTTGCGTGGGCAACCATCAATAGTGGCCGGTATGAGGATGACATCGCCATATGTATCCTATTTGTACTAACACTCATGAATGAAGAGTACACTCAAGGTTTATAAATGGACTTCACTCTCCCCTCACGCGCACACCCGGGTACACTCATAGTGGAGCACATTTGCACACGAAAAGGCAGGTAATGTGAAAATTTGAGACATCTAGTCGTCCACTTAATGTGGGGTCTGGGACCATATGTCAGCCATACCAAGTGCGAACTAAAGGCGGTGGCACGGTTATTGATCGAGTTTCCTTTTACTCGTACATTAAATGAAAACAAGATGGCTCCACGTGTATTCAATTTAAACGGATCACTAGGGAGAGAAAAACAATTACTTGTCCACTAGTCCACTTCGGGACTTGCTTGCTAGGGTTGTTCTCTTCTTCTCACTCTCTCACCCTCTCCAGATCTAAACAAGATTGTGGTGTTCTCTCTCTCTCTCACTCACTTCTCTCCGGTTGACACAGATCCGGCCGGATACCTTCCGCTGGTGGTCGTCGGTGGCGATGGAGGAAGCCAACGCACGCCATCTTCTCTGACCTGGCGCCGGCGTGGGAGATCCTCCTCACCCTTGGTCCCTATCGTCGAGTTGGCAGATCCCGCCGCCTACCTCGCCACATCCCACCAACTGGAGGTATAATTTTTTTAGAATCAGCCTTGTTCTAATGGCCCAGCTCCCCATGTCGTTCCATCCCTTTTTTCATCAAGTTAGGATTGCTCCCCACGTCGCTGCATCCTTCATGTGGATATCCTTCTAGTATTACAAAGCTCCAGATGTAGCTAGCTCTGTCGGCTTGTCGAACACTCGAACACCACCTAATTTTTTTACTATTAGAGGAGAAAAGGTACCGCAGATACTGGCTGACAAACCGATCTCTTGGTTGGAAAGGAAAATAAAGATGTTGGCCTGACCGGTCTCTTGGTCAAAAAAGGACAGAAAGTGGGGGGTGTTGGGTCGACAATGCAACCGAGAATGAGCACGTCTAGATTTCTTGTGGTCCCATAGGAAAGGTCACTGACCAGAACAAAAATGCACAAATCCAGACATGCTTTGCATGTTTTCCGCACTCGGCAACACCTCTGCCTCACCACTTTATGCCTTGGTGGATGTAAAACGTGCTTGTGCCTCCGTTGTCGCTATGCCCTTACTACTGATGTTAATCTAACATCACAGGTAAAATCAAACAATTCCACTGTTAATATGATATCGCTGGTAAGTAATGCTGTTGTCAATCTATTACCATTGATAAAATGAATCGATGCCACCACCATTTTATGAAATGCTTCTGTCTTGCTTTGTTTCTCATAAAGAGTGTTTTGGGTCGTTACACTAAACTCTGACACCGGTAACATAGCTGCATCTCCATTGAACTGCAAAAATTTAATTGCACAATGGTTGGCACGACGATGTGTTTCCCCTTTTCGTATCACCCTTTGTTAGAATGATTGTTCCTGTTAACCGTGCACGTACGTACTGATCAACTGCTACTCCCAATCTGTCATCATAGAGTAATAATGCAATTGTTATGCATGTTAATGTAAGCCCCCGTTAATCTAGTACCAGTGTTGATTTGATGTGATGGCACTTCTTAGTTACACTTCTTAGTTAATGGCACTTCTTCATACTATCACTGTAATGCCATTGATAACATATGAGATGCTGCTGTTAATCATATGTCGCTGCAAAAAATGACTCTGCTTAAATAACCTTGTTACATATTTGTACAAATAGGGTTGTCTATCTCCATATGGTGTCTATTTGTGCAAACGGAAGCACAAACCTCAATTTTAGTGGAAACTGTTGTGAGATGACCTCACGGTGCTCCAGGGATTGCTACATTCATAACTACGTAGAATGACCAACGCAAGATGAAATAAGCTTATTCGTACATTGACTTGTTGTTTCGAAGTGTGGAATGAGGCTGTCATGTGTGGAGGAGCAAACAAGCATTCTAGTCACGTCGTCAATGCAAGATAAAAGAGACCGATCCATTGATGTCCTGGCCAGCGAGTAGGGGTCGTGCAAAAAGTGGTGCATTATTTTAATGGAACTGCACAAAATAGATATTGGTGTTAGTCGGACAAAATTTCTATAGCCACACGGAAGGAATTGCACTCATCGATTGCATAGAATTTCCTCCGTGCCATCATAGAAGATCCCAAGGTGGAAATCAACTAACCACCTATAAAATTATGCACAATCTTCCTCACGCAGGTCAGTATCCCCTTTGTCCAGATGACCGTGTTTTGTCATACCGAGCTATTGATATGTGCTACTGTTTTGCGACACCGTTTAAGTACAACACTTTCCTATCTTTCCACATCCAGGACAATGAAGATGAATTCAGTGGAACTACACAAAATGGTCTGATGTTGAGTGATCTCTATCGCCTCCTCTGTTTGCTGCAATGTGTCAGCGTAAATTGCAAGATGAGCCATCAAGCTAGCTATATGGAGTTGCCAATATGCTCAGAGTGCACACAACATTGAGCAGAAAGAAGCATGCCCAGGAAATTAATGCGTGCGTAGGGAAGCCCTTTGCTCAAAGAAGCATCGATCATTTTTTCTTTATTTCTACACCTTCTCACAGCTTTGTCTTGGTTATAGTCTTGTGTATCATTTAGATGTGTAAACATGCTGAATGTTGACTAGCGTGTCAACCTTTACAATCTATGTATATTGTGTGCATGTCATTTGACCCCTCATTTTGTCGCGCTACAACCAGTGTGAGTGTCTCCATCCAGTACACCATCCTCTAATTTGGTGGATGCCAAGCCGGCCCGAAAAGGAGCTATAACGTTTTTTCAAGTTGAAAAATGTTACCGATGAGGAGCCATAATTAAGCTAGAGGTGTCTCTTTTTTTGAATGGGCAATAAGCTGGATAGCTAGAGAGTGTCTCTAATGGGCTGCCTCTAGTGTTAAGGCCCTCAAGTATGAAACACGGGCAGCGGACTAGGCTGATACAAATGCCTATCCATCTTAAATCCCATTTGTTTTTGTTTTTTGCGAAGAAAAGCCCATATTTCTTGAAGAGGGGGTGATCCCAGAAAAAACCTCCTTCCACCTCGCTTCCACTTATACTGCAGCTCACTGGACTCTCCCGCTTCCGTCACCCCCCAATTCCCCCCGATCCACATCTTCCTCACTCGTAGAGGAAACCCCCGCTCACCTTCCACTGGTACACGTGATAGAGGCAAAGGTGTCCCGTCTTTCGATGATATGGTGGCTATCATTTTGGAGGAAGTCGACCTTGACGATCTGACTACGAACGTGCGAGGACGTCGCGCCTTAGAAATCGCTAAACCAACTCCGAGAGGTTATTGACCACGCCGGAGCATGATCAACCTGACCACGAAGGTCTATTTCCTGCAGGCAGACGAAGAACAAGCAAGAAACTAAGATTGCAATCTGGATGTTGCGAATATAAGAGGAAAGCTTTATTAATGAAGGTGGGTTCTGTGACGCCTTTGTCTGGTCGTTGAACACAAACGAAGTATGCGAAGTTGCAGCTATGGCGAACTTTAATCTAAACAAAACCCAAAGTCTAAACGATGCCCTAAGGGCTGTATATATGGAGGAGAGTATGAGGCCATTGCACGTCCAGGAAGATCCCAACCGAAGAAGTGGAGGCCTAGCCATTTCGCTTGTTGCGCTTTCAAACCCCCCATAACTGTTAATGGATCACAATCTTAAGATTATCTTCTGGAATGTGCGCGGCTTAAACTCCGGTGCTAAACGTACGACCGTCCGCAACGTGATCTCCGCTGCTGCCCCCCACCATTGCGTGCTTGCAAGAAACTAAACTTGCCCACATCTCAGACTCCATGGTCCTCGACACCCTCGGACCCTCTTTTGAGGACTTCTTCTACCTCCCGGCCTCTGGCACACGCGGTGGCGTGGTCCTCGCTTGGCACAGATCGCAAGTCTCCCTCTCTAACTCTCTGATTGGAGAACATCATATCACTGCCCTTGTTACCCCCATCGGCGGCAGCGGGCATTGGTGGCTCACCGGCGTGTATGGCCCCAGGACGAAGAGGCAAAGCTTGACTTCTTAGCCGGCCTCCACGATGTGCGTGATTCGCGCATCGGGCCTTGGCTCCTTGGCGGTGACTTCAACTTGATCACCTCGGCTGCCGACAAGAACACACCGAATCTGAGCAATCGCGTCATGAATCGATTCCGACATTTCATTGTTGATGAGGAGCTCCGCGACATGTACCTGCACGGGCGCTGGTACACTTGGTCTAGTGAGAGTGACACACCAACCCTCGTGCGCAAAAACAGGATCTTGTGTACATCCGGATGGGAGGTCGCACACCCACATTGCCTTCTACACTGCCTCTCCTCCGCAGCATCCGACCATTGCCCGTTGGTGGTGGATTGTGCTGCTCGCCACGCGGGGGCCGAAGCTAGACGGCTTCCATGACACGGTCTCGGATGCCTGGAACTCGACCCCCCCGGACATGGATCCCTTCCGGCGCATTATGGCCCGCCTCAAGGCCACCGCGCGGAACCTCCAATGTCAGAGTGCGCGCATGATCGGCGGTATCTCTCTACAACTGCAGGTCGCGCGCGAGCTGATTTCCCGCCTTGATGCCACGCAAGACTTCCGCCCACTTTCTCACATCGAGGTGTGGCTCAGGCGCAAGCTCAAATGCACATACTTGGGGTTGGCTTCCCTCGAGCGCTCCATCACTCGCCAGCGATCGCGCTTATCCTGGCTCCGTGACTCCCCGCTGTCCTACCTTAGGGTGCATGCCTGATAACCCACAAGTATAGGGGATCGCACCAGTTTTCGACGGTAGAGTATTCAACCCAAATTTTTTGATTCGACACAAGGGGAGCCAAAGAATATTCTCAAGTTATTAGCAGCTGAGTTTTCAATTCAACCACACCTGGAAACTTAATATCTGCAGCAAAGTATTTAGTAGCAAAGTAATATGATAATAGTGGTAACGGTAGCAAAAGTAATATTTTTGGTTTTATAGTGATTGTAACAGTAGCAACGGAAAAGTAAATAAGCGAAGAACAATATATGAAAAGCTCGTAGGCATTGGATCCGTGATTGATAATTATGTCTGATGCGATCAATCATGCAATAGTTATAACATAGGGTGACAGGGAACTAGCTCCAGTTCATCAATGTAATGTAGGCATGTATTCCAAATATAGTCATACATGCTTATGGAAAAGAACTTGCATGACATCTTTTGTCCTACCCTCCCATGGCAGTGGGGTCCTATTGGAAACTAAGGAATATTAAGGCATCCTTTTAATAGAGTACTGGACCAAAGCATTAACACATAGTGAATACATGAACTCCTCAAACTACGGTCATCACCGGTAATGGTCCTGATTATTGTCACTTCGGGGTTAACGGATCATAACACATAATAGGTGACTATAGACTTGCAAGATAGGATCAAGAACTCACATATATTCATGAAAACATAATAGGTTCAGATCTGAAATCATGGCTCTCGGGCCCTAGTGACAAGCATTAAGCATAGCAAAGTCATAGCAACATCAATCTCATCCGACCCATCACCGTCCAGCAAGCCTACGATGGAATTACTCACGCACGGCGGTGAGCATCATGAAATTGGTGATGGAGGAAGGTTGATGATGACGATGGCGACGGCTTCCCCTCTCCGGAGCCTCGAACGAACTCTAGATCAGCCCTCCCGAGAGAGTTTAGGGCTTGGTGGCGGCTCCGTATTGTAAATCACGATGAATCCTTCTCTCTTATTTTTTTCTCCCCGAAAGTGAATATATGGAGTTGGAGTTGAGGTCGGTGGAGCGTCAGGGGGCCCACGAGGCAGGGGGCGCGCCCAGGGGGGTAGGCGCGCCCCCACCCTCATGGACAGGGTGTGGGCCACCTGACATGGATTCTTCTTCCAGTATTTTTTATATATTCCAAAAATAATCTCCATTGATTTTTAGGTCATTCTGAGAACTTTTATTTCTGCACAAAAATAACACCATGGTAATTCTGCTGAAAACAGCATCAGTCCGGGTTAGTTCCATTCAAATCATGCAAGTTAGAGTCCAAAAGAAGGGCAAAAGTGTTTGGAAAAGTAGGTACGACAGAGACGTATCAACTCCCCCAAGATTAAACCTTTGCTTGTCCTAAAGCAATTCAGTTGATAAACTGAAAGTGATAAAGAAAAACTTTTACAAACTCTGTTTGCTCTTGTTGTTGTAAATACGTAGAGCTAGCATTCAGGTTTTCAGCAAAGATTATGAACTAACCATATTCACAATAACACTTAGGTCTCATGTTTACTCATATCAATGGCATAATCAACTAGCGAGCAATAATAATAAATCTCGGATGACAACACTTTCTCAAAACAATCATAATATGATATAACTAGATGTATCTTGCTAGCCCTTTCTGAGACCGCAAAACATAAATGCAGAGCACCTTTAAAGATCAAGGACTGACTAGACATTGTAATTCATGGTAAAAGAGATACAGTCAAGTTATACTCAATGTAAACTAACAGTAATGGATGCAAATGACAGCGGTGCTCTCCAACTGGTGCTTTTTAATAAGAGGGAGATGACTCAACATAAAAGTAAATGGATAGGCCCTTCGCAGAGGGAAGCATGGATTTGTAGAGGTGCCAGATCTCGGTTTTGAAATAGAGATGAATAATATTTTGAGCGGTATACCTTCATTTTCAACATAACAACTCATAGATCTCGATATCTTCCATGCTACACACATTATAGGCGGCTCCCAAGTAGAATGGTAAAGTTTATACTCCCCCACCACCAACAAGCATCAATCCATGGCTTGCCTGAAACAACAGGTGCCTCCAACTAACAACAATCCTGGGGGAGTTTTGTTTGCAATTATTTTGATTTGATTTGAGCATGGGACTAGGCATCCCAGTGACCAATCATTTTCTCGTGAATGAGGAGCGGAGTCCACTGCTCTTGAGAATAACCCACCTAGCATGGAGGATACAGACAGCCCTAGTTGATACATGAGCTATTCGAGCATACAAAATAGAATATTTATTTGAAGGTTTAGAGTTTGGCACATACAAATTTACTTGGAATGGCAGGTAGATACCGTATATTGGTAGGTATGGTGGACTCATGTGGCAAAACTTTGGGGGTTTATGGAATTGGATGCACAAGCAATATTCCCGCTTAGTACAAGTGAAGGCTAGAAAAAGACTGGGAAGCGACTAGCTAGAGAGCGACAACAGTCATGAACATGCATTAAAATTAATCAACACCGAATGCAAGCATGAGTAGGATATAATGCACCATGAACATAAATATTGTAGAGGCTATGTTGATTTTGTTTCAACTACATGCGTGAACATGTGCCAAGTCAAGCCACTCGAATCGTTCAAAGGAGGATACCACCCTATCATACCACATCACAACCATTTTAATAGCATGTTGGCACACAAGGTAAACCATTATAAACTCCTAGCAAATTAAGCATGGCATAAACAACTATAATCTCTAACATTTACATCATGGTCTTCTCCTCTCGACCCCCAAAGGAAAGAAAAGAAACAAAACTATTTACACGGGAAAGCTCCCAACAAGTAAAAGAAGAACGAGAAATGTTTTTGGGTTTTATTTTTAGTTACTACTACTACAGGCATGAAAAGTAAACTAACTAAAAGCTACAACTATTTTTTTGTATTTCTTAAGGTTTTTCAAACACACAAGAAGAAAGCGAGAAAATGAAAATAAACTAGCATGGATGATACAATGAAAAAGTATGAGCACCGACAAATGGCATGACTGTGTGGACATAAATGTAATGTCGATGAGAGATACGTACTCCCACAAGCTTAGGCTTTTGGCCTAAGTTGGTCTATACCCATGGATCAAAGTTGTAGCTGGGATGCGAGCTGGCTCCGCCCTCCTCTCGTACTCGGTCACCTCCTCCCTGGTTATAACATATCTCCCTTTTGCCTGAAAGTCAAAGAAAGTAGGAGCAGGGAGAGCGACGTGATAGGTGCGTCGTCTGTCAAAGATTAGTCGGTACTGGAGGAACTGATTGTTCCTCTCAACAAACTGATGACGAACCATGGCATTATAATCTAAATAAGCAGGAGGCAACTCAATATCAACTCCACGTATGGGTATATCAAGAAAATTAGCTAAACGAGTTGCATAAATTCCACCAAAGAAATCTCTGTCAATACTATTATTATGCAACCTACGTGCAACAATGGCCCCCCAAGTTATATTGTCTATCTCCTAATACATCACTCTTGGGAACACTAAGATCAGGAACACACATGTGACACGCTTCATCCTTACCATTTATGCATCTACCTATAAAGAGAGCAAAATAATGTATGGCAGGAAAATGAATGCTCCCTATGGTAGCTTGTGTGATTTCCCTAGTTTCCCCCACAGTTATACTAGCGAGAAAGTCTTTATATTCAGATTTGCGAGGTTCGCTAACATTACCACACTGTGGGAGTTTACAAGCAGTGTTAAAATCTTCTAAGTCCATGGTATAAGATTTATCATAAAGATCAAATAGGACAGTTTGAGAATTGCGTGATGATGTAAATTTAAACCTTCTCACAAATGAATTAGTTAAATAGAGGTACTGATGGCACTTATCTTCCATGAAGCTCTCAAGATCGGTGTTATGCACATATGCTTCAATATCCTCCTTAATTCCTAACCGAACCATGAAGTCCTCTGACGGCCATTCATAAGGCCGCACTTGAGCATCTCTTGGTAGTTCATTGTCCGGCTCTTGTATTGCGGGCCTTGGGCCTTGCTTCCTTGAGGAACCACCTTGGTACATTTTCCTAAACATATTTTTTCCTCTGAAAAATTTCTAAAATTGTTAGTAACTTAAAATAGAAGTGAACCAAACTCAACAAGATTGATAGCAACTACTCCTACAAGTACCTAGAGGCTATATCATGCTTTAAAACTACTTTTGACCATATAAATTTGACATGCAAGCTCAAGAACAAGGTCACCTAAGCAGAAAAAATTTGCAATGAATAAAGCACTAGAACAAAAACTAATTGGACCATTGGAGGAGTCATATACCAAAGAACAATCCCCCAAAGCAGTTTTGTGAGAGGAGCTTTGAGCAAGGAGATCGAAAATGGCAGCAAGATGAGCAAGAACTCGGGTTTGAGCTGGCTAGTGATTTTTTGGGAGGAAGGAGTGTGTGGTGGCTGGAATAAGTGGAGGGGACCCACGTGGGGTCCTCGAAGCAGGGGGCGCGCTCTCCACCCTCGTGGGCACATGGCTGCTCCCCCTGCTGTGTTCTCAGTGCCTAAAATCCTTAAATATTCTAGAAAAAATCATATTTCATTTTCAGGGCATTTGGAGAACTTTTATTTTTGGGGTATTTTTTATTGCATGGATAATTCAGAAAACAGACAGAAAATAGTATTTTTGCTTTATTTAATATAAATATCAGAAAGTAAAAAGAGGGTACAGAGAGTTGTGTTTTCTAACTTCATCCATCTCATGCTCATCAAAAGGAATACACTAACAAGGTTGATTAGGTCTTGTTAACAAACTCATTTCGAATAACGTGAAACCGGAGAAATTTCGAATAACACTAGGTTACCTCTAAGGGGATATGCACATCCCCAATAATAAGAATATCATATTTCTTCTTGACAGTAGGAAGAGGAAATTCAAAACCTCCAATAGTGATTGTTGAAATTTTTCCAATAGAATTGATGCTGTGGACTTGAGGTTGTTTCCTTGGAAAGTGTACCATATGCTCATTACCATTAACATGAAAGGTGACATTGCCTTTGTTGCAATCAACAACAGCCCCTGCAGTATTCAAAAAGGGTCATAAGAATAATAGACATACTATCGTCCTCGGGAATATCAAGAATAACAAAGTCCGTTAAAATAGTAACGTTTGCAACCACAACAGGCACATCCTCACAAATATCGACATGTATACCAGTTGATTTATCAGCCATTTGCAAGGATATTTCAGTAGGTGGCAACTTATTCAAATCAAGTCTATGATATAAAGAGAGAGGCATAACACTAACACCAGCTCCAAGGTCACATAAAATAGTTTTAACGTAGTTTCTTTTAATGGAGCATGGTATAGTTGGTACCCCTGGATCTCCAAGTTTCTTTGGTATTCCACCCTTAAAAGTGTAATTAGCAAGCATAGTGGAAATTTCAGCTTCTGGTATCTTTCTTTTATTAGTAACAATATCTTTCATGTACTTAGCATAAGGAATCATTTTAAGCATATCAGTCAAATGCATACGCAAAATGATAGGTCTAATCATTTCAGCAAAGCGCTCAAAATCCTCATCATCCTTTTTCTTGGATGGTTTAGGAGGAAAGGGCATGGGTTTCTGAACCCATGGTTCTCTTTCTTTACCGTGCTTCCTAGCAACAAAGTCTCTCTTATCATAACATTGATTCTTTGATTGTGGGTTATCAAGATTAACAACAGGTTCAATATCTACATCATTGTGATTGCTAGGTTGAGCATCAACATGAACATCATCATTGACATTATTACTATGTTCATGTTCATTACCAGATTGTGTTTCAGCATCAGAAATAGAAATATCGTTGGGATTCTCAGGTGTGTCAACAATAGGTTCACTAGAAGCATGCAAAGCCCTATAATTTTTCTTTTTCTTCCTCTTAGAAGGACTAGGTGCATCAATATTAATTCTCTAAGAATCTTGCTCCATTCTCTTAGGATGGCCCTCAGGATACAAAGGTTCCTGAGTCATTTTACCACATCTAGTCATAACTCTAACAGCATTATCATTTTTCTTATTGTTTAATTCATTGAGCAAATTATTCTGAGCCTTAAGTACTTGTTCTACTTGAGTGGTAACCATAGAAGCATGTTTACTAATAAGTTTAAGTTCACCTTTAACTCTAGACATATAATCACTCAAGTGTTCAAGCATATCAGCATTGTATTTCAATTGTCTACCAACATAAGCGTTGAAGTTTTCTTGTTTAACAATAAAATTATCAAACTCATCCAAGCACGGGCTAGCAAACTTAGTAAATGGGATTTCACATTTATCAAATCTATAGAGAGAATTTACCTTTACTACCTATGTCGGGTTATCAAGACCATGTATTTCTTCACTAAGTGGTAAATTCTTAACATCTTCAGCTTTAATACCTTTTTCTTTCATAGATTTCTTTGCCTCTTGCATATCTTCAGGACTGAGAAATAGAATACCCCTTTTCTTCAGAGTTGGCTTAGGAGTTGGTTCAGGAAGTGTCCAATTATTTTCATTAGTCAACATTTTATTCAATAGCAATTCAGCTTGATCAACAGTTCTTTCCCTAAAAATACAACCAGCACAACTATCGAGGTAGTCTCTAGAAGCATCGGTTAGTCCATTATAAAAGATATGAAGTATTTCATTTTTCTTGAGAGGATGATCAGGCAAAGCATTAAGTAATCGGAGAAGCCTCCCCCAAGCTTGTGGGAGACTCTCTTCTTCAATTTGCACAAAGTTATATATTTCCCTTAAGGCAACTTGTTTCTTATGGGCGGGGAAATCTTTAGCAGAGAAGTAATAAATCATATCCTGGGGACTATGTACACAACCAGGATCAAGAAAATTAAACCATGTTTTAGCATCACCCTTTAATGAGAACAGAAATAACTTAAGGATATAATAATAGCAAGTTTTCTCATCATTAGTGAATAGGGTGGCTATATCATCATTAGTAAGATGTGCCACAACAGTTTCTGATTCATAGGCATAGAAAGGATCAGATTCAACCAAAGTAATTATCTAAGGATTAACAGAGAAATCATAATCCTTATCAGTAATAAAGATAGGTGAAGTGGCAAAAGCAGGGTCATATTTCATTCTAGCATTCAAGGACTTTTCTTTAAGATTAGCTAATAATTTTTTAATATCAGAGCTATCATTGCAAGCAAGAAAGTCTCTAGCAGTTTCTTCATCCATAACATAACCATCAGGAACAACAGGCAATTCATATCTAGGGGGAGAATCTTCATGATCACTTTCATCAATATTATCAGTTTAAATAATTTCATTCTCTCTAGCCCTAACAAGTTGTTCATCAAGAAATTCACCTAGTGGCACAGTAGTATCAAGCATAGAAGTAGTTTCATCATAAATATCATGCAAAGTAGAAGTGGCATCATCAATAACATGCGACCTATCAGAATCAATAGCATGTGTAGGTGTCGCAAGTTTACTCAAAACAGAAGGTGAATCAAGTGCAGAGCTAGATGGCAATTCCTTACATCCCCTCGTAGTTGAGGGAAAAATCTTGGTTCTTTATAGTGATAAGCAGATGTAAATCCCAAGTAACTCGAAGAATAGAGCTATGTTCCCCGGCAATGGCACCAGAAAATAGTCTTGATAACCCACAAGTATAGGGGATCGCAATAGTTTTCGAGGGTAGAGTACTCAACCCAAATTTATTGATTCGACACAAGGGGAGCCAAAGAATATTCTCAAGTATTAGCAGCTGAGTTGTCAATTCAACCACGCTTGGAAACTTAATATCTGTAACAAAGTATTTAGTAGCAAGGTAATATGATAATAGTGGTAACGGTAGCAAAAGTAATATTTTTGGTTTTATAGTGATTGTAATAGTAGCAACGGAAAAGTAAATAAGCGAAGAACAATATATGAAAAGCTCGTAGGCATTGGATCAGTGATGGATAATTATGTCGGATGTGATCAATCATGCAATAGTTATAACCCGAATATAGTCATACATGCTTATGGAAAAGAACTTGCATGACATCTTTTGTCCTACCCTCCCGTGGCAGCGGGGTCCTATTGGAAACTAAGGGATATTAAGGCATCCTTTTAATAGAGTACCGGACCAAAGCATTAACACATAGTGAATACATGGACTCCTCAAACTACGAACATCACTGGTAATGGTCCCGATTATTGTCACTTCGGGGTTAACGGATCATAACATATAATAGGTGACTATAGACTTGCTAGATAGGATCAAGAACTCACATATATTCATGAAAACATAATAGGTTCAGATCTGAAATCATGGCACTCGGGCCCTAGTGACAGGCATTAAGCATAGCAAAGTCATAGCAACTTCAATCTCAGAACATAGTGGATACTAGGGATCAAACCCTAACAAAACTAACTCGATTACATGATAAATCTCATCCTACCCATCACCGTCCAGCAAGCCTAGGATGGAATTACTCACACATGGTGGTGAGCATCATGAAATTGGTGATGGAGGAAGGTTGATGATGATGATGGTGACGTATTCCCGTCTCCGGAGCCCCAAACGGACTCTAGATGAGCCCTCCTAAGAAAGTTTAGGGCTTGGCGGCGGCTCCGTATCGTAAATCACGATGAATCCTTCTCTCTGATTTTTTCTCCCGGAAAGTGAATATATGGAGTTGGAGTTGAGGTCGGTGGAGCATCAGGGGGCCCATGAGGCAGGGGGCGCGCCCCCACCCTCGTGGACAGGGTGTGGGCCCCCTGACATGGATTATTCTTCCAGTATTTTTTATATATTCCAAAAATAATCTCCGTTGATTTTCAGGTCATTCCGAGAACTTTTATTTCTGCACAAAAATAACGCCATGGTAATTCTGCTGAAAACAGCGTCAGTCCGGGTTAGTTCCATTCAAAACACGCAAGTTAGAGTCCAAAACAAGGACAAAAGTGCTTGGAAAAGTAGATACGACGGAGACGTATCAATGCCTCACGCCGGAAAGAGCGGAACCTCATCTCCTCCCTCCAAGTGGACGACCACTCCATCTCCGAGCATGCCCATATGGCTGAAGCCGCCTACAACCACTTTGCCAATGTCCTTGGCTCCTCCGAAGAGCGCGCCTTCTCCCTGAACCAGTCGCTCTTACGCATGGAATCATTTGATCTAACCGACTTGGAGATGCCTTTCACCGAGGACGAGATTTGCAAGGCCATCAAATGCCTTCCAACCGGAAAGGCTCCCGGCCCGGATGGGTTCATGACCGAATTCCTTCTTGCTTGCTGGGATATTATCAAGCACAATATTTGCGAGGCATATGACAAGCTATACACCGCCAACGGGTGAGGTTTTCAAAAGCTCAATGAAGCGCTCCTCATTCTTCTACCCAAGCGCCCGGACGTCGCTGCCTTATCGGACTACCGCCCCATTAGCCTCATCCACCTCATTGCAAAGCTCTTTGCAAACGTGTTGTCTCTTCGGCTGGCACCTCGTCTTGGGGCCATGGTCTCGACCAACCAAAGCGCCTTTATCGCCGGCCGGTGTATTCACGACAACTTCCTGCTCATCCAGCAGACGGTGCGCCTCCTCCACAACCTCAAGGTCCCCCGCATGCTTATCAAGCTTGACATTGCGCGGGCCTTCGACAACGTATCTTGGACCTTTCTCCTCGAAACCCTACAACACCTTGGCTTTGGCCAATGTTGGCGTGACTTGATATCGATCCTTCTATCCACCGCCTCCACCCGCGTCATGATCAACGGCCACCCGGCCCCCCCCATCGACCACGCTTGTGGCCTTCGCCAGGGCGACCCGGTTTCTCCGATGCTCTTCACTATCGTCATCGACGTTCTTAACTCCATGCTCGTCCATGCCGTCGAGCTTGGCCTCATCCAGCGGCTTACTACGAGACACGCGGCCTCGAGCATCTCTCTTTATGCCAATGACATCGTCATCTTCTGCCGACCGGACCACCATGATGTTTCTGCTGTCCGCGAGCTTCTACGTGTATTTGGGGTGGCCTCCGGGCTCCGCACCAACTACAGCAAGTGCTCGGCTACTCCCATCCAGTGCAATGACAAGGACATGGCGACCATTGCTTCCGAGATGCAATGCCCGATGAAGCAGTTCCCTATCCAGTACTTGGACTCCCTTTGTCCATCCGCAAGCCTTCTACCGTGAGCCTCATGCCGATTATCCACAAGCTGGAGCGGAAGCTTTCCACTTGGCGCGCCTCCCTCCTCTCCCGAGGAGATCGGCTCGCTCTCGTCCGGCACGTCCTATGTGCCATCCCCACGCACTTCGTCACCGCCATAGCCTTCAACCCCTCCATCCTCAAGCAAAACAACCGGATCATTCGTGGGTTTCTTTGGGCTAGAAGCACCGATGCCAAAGGCGGCCAATGCTTGGTCACCTGGCAAAGGGTGTGCCGCCCGCTTTCCCTCGGTGGCCTCGGTGTCCGTGACCTTCAGCGCACCGGCATCGCACTCAGAACCCGCTGGCTATGGCTCAAGTACACAGATATGTTGCGCCCATGGAGCCACCTGCACATCCCTCATGACCCCGCCGTCTCGGCCATATTCCGTGCGTCTACCACTTGGACACTCGGCGACGAATGCACGTGTAGGTTTTGGGGTGACCACTGTATCAATGGTAGATCAGTCGCCAAGATCACCCCGCTCGTCCTTGCTCTTGTTTCTCGGCGACGACGCAAGACCCGCATGGTGCATGACAGCCTCCTCCAGCGCTCTTGGGTCCGGGACATCCAGGGTGCCCTGGGCCCCGCTGCTCTCATCCAGTACGTCAACCTCTAGCGCTGCGTGCGACAGGTCTGTCTTTTTGACTCCCCCGGCTCCCTCCAATGGCGCTGGACCTCTTCTGCCACCTACTCGGCCAGCTCTTGTTACCAGGCGCTTTTCCTCAGCGCCTGCCAGGACCCTCGCTGGCGGCTCACATGGAAGCCATGGGCTCCCCTCCGCATAAAATTCTTCATGTGTCTTGCCTTGCAAGACAGATGCTGGACGGCCGGACGACTCGCCCGACATGGCCTCCCACACGAGGACTCATGCACCTTCTGTGATCAGGAAGAAGAGACGATGTGACATATCCTGGTGGGCTGCTCCTTCTCCTGCCAAATATGGCACGATGTCCTTGGGTGGGTTCGCTCAACCACCGACATTCCGAGCAGCGATGCTGACTTCTTCACCTGGTGGGAGACGTCCTGCAACCGCTCACCATTCCCCACGCACAAAGGTTTGTCCTCCCTTATCATCCTCACGGCCTGGTGGCTTTGGAAGCACTAGAACGCTTGCATCTTCGACGGCGAGCATCCCTCCATCATCCGGCTTTCCGACATCATTCGAGACAAAGCGCGCATGTGGGCCAAGGCTGGCGCCAACGGACTGGACAACTTCATTCCCGAGAGATAGCACTATAAGTTTCTGGGGCTGAGCAACCCCATGTTTGTTCTGCTCCTGGCTCACTTCCATGCCTTCCTGTGTACATGGCTTAGCGAGCTCTTGTAATCCCATGTTGTACAAACTCTTCTCCTATCAATGAAAAGATACGCATCCTCTGCGCATTCACGAAAAAAATATGGAGGAGAAAGGGGGTAATTTCGTGGCCCTTGGAGGAGGGGTCCAAAACCAACCCTAACTCTTGTTTCCCCACACAAACGGACTCTAAAAACAACCTATAATCAAGTATTTCAAAATTACATGGGCCTGGCCCAGAAATAAGCTGACGCAGCATCTAGAATAGCCTCTGGACGAAATTTATGAAGTGGAATCTTGTATATTTCGTCCAAGGCTTCATGCACTCATTATGGTGACTTCAAAGTCCTGGAATCATCACTTGTAACTCCGTTCTTGTTCCCCTTGCGCACGCCATCATCTCCGTGCTTGAACTTGCTCCAAGGTTCATCTTTCTTGTCCAAGCTAGGCCCTTCATTTGTGAGCCAAACAAATGTGTCCAATTTAGGAAGCATCATATTCTCATGAACGTTACAATCGTTACCAAGAAACGAAAGTACCTGGTAATTTAATAGGCGTGCGCGAGCTCTAGTAATTGGTCCAGTATGTATATGTAACACCCCGAGACCGTTGTGCCTGGTGTCTTCTAGTTATTCGCTGTTGTTGCCTTGTCATTGCTTGCGTGTCATGCATCTCATATCATGTCATCATGTGCATTGCATCATCATGTTTGACAAACTTGCATTCGCCCGGGTTCTCCTCGTTCCGTTCGTTATCCGTTCCGAGCCCAGACACACTTGCACGCGCCCGCGGCATGTCCGAAATAGTATTTTATAAGTGGCCGGAAAATGTTCTCGGAATGGGATGAAAGTTGGCGTGCGGTGTTTTTTATGTTGTAGGTAGGCCGCCTGTCAATTTTCGTCGCATTCGGAGTTCGTTTGACGCCCCAACGTATAACTATAGCGGCATTATAGCCGGTCTAACGTCGGACATTTTCTGTCTTCGGAAACAGTCGCCGGGCCTTTCTCTCTTCTCTTGTCTCAGCCTGAGGCCTTCTGCACAGTCCACTACCTACCGCCAGGCCCAACCTAACCTCTCCCGTCAGCCCGTGGCCCTCCTCACGCACACGTCCGAAAGTTGTCCCGAACCCGACCCGGAGTGTCGCCACCATTGTGTCCAGATCATCCCCAAACATCTACAAAACGTCTCCGTTTTCTTATTTGGGCTCCCTAACTATCTTTTCCGTCCGCCCGATTACGATCGGAGGGACGAGATAGCCCCTAGTCAAACCCACCCACTATATATAACTAGTCTAACCCTAGACCAGATCCCAAATTTCTAGGGATCCATCCCACCGCCGCCACTCTCTTCCTCGGGTTCCACACCGAACCAGTAGTTTTCTCCCTGATCCAAAATTCCTCTCTCTTTCAAACACCAGCCCCCTCCTCCCGATCCAAGGCGCCCTCTCCCCTCAGCCCCGCAGCAACTCGCTGGAGCTCCTCTCCAGCACATCGGCGACCCTGACCATGCCAGGCCATCCCCATCGCCCCTACCCTTCCTCCTTCTCGTTCCCTTCTCCCTCTCACTCCCTCCACCTCTCTGTTTTCTCTCACAGGGAGAACACGATGCGTCGGCCTCCATGGATTTCGCACCGGAGTCCCCGACCGCGCCTCGTCCTGGATGCAGGAGCACGAGCTCCCTCCTCCTCGTTGCATGCATCGCTCGCCGAGCCGCAAGCCCCTGCGTCGCCTGGATCACCTGCGACCTCGGGTCGCCCCTGCTTCGTCCTTGCCGTTGTTGGAGCTCCGGCCGCTGCCGCCATGGCCTCCAGCTCCACCCATGCGCCTGTCTCGCGAACTGCAGCGCCGCCCCGTCTCTAGCGAGATTGGACGTTCCCCGCCCGGATCCACCGCCTGCTGCCGTCCTGGACCTCACGTCAACTGGATCCCGCGTCGCCGCTTCCTTCCTCCTACGGCTGCGTTTTCTTCTCGAGGGAGACGAGCACCCCGACCTGAAGCCGCGTCCCTGCCTCGCGTTGACCTTGCCTTGCCTCCGCTCGATCTGGCTTGCGAGGCCCAGCACGCCCCTTCGCGGCCTGCCCAGCCTGCCGGCCTCTCTCCGCTCCACCGAACGGGCCAAGCCCAAGGGTGAGCCTCACTGCTACGCCCCCTCCCACTGATGGGCCAACCAGATTCGGCCCGATGTATATTTTTTCTTCTATGAAAGAATTTCGCTATTTACAGAAAAACTGCACATTTACAGATTACCCCTTGCTGTTCACACATTTAATAACTAATTAACCGTGCATCCAATTAAAACATGTCATATAGGTAACTTGACTAGAATTTCATCTAGTTTAATAATTTGCAACTTTCATCTATGTTTAAAATGTTGTTTGTTTAAATTTGCTTAAATAACATGCTAAAATGTTTTAATTCATAACTAAATAATCGTAGCTCCGAATTAAATAAACTTTATATGTAAATGGGGTAGAAAAATGCCTAGTTTAACATGGTGTACTTGTTTTGCATGCTTAACAACTCTAAAATTATGTTTAAGGCAGAACAGTACAAACCTAATATATGCATATGGGGATTTACCGGAATTGTGGTTCGTTGTTTCCGGCCTAATTTAAACTTGACTAGATAGTTAGTTTAACTTTGCTTCACCCTCTTGCCATGCTAACAACATTTAATCTTGATGGGTACATAAACGAGAGACAACTAAATAAGTCATGTGGTGTTTTCTTCAATGTGTAACTCCGCTGCATAATGAGCTCCACTTAACTTGTAGTGTTGTTTGAGCACTTTGCCATGCCACGCTTCATTAAACCGGACATGCATCATACTTGTTGTGCATCATGCCATGTTGTTGTAGTGGTTGTTGACTATGTTGTGTGCTTCTTTCCGGTGTTGCTTCTTCGGGTTGGTTCCGATAACGTCGCGTTTGTGAGGAACCGTTCGACTACGTCCGTTTATCTTCTTCATGGACTCGTTCTTCTTCCTTGCGGGATTTCAGGCAAGATGACCATACCCTCAAAATCACTTCTATATTTGCTTGCTAGATGCTCGCTCTTTTGCTATGCCTATGCTGCCATACCTGCCACTTGCTTATCATGCCTCCTATATTGTTGAACCAAGCCTCTAACCCACCTTGTCCTAGCAAACCGTTGTTTGGCTATGTTACCGCTTGCTCAGCCCCTCTTATAGCGTTGTTAGTTGCAGGTGAAGATTGAAGTTTGTTCCTTGTTGGAACATGTTCACTTGTTGGGATATCACAATATCTCTTATTTAATTAATGCATCTATATACTTGGTAAAGGGTGGAAGGCTCGGCCTTTTGCCTAGTGTTTTGTTCCACTCTTGCCGCCCTAGTTTCTGTCATATCGGTGTTATGTTCCTGGATTTTGCTTTCCTTACGCGGTTGGGCTATAATGGGAACCCCTTGACAGTTCGCCTTGAATAAAACTCTTCCAGCAATGCCCAACATTGGTTTTTACCATTCGCCACGTAGCCTCTTTTTCCCTTGGGTTCCGCGGACTCAAGGGTCATCTTTATTTAAACCCCCAGGCCAGTGCTCCTCTGAGTGTTGGTCCAACCTGTCAGCCGCCAGTGGCCACCAGGGGCAACTCTGGGCTGGCCTACCGGAAGTTTAGCAATCTGAGTGTGCCCTGAGAACGAGATATGTGCAGCTCCTATCGGGATTTGTCGGCACATTCGGGCGGTGTTGCTGGATTTGTTTTAACTTGTCGAAGTTGTCTTATAGAATCGGGATACCGAGTCTGATCGGAATGTCTCGGGAGAAGGTTTATGCTTCGTTGACCGTGAGAGCTTGTGATGGGCTAAGTTGGGACACCCCTGCAGGGATTTGAACTTTCGAAAGCCGTGCGCGCGGTTATGGGCAGATGGGAATTTGTTAACGTCCAGTTGTAGAAAACCTGAAGTTGACCTTAATTAAAATACATCAACCACGTGTGTAACCGTGATGGTCTCTTTCAGGTGGAGTCCGGGAAGTGAACACGGTTGTTGGAGTTATGCTTGACGTAGGTTGTTCTAGGATCACTTCTTGATCATAGTTGTTCGACCGTGCTTTTGCCTTCTCTTCTCGCTCTCATTTGCGTTTGTTAGCCACCATATATGCTAGTCGCTTGCTGCAGCTCCACCTCATACCTTTACCTTACCCATAAGCTTAAATAGTCTTGATCGCGAGGGTGCGAGATCGCAGAGTCCTCGTGGCTCATAGATACTTCCAAAACCAGCTTGCAGGTGCCGATGAGTCCGTGCAGATGACGCAACGAAGCTCAGGAGGAGCTCGATGAAGATCTTGTCCTTTGTGTTGTGTCATTCTAGTTGATTAGTAGTGGGCCCGGTTGGGACGATCGGGGATCTGTGTAGTATTTGGGGTAGTCTTCTTTTATTTTGGGTTCCGTAGTCGGACCTTGATTGTATCTGGTTGATGTATTACTTTGTTCATGTATTGTGTGGAGTGGCGATTGTAAGACAACTATGTATCTCTTTCCCTTATGTATTACATGGGTTGTGTGAAGATTACCTCACTTGCGACATTGCTTTCAATGCGGTTATGCCTCTAAGTCGTGCTTCGACAAGTGAGAGATATAGCCGCATCGAGGGCGTTACAAGTTGGTAATCAGAGCCTTCCCCGACCTTAGGAGCCCCATTGTTTGATCGAATTAGCTGACGAGTTGAGTCTAGAAAAAATGTTTTGAGTCATTTAGGAATTATATATCGAAGAGTTAGGAATTCTTTTTACTCCTCAGTCCCTTCATCGCTCTGGTAAGGCATCCTGACATAGAGTTTTGACTCTTCTCTTCTCAAATTTCACAAAAAAAAATTTAGGATCACGCGGGTATCTTGGAATCGTTCCGATGTTTTTGTGACGAGAACATTGTTCTTGGTGCCTCCTGTCATTTAGGGGTTGTGGCAGTGTCTCGGGGAGTTGAGCTCCGAGGTGTTGTCGTCACAATTTTATCGTTGCAATTCTGGAATACCTGAGTTTTAGTTCGCCGACATCGAAAATCTCTTTTATGCAGTTGTTGGTGAGATAACCTCAACGCCACCCAGTACTGGGGCGGGAGTTCGGGAGTATTTCCATAACTCGTATAACGGATGCTTTTCGAAGGTTGAGGTAGAGGATTTCCGAAGGTTTCTTGGTTATGTGTTGAAGGATGGATACAGCTGGATGTAGGATTTGTTAGTTTGGGTGAGTTATTATGCTTCCCCTGTATCCCCAACACCTGATTGCATAACCGGAAAGTTTTGGGAGTTTCATAAGTGGGAATTCAAGTAGCTCTTAGGATATCTTTCCGACAAATGTATGATATGAAATTGGGGTTCGACGTCTAGTGGTCCGCCTATTCACGGTTGGTTTTACAGTGGTCTCGTTGTGTCTTAAAGAGTCCTTGGCTATGCCGACTCGGGGACGCTTCATATGTCATGTGCACTGCCTTGTACATGATGGTGCTGTACGATCGAGCCCGTGTAGGCCCCACCACAAAAACTTCGGATGAAATATCTATCATATGTTTGTTCCCGCTTATTCCGCAAGCCAATCCTTCGTTTTTGTTTGGAGTTGTGGTATTCGAGTTTCTTCGAAGTCAAATGTTGATTCCATACTTTCCCTAAGCCGTGGTCTCATACTCCGATGTGAATACTAATCCTTCTCGATCATCGAGTCTGTCATGTCAATCCTTTTCAACCGGTGTGTTTCTCTTCAAGTGGATCCAATCTTTTCAACATCCGCAAGATCAACTCAAGTCCTCTCAACGGTGTTCATTTCATTCGTCCCAAGCTGCCTTTGTTTTCCCACCCTCCCACCCTTTTTCTTCGAGGACTCCAATTTCTTAATCAAGTATCCATTTTACTGATGTGAAGTCTCTCCATTCTTTTCAATCAATATCCTTATCTGGTGATTCTCATGAAGATTCTAATGGAGCTCCAAGTTCGTCATTCTTCATTCTTTTCTTCTCCGGTGGTTTCAATACAAGCTTTTGGTGTTGATCATATCCCTTCCTCGTTTCAGAAGTTTTATCATACCGGTGCTCATCATATTCATTCATTTCTCGCTATTCAATTATTTCGAAGTGCTGAAGATATCTCGGAAGGCTCGTCTTTTCCTTCAAGATCCGTTCAAACCTAATCCGAGGTTGTTATCTCTTTCAAGACATTTTAATTCAACCGGGGAAACCTCTCTTTTAAATCTTTTCAACGGTGTTTTCTTTTGAGTGGGCCCATAACCCACAGGTCTTTTTCCAGGATCTTACCTGACTCTTCTAATTTTCCCGGAGCTATCCTAAATTCTTTTTGAAGTTTGACGTAAGAATGAATCATCATCAGTCAAATGTCTTTCCCCAAGATCTTTCAAACTCTTTTCATTGTTGGCTTAACCTCTTCGCTTTCATTCTCCCGGGGTCACTCATCAATTATCATGGTGGTGTTTCTCGTCATCATTCTCGGATTTTGAAGACCGAAGAAGATTTTTCTCTCAATCCGGCTACATTCTCTTCAAGATTCGTGATTCTAGCTTGTTGTCATCCCCTCATAATTGTTTTGATTATGAGAATTCTTTTCACCCATCTAGAGTAATTCAGGAGTCTTTTCAGTTTGTTTATTTGAAGCCCATCATTTCAGAAGACTTATTCATTCTCAGCCTTCAGCTATCATTCTCCAAATCTTACCGGTGCATCATTCAATATCCTCTAATCAGCTCGTGATCTCTTCATTCTCATGTATCTAAATTCTCTCAAGTATCCTCGTTCATTTCATAATTCTTCCCGGTGTTCCTTTATCTTTCCTTCGGTCATTTTAATTCTAACGGTGGTTCCTGCAAGATTCCTCTTCTTTCGTTATCATATCAATTCATTTGTTGTTTCGATTCCACCAGTGTTTCGTTGAAGGCATTCTCTAGTTGGCGCGATATCTATCTTAATCCTTTCTTCGAGAATAAGTAGTATGCCAAATCCGTTGCTTGTCATCAATCTAAATTGGTGAAGGATAAGCATAATGTAATTCTTATTCTTCTTTCATCCAAGTGATTAATTCCCTATTCTGGAGGTTCACCAAATTCTCGGTCTCTATTGTTTCATCTTTTCTTTTCCGGAGTTCCAAGCTCTCTCAAATATATCGTCGCGAAGGTCCATCTAATCATTGCAAGGTTTCACCTTGTGTTTTCATCTTCTCTTTCTTTTTCGTTATCCTTTTGTTACCGGAGTTCTTCATGAAGGTTCTACATGATGGTTCATAAAGGATTTAATTCCTTCCCGAAGTTTTCATCGAGATTCATTTCTAGGGAGCTCAAGCTTTCTTCATTTTGCAATCCCGAGTGCAATTTCTTTCTACCATATCTTTGGAGGTGGTATTATGTTATTCTTGATAATTTGAGTTCATGTTTCATGATTCACATGTTATTAAGAATGAGGTATTTTAAATCCATAAATCTCCTCATTCGAGTTATCTTGGGTTATATTTCACCTAAAGCTTTCCCTAAGGATTGTTGCTATCTATGGTGCTTATAAATGATCCAATTTCTTCATTTATCCTTTCCGGTGCGACATACTTTCTCGTCAATTTGTTCATATAAATCCAATTCTTTTCCCGTGAGTGGCAGGTTGTCACCTCATAATTTGAGATGTATTCCATAAGACCATATCAAGTTTATCCTTTTCATTGTTGGTTTTCCAACAATTCCGTTCTAGATTTTGGTGTCAGCGTGCTCCCTCAAGATCGTGTTTCCCTTCGTTCACTCCATTCCATTCTTACTTTTGTTCCGGAGGCATTGTGATGTTGCTATCTTCAACCCTTCTTTTGTTCTTGTCAGGACCTTGTCCTTGTCATGCTTATCCTTTTAACCGGAGTGTTGTGCCCCTTTGCTCAAGCTCTTTCATTTTTCAAGTCATTCATCTCCTTTCAACCGAAATGCTACTCGAATCGGTTCTTTCTTATTCCTCTTTCTTTACAGAGTACTTTCAACTTTGTTCATCTCTGTTGCTTTCTTTCTTTCATTTGTTCAACCTCTCAAGGTTCTTTGGTTTCACTCATTGGTCAAAGAAGCAACTTAGTTTTACCTCTTCTCTTTCTCTTCGTTTTCCCTCCGGTGCCATTCTAGATCTCGGGACGAGATCCTCTCGTAGTGGTGGAGTGTTGTAACGCCCCGAGACCGTTGTGCCAGGTGTCTTCCAGTTATTCGTTGTTGTTGCCTTGTCATTGCTTGCGTGTCATGCATCTCATATCATGTCATCATGTGCATTGCATCATCATGTTTTAAAAACTTGCATTCGTCCGGGTTCTCCTCGTTCTGTCCGTTGTCCGTTCAGAGCCCAGACACACTTGCACGCGCCCGCGGCATGTCCGAAATAGTATTTTATAAGTGGCCGGAAAATGTTCTTGGAATCGGATGAAAGTTGGCGTGCAGTGTTTTTTATGTTGTAGGTAGGCCACCTGTCAATTTTCGTCGCATTCGGAGTTCGTTTGACGCCCCAATGTATAACTATAGCGGCATTATAGCCGGTCTAACGTCGGACGTTTTCGGTCTCCCGAAACAGTCGTCGGGCCTTTCTCTCTTCTCTCGTCTCAGCCTGAGGCCTTCTGCACAGTCCACTACCTACCGCCAGGCCCAACCTAACCTATCTCGTCAGCCCGCGGCCCTCCCCGCGCGCACGTCCGAAAGTTGTCCCGAACCCGACCCGGAGTGTCGCCACCGTTGTGTCCAGATCATCCCCAAACATCTACAAAACGTCTCCATTTTCTTATTTGGGCTCCCTAACTATTTTTTTCCGTCCGCCCGATTACGATCGGAGGGACGAGATAGCCCCTAGTCAAACCCACCCACTATATATAGCTAGTCTAAACCTAGACCAAATCCCAAATTTCTAGGGATCCATCCCACCGCCGCCACTCTCTTCCTCGGGTTCCACACCGAACCAGTAGTTTTCTCCCTGATCCAAAATTCCTCTCTCTTTCAAACACCAGCCCCCTCCTCCCGATCTAAGGCGCCCTCTCCCCTCAGCCCCGCAGCAACTCGCCGAAGCTCCTCTCCAGCACACCGGCGACCCTGACCATGCCAGGCCATCCCCATCGCCCCTACCCTTCCTCCTTCTCGTTCCCTTCTCCCTCTCACTCCCTCCACCTCTCTGTTTTCTCTCACAGGGAGAAAACGATGCGCCGGCCTCCATGGATTTCGCACCGGAGTCCCCGACCTCGCCTCGTCCTGGATGCAGGAGCACGAGCTCCCTCCTCCTCGTTGCACGCATCGCTCGCCGAGCCGCAAGCCCCTGCGCCGCCCGGATCACCTGCAACCTCGGGTCGCCCCTGCTTCGTCCTCGCCGCTTTTGGAGCTCCGGCCGCCGCCGCTATGGCCTCCAGCTCCGCCCGTGCGCCTGCCTCACGAACTGCAGCGCCGCCCCGCCTCCAGCGAGATTGGATGTTCCCCGCCCGGATCCACCGCCTGCTGCCGTCCTGGACCTCACGTCAACTGGATCCCGCGTCGCCGCTTCCTTCCTCCTGCTGCTGCATTTTCTTCTCGAGGGAGACGAGCACCACGACCTGAAGCCGTGTCCCTGCCTCGCGTTGACCTTGCCCTGCCTCCGCTTGATCTGGCCTGCGAGGCCCAGCGCGCCCCTTCGCGGCCTGCCCAGCCTGCCGGCCTCTCTCCTCTCCACCGAATGGGCCAAGCCCATGGGTGAGCCTCACTGCTGCGCCCCCTCCCACTGATGGGCCAACCAGATTCTGCCCGATGTATATTTTTTCTGCTATGAACGAATTTCGCTATTTACAGAAAAACTGCACATTTACATATTACCCCTTGATGTTCATGCATTTAATAACTAATTAACCGTGCATCCAATTAAAACATGTCATATAGGTAACTTGACTAGAATTTCATCTAGTTTAATAATTTGCAACTTTCATCTATGTTTAAAATGTTGTTTGTTTAAATTTGCTTAAATAACATGCTAAAATGTTTTAATTCGTAACTAAATAACCGTAGCTCCGAATTAAATAAAATTTATATGTAAATGGGGTAGAAAAATGCGTAGTTTAACATGGTGTACTTGTTTTGCATGCTTAACAACTCTAAAATTATGTTTAGGGAAGAACAGCACCAAACCTAATATATGCATATGGGGATTTACTAGAATTGTTGTTCGTTGTTTCCGGCCTCATTTAAACTTGACTAGATAGTTAGTTTAACTTTGATTCACCTTCTTGCCATGCTAACAACATTTAATCTTGATGGGTACATAAACGAGAGAGAACTAAATAAGTCAAGTGTTGTTTTCTTCAATATGTAACTCCGTTGCATAATGAGCTCCACTTAACTTGTAGTGTTGTTTGTGCACTTTGCCATGCCATGCTTCATTAAACCGGACATGCATCATACTTGTTGTGCATCATGCCATGTTGTTGTAGTGGTTGTTGACTATGTTGTGTGCTTCTTTCCGGTGTTGCTTCTTCGGGTTGGTTCCGATAACGTCGCGTTTGTGAGGAACCGTTCGACTACATCCGTTTATCTTCTTCATGGACTCGTTCTTCTTCCTTGCGGGATTTCAGGCAAGATGACCATACCCTCGAAATCACTTCTATCTTTGCTTGCTAGATGCTCGCTCTTTTGCTATGCCTATGCTGCCATACCTACCACTTGCTTATTATGCCTCCTATATTGTGAACCAAGCCTCTAACCCACCTTGTCCTAGCAAACCGTTGTTTGGCTATGTTACCGCTTGCTCAGCCCCTCTTATAGCGTTGTTAGTTGCAGGTGAAGATTGAAGTTTGTTCCTTGTTGGAACATGGAGATGTTGTTCCATGTTGGTACATGTTTACTTGTTGGGATATCACAATATCTCTTATTTAATTAATGCATCTATATACTTGGTAAAGGGTGGAAGACTCGGCCTTTTGCCTAGTGTTTTGTTCCACTCTTGCCGCCCTAGTTTCCATCATATCGGTGTTATGTTCCCGGATTTTGCGTTCCTTACGCGGTTGGGCTATAATGGGAACTCCTTGACAGTTCGCCTTGAATAAAACTCTTCCAGCAATTCCCAACATTGGTTTTTACCATTCGCCACCAAGCCTCTTTTTCCCTTGGGTTCCGCAGACTCATGGGTCATCTTTATTTAAACCCCCGGGCCAGTGCTCCTCTGAGTGTTGGTCCAACCTATCAGCCGCCCGTGGCCACCAGGGGCAACTCTAGGCTGGCCTACCGGAAGTTTAGACAATCTGAGTGTGCCCTGAGAATGAGATATGTGCAGCTCCTATCGGGATTTGTCGGCACATTCGGGCGGTGTTGCTGGATTTGTTTTAACTTGTCGAAGTTATCTTGTAGAACCGGGATAACGAGTCTGATCGGAATGTCTCGGGAGAAGGTTTATCCTTCGTTGACCGTGAGAGCTTGTGATGGGCTAAGTTGGGACACCCCTGCAGGGATTTGAACTTTCAAAAGCCGTGCCCGCGGTTATGGGCAGATGGGAATTTGTTAACGTCCGGTTGTAGAAAACCTGAAGTTGACCTTAATTAAAATACATCAACCGCTTGTGTAACCGTGATGGTCTCTTTCCAGTGGAGTCCGGGAAGTGAACACGGTTGTTGGAGTTATGCTTGACGTAGGTTGTTCTAGGATCACTTCTTGATCATAGTTGTTCGACCATGCTTTTACCTTCTCTTCTCGCTCTCATTTGCGTTTGTTAGCCACCATATATGCTAGTCGCTTGCTGCAGCTCCACCTCATACCTTTACCTTACCCATAAGCTTAAATAGTCTTGATCGCGAGGGTGCGAGATTGCTGAGTCCCCGTGGCTCACAGATACTTCCAAAACCAGCTTGCAGGTGCCGATGAGTCCGTGCAGATGACGCAACCAAGCTCAGGAGGAGCTCGATGAAGATCTTGTCCTTTGTGTTGTGTCGTTCTAGTTGATCAGTAGTGGAGCCCGGTCGGGACGATCGGGGATCTGTGTAGCATTTGGGGTAGTCTTCTTTTATTTTGGGTTCCGTAGTCGGACCTTGATTGTATCTGGTTGATGTATTGCTTTATTCATGTATTGTGTGAAGTGGCGATTGTAAGCCAACTATGTATCTCTTTCCCTTATGTATTACATGGGTTGTGTGAAGATTACCTCACTTGTGACATTCCTTTCAATGCGGTTATGCCTCTAAGTCGTGCTTCGACACATGAGAGATATAGCCGCATCGAGGGCGTTATAGTATAGCAACAGGGGTTGTGGGTGTAACAATGGTATTGATGTCCTCATCATCCTCCCCTTCTTGAAATGAAGTCGTCCTCGACGGAAGCTCATCTTCCTCACCCAAATAAGGCTTCAAATCTGCAATGTTAAAAGTGGGACTAACCCCAAAATCTGCAGGCAGCTCACGTTTATGTGCATTATCATTTATTTTCTCTAGCACCTTAAAAGGACCATCAACACGTGGAATTAGTTTTGATTTGCACAAATTAGGAAATCTATCCTTCAGCAAATGTGACCAAACAAGATCTCAAGGTGCAAACACAACATGTTTTTTTACCCTTATCTCCAGCAATTTTATATTTAGCATTCGTATGCTCAATGCTTTCCTTAGTTAACTCATGCATTTTTAAAATCGATTCAGCACGTTCTTTAGCATCAAAATTAACGTTCTCCGAAGATGGAAGAGGCAACAAATCAATAGGTGCACGAGGTAGGAAACCATACACAATTTCAAAAGGGCACATCTTAGTAGTAGAATGCAATGAACGATTGTAATAAAATTCAATATGAGGCAAGCATTCTTCCCACATTTTCTTATTATTCTTCAAAACATCCCTAAGCATAGTAGACAATGTTCTATTGACTACTTCAGTTTGTCCATCAGTTTGGGGGTGACAAGTAGTACTAAAAAGCAGTTTAGTCCCCAACTTAGCCCATAAACATCTCCAAAAGTGGCTAATAAATTTAGTATCACGATCTGAAACAATAGTATTGGGCACACCATGCAAGCGAATAATTTCACGAAAGAACGAATCAGCAACATTAACAGCATCATCGCTTTTATGACATGATATAAAGTGTGCCATTTTCGAGAAACTATCCACGACAACAAATATGCTATCCCTCCCCTTCTTTGTTCGAGGTAAACCCAAAACAAAGTCCATAGATATATCCTCCCAAGGAACACTAGGTACAGGCAAAGGCATATATAAACCATAAGGATTGAGTCGTGACTTAGCTTTTTGACATGTGGTGCAGCGAGCAACAAAACGCTCAACATCCTGTCTCATCTTTGGCCAAAAGAAATGTGTAGCAAGTATGTTGTCGGTGTCAAAACCGGCGGATCTCGGGTAGCGGGTCCCGAACTGTGCATCTAGGCATATGGTAACAGGAGGCAGGGGACACGATGTTTACCCAGGTTCGGGCCCTCGTGATGGAGGTAATACCCTAAATCTTGCTTGATTGTTCTTGATGATATGAGTAGTACAAGAGTTGATCTACCATGAGATCTAAGAGGCTAAACCCTAGAAGCTAGCCTATGGTATGATTGTTGTCGTTGGTCCTACGGACTAAACCCTTCGGTTTATATAGACACTGGAGGGGGCTAGGGTTAGACAGAGTCGGTTACAAGGAAGGAGATCTACATATCCGTATTGCCAAGCTTGCCTTCCACGCTAAGGAGAGTCCCATCCGGACACGGGACGAAGTCTTCAATCTTGTATCTTCATAGTCCAACAGTCCGTCCGAAGGATATAATCCGGCTGTCCGGATACCCCCTAATCCAGGACTCCCTCAGTAGCCCCCTAACCAGGCTTCAATGACGATGAGTCCGGCACGCAGATTGTCTTCGGCATTGCAAGGCGGGTTCCTCCTCCGAATACTTCATAGAAGATTTTGAACACGAGGATCGTGTTCGGCTTTGCAAAACAAGTTCCACATACCACCGTAGAGAGAATAATGTTTCCATAAATCTAATCTGCTGACGTACCCCGTAGTGTGACATCACACCATAGCGAGGTCTTTATTCGAATCGTTTTTCATAACCAATCTCAGCGTGTTTCGTGAGGCGGTTTCCTTGGCACGTCTTGTCGAAGCAGAGATCGTGTCCCCTTTATTTTGGGATTCTCATCAATACGGACGTGGGTAACCCAACCATGCCTATTGGTAGGACTCCTAGATCTTAGGCAAGTCCCAAATGGCCACGAGGAGGACGCTTGATATTCACCCTCTTTATAAAGGGGACCAGGCCTTTTCCTCTCGATCTTAATCGACTCCGCCTCCCGCCTTGAGTTCCAACACCCAAAGCTCAGGTTTAGGCACTTCGGACCTTCAACTATGTCCGGATCCAACCTTCAAATCGTCCAGATATCTGACCGCCGAAATTTCGCATCGGCTGCCTGCCCGAGGGCAAATTGTCCCTACTCCCGAACCCAACGAGAGCGTCGTGTTCGTCTCCCACTTCCTCCGAGGACTAGGCCTCGCTTTGAATCCCTTTGTTAGGGGTCTCATGTTCTATTATGGGCTAGATTTTCACGATCTAGCCCCGGATTCCCTTCTTCACATCTCGACATTTATTGTTGTATGTGAGGCCTTTCTCCGCATTACCCCTCACTTCGGCCTGTGGCTCAAGACCTTCGATGTGAAGTCGAAGATGATCAAGGGGCAGCAAGCAGTGTGCGGAGGCGCTTTAATAAGAAAAATCGCTGACGCTCCATTGCCTGAGTGTTTCTTCCCAGAGGTGTCCGGATTGTGGCAGCGGGAGTGGATCTACATCACAGCTCCCCGAAGTGCCAAGTGGGTAGCTGCCCCCACCTTTCGCTCAGGCCCCCCACCACAACTGATGTCATGGATCAGCAGGGGGCTGAGCTGGGGTCCAGCCAAGTACGTGCCAATACTGCAAAGCCGTATCCGAGATCTCTTTGAGAGAGATTTCTGTCTGGTTATGGTAGTGCAAGTTATGCTAGTTCGTCAAGTCCAGCCTTGCAAACACCGGCCCCTTCGCATGTGGGAATTCAACCCGGAAGGACCGTGACCTATTCAACATTTTCTCAGCATGATGCACGAAGAGATGTACAAATTGTTCTCCGGACCACAAATAATGTGTCCGGACATTACTGAGGATGCAGGTCGGAGCTGCAATCGCCCGGATACCCAAGTAAGTAGCCCCGCATCCGAACACACTGTCCGTTTATCTATCGCAACATTGTCATTAAAAAGCCGCTCTTTGACCCAGGATTGGATAGCGAAGGCAAAATTGATCAGGTGTTCGGCCCCCCTCCCTGAGACCTCACCAAATCCCGTGCTAACCAGGATGCTGGAGATCGCGCCTTATCAGGCGCCCTCAGGAGAAGATAAAGGGGGGGGCAAGGAGGCTAGCGCCTCCGCGAAGGAGGTCAGCCGGGGAGGAGGAACTGAAACTTCCTCTCCCCAGGGAAGGAAGAGAACCGCCTCTGAGAACCCGGAGACAATGGTCTCCAAACGGGGGAAGAAATCTCTGCCGGAGGGTCCTGCCCTAGGGGATACCCTGGCAGCACTATGCCCTCAAGGGGATCAGCCCTCCACCGAGCTGTAAGTAAAAGGTACTTAATAATGAAAATATCTCGCTTTACCTGTGAGGAAAATAACCGAGGCATTTATCTTGCAGTTCGGATCTTAGCCCTTCTTAGCAGAGCTCGTCTTCAGGGGACCTTCTTCCAGAGAAGATGGACAGCGAAACACCTCCCCCTGCCATACCGCATCATGAGGCGGGCGACCCCGAGGTGTCGTCGCGGAGGGTTTCTCTTGATCCGGCATGGCTAGAAGGTAATCCTATGGCCACCCGAAGTCCTCAGTATCCGGCTCTTGAAGAGAGCAATCAAAAGAATCCGGCACCGTCTGGTGTGCGGTCGGACGTACTAAGGGATCTGCTAGAGCAAGCGGCTATCTCAGAAGAGCACTGCACATTGATGGGTACAGTGATTGAAAGGATTTCGTCCGCCGAAAGCAGGTTGCATGAAGCCTTTATGAGTCTACTGACGGGTTTTGAGGTACACGAAATCATGTACATTTTTGACAGTACCGCACATTTTTAGATGTGCCCTGTGTAGATAGTAGCCCCTGAGACTCTGGTTGTCGTCGAAAACGGCGGCAAACAGAGGATCATAGTCCCAGGTAATAACTAGACCGCCTTTATGTGCAGGTGGTTGAAGCTCCGGTGGCTAGCCGGACTGATGGGTTTGCCGAACTAAGGCGGCAACTGGATGCAGCAGATGCCGACATCGTGCTTGTTAACAAGCGGCTTGATGAGGCACAGGGTAGGTGATTTTTCTGGTGATTGTCACATATTAAGAGCAGCATGATGCCAGTATCTTTCATATATTGTGACTGCAGATTGAGCTGCCACCGTGGAGACCCTTCGGGCAGAGCTTGCCCAAGCCAAGGAGCAAGCAAGGAGTAGTAATGCGGCCGCTTTAAAGGCGGCCGAAGAGTGAAGGGCCGAACAGGCCGCGCATTGCGAGAGCAAAGAAAAAATAGCCAAGATGGATGTAGAGTTAAAAGATGCTGCTGACCGTTACCGGCTTCTTGAAGGAGAAAACCGGGTGAAGGCGACGGACCTGGAGAAGGCCCGGGTGGCTGCCAAGGAAGCCCACACCAAAATTAGAGCGACGAAGGAAGAGCTGAATCAAGCTGCAGATATCGTTTCTGGGAAGCCCTTCTTGTTGCGGACTAAGTTCGGAGATCCGAAATATGCTCCTCTGGACCAGCTATGGAGTTCTGCGGACGAGTACATGGATTTGGCTGCAAGTTCTGCTGATGCGGCCGAGTACTTCAAGGATCAGAAAGGTCCTGAAGTGGAGAAGCTATTCTGGTCACAGTTTCACGCTCCAGTCCGTCCGCTGTTGCTGAATGAGCGATTGACCGGTTGGGCCGAGCTCCATAGATTATCCGGACTCGCCATGAGGTCCGTTGTGGATCATCTGTGGCCAGGAGGGCCAAGGCTGAACAGCTATTGTAGCTTAGTGCAACAATTCCTTGGTGCTGTGCCATGCATCGATGCTATAAAGAGGTCGGCGTGCATAGAAGGCTCACGGATGGCCCTTGCCTGTGTCAAAACATACTCGGCGGAGATGGATGCCACCACTGTTGCGGCACAGGGTTCGGCCATAGGCCGAGTGGCTGCCGAGCACTACTTTGAAGAAGTTCTTGAAGGCGGTCGTTCGATAGAGGCTCAGTGCTTGAAGAATATTATGTTTGAGTGACATGTATTCCCGTTGTAAAAACAATGTTTTATTGAGTTTATCAAGGCTGTATTTACACTTTTGCCCGAAAGTGCTATGATGCCTCCTATGCGGCCGTTTATGTATATATGTATATAACCTGAAAGATGGCAGTCGTCGGCTTCAGCCCCCACGCATATAATGTGGGGGTGTTCGCAGAAGACACATGTTCACACTTGATCCAACGTCTTGGTCCATTAAGGAGGTGATAGCACAGCGAACTAGGCAATCAGACTATAATGCTTTAACACTTTCACTTAGCCAGAGGAGTTTGACAGTGGGGCTACTATATAGCCCCTTGTGGCTCCGCGCTCATCCGAATTCGGGGCGCGTACATGCCTGGCCGGGAAACGGCCCTTTGTTAAGGCGGAGGAATCCTGAAGATTCTGCTAGGTCATCGAGTGGTTGACCAGTCTCATGCTATATCATGACAGTCAGTTTTCGGCTTTCTCTACTGAGGTGCTCATCCAGATGAACCAGGGCACAATCGCGGTAGTTCTCCTGGTGCTGCCTTAGCCGATAGAGCGGAACGTAAGGCAGCAAAACACAGGAGTCGGGAAAACCCAACATTTGACCAAAGACATGATTCAGAGCTGATGCATATAAGGCCAAACTCGCGACGCCAACACTCCCTAAGGTATTCGGTCTTCATGATGTAAACCGGGCTTAAACAGTGCCCTTTGTAATAAGCCCCTGGTGTCCAGGTACGTGCAATATTCTGACGTGGCCACATGCCAATACGTCAGCATCCTTCTCAATTGTACTGAGAATCCGGGGGATGTGTATCAACAAGAGACAGTAAAAAAGGTTTACGCAAGGTCTTAATCTAAAAAGAATCCTTGAAACGGGTCCATGCTGCACGTCTGTGCCTGTGAGTCTGTTGTGCTGTATCCTGGACGGGTGTAGCACGATGGTCATCTGTAAAAGAGAGGAACTTAGTTGAAAAGTTGTCATGCAAAAAGGTAGGTTATATTAAATAAACCATGTACAGTTCAAGATGAGTAAAGTTGAGCCTAACTGTCACTTGTTTACACGTGTTGATCCCCTTGTATTATTATAGGGGTATAGCTATCAAACTTGTATCAATTATATATAGCCGAACCGGACTCGTCTAACTGTGTCCGTGGTCTTAACGACCTATCAGATGCTCTAGTTGGTGAGGTCGTCTAGTGTGCGGCTGCCAAGGCAGCCGCACGGTCTTCCGCGCGCAAGGAGCGCTCAATATTTCCATTTACTGTAATGATGCCACGTGGACCAGGCAACTTAAGCATGAGAGAAGCGTAATGCGGTATTGCGTTAAAGCGAGCGAAAGCTTCGCGTTCGAGTAGTGCTTGATAGCCACTTTGGAACGGAGCGATGTGGAAGGTTAACTTTTCGCTGTGGAAGTTATCGGGAAAGCCGAATATAACCTCTAGTAGCAGGGAGCCCGTGGAATGGGCTTCTGGGCCTGGCGTTACTCCTTTAAAGGTAGTATTGCTATGGATGATTTTTGTTGGGTCTATCCCCATTTTGCAGACTGTGTCCTGATATATTAGGTTTAAACTACTGCCGCCGTCCATCAGGACTCATGTGAAGTGATATCCGTCAATTATCGGGTCTAACACCAAGGCGGCCCATCCTGCATGATGGATACTTGCGGAGTAATCCTGATGGTCAAAGGTGATCGGTTGGGACGACCGGTGGCAGAACTTCGCGGTGATAGGCCCTAGGCCATGTGTCTCTAGGAGTGCCGCTTTGTTTCTCCCCTTTATCACGTGTAACATGTTTACTATTTTGACTTCTGGTGGGAACTTCTTCTATTCCCCAGTGCTTTGCTTACGAGGCTCGTCCTCGTCTTCGCTTGGTGTATCCTGCCCCTTGTGTTCGGCATTGAGCTTGCCGGACTGCTTGAAGACCCAACATTCTCTATGGGTATGATTTGCAGGTTTATCGGGGGTGCTGTGGATCTGGCATATTTTGTCCCAAATTTTGTTTAGGCTGGACAGTTCATCTCTGTTGCCTTTGGAGGGCAGCTTTTGCTGACCTGGCCGAGAGCTTCTGAATCCGGTGTTTACTGCTGTGCTCTTCGCCTGGTGCTACATCGGGCTAACTAGCTGTCCTCGCCCGCGCAAAAGAGGGTCATGAGGCTTGTTAATGCTGCCATTGTTCTCGGCTTTTCTTGGACGAGGTGTCTGGCAAGCCATTCATCTCGAACGCTATGCTTGAAAGCTGCTAAGGCTTCGGCGTCCGGACAGTCGACTATTTGGTTCTTTTTAGTGAGAAACCCATTCCAAAGCTTTCGGGCTGACTCTCCGGGCTGTTGAGTTATATGACTTAAATCGTCTGCATCCGGTGGTCGGACATAGGTCCCTTGAAAATTTGCCTGAAAAGCATCTTCGAGCTCTTCCCAGCTTCCAATGGAGTTTTCGGGGAGGCTTTTAAGCCAGTGCCGAGCTAGCCCTTTGAGCTTGAGGGGTAAGTACTTCATGGCTTGGAGATCGTCTCCTGAGCCGTGTGGATATGGAGGATGTAGTCCTCAATCTAGACCCCAGGGTCTGTCGTTCTGTCGTACGCCTCTATGTTTACGGGTTTGAATCCCTCTGGAAATTCATGGTCCAGCACCTCATCGGTGAAACATAGGGGGTGTGCGGCACCCCTGTATTTAGGTGTACCGTGGTGTCCGGATTTTTGTTATGTTGCATTGCATGCCGGAGCGCGCTTGCTTGGCTCGTAGATGGATCTGGTTGCGCCGTCCTTTTGATGCGAGCCCTCACGTGGATCGCGTACTGGCTTGTGTGCGGTGTCATTTGCCGCTCTATGTTGGACGAGGTCGTCTATCCGACCGGATGGCTGTTTTGTTTTTTGATTGCGGGGGATCTAAGGCCTCCTCATCAAATTCAGGTAGCAGTTTTCGCTTCGGGTAGCTCTTTGTGTGGCGACTACCGCCGTATTTTGCTGCAGTGTTGAGTACTTCACTCCATCTGATTCTGAGTGTGTCTTGTGCAGCCCTGAGCCTTGGCTTCTGCTTTTTCAGGCTCCTCGCAGTGGAAACAAGCCTTTGATGGGTATTCTGTTGCTCCGGGTGCCTGTCCGGTGTGATGTCATCCGGGCTGTTATCTTCGCCGGAGTCGGGTTGTTCGGTTTGATTCTCCGTGTTGCCGTGGTCGGACGGTGGTTCAATGCCGTGTTTGTCGTCCGTTGGCTCACCCTGCTCTCTCGCTAGGTCTATATGATCGCTGTTTCTGCCGAGGCGGGAATTGGAGCGGCGCTTACGCCACCGCTTTGACTGCTTCTCGGGGGAACGATCCTCCGCTGCGTCCTTCCGTTCCTCGTCATCGTTTTCTTTCGGTGTGTCCACCATGTATACATCATATGATGAAGTGGGCGTCTAGTGACCTGTGGGCAGTGGCTCCTGTTCGTCTCCTGCATCATCATCCATTCCGTCGATATCCTCGGAGTCGAAGTCGAGCATGTCGGTCAAATCGTCGCCAGTGGCTACTAAGTGGGTGGTGGGTGGGCGGCGAACTTCTTCGTCATCCGCATCCCAATCCTGCCGGACATAGTTCGGCGAGGACTCTCCTGACAAGGAGAGAGACTTTAATGAATTCAGTATGTCGCCGAAGGGCGAGTGCTGAAAGATATTCACGGAGGTGAACTCCATGATCGGCGCCTAGTCGGATTCGATAGGCACGGGCGCAGGCGGTTCAGAGTCCGTGGCCGGGGAAGAGTCCGGCAGTTCGGCGTCACGGCTCCCGTGAAGGGTAAGGTCGATACTCGGCTCAATCGCTGCTGAGAATGTGGCCTCCATGGCAGGGTTCTATCCACCCCTCCATGGATGGCGCAATTGGCTCCGAATTAAGGGTCGGAGCAGTTGCCGGTGCGGTCTCCTGAACAATGTCCGATGGCATAGCTAAATCATGCTCGTCGTGATCGTGCGGCGCACTCGGCAGGGGCTCGAATCCGTCGAAGATCTAGTCTCCGCGGATGTCGGCCGTGTAGTTTAAGCTTCCAAACCCGAGCTGGTGGCCAGGGGCGTAACTCTCGATCTGCTCCAGATGGCCTAACGAGTTGGCCCGCAGTGCAGAGCCGCCAGATACAAAGATCTGTCCGAGGAGAAAAGTCTCACCCCGGACTGCATCGCTATCGATGATTGAAGGAGCCATCCAGCCTAACGCTAACGACACAGAGGAACTCTCAATGAAAGCAACAATGTCGGTGTCAAAACCGGTGGATCTCGGGTAGGGGGTCCCGAACTATGCGTCTAGGCAGATGGTAACAGGAGGCAGGGGACACGATGTTTACCCAGGTTCGGGCCCTCTTGATGGAGGTAATACCCTACGTCCTGCTTGATTGTTCTTGATAATATGAGTAGTACAAGAGTTGATCTACCACGAGATTGAAGAGGCTAAACCCTAGAAGCTAGCCTATGGTATGATTGTTGTCGTTGGTCCTACGGACTAAACCCTCCATTTTATATAGACACCGGAGGGGGCTAGGGTTACATAGAGTCAGTTACAAGGAAGGATATCTACATATCCGTACTGCCAAGCTTGCCTTCCACGCCAAGGAGAGTCCCATCCGGACACGGGACGAAGTCTTCAATCTTGTATCTTCATAGTCCAACAGTCCGGTCAAAGGATATAATCCGGCTGTCCGGATACCCCCTAATCCAGGACTCCCTCATATGTCCTCCATCTTCTTCATGCAAAAGTGTCCCATTAATCCTCCTCCATGTGCCTCCTGCAATAACAAAAGACGAATAGAGCTAGCTGGAATGCATAGCTTGTTAGCACAGTACACAAATCCATCATTAACGACAAACTTGTTCCACTTTCTTCCTTCTTTACAATTCTGCATTACATATTTAAAATCAGCATCATGCACATATTGATCTTTGATGGTCTCCAAACCAAATATTTTGAAGTCAAGTTGTGAAAGCATAGTATTGGGACGAGACAATGCATCAGCAATAACATTTTCTTTACCCTTCTTATGTTTAATGACATAAGGGAAAGTCTCAATGAATTCAACCCATTTAGCATGTCTACGATGCATTTTGGCTTGACTTTTAATATGTTTCAATGATTCATGATCAGAATGTATAACAAATTCTTTGGGCCATAAATAATTTTGCCATGTTTCTAAAGTCCGAACAAGAGCATAAAATTCTTTATCATAAGTAGAATAATTCAGACTAGGCCCACTCAATTTTTCAGAAAAGTATGCAACAGGTTTTCCATCTTATAATAAGACACCTCCTAATCCAATACCACTAACATCACATTCAAGCTCAAAAGTCTTATTAAAATCTGGAAGTTGGAGTAAAGGAGCATGTGTCAACTTATCTTTCAATACCGCGAAGGCTTCTTCCTGTGCGGTACCCCAAACAAAAGGTACATCCTTCTTTGTAAGCTCATTGAGAGGTGCAGCAATGGTGCTGAAATCTCTCACAAAACGCCTATAGAATCCAGTGAAGCCAACAAAACTCCTCACTTGTGTGACCGTTTTGGGCTGCGGCCAACTCTCAATAGCTTCAATCTTGGCTTTATCAACTTCGATTCTCTATGGAGTAACAACATAGCCAAGAAAAGATACTCGGTCAGTGCAGAAGGTGCACTTCCCAAGGTTACCAAACAAACGTGCATCACTTAGAGCAATAAAAACAGCACATAGATGTTCCAAATGTTCCTTCAAAGATCTGCTATAAATCAGTATATCATCAAAATAGACTACCACAAATCATCCAATGAAAGCACGTGAAACTTCGTTCATTAATCTCATGGAAGTACTGGGCGCATTAGTTAACCCAAAAGGCATGACTAACCACTCATATAATCGAAACTTAGTTTTAAATGTTGTTTTCCATTCATCTCCCAATTTCATACGAATTTGATGGTATCCACTACGCAAATCAACTTTGGAGAATATTGTAGAGCCACTCAATTCATCAAGCATGTCATCTAGCCTAGGAATAGGATGACGATAACGGACAGTAATATTATTAATGCCTCTACAATCAACACACATACGCGACGTACCATCCTTTTTTGGCACTAGTATAATAGGAATAGCACAAGGACTAAGAGATTCGCGTATATGACCTTTGTTGAACAACTCATGTACTTGATGCATAATCTCCTTCGTCTCCTCTGGATTGGTACGATATGGCGCACGGTTAGGCAGCGAAGCACCGGGAATTAAGTCAATCTGATGCTCAACCCCTCGAATAGGTGGTAATCTCGGTGGCACGTCTTGTGGAAAGACATCAGCGAACTTCTGCAAAATGTTAGTGATAGCGGGAGGCAAAGAGGAAGGGACATCCTCGAAAGAAAATAACGCCTCTTTGCACACAAAAGCATAGCAAACAGATTTGCTGAAACCTAGATCATCAATATTAGATTTGGTGGCAAGTAAACATGCACTTTTCAATTTAATTCAGAAGTAACACTAGATGGTTTATTTTTAGGTTTCATTTGTTGCTCAAATTCTTTTGCCACAATCTGATTTTCACTCTTATGTTTCTCCTGTTTTGCTTTATTAGCTCTAGTAATATCATCTTTCAAAATGGAATCAGGAGTCATAGGAAGCAAAGTAATATTTTTATCATTATGAACAAGAGTATACTGATTATTTCTACCATGGTGTACAGAATTTTTACCAAATTGCCATGGTCTACCAAGTAATAAGGAACATGCTTGCATAGGTACCACATCACAACCAGTACGTGTTACCTTAACCTTGCCGTTGTTGGTGAACCATTGGATGTAGTAAGGATGTGGATGTGGTCTTGTGGTGAGAGATAGCTTCTCCACCATCTCCATGCTAGCCAAGTTGTTGCAGCTCCCTCCATCTATGATGACGCGAACAGAACGTTCCTTCACAACTCCCTTTGTATGGAACAAATTATGCCTCTGATTTTGCTCAGCTTGTGTAACCCGCACACTCAAAACACGTTGAGCAACTAAACATTCATACCTGTCAGCATCTTCAGCAGCCATGTATTGCGTGTAATGATCAGAATCATCTGCACCGTGTTCTTCATGGGTAATAAGAGCCAAAGTTTCCCCCTCATAGTCACTAGCAGACTCATACCCACCATCCTCAGTAGCAATCATCACACGCTGAGATTTGCATTCTCTCGCAAAATGTCCTCTTCCCTTACAACGACGACAAATAATATCACTTGTGTGCCCTGTTGATGCCATGGAAGAAGAAGAGCTCTGCGCAGGCCCGACAGGTGTGCTCTTAGCAGATAGTGGTGGTTGTGCCTGCTTTCTTATATCATGACTGGAGGTGGCACCTGATGGAGGTGCTGGTGCAGCGGAAGTAGAGGATGCACGTGGTGTCCATGATGAAGGTCGACCTGCAGAAAAGTTAGTGCGCGCCAATGCCTGTCGATCATGCACTTCACATTCAGTTTTACAAGCAAGATGGAATAAATGAGTGATATTATCATACTCCTTATACTCTCGAATGGTCTGAATCTCTCTATTTAATCCACCCATAAAACGTGCAAGCGTAACTTCATTCTCCTCAACAATAGCACATCTAATCATGCCAGTTTGTAATTCCTGATAATATTCTTCTATAGAATTTTTTCCTTGTCTTAAACGCTACAATTTTTGAAGTAATTCACATTGATCATATGGTGGAACACAATGAGTACGCATAGCAGTTTTCAAAGTAGCCCAAGTAGCTGGAATAGGATATAATCTACAATGTTCAGACCACCAAGCACATGCAAAGCTAGTGAAAGCACAAACAACAGCAGGAACACGTCTCTCCTCAGGATATTGTAAACATGTAAATCATTGTTCAGTTTCTAACTCCCAAGTAAGATATATATCAGGAACATATCTACCCTCAAATGGTGGAATATTCAATTTTAGTTTAGGAAGATGGTCATGATCTCGGACCTCAGGTGTTTGTGCAGCCCTACCATTGCGATGATATGCATGAGGACTACCTGGTGGCGGTGGTGCTGGTGGTTGCACGTAGTTCTAATTTTGATCAACCTCATCCTCGTAATGGTCCTCCACCTCAGCAGGAGCAGCAGGAGCTACAGAAGAATCAACGGCGGCACCATAATTTTGACCAGGCTCAAGGGGAATGCGTAGTGCCCCTCCCACTTGATTTGGAAGGCGATGTTGTTGTTGTTGTAGAGGTGCGTTAGGTGCAGCCGGTGGTGGTGGTGGAAGACGCGCAAGCAATTCATTAAACTTGTTATCGAGCTTTGTTTCGAACGTCTTCTTCATGCCATCTATCTTCTCCATGGCCTCTTCAAATCTGTTTAGCACATCTTGCACCTGTCCACTTATCATTTGCTGAAACTTATCATGAAGCTCCTTGTTCGTCAAGTTCTCCCAGTCAATCTCTTCGGCTTGTGATCCTGCCATGGTTAGCAGCAATAGAAACACACAAGAATATGGTCCTACAGACTACTAACAAGAGGTGGTGGTGGGTGTCACAAATCCATCAAGCAAATCTCAAATTCTTACCAGTTCTTACCCAGCAGCAGGCGGTGATCGGCAACCGTGGTAGTCAAAAATCTCAAAGCTTGGATAGAGTGATTACCAGGGAGAGTCAAACGCACGACGTAGATGTATGCGGAGCTAGGAAGGCTTATAATATGGTAGCAAAAAGGGTCAGAAATAATCAATTCAGATATGCAAAGTTGAATAAACGCTCAATGACGGTACTGTGCTGGTCCTAGGCTAGACCGTACTAGAGCCGCGAGCCTAGAACACGAACAAAATCACGGCGCTGCATGTAAACAAGGGAAAAGCACACTCTGGGAAAAAAATTCACTCTATTTTTTTGCGCTCCTCTTTTTTTGCGAAAGAAATACTATAATGGCGATTGTCTCTAAACTCTTCCCAGGTCAAACTGAGAGGATGGGAACGGATTTGTTTTGACTATTTCTTTCAGAAATCAGGGCAGCGACGACAAAAAAGTGCGACAAAAAATCACTATGATGGTACGTGGCTCAAAAGACTTAGAAAAGCCTAAAAATAGGATAGGAAAAAATTGCGTGCAAAATGTTGGCCTAAAAACTTCCCGGGGTCTCCAGACTTTTTTTTCCGAAACCTACTCAGGCAAGGAAACACGAAATGGAAATTAGATGGATCTCGAAAACAAACCTAATATGAAAGGAACTCGGATTGGTGGTGGATATATGGTGGTAGGATATGGCAGCGGTGGTTGTATATGGCAGCAATGGTGGTAGCGGTCGTGGTATATGGATACGGATCGGTGGTGGTATATGGATACCGATTGGTGGTGGTATATGGATACAGATCGGTGGAGGATAAGCGGTGGTGGTAGATGGCAGGGGCGATGATGATGGTGCGGTGGCGGTGTGACAACTAATGACCAGAACTCAAAACTCTAAAAGACTAGACGCTAAGACCAGCAACGAGACACGACGATGCAACCGCAAATTCAACAAAGCAAAACCCTAAAAAGATTATGCAAAGGCTCAGATTGGTTCGGATATGATGAACTGAACCTATTTTCTGTAGCTTTTTCATGGACGGTAGGTATGAATAAAGGACTCGATCTAAACTACGAAAAACTGTAAAATCTCACCGAGCAACCTGGAAATCTGATACCACTTGATAGAGGCAAAGGTGTCCCGTCTTACGATGAGATGGTGGCTATCGTTTTGGAGGAAGTCGACCTTGACGATCCGACTACGAACGTGCGAGGACGTTGCGCCTTAGCAATTGCTAAACCAACTCCGAGAGGTTATTGACCACGTCGGAGCACGATCAACCTGACCACGAAGGTCTGTTTCCTGCAGGCAAACGAAGAACAAGCAAGAAACTAAGATTGCGATCTGGATATTGCGAATATAAGAGGAAAGCTTTATTAATGAAGGTGGGGTTCTGTGACGCCTTTGTCTGGTCGTTGAACACAAATGAAGTACGCGAAGTTGCAGCTATGGAGAACTTTCATCTAAACAAAACCCAAAGTCTAAATGATGCCCTAAGGGTTGTATATATGGAGGAGAGAGGGGGGAATTTCGTGGCCCTTGGAGGAGGGGTCCGAAACCAACCCTAACTCTTGTTTCGAAAGTACATGGGCCTGGCCCAAAAATAAGGTGACACAGCACCTAGAATAGCCTATGGATGAAATTTATGAAGTGGCATATTGTATATTTCGTCCAAGGCTTCATGCACTCATTATGGTGGCTTCAAATTCCTGGAATCATCACTTGTATTTCCGTTCTTGTTCCCCTTGCGCACGCCATCATCTCCGTGCTTGAACTTGCTCCAAGGTTCATCTTTCTTGTCCAAGCTAGGCCCTTCTTTTGTAAGCCAAACAAATGTATCCAATTTAGGCAGCATTATATTCTCATGAACATTACAATCGTTACCAAGAAACGAAAGTACCTGGTAATTTAATTGGCGTGCGCGAGCTCTAGTAATTGGTCCAGTATGTCTAGCAGCAGGGGTTGTGGGTGTAACAATGGTATTGATATCCTCATCAATGCGTCGGTGCTATACAAAGAGTTTTTAACCCCTTTCCACGACGACATTTGGAACCGTCGCCAAGTGACTGTGGGCGATAGGGGGGTCCTTCCCACACGACCCAGAAACTGTCGAGGATAGGGAGCCAAGATGCATATACAATACTCCTACATGTTTGTGCTCGCATTGCCATCGCATTCGGTATTCCATGGTGCTACGTTTACGATGCGCGACGCATCACAAGCGGTTCACTATTATAGAACTTGTATGATAAGCATACAATCACACACATTCTCTTGTTCCAAACCGTATGTGATAACTAATAAAGAAGATTAGCTAATCGTCGTACGAGTGTCGGATAGGATTACGAAACGTTGGTCCGTCGTAACATTGTCGTACACGACAACTATCGCACAAGCTATTCTATGATGGAATGTTTATGATGCATACTTCATCAGAAATAGTTCATGGTTGCGAATCGTGTATGATAAGGCAACTATGACAAATGTTTAGTTTGCCTGCACCGTTTGTGATATTGTCTGACATTGCACACGCTTTGCAAACGGCCGCTATGTGCATGCTTGCACACGTTTCCTCTCTGTGAACCGTCTCGGATTATGGTGTATATCGCAAATGTTTGTGTTTTACCAATCGTGTATGCCGTAACGACCTGGAGAGCATAATTTCACCGTAATTTAATTGCTGCAATTTCAAATTGTACTGGATTTGAATTTGAATTTGAATGTATGTTATAGCTTTATTCATATCCATCAGGTTCAAACAACCAATGCCTTAGTCGATTTATAGGTACATATGTTCAAGAATTACATCAGAACCAAATAAAGAATGATGAACCATAGTTGTATAATTGTACTATTAAAGACGGTAAAGAAAGAGGAGAAATACATTCTGGTTGCTGAACAAGATGAAGCGGAATGCCCATATTGTGCCCTCCTCCATGTAGAAGGCACGCACGACTCTAGTCCAACCCCTTGTGATAGCCGATCACCCATCCTTCATGGTCTTCATGAAAACATCAAGATAATCATCATGTTCTGGTAGAAATACTTTAACCTTTGCCTGCCCACCAATCATGTAGTTTGAGAGGTAATCTTGAGTAAACTGCTTTGGCAACCACTACAAAGGAAAAAGATTCAGACATTGTCATCTAACACAACTCATTATGGGAAGTAAAAAGAAGGTTGTAGAGTTCTTACTTACCATCCTGCAGATCGCCGTTGTCCTGGATAAAGTGTAAACAAATAGTTTAATTACCATCTTTGGACCCATTTTACTAACAATCTTTATCAGCTTCCTCATTTGATGCTGGTTCATCGATATCTCATTGCCCCATACGCAGAAAGGGTCAAAGTGCGGATCTTTACCAGTGACATATGTACCTAAAAGAACCAAGTTAATATTAGAAGCTAAACAGAAATTGCACAATGATGTAGTACAACACACTTTTATAATATCTTATAACATCCAATATACTCACATATTAGATGAATTAACATCCTATATTATGGGCCGGAAGGAGTTTATTGCATTCTTACAAATTATCGGATGATTAACTACTACGGTATCCATGGGTTATAGTTAGTTTGAGCTAGTTCGGGCTCAAATATCCCTAAAGTATATCTAAACATGAGGGCTAGTTTGAGCTAGTTGCATCTATAACCCACCCAAAAAAACTATCCAACCCAAGAGGTGCTGATTGGAGCTAGTTCTCCTAGTGCATTTATTGTCAATCTAACCCTGCCATCCAACAACTCTTTGGATGGAGTTAGTTCAGGGTTAGTCATGAGCTAGAAACTAACTCTAACCTATAGCTAAGTTGAGTATCCAAACAGGGCTGTGTTGTTGTTGTTGTTGTTGTTGTTGCTACCGCTGCTCTTCTACGTATATCTGGACATCATCAGAACATTAATGTCACACTCTTCTGTGTTGCTATGTAGCCTAGGATTGCATATTTAGACATTAAGTACAGTGCGTGTTGCTATGTAGCCTCATAAATATTACATATGGCCCTAGTTAACCTAACGATAAACGGGTTGCAGATATATTCAGTTAAAAGTCTGATTCACCGATTAGTCCCTTATCAGCCCCCGGCCTATATGGTAACAGCTACCGATATCCTAAACAGTGAGCATATATAAGCCATGGGATGAAACTAACCTCGATGCAAAATAGCAGTCGTTCCCAAAATTGTCCTGTGTAGGTACATCGAGAAGCATGTTAAGCACAACATGCTAAACATCGACCAAAATTATCCATGAGAGACAAAATAATCTCCAAAAGATAGCTTTAGTGTGCAGGTTTAACCACACTAGTAAAGCAAAACAAGTGGAAAGGTGTGTTAACTGCAACAGGCCTAACATTCAACAACAAGCAAACATAGTCATTCAAACTGGTATTGTGTCGGTCTATGTACACTGGTTATTGTTAAATAAAAATGGAAAGGCGTGTTAACTACAAGATGCAGCAACCAAATGTAGTCACTCATAGTGGTATTGTTGAAACTAGTACTGATGAAATTGAACTGCACAGTTCATACTTGCACATATAGAACATCATGTTGTGAATAACTGGAATAAACAAGGCATACTACAAACAACCAAAGATAGCATTTGAAAATGGACATATGCTAACTACAAACAACCGAACAATCAAAAACCTTAAAAGAGGCATATGCTAGCTATAACAGGCTTAGCAACAAGCAAATATATGCATTCCTATCGGTATGTTTAAAACTGGATTGATGAAATGTACTGCATAGTAAATAATTGCACATATAGAGCATCACATTGTGAACAACTGAAATAAACAAGGCATACTGCAAACAACCAGATATAGCAATTAAAACTAGACATATTCTCACTACACTACAAAAGGGAATCGACAAAACAAATCATGGGTTTCCCCCTGTGAAGAGGCATGGCAAACAAATCATGGGTTTCCTCACTTGTCACATATGGGCTCGTTCCCTTGGGAAGAGCACGGACGCTGGATGCGCCCCATGTTGTCGCAAATGGGCTCCTTCCCCTTGGAAGAGCACGGCTGTAGGGTGCCCTACCTGATGTCACAGACTGGCGCTTTCCCCTTGGAAGAGCATATGGGCTCTTTCCCCTTGGAAGAGCCGGAGAGGGTGCCCTCCTCATGGTCGCCATCGATGAGGTCTGACTTGGAAGCTGTGGATCACAAGCCAGCATCGCAGAATGTGTCCTTCAGAAATGACAAAAGGGGCTCGATGGCGATGTAGGATGACAAATTCTTGTCAGCGAGCCAGAGGAGATCAGCGGTGGGGCCATGGATGAGATCAACATCGGTTGAACCCGAGGGGTCGGGGGTGGGTGAGGGAGTCCTAGACTAAGGGGTCCTCAGGCGTATCGCCTGTTAGCCATGGGCCGGACTGATGGGCCATGAAGATATGAAGACCAAAGACTGCACCCATGTCCGGATGGGACTCTCCTTGGCGTGGAAGGCAAGCTTGGCGACCGAATATGTATATTCCTTTCCTTTGTAACTGACCTCGTGTAACCCTAGATCCTCCCGGTGCCTATATAAAATGGAGGACTTAGTCCAAAAAGGGGGGATAGTCATTACCATAGTCATACAGGCAAGACTTCTAGGGTTTAGCCATTACGATCTCGTGGTAGATCAACTCTTGTAATACTCGTATTCATCAATATCAATCAAGTAGGACGTAGGGTATTACCTCCATAGAGAGGACCCGAACCTGGGTAAACATCATGTTCCCTGTCTCCTGTTACCATCGACCTTAGACGCACAGTTCGGGACCCCCTACCCGAGATCCACCGGTTTTGACACCGACATTGGTGCTTTCATTGAGAGTTCCATTGTGTAGTCGACGAAAGGTTTGATGGCCCCTTCAATCGTCGATAGTGACACCGTCTAAGGAGAAACCTTCCTCCCTAGACAGATCTTCGTGTTCGGCGGCTTCGCACTGCGGGCCAACTCATTTGGCCACGTGGAGCAGACCGATAGCTATGCCCCTGGCCATCAGGTTAGATTTGGGAGTATGAACTACGTTGCGGACATCTGTGGAGATTTGATCTTCGCCGGATTCGAGACCGGGGCGACCGCTCCCGGTCACCTTGACGAACATGACCTAAATCTGTCGTCAGACCGCATCCAGGAGATAGATCATGTGACCACTCCGGCCTTAGATCCAGAGCGCACTGTGGCATCCAAGGATTGGAGGTTCAACCCCACTACGGAGGCCATAGATTCCCCTGCGTTGGAGCCGCACATGGACTTAACCTCACACGATATCTGTGTCACCAGAATTCCGGACTCGTCTCTAGTTATAAGTTCCGAACCATGTGAGCCCGCGGACGCCGAACTTGATCATTCATCGATCTTCTAATTCAGCGCTGCAGACATCTTCCAGCACTCGCCTTTGGGAGATGTGCTAAACTCATTAAAAAGCCTATCCTTGGCGGGGGACTCGCAACCGAACTATGTTCGGTTCGAACTAGGGGCTGATTGTTGGTGTCAAAACCGGCGGATCTCGGGTAGGGGTCCCGAAATGTGAGTCTAAGGCGGAAGGTAACAGGAGGCAGGGGACACAATGTTTACCCAGGTTTGGGCCCTCTTGATGGAGGTAATACCCTACGTCCTGCATGATTGTTCTTGATGATATGAGTATTACAAGAGTTGATCTACCACGAGATCGTAGAGGCTAAACCCTAGAAGCTAGCCTATGGTATAATTATATGTTGTCCTACAGACTAAACCCTCCGGTTTATATAGACACCGGAGGGGGCTAGGTTTACACAGAGTCCGTTACAAGGGAGGAGATCTACATATCCGTATTGCCTAGCTTGCCTTCCACGCCAAAGAGAGTCCCATCTGGACACGGGAGGAAGTCTTCAATCTTGTATCTTCATAGTCCAATAGTCCGGCCAAAGGATATAGTCCGGCTGTCTGGAGACCCCCTAATCCAGGACTCCCTCAGTAGCCCCTGAACCAGGCTTCAATGACGATGAGTCCGGCGCGCAGTATTGTCTTCGGCATTGCAAGGCGGGTTCCTCCTCCGAATACTCCACAGAAGATTTTGAACCCAGGGATAGTGTCCAGCTCTGGAAAACAATTTCCACATACCACCATAGAGAGAATAATATTTCCACAAATCTAATCTGCCGACGTGTTTTGACAGCGCGACGTTATGTCATGGCCCAGTCATTATCCGAACCATTTTTCCCAGCCAGCACTGCACATATTGTGAGGCGGTTTCCTTGGCACGTCTTGTCGAAGCGGAGATCGTGTCCCCCTTTTTACGAGATTCTCATCAATACGGACGTGGGTAACCCCCTTGTGCCCATTGGTATGACTCCTCGATTTTAGGCGAGTCCAAAACGGCCACGAGGAGGACGCTTGACATTCACCCTCTTTATAGAGGCCAAGACCTGTCCTTTTTTCCACTCGTGCTCAATCGAATCCCTCCCCCGCCTCGAGTTCCAACACCCCAAGCTCAGGTCAGGCGCTTTAGACCTTCAACCATGTCCGGATCCAACCTCCAAGGTCGGTGGATGTCTTCCTCTGTCACAGAGGTGGACATCAAGAAGCTGAGAGAGGCCAGATATCTGACCGTCGAAATTTCGCACAGGCTGCCCGCCCGAGGGCAGGTCATCCCCACTCCCAAACCCAACGAGAGTGTTGTGTTCATCTCTCACTTCCTCCGAGGACTAGGCCTTGCTCTGGATCCCTTTGTTAGGGGGCTCATGTTCTATTATGGGCTGGATTTCCATGATCTGGCCCCGGATTCCCTCCTTCACATCTCACCGTTCATCATCGTATGTGAGGCCTTCCTCCGCGTTACCCCTCACTTCGGTCTGTGGCTCAAGACCTTCAATGTGAAGCCGAAGATGATCGAGGGGCGGCATGCAGAGTGCAGAGGTGCCGTGATAAGCAAAAGCGCTGATGCTCCATGGCTAGAGGGTTCCTTCCCAGAGGTGTCAAGCTTGTGGCAGTAGGAGCGCTTTTACATCACAGCTCCCCGAAGTACCAAGTGGGTAGCCGCCCCTGCCTTTCGCTCAGGCCCCCCACCACAACTGACGTCATGGATCAGCAGGGTGCTGAGCAGGGGTCCAGCAAATGATGTGCCGATATTGTAGAGCCGCATTCCAGATCTATATGAGAGAGATTTCAGGCTGGTTATGGTAATGCAAGTTATGCTAGTTCGTCGAGTGCAACCTTGCAAACGTCGACCTCTCCGTATGTGGGAATTCAACCCGGAAGGACCGCGAACTATTCAGCACTTCCTCGGCATGACGCTCGAAGAGATGTATAAATTGTTCTTCGGACCCCAAATAGAGTGTTCGGACACCACTGAGGATGCGGGTCTGAGCTGCAACCACCCTGATACCCAAGTAAGTAATCCCATGGCCAAACACGTTGTCCTTTTATTTATCATGACATCATTCTGAAAAGTCGCTCTTTGACCAGGACTGGATAACAAAGGCGAAGATGATCAGGTTTTTGGCCCCCCTTCCTGAAGGCTTGGCCAATCTAGTACTGGACAGAATGCTCGAGCCGGCGCCTCATCAGGTGCCCTCAAAGGAAGATGAAGGGGGGAATAAAGAGGCCGAAAGCGGGCCTCACTCGCTACTCGTCCCAACCGGGGGAATGAGCGTCTCCGCAAGGGAGGATAACCAAGGAGAAGAATCTGACATTCCCTCTCCCCGAGGAAGGAAGAGGACCACCTCTGAAGATCTAGAAACCAAGGTTTCCAAACGGGAGAAGAAATCTTCACCAGAGGGTCCTGCCTTGGAGGGTATTCGTGCCGCACAATGTCCGTATGGGGATCAGCCCTCTACCGAGCCGTAACTAATCAAAAGGTATTTTAATAGTGAGAGTGTCCTACCTTACTTCTGGAGACAATAACCGAAGCTTATATCTTGTAGTTCTGATTGTAGCCCTTCTCGACCGAGTTCGTCTTCGGGGATCTTCTTCCGGAGATGATGGAGAGCGAAACGCCTCCCCTGCTACCCCACCTCATGAGGTGGGCGACCCTAAAGTGTCGTCATGGAGGGTCTCTCCTAATCCGCCAAGGCCAGAGGGTAATCCTTTGGCTACCCGGAGCAACAAAAAGAGTCTGGAACCATACAGTGTGCGGTCGGACGCACTGAAAGATCTTCTGGAGCAAGCGGCCATCTCAGAAGCTCATCGTACGCTAATGGGTATGGTAATTGAAAGGATTTCATCCGCTGAAAGCGGATTGCATGAATCTTTTATGAGTCTGCTGGAAGGCTTTGAGGTGCGTGAAATAGTGTATGTTTTTTACAGTACCGCACATGTTAGGTGTGCCCTATGAAGATAGTAGCCCCTGAGACTTTGGTTGTCGTTGAAAACGGCAGCAAACAGAGGATCATAGTCCCAGGTGATAACCAGACCGCCTTTATGTGCAGGTGGCTGAAGCTTCGGTGGCTAGCCGGACTGATGGGTTTGCCGAGCTAAAGCGGCAACTTGATGCGGTAGTTGTCGACATCGTGCTTGTCAACAAGCGGCTTGACGAGGCACAGGGTAAGTGATTTTTCCGGTGTTCAACACATAGTAAGAGGAGCATGATGCCAGTATCTTTAATATGTTGTGACTGCAGATGGAGCTGCCACCGTGGAGAGCCTTTGGGCGGAGCTTGCCCGAGCCAAGGAACAAGCAAGGAATAGCGATGCGGCCGCTCTAAAGGCGGTTGAAGAGTTGAGGGCCGAATAGGCCGCGCATTGCCAGAGCAAGGAAAGAATATCCAAGATGGCCGTTGAGTTGAAAGATGCCGCTGACCGTTACTAGCTTCTTGAAAAGGAAATCCGAGCGAGGGCGATGGACCTGGAGAAGGCCATGGTAGCAGCCAAGGAAGCCCGCTCCAAAATCAGAGCGGCGAAGGAGGAGCTGCGTCAAGCTGTGGATATCGTGGCTAGGAAGCCCTTCTTGTTGCAGACTAAGTTCGGAGATCCGAAGTATGCTCCTCTTGATCAACTATGGAGTTCTGCGGATGCCTATGTGGATTTGGCAGCAAGTGCTGCTGATGCGGCCGAGTACTTCAAGGATCAAAAAGATAGCGAAGTGGAAAAGCTGTTCTGGTCACAGTTCCATGCTCCCGTGTGTCCGCTGCTGTTGAATGATCGAATGGCCGAGCGGGCCGAGCTCCATAGATTGTCCGGACTTGCCATGAGGTCTGTTGTGGATCATCTGTGGCTGGGAGGGCCAAGGCCCAATAGTTACTTTAGTTTAGTGCAACAATTCCTTAGTGTTGTGCCGCACATCGATGCTATGAAGAGGTCGGTGTGCATACAGGGTGTGCGGATGGCCTTTGCCCGTGTCAAGACATACTAGGCAGAGATGGAGGCCACCACTGTTGCAACACAGGGTTCGGCCGTGGGCCGACTGGCTGCCAAGCACTACTTTGAAGAAGTCCTTGAAGGCGCTCGTTCGATAGTGGCTCAGTGATCAAAGAATATTATGTTCTAGTGACATGTACTCCCATTGTAAAAAGAATGTTTTATTGTGTTATCAAGGCTGTGTTTATACTTTTGCCTGAAAGTATTATGATGCCTCCTGTGCTACCGTTTATGTATATATGTATATAACCTGAAAGTTTGTAGTCGTCGGCTTCCGGCCCCACGCATATAATGCGGGGGTGTTCGCAAAAAACGCGTATTCACACTTGATCCAACATCTTGGTCCATGAAGGAGGTGGCAGCGCAGCAAACGAGGCAATCGGACTATATTGCTTTAACACTTTCACTTAGCCATACGAGTTTGACGGTGGGGCTACTATATAGCCCCTGGTACTTCTGCGCTCATCCGAATACGGGGCGCGTACGTACATGACCGGGAAACGGCCCTTCATTAATGCGGAGCAATCCTGAAGATTCCATTGAGTCATCAAGTGGTTGACCAGTCTCGTGCTTTATAATGACGCTCAGTTTTCGGCTTTCTCCACTGAGGTGCTCATCCGGATGAACCAGGGCACAATCGCAGTAGTTCTCCCAGTGCTACCTTAGCCGATATAGCAGAACGTAAGGTACCAAAACGTGGGAGACGGGCAAACCCAACATTTGACCAAAGACATGATTCGGAGCTGATGCATATAAGGCCAAACTCGCGAAGTCGAACACTCCCTAAGGTATTCGGTCTTTATAACATATGCCGGGCTGAACAATGCCCTTAATAATAAACCCTGGGTGTCCAGGTACGTGCAATATCCTGACATGACCACATGCCAATAACGTAACCATCCTTCTTGGTTGTATTGAGTATCCGGAGGATGTGAACAACAAGAGACAATAAAAAAGGTTTACGCAGGGTCTTAATCTGAAAAGAAACCTTTGAGTAGGTCCCTGCTGCACGTCTGCGCCTGTGTCTCCGTTGTGCCATGTCCTGGACGGGTGTAGCACGATTGTCATCTGTAAAAGAGAAGAACTTAGGTGAAATTTGCCATGCCAGAAAATTGGTTATTATCAATAAACCATTAAAATTTAAGATAAGTCAAGTTGAGCCGGACTAGCCCTGATTACACGCTGGAAGCCCCTGTACCGTCTAGGAGGGTTTGATCATCAAACCAATGTATATGTAATGGTGCATTGGACTCGTCTAACCGTGTCCATGGTCTTGATGACCTGTCATTTTTTCTGGTTGGTGAGGCCGTCTAGTGCTCGGTTGTTAAAGCCGTCGCACACTCTTCGGCGCCTAGAAAATGCTCGTATTTCCACTAACTGTGATGGTGCCACGTGGACCGGGCACCTTAAGCTTGAGAGAAGCGTAATGCGGTGTTGCATTAAAACGAGCGAAAGCCGTTCTTCTGAGTAGTGCTTGATAGCCACTTCGGAATGGAGCGATATAGAAAGTTAACCTTTGGCTTCGGAAGTTATCGGGAGAACCGAATACAACCTCTAGCAATAGTGAGCCCGTACAGCGGGCCTCTTGGCCTGGTATTACTCCCTTGAAGGTAGTATTACTATGGCTTATTTGTGTCGGGTCTATCCCCATTTTACGAATTGTGTCCTGATATATCAGATTTAGACCACTTCTGCCGTCCATGAGGACTCGTGTGAGATGGTATCCATTTATTATTGGGCCTAACACCAAGGCAGCCAATCCTTCATGCCGGATGCTTGTCGCGTGATCCCCGCGATCAAAAGTGATCGGGCAGGCCAACAAGGGGTTGAACCTAGGGGTGACGGGCTCTATGGCGCGTTTGTCTCGGAGTGCATGTGTGCTTCTCCTCTTCGTCACATGGATCATGTTTATTGTTCTAATCTCTGGTGGGAATTTTTTCTGTCCTCCAGTGCTTTGCTGGCGAGATTCGTCCTCGTCTTCGCTTGGTGTCTCCCCCCTTTTATATTCGGCGTTTAGCTTACCGGCCTGCTTGAAGACCCAGCATTCCCTGTGGGTGTGATTTGCAGGTTTATCGGGGGTGCCGTGAATCTGACATAGTTTGTCAAGAATCCTGTTTAGGCCAGACAGTCCATCTCTGCTGCCTTTGAAAGGCTTTTTCCGCTGACCTGGTCAAGAGCCCCTGAATCCAACGTTTACCGCCGTATTATCTGGGCTGTCTTCTTTATTTCGATGCTTGTTTTTATTGCGTCGTGGTTTTCCATCGCCATCCCTGACTTCGGATGTGCTTGGGTCGCTGGTGCTACTGCGGGCTAACCAACTATCTTCGCCCGCGCAAAAAGCGGGTCATGAGGCTTGTTAGGGCTGCCATTGTTCTCGGTTTTTCTTGGCCGAGGTGTCTAGCAAGCCATTCGTCTCGGACGCTGTGTTTGAAAGCTGCTAAGGCTTCATCGTCCGGACAGTCGACGATTTGGTTCTTCTTAGTGAGAAACCTGTTCCAAAGCTTTCGTGCGGACTCTCCGGGCTGTTGAATTATATGGCTTAAATCGCCTGCATCCGGAGGTCGGACATAGGTCCCTTGAAAATTAGCCTGAAAAGCGTCCTCGACCTCCTCCCAACTTCCAATTGAGTTTTCAGGGAGGCTTTTCAGCCAGTGCCGAGCTGGTCCTTTAAGCTTGAGGGGAAGTATTTGATGGCATGGAGATCGTCTCCGCGAGCCATATGGATATGGAGGATAAAGTCCTCAATCTAGACCTTGGACCGCATCGCTACCGATGATCAAAAGAGCCATCAAGCCTTACGGTGACGACATAGTGGAACTCTCAATGAAAGCACCAATGTCGTTCTCAAAACCGGCGGATCTCACATAGGGGGTCCCGAACTGTGCGTCTAAGGTGGATGGTAACAGGAGGCAGGGTACACGATGTTTACCCAGGTTCGGGCCCTCTTGATGGAGGTAATACCCTACGTCCTGCTTGATTGTTCTTGATGATATGAGTATTAGAAGAGTTGATCTACCACGAGATCGTAGAGGCTAAACCCTAGAAGCCAGCCTATGGTATGATTGTATGTTGTCCTACGGACTAAACCCTTCGGTTTATATAGACACCGGAGGGGGCTAGGGTTACACAAAGTCAGTTACAAGGGAGGAGATCTACATATCCGTATTGCCTAGCTTGCCTTCCACGCCAAAAAGAGTCCCATCCGGACACGGGAGGAAGTCTTCAATCTTGTATCTTCATAGTCCAACAGTCCGGCCAAAGGATATAGTCCGGCTGTCCGGAGACCCCCTAATCCAGGACTCCCTCACTGATGATCGAGAATTTTGCTTCCCTCCCGCCACCCACTTCATAGCCACTGTCGAGGACTTAACCGACACGCTTGATTACGACTCCGAAGACATCGATGGTATGGACGACGATGTTGATGAGGAGCAAGACCAGAATCCGCCATATGCTGGACGCTGGACGACCACTTCCTCGTACGATGTGTACATGGTGGATACACCCAAAACAACCAACGAGGATGACAAAGAAAATCCGGTCGAGAATAAAGCTCCAGAGACACAGCAAAAATGCCGGCGTCCTTGGCGCCGCTCTAAGTCATCTCGTTCAAAAGACAGCAATGCTAGCACCGATGAAAATAATACTCCGGACGATGCGGAAAACAATAAAGACCTTGGTGAGGCAACATCCGAACAGGAGGAGCAAGAAAACGGGCAAGCTAGCCCCGACGAACAGGCCAGGCCCAACGACTCGGAGGCCGGTAGTTACCATCCGCTCTCCGAGGATGAGGAAAGCCTCGGCAACGAAGATTTCATCGTGCCCGAGGAACCTCTCGAGCAGGAGCACTTCAAGCGCCAGCTAATTGCAACGGCAAGGATCCTGAAAAAGAAACAGCAGCAGGTTCAAGATGACTAAGATCTGCTCATCGAGAGATGGACTGATGTCCTGGCAGCCAAAGAATACGGCCTCAGACGCCTAGCCAAGAGTTACCCGAAGCGAAGGCTGCTACCCCAGTTCGATGAAGAGGCACCAGAGCCCATACCTCCCTCGTGTAATGCGGCTGATCGACCACTACACGGTCAGGACAGTGCGGCGGACCGACCACCACGTGGTTGGGATAGAGCGGCAACTCAGGCCGAACGGCAGCCTGCCCCACCGCCTCATAAAAATAGAGACGAAATAGCTCGGGGCCACACATACGACCTCCGGCAGACCCTGGATAGTAGAGCAGGACATACCCGATCGATTTATGGGTCGCGAGGATGTCCATCGACACGCGACGATGCGAAAGAAGAAGAGGCCTAGAACCCGCCGGACGCTGGACGGCCACTTCCTCATATGATGTATACATGGTGGATGCACCAAAGGAGAATAGCGGCAAGGACAAGGAAGATCCAGCTGAGGATAGACCTTCTGAAATACAGTCTAAGCGCCGGCGTTAGCGGTGCCGCTCTAAGTCACGACGCAGTAAAGACAGCAACACCAGCACAGGAGAAGATAACACTCCATAAGGTGCCGAAGACAACGAAGACCCTGTCGATACAGCTAATGAACAAGATGAACGTGAAGGCGGGCAGGTTAGCCCTGGTAAACAGGCCATGCACGAAGATTCTGAGGATGATAATTCCCTTCCGCTCTCCGAGGATGAGGTAAGCCTCGGCACCGAGGATTTCATCATGCCCAAGGAACCTCTTGAGCAGGAGCGCTTCAAGCGCCAGCTAACTACCACTGCAAGGAGCCTGAAAAAGAAGCAGCAGCAGCTTCAAGCTGACCAAGATCTGCTCAATGATAAATGGACTGATGTCCTAGTAGCCAAAGAATACGGCCTCAAGCACCCAACCAAAAGCTACCCAAAGTGCAAATTGCTACCTCAGTTTGACGAGGAGGCGCTGGAATACAAACCTCCATCGTACAATGCGGCTGACCGACCACCACGTGGTCGAGACAAACGGCAACTCACGCCGAACACCATCCAGCCCCGCCTCAGCGCACAGGTAGATGCAAATTAGCCCACGGTCACACATATGACCTCCGGCAAAACTAGAACAATAAAGTAGGACATACTAGATCAATCTACGGATCGCAAGGACATGCCTCGACACGCGATGACGGTCACCTATTCGGACGTGACAAATTTAGTCATGCGCGGGCTGAAAACCACAGACGGACTCCATCAGAGCTATGTCGCGATACGGCCCGATATAGAGGCACCGCACACCCTCATTGCTTCACCGATGAGGTCCTGGATCATGAGTTCCCAGAAGGGTTCAAACCCATGAATATAGAATCATATGATGGAACCATGGACCCCGCGGTGTGGATCAAAGGCTTCATTCTCCACATTCATATGGCCCGTGGCGATGACCTTCAACAGTCTGCCTGCAAATTCTATTGGCAGCTGGGAGGACTTGGAAGAGGCCTTCCTCGATAACTTCCAAGGTACATATGTTCGACCTCCGGACGCTGATGACTTAAGCCATATAGTTCAACAGCCCGGAGAGTCCGCTAGGAAATTCTGGACTAGGTTCTTTACTAAAAAGAACCAAATCGTCGATTGTCCAGATGTCGAAGCCCTAGCAGTCTTCAAAAACAGCATCCACGACGAATGGCTCGCTCGCCACCTCGGCCAAGAAAAGAAAAAATCTATGGCAGCCCTCACGGCACTCATGACCCGCTTTTGTGCGGGCAAGGACAGTTGGTTGGCGCGAAGCAAAAGCAATGGAAGCGACGCCGGCACCCCTGAAGCTAAAACTAGCAAAGACAAGTCTCGATGTGACAGATACAAACGTCGAAACAATAGTGATAACACCGAGGACACGGAAGTCAATGCCGGATTCAGGGGCTCGAAGTCCGGTCAGCGGAAGAAGCCGTTCCAAAAGAACAATTTATGCCCATCCATCTTGGACCACATATTTGATCATCTGTGCCAGATTCATGGCACCCCAGACAAACCATCCAATCATACAAATAGAGAATGCTGGGTTTTTAAACAGGCCGGCGAATTAAACGCCGAGAACATGGAAAAGGGATCACAAAACGAGAAAGATGACGAAGAGCCCTAGCAACCGAACACAGGGGGACAAAAGAAGTTTCCCCCTTGGGTCAAAACGGTGAACATGATATACGCTACCCACATCCCCAAGAGGGAGCGCAAGCGTGCGCTCAGGGACGTCTACGTGATAGAGCCAGTCGCCCCAAAATTTAATCCATGGTCATCATGCCCGATCACCTTTGATCGCCGGGATCATCTGACCAGTATCCGTCATGGTCGCACAACCGCACTTGTCCTAGACCCAATAATTGATGGGTTCCACTTGACTCGCGTCCTTATGGACGGAGGTAGCAGCCTTAATCTGCCCTATCAGGATACAGGCGAAAGATAGGCATTAACCCATATCGGATCAAGCCCACCAGGACTACCTTCAAAGGAGTCATACCAGGTGTAGAGACCCGTTGTACGGGCTCAATCACACTAGAGGTTGTCTTCGGATCTCCGGGCAACTTCCGAAGCGAGGAGTTAATCTTCGATATCGTTCCTTTCCGCAGCGGCTATCACGCACTGCTCGGACGAACTACGTTCGTTCAATTCAATGCAATACCACACTATGCTTATCTCAAGCTTAAGATGACCGGTCCACATGGCGTCATAACAGTCAACGGAATGCGGAACGCTCCCTCCGTACAGAAGAGCACACAGCTGCCTTAGCAGCAGAAGTACAAAGTGGCCTTCTCAAGCAGAACCTTAATTTGGCTATCGAGCCCATGGACACCGTTAAGAGGGTCTGAATTACTCTGCAGCAGCAGAGCAAGGCTCGTCAGGAGCTCGACTAGCAATCCGGCCACCATCGCAGTTCTGATCAAGTGGTGGCATTCGTGCGCGCATACATAACGACACACTCAAAATCCCATGGGCATCGATGGAGGCATAGCTAGCTTGTGGTCCGTAGTACGGCTCAACCGACATCGGATACACACATACATTCACTTTTACTTGTTTCCTTTTTAGGTCTCATTCCCATAGGCACCATCTGGTGGTCTGGTCATCAGTCCTCTTGAAGGATAAACACACCAAGACGGCGAGAAACGCAGACATAATGGGAACTTTTTAGGTGATTCCGTTAACGATAACTCTACCTGTTTTTCAGGACCCACATGCAGCTCTCCCTTGGTTTCGGCATGTCAAATAGCATGTTGCTTATCGCACTACCAGTATCAATGCGCCTTGACGTACTAATTAAGTTACAATGAGAACTGTCTGCGGCTGGAGCTGTAGGACTCCAGCTTTTTACCTTCGTACCTTTTCTGTTTTCTTTTTTTTCCAGCTCCCCTATGGATAACCCTGTCAGGTAGCACCCGTACACTTTGGTACGTTTCAAGTTTGCCAGGGGCTGCACAGCATCCCAAACTATAGCAACAAAAGTCTGAACACTTTTTATAAGTACAGTTCGGCACCCCGAATTTAACATTATATGCATTGGCTCCGAATCATGTCTTTGGTCAATAGTTGGGCTGCCCGGCTCCTGTGCTTGCTACCTTACGCTCCGCTATATCAGCTAAGGTAGTAAAGGGAGAACTACTGCGATTGTGCCTTGGTTTATCCAAATGAGCACCTTAGTAGAGAAAGCCGAAAACTGACTGTCATGATGCGGCGAGAGCCGGTCATCTGTTCGGAGGTTGCAAATCGTTGGAGATTTCTTCCGCATTACGCGAAGGATTGGTACTTCCCAATCAGACGCTTATAGCACTCTAGTTTGGATACTAGGGGTTGCGCCCATGTTTTTATTGTCGCACTCCTATGTCTAAGTGAGGGCTTTACAGCCGCATAGTCTGGTTTCCTGGTTCGTTGCGCTAAACAACTCCTTCAAGGACCATCTAATTGGATCAAGATTGTTTACATTCCATCCCGAACACCCCCGTACTACCTACATGGGGGCAGAAGCCGACGACTGGTTAACCCTTAGATTTTGTACAACACGGCCGCACAGGATGTAAAAATTTAAAAACATAGCAAGCATTATATTGCATAAACACTTTTTTCTATCATGCAAGGTAGAGGGAGCTCGAATGCATTCATTCAAAAGTACAATGATCCACAATAATGCGGGACCCCTCCAAGACATCGCCGAAGTACCGCTCAGCTGTGCGGTGCTCCTTGCCCTCCGAAGGCCCCCTGGTCGCTAGCTTGACAGCGTCCAACTTCGCCCACCAGACCTTGCAATAAGAGAAGGCCAGACGCGCGCCCTCGATGCAGACGGACCGCTTGATGATATCCAACAAAGGACAGGCATCCACCAGCTTCTTCACGAGGCCGAAGTAGCTGCTGGGAATAGATTTGGCTGGCCACAGCCGGATTATCATATACTTCATGGCCAGTTTGGCCACCCTGTGCAGCTCGACCAGCTGTTTCAGCTGATCGCTAAAGGGTACCAGATGTTCTGGCATGCAATATTGCGACCAGAACAGCTTCTCTGTGGAGCCCCCTTCTTCGCCTCGGAAGAACTCCGTAGCATCGGTCACACTGCATGGCAGAATAGCAAAGGCCCCTAGAGAACTCCGAATCCTGGTTAGTAAAAGAAATTTCCTCTTCACACTCCTGCCTTGCATATTCAATGCCTTACCCGCCGCGATCTTCCTGGCCTCCTGGATCTCATGGAGGGCATCCTGGGCTTCAATCCGGGCCGCCTCCACACTCTTACGAGCCTTGGCAAGTTTGGCCTCTTGAGCCGACGCATTGTGCTCCAAGGTCTCGCACTTCCCCATCGTGTCCTGGAGCTCCTGTTGGACTTCGTTGACCCGGGCCTTGAGCCTCTTATGGGCGGCCTGCTCCTTGACAGCCTTCCCTTCGGCTTCGACCCGGGCCGCTTTCAGGGCCTCGACCTCGGTCGTCGCCTCTGTTCACTTCATGGTATTTCGGTCATTGCATATCATTTTCTCCTTTTTTGAATCCATAACAGGTTATTACTTACCTTGTTTTTCCTGGAGCTACCTCTTCGCCTGGACCAGCTCCTCCTCATCCTCCGCTAGTTTCTACTTTAGTCCAGAGACTTCGGTAGTATGCGAGGCCGCGGCCAACAGCGATGCCTGTGCACACATTTCAGACAAATTCAGTTAGTTTCCTGCAATAGGAGATTGATCCTCTGTTCGGTTTTTTCTTTTCGAACACCGGACAGTGTCTCAGGGGCTACTGTCTATATTGGGATTTTCTCCATTTTTGCACTGCTTACCTCAAAACCTGTTAACATGCTGCTGCAGGCTTCGGTTAGTCCGCTCTTGGCAGACTGAACCCTTTCAATTAGCGTGCCCATAAGGACACGGTGCTCATCCATAATGGAAGCGCCTCGCAACGCTTCCAGCAGATTATCCGATGCCCCTGGTTGGACAGGGGTCATCGGGGGAACAGGCTTCCCCCCTTCTTCCGAAGGACGTCGCGTGCCAGATTCCGGAGCAGCCTCGGTGTCTGGAATTGAGTCCGGCTGAGGGTTGAACTGAGTATGGCCCTCCCCACCAGTCTCCATGGGGATTGATTCCCCTTGGTGTCCGGTGACGGGGATTTCGCCTTCTTGCGCCTCCTAAGCCTCTCCCCCGCCTGGAACAGTCCTTCGAGACAGCACCTCCGCATCATCCTCGGCCTTTGGGGAGTGAGCAGCTGGCGGTGAATCGCTGGCCATTGCCTTGGAATCCAGCAAGCCTCCTGGCGAGGATCGCGGGGAGCTGTTGTCGGCCGGACTACAATAAACATAACCAATCATCTCAATGCAGTGGGGAGGAGACACTTTATGGGTGGATACAAGTCTTAATACTTACGATGCGGCCAGAGCCTTAGCGCGGGGGCGTCTATCCGGACTGTTGTCGACGTCCCATGCGGAGTTATTGACGAGGGAGCCCTTCCCCTTCTTGCGCGCCTCCGCCTCCAGAGTTGTGGAGGTTGCCCTCTTCTTCCTTCCCCCATCAGGGGGAGAGTTGCTTTCCTCCTCCTCCTCATCCTCGTCGTCTTTGGCGGCAGGGGAACGGGTCTTGTCTTCGGACGTCACGTCCAAAGTGCCCTTGCGGCGGGGTCCACTCCGGACCCCCTTGGCCTTTCCTATGGCCTTCTTCTCTGGTGCCTTATAAGGCGTTGGCTCCAGCATCTTCGCTAAACACGGGATGACTGGTTCTTCAGGCAGGGGAGCCGGACACCAGATCTGCTTCGCCTTCTTCAACCAGTACTGAAAAAGCAATGATAATAAAAGCTTAGATATCACCCTTGAAACAATCAAGTAGGGGATGTGTTGAAAATAACATACCTCGTTGGGGAGGTGATTTATGTCGTGACCACGGTCCGAACCTGTGGCCGACGGTATCTCGTTGCCTTTGAAGAGCAACTTCCAGGCATCTTCGTGAGCTGTTTCGAAGAGCTTTTCCAAGGTGTGGTGCTTTTTCAGGTTGAAATCCCATAGAGGGCGGCTTCGGCTCTGGCAGGGGAGGATCCAGCGTACCACCATCACTTGGATTACGTCAACAATCTTGATGTCCTTATCGATCATGCTTTGAATGCGCGTTTGCAGCGCAATCATCTCGTCTGATGAACAACAGTTCGGGCTCTTCTCGATCCAGGAGGTGAGTCATACGGGAGCGCTAGAGTTGAATGCGGCAGTCGCGGCCTAGGTGGCACCGCGGGGTTCAGTGATATAGAACCATTGTTTCTGCCATTCCTTGACAGACTCCAGGAATATGCCTTTTGGCCAAGAGACATTGGTGAGCTTGCTCACCATGGCGCCCCCGCACTCTGCGTGTTGTCCATCCACCACCCTGGGCTTCACGTTAAAGGTTTTGAGCCACAACCCGAAGTGGGGTTGGATGTGGAGGAAGGCCTCGCACACGACGATGAACGCCGAGATATTGAGGAAGGAGTTCGGGGATAGATCATGGAAGTCTATCCCATAGTAGAACATTATCCCGCGGACAAAGGGGTGGAGTGGAAACCCTAGCCCGTGGAGGAAATGGGGGAGGAACACTACCCTCTTGTCGGGCTTTGGTGTGGGAATGATTTGTCCTTGGGCTGGAAGACGGTGGGTGATTTCCTTCGCTAGGTACCCGGCCGCCCGAAGCTCGGCGATGTCCTCCTCCTTGACAGAGGAAGCCATCCACTTGCCTTGACCTCCGAATCTGGACATGGTTGAGTGTTTTCTCGAGTGGGAAACATATGAGAACTTGGGCGCTGGAGCTCAAGAGTGGAAAGGTAGGAAGAAGGCGTGGGGGAAGAAAGAGGAATCTTATCTCCTTATAAGGGCAATGAATATTGAACACCACACCACTCGCCTCAAAATTCGCCAGCTCAAAAGGGCTGTGTAAACGGCACAGTTGGGTTACCCATGCCCGTATTGATGAGGATCCCGTAATAAGGGGACATGATATCTACTTTGACAAGACGTGCCAATGGCAACCGCGTCTCAAAACGTGGAGCGGCAAGCAAAAATCTGGTTCGAAATTATGACCGGATGGACGTGATGTCATGTTGTAAAAGTTGTTAGTGGATTGGACTCGTGTATTATTATATTCTCTCTACGGTTGTGTGTGGTGTGTGTTATAGGTCCGGACATGATCAATTCGTTGGATGACTATTTTGGAGTTTGGAAAGAGGAACCCGCCTTGCAATGCCGAAGACAGCACTACGCGCCGGATACCTTGTCATTGAAGCCAGACTCAGGGGCTACTGAGGGAGTCCTTGTTGGAAATATGACCTAGAGGCAATAATAAAATGGTTATTATTATATTTCCTTGTTCATGATAATTGTCTATTGTTCATGCTATAATTGTGTTATCCGGAAATCGTAATACATTTGTGAATACATAGACCACAACATGTCCCTAGTGAGCCTCTATTTGACTAGCTCGTTGATCAATAGATGGTTACGGTTTCTTGGCCATGGACATTGGATGTCGTTGATAACGGGATCACATCATTAGGAGAATGATGTGATGGACAAGACCCAATCCTAAGCATAGCACAAGATCGTGTAGTTCGTCTGCTAAAGCTTTTCTAATGTCAAGTATCATTTCCTTATACCATGAGATTGTGCAACTCCCAGATACAGTAGGAATGCTTTGGGTGTGCCAAACAACACAACGTAACTGGGTGGCTATAAAGGCACACTACGGGTATCTCCAAAAGTGTCTGTTGAGTTGGCACGAATCGAGACTGGGATTTGTCACTCCGTGTGATGGAGAGGTATCTCTGGGCCCACTCGGTAAGACATCATCATAATGAGCTCAATGTGACCAAGGAGTTGATCACGGGATGATGTGTTATGAAACAAGTAAAGAGACTTGCCGTTAACGATATTGAACAAGGTATAGGGATACCGATGACCGAATCTCGGGCAAGTATCATACCGGTAGACAAAGGGAATTGTGTACGGGATTGATTAAATCCCCGACATAGTGGTTCATAAGATGATATCATCGTGGAACATGTGGGAGCCAACATGGGTATCCAGATCCCGTTGTTGGTTATTGCCGGAGAGATGTCCCGGTCATGTCTGCATGATTCCAGAACCCGTAGTGTCTACACACTTAAGGTTCGGTGACGCTAGAGTTGTTATGGGAAATAGTATGCAGTTACCGAATGTTGTTCGGAGTCCCGGATGAGATCCCAGACATCACGAGGAGTTCCAGAATGGTTCAGAGGTGAAGATTTTTATATGGGAAGTCATCATACGGTGACCGGAAGTGTTCGGGGTTTATCGGTATTGTACTGGGACCACCAAAGGGGTTCCGGGGGTCTACCTGGAGGGTCCACCTGCCCTAGAGTGCCCTATGGGCTGTATGTGGAAGGGAACCAGCCCCTAAGTGGGCTGGGCGCCACCCCCCTAGGGCCCATGAACCTAGGGTTGGGGGAACCCTAAAGGGGGCGCCCCCCTTGGCTTGGGGGGCAAGCCCCCTCCCCTTGGCCGCCCCCCTCTAGATCTCATCTAGAGGGGCCGACCCCCTTCCCCTTCACCCTATAAATAGAGGGGTGGAGGGAGGGCAGCAGCACCACATCCAAGGCGTGGCCCTCCCCCTCTCCAAGACCCCCTCCTCCGTTGAGCTTGGCGAAGCCCTGCCGGAGAACTGCAAGGTCCACCACCACGCCGTCGTGCTGTTGGAGCTCTTCCCCAACTTCTCCTTCCCCCTTGATGGATCAAGAAGGAGGAGACGTCCCTAGGCTGTACGTGTGTTGAACGTGGAGGCGCCGTTCTTCGACGCTTAGATCGGAATCAACCGCGATCTGAATCGCTGCGAGTACGACTCCTTCATCCATGTTCTTGTAATGCTTCCGCGTCGCGATCTTCATGGGTATGAAGATGCACTCCCCTCTCTCCCGTTGCTAGTCTCTCCATAGATTGATCTTGGTGATGCGTAGAATTTTTTTAATTTCTACAACGATCCCTAACAGTGGCATCATGAGCTAGGTCTATGCGTAGTTTCTATGCATGAGTAGAACACAAGTTGTTGTGGGCGTCAATTTTGTCAATTTACTTGCCGTTACTAGTCTTATCTTGATTCGACGACATCGTGGGATGAAGCGGCCCGGACCGACCTTACACGTACGCTTACGTGAGACAGGTTCCACCGACTGACATGCACTAATTGCATAAGGTGGCTAGCGTTGTCTATTTCTCCCACTTTAGTCGGGTCGGATTCGATGAAAACATGATCAACACCAGAACTATATGGGTGTTCGATTCATCACAATGTAATCAGAATATTGACTCTAGTGCAAGTGGGAGACTGTTGGAAATATGCCCTTGAGGCAATAATAAAATGGTTATTATTATATTTCCTTGTTCATGATAATTGTCTATTGTTCATGCTATAATTGTGTTATCCGGAAATCAACAATCTGGTTCCAGTTTAGCATTATCTGGGAGTAGACCTTTTCTCATTTTTGAAAAAAGGTCAAGCTGACCAGTCACTACTTGGCAGATTAGAACAAGCAAAAAAAGACATGACAGTTTTAATCAAGGACCAAGTTTTAGACCATTGATAACAAAACAAAGTACTTAAAGAGAAACAATATGAGCAAATTAGTTCTGTTAATAGCCTCTTCAACTCTGATGCTTGCAATCTATAACATCTGAACAAGCAGTACAAATATTACTAGAATTTGCTCTTAATTTTGACAGTAAGAATAAGAATGAAAATGCAAGGAGTAAATAAGATTACAGAATGAGAATAAGAATAGTGGGCCTGAAGATGTTCCTCGAGTTCCCAACAAAAAATGAATTTGTTGTGTCATGTTTCTGTAAGGAATAGCCATCTCTTCCTTTTAATCTCTAAGAATAGATCAATCTTGAGTCAGTGAAGCATCTTCTAATAATGTTCATCACATAACTATAGTAAATTTCTATGCAACTTTGTCCAGTGTACACACTTAAATATCTGTGATACTAATCCTTACACTTAAACAACTAATCATGCAAAATGCAGTAACCCAGGGGAGCAAGGCTAACTAATCGTGCATGCCCATTTCAGACTTCAACCAGTGTCTAGTTAACCACTAACTTACTGTAACCAATGACGGACATGAACACTAACTTACTGTAACTAGAAAACCAGACCTTCAAAGATCTGACAGAAACACCAGCTTCTTGTGTGGAAGACAAGCAACTGTAACTACAAACTTCAGTAGTTACCACTAACTTGACATGGACACCAACTTCAGTAGTTACCACTAACTTCAGACTTGACACTAAAGACCAAAATTTCAGACTTGACATTAAAAATATAGCACTAGCATTTATCACAAATGTTTCTTTAGCACTGCATTTCTTTGTCATCAGCATAAATTTTGGCACAAAACATTTCTTGTTGATAAACTTTAGCACAGAACATTTCTATTATCAGCATAGCAGTGCATTATCCAATAGTAGCAAAAAACATTTCTTTGTCATAAATGTTTACTCCATTTAGATTGAATTCAGTCTGAGTATTTATCAGAGAACAATTCAGAGAGCCAATCAATCTTATGGCAGCAACAGCAAGATAACAGGGCCAAGGAGGAGCAAACCTTGGGGTTGGTGTGTTTGGTGGTGGAGTCTCACAGTGGCAGGTCCTCGGCGCCGGCCCTCTAGTTCCAACTGGACGCCCCCTTGTCGCTACCCTCCCGTCGTCGGCATGGTCGGGACCTGGCGAGATCTACCTGGCCAGGAGCTAAAAATGGGGGCAAGGAAAAGTTGGTGTGGGGAGAAATGAAGGGGGCCCGGTAGCCGCAACTTTCCTTGAGGTGGTGGTGCTGGATGCTGAGCGCGACAAAGGCGGCCATGAAGCCACGGCTGCAGGAGACGAGTTCCTCGCCTAACGACCAGCAGCAGCCCCTGGCAGTGGCAGGCGACCGACAGTAAGTTACACGTGTAAGTTATACACCTCCGTATCAAGATACATCCATTCCAAGCATGGCCTTATACTCTTTAGAACACAGCTAGGCATCAATGTTTAAGAAAGAATGCTAACCAGCCATGTAAACTTGAAAGTTTACTAGTACAAGTAGTATTTTTCTCAACAAGTTATACTCATGCTAGTTTGTTTTGTTAAAATCATTCAAAGTTCAAATTAGTCCTCCTAGAATTGGAGCGTGCCTTTGTATGTAGAGAAACTACCCTAATGTTATACTCCTAGAACCTTAGTGTATGGCCACAAATTAGTTCTCCTAGAATTGGAGTACCTTGATGTTGAGAATGCAGAGTGTATGACCACAAATTTGGTCATTCTCAAATTAGTTCTGTACTGGAATAATAGTATTAGCACTAAAATGTTCAGGTATTTCTAACTGAACCTAACTGAAGGAATAACAATAATCCCCATCTCTCTTCATGGACCAGACCGAACACAATAATCCCCTTCTCTCTATACTCCAGCACAATAAAATGGATGTAGGCATCAACTAAACAAACAAAGAGTTAAACTAATTAGCTTTCTTTCATCTCAAATTAAAATGAACTCCAAAGCTCAACTAAACAACTTAGTCAGGTGTCAACAAATCTAATTAAGGTATGCAATTATTAATCACCAATGGTCCCTGTCCTTTGATCTGAAGTGTTAGTTTTTAGATAACAAAGAACCTTTAGACGTGTGTGGCTCATGATTTTCACTGTTATTAGATCAAAGCAATTCAAAATGATGATTTGTACTAACTGCCGGAATAGTTCAGTGCTGCTACTTTTCAACATTATTACACTTCTACACAATGCATAGCTGCACATTCAGAACAAAAAAGGCAACAATATTGAAAAATCTCACCTGTCAAAGAGGCAACGATATCCAGGGAAATGATGTTGAGGAGGCAGAGCTGCTCGTAGGAGAGGAGGCTCGGCGGTCTACTGCTTCGGGGGCGTGTGAAGGACGAGGCAGACCCGTTGCTTGGTGGTCGGTGAAGCTTGCGGGGAGGCCTGCTCGGGGAGGAAGCGTGCGAGTAGGTTGGTGGCGAGGAAGGCATTCCATGGAGGATGGTAGCCACCAGTGGTGCTCTGTGTCAATCAGGTGCTCAGCCCCGCAGCTCTGGAGTGGGGCGACGAGGCAGTGCTCGGCGGTAGTGCGGTGGTTGTTGGGGCGGCGGAGGGGTGGCCGTGATGGGGGCGATGGCTACAGTGATTTGGTTGGAAAGCAGCTGTCGGCGGTGGGATGGTTGGGGGCGCCGGCGGCTTGCGGTCCGCTGGATTTGTGGGCGGCAGAGGAGCTGCGGTGGTGGGGAGGTACGCCGGAAGTGATCTGATCGAGTGGAACGCAGCCGCTCGCCGACGGTGGGAAGGTCTGGGGGTGACGGGGGCGGCGGTGGGAAGGTTTGGGGCAGGGGCGGGGGCGCCGGGGGGGAGGGGGGAGGCGGGGCGGCGGATCTGGATCTAGTGGAGCGCATAGGTGGGGATTGGGCGTGATTTGGGGGCGGGCGTTGCGGTCTGGTAGAGGTAGGGCCGGCGCGTATATTTCTTTCGTGCTAAAATTTTCGCCAAGTCGCGCGCTTTTTTTCCTCGCTGCGCGCGCTTAGGGCTGATACTATATTCGGTCTCGCGCCGAAGACGGTCTCCGGCAGATCATGGGCCGAGATTTAGTTCTCCCGGTAGAGTTTGGGTCGTAAAGTGTACCGGCAGTTTTCGCGTCGGCGTTGCTTAAGTTCTCCCGGCAGTTGTCCTACCCTAATGTGCTTTTAGCGGCAGTAACTGATGTCCCGGCAGATTCTTTGCCCTTAGACATGTTTTTCTCCCGGCAGTTAACTGCCCCCAATCGAGTGTTGTGGTTTAGTGATATATGATAGGTTAGTCTAGAAAAATAATAATAATTGGTACAAAAAGTATGGAAAAGTGGTATAATAATAGCATGGATCAATAAAAATGATATATTCATTTGAGATGATACAACCCCAAATTTGATCCACAAGACCTTAGCCCGTTGCCTCCATCTTGATCGTTCCACGACGCCACATCTTCAGCAGATTGCGCAGTTTCTGTTCCTCACAAGTAAGTTGTCAGGAATGACATGTTTTTTCAAGGCGATAGATGAGTTTGTTGCTAACATCGAGGGCGAGCTTCTGTTGGATAGTGTTCCTGGAGTTCCACCTTTTAAGAGCAAGGACCATCTTGGTGAGCTTCTGGTGAAGGATGATGAAGGGGTTAGTCGAGGCCGCTGGTGCAACCCAAGCACTCGTGACCACATCATTGGCAGCTGTTCTCGAACAAAAATAGTGTTGAAGGTCTGAAGTACATACCACACACTACTAGATGGGGGGCAGTGAACGCTGAAGGCCATGGCGATTAGCTGTAGCAAGCAGTCTAGGAAGGAATCATGCCAGGCCCTATCACAAAGCACATGGTCCGGTTTCACCAAGGTGCCCATTGCTACTCGTTTGACCAAGTATAGGTCCTTCTGTGCAGATATGTGTCCTTAAAGGAAATGTCGTTGATGAATCTTTTGAAGGAACTTAACATGCGACTGTTGATACGTGTGTTGGATTTATCAACAATAAAACTGGATCTTGTTGAAGTCGTCGGCACAAGCAACATGGAGGCTAGATGAAGCATACATTCGGGGCAGATTGTCAAGGAATGTGAATGTGTCCACATCAGCTTGAGGGCCATAGACACCAACCAGGCTCCAACCCTTCCCCGATCTATGGCGCAAATAATGGGCCATAATTGTGGGCAACAACACACACACACATTGTGATTGACAATAATGTCATCCACTTTCCATGCAGCCACATTTACCCCCTTGTACCATCAGCCAGTTACACACAAAAGAATCATAAGAAGCACTACATGACTCCATGATGACTCTGGCATCAACATCCATCATATTCAGTTCATGAAAGAAAATAAGGGATGGATTATGTAATCACACCAATCGATGGTCCATACCTCTACATGCTGGATATTCAGTATGTGCACATTCCACATTAGCATTGCATAGCTATCCATAAAGGAACATAATAAACATAGCAACAAGTATACATCAGACCCTTACGCTTGGCAAACCACCTCTCCACTAGCTGCGCTCACCTTAGCCTTTGCAAAGGGCAACACCATGAGGGCACCAACCTGGACTTCCTCTAGTGACCTCTCGAATGCCTCCTTGTGGCGTGCCATGGTGTCATCCCGCTTTGCAGAGATCCCAAGCTTCTCCATGATCAACTGTTTTACCTTGGCGATGATGTTGAGCATGGCTGTAGTCTTGGTTGCAAGGAAGCTGCCACCGCATGGTTTGGAAACCAGAGAGTGGCGGCAATGGCGTATGTACTCGGGGCGAGAAGCGGTCGACTTTGGTAGGATGGTAGATGGGCTCCTCAAATCCCCCTACCTATGTCATCAATGGCTGCCAGTGGCCCATGAAAGGGGAAGCCGTCTCAAGGGCCACACTTGTATGAGCAAGCACTAGAGTGGCCACGTCGCCTAAGGCACCAAGAATTTGGCGCTCACTTGGGCCGGGGCTGGCAACTAACATCAAGGGCCCTAGAGCTAGAGTGGCCAACTCAGGGACCGATACCTCGGGCGCAATGACACGGGCGATGCCAACAACACTTGGTTTTGTGACGCCCCGACTTAATCATGCACTAATCATACACGTAAATGCGCAGATCAAGATCAAAGACTCATGAGAAGATATCACAACACAACTCTAAACAAAAATTAAAATAATACAAGCTTTATATTACAAGACAGGGGCCTCGAGGGCTCGAATACATAAGCTTGAATACACAAGAGTCAGCGAAAGCAACAATATCTGAGTACAGACATAAGTAAACAAGTCTGACTTAAGAAGGCTAGAAAAACAACAATAACTGGATTGAAAAGGCACATGCCTCCTGCCTGGGAGCCTCCTAACTACTACGGGTCATTGGCGGTCTCCATGTAGTAGTAAGCTCCATCGAGGTAGTAGTGGTCATCGGCTCGATCAGCTGGCTCCCGGGCTCCGTCATCTGATCACAGCAATCGGGTAGAGGAGAAAAGAGGTAGCAAAGCAACCATGAGTACTCATCCAAAGTACTCGCAAGACTTACATCAGATCTATACTAAGTATGCATCAATATCAAAGGAATGGGGCTATATCTTTGGATTGAACTGCAGAAATGCCATAATAGAAGGGAAAGCCTAGCATATCAAAGACTAGCATCTTGCATCATCTTGCAGCACTAGAAGAGTGCAAATTAGCATATTATAAAGTAACAAGTATAATATAGTAACTCCCAGATATCCTTCCTCGACTCCCTACCATAAAGCGATCCTGGAGCCATCATATCCATTTAGTGTCTCCAGTACCCAATTCTAGTTGTAGTAGATCGGGATACAACTCTGAGCGTCTGTTACCATGGACACGACTATTCGAATAGATTAACTTCCCTGCAGGGGTGCACTGTAGCGCCCAAGTTGCGATATTATCCCAATCACGTGATGAATTCATGATTGGGGCACAACCCCATTTCGAGCGCATAGCAAGGTGGATATCATTGCAACATACCATGTATTGAACAGATGAGAATACAAGATAAAGGCTTACACTCTCCACAAGCTACAACATGAATACAACGGTTCATCAATACATAGCAATCATCATACAAAATAGAAGGATTCGACTACGGATGAAATCAAACGAAAAGAAAAACAACATCCACCCTGCTAGTCCCAGGCTCCCGACCCGGAACCTATCCCTTGATCAAAGAAGAAGAAGCAGAAGAACTCCAAAACAAGAAAGCATCACTCTCACGTCAAAGCTTCGCTTTACCTGTACCTGCAATTGTTGTTGTAGTAATCTGTGAGCCACGAGGACTTAGCAATCCCATTACCATGGGTATCAAAACTAGCAAAGCTTAATGGGTAATGAATGGATAAGTGGTGAGGTGGCAGCATCACTAAGCATCGTATGGTGGCTAACTTACGAATACAAGAGTAATGTGAGAAGCTACGCAAACGGTCGCAAACTAGTAATGATCAAGAAGTGATCCTGAACTACTTACGTTCAAACATAACCTCACTGTCTTATCTTCTTGAACTCACTCGAAAAGAGACGGTCACGGTTATGCACGCGGTTGGTGTATTTTAGTTCGGATTAGGTGTCAAGTTCTCTACAACTAGATATTAAAAATTTGCATCTGCCACATAACCGCGGGCACAGCTCTTGAGAGTTTAAACCCTATAGGGGTGTCCCAACTTAGCCCATGATAAGCTCTCACGATCTGCGGAGACAGTCCTCCATCTCGGGACACCCCGAGTAACCTCGAAATCCCAGTGCACAAGCTCTTCGAAGAAAGGAAAACTATCCCAAGGAGATCTCCCGATGAGTCAGACCCGTTTCCAGAGTCGCGCGCTCTCTATCTACAGACTCATCTGTCTATGCAAAGTGGACGATCGCCGAATACCATCGAGTTGCCCCGAGGCGGCACCGCCAACTGCTAGATAGGTGGACCATCATTGATAACCAAGCAAGGGAGAGTGTCCAAAGACAACCACTACATGTATATATGTGCCCCAAATATATGTACGGACATGCGCGATGCATGCATATATGTTTGAATACCAAACGCACAACATTTTCATGTGGCGCATGCATGCATCAAAAAACGCACAGTCCCCACACAAATCTGGTTCATGATGCGTCGCGTGCTCCCCCCCCCCTCCGACCCAGTGGGAGGGATTCTTGCGTACACATGCGCGTGAAGTATATAGTTGCAAGTACCGAACTGTATAAGATGGACCAAAATTTAATACCCTCCTATTTATAAGTCAAATTAACCTATATCAATGTCGGTCGAAGTGATTGACCAAGCGGGCACACAGAGATGGACGAAGCATCTCGCTGATAACCCCGTGTGTGAGTGCTATAGGACAACCTCCATCGCTTGCTTGTGGGCCAAACACATGTATGGAGATGTGTGGTTGCGATGTTTGAATACCTAATATATATGCAGAACTTTGATGTTGCCCCCCTCCCCTCTTCGACGCATAATATATACTCCTACGTACCGTAACACAACCTAAAGATACTCCTCCTTGTTCGTCAAATTTGTGTCATATATTAGACGGACGACGACCTCATGGGCCCATGGAGGGAAGAGTCGCAGGCGAATGAGTGACAACCATCGTACGCACGTGGCCTAGTGTGTTGGCGATGTTTTTAATACACAATATGCACAACTTCTTTGCGGCACCAACCTCAGAAACCGAAAAGTCCCCACATGGAGTGAGATTAATTCATGACGTGTGTGTAGTATATATGTGCTGCCCCGGCCCCCTCCTCCCATCTTCGACGCATACTATATACTCCTACCATAACACAACCCAAAAAGAAACCTCCTTGCTGGATCAAAGTGATGGAGGACAACCTCGCAGGCCCATGGATGGAAGCATTGCACGCGAGTGAGTGTCCTATATGACTCGCAGGCCACCCTCTTCAAAGCATATTATATATATACTCCTACCATACGTATAACAAAAACCAAAAAATGACCATCCTTGTTGGTCAAATTGACATCTCTCATCGCACATCATAGTGCTGGACGGCGACCTCGTGGGCCCACGCGAGTGAGTGTCCTAGCACCACCGCGTGCATGTGGCCCAAAGATGCATGTCAAACTTTTTCTGCAGCGAACATGCAACCAAAGGAGTTTAGTGTAGAAAAATGAAAAAAATAACATCTCTCCGTTTTTTATACATTGATTGATTTCCCAGGGATTTAAATGTGTAAAAATCAAATTTGATCTACATGAGACCCATGATAATGCACAAAAATGGATTGCAAAATTATATGTGTATGTGTCCCCGGGTGCATGTTTAGTCCCCATGCAAGAAATTTCTAACATCCAGAATCTTGATTTTAAAATCCAATATATCCGAAACTAAGTTGAAATTCATGAAACTTATCGTGGTGTCATATGGACACCAATAGACGGTGATATTATTATTTCCTTACATACAGGAAATTACACTATGCTTTAGACAATAATTGTTATTTGAACTCTTTATTTGAACCGTGTGCTTTACACCAACAAAACTGTAAGTGTAGTGCTTCGGTTAAGCAATAAAGCAGCAGAATTAATCATCAAAAGGGAAAAATCAATATAATATGTGCCGTACATGCCTCCCTTGTGCCGTACGAGCATGCGTGAGTTGACGCGACGCATGCTAGCAGGCAGACCGGGAGGCCGAGGCATGCGCGTGTTCGCTACGCACTCATCATGGGGCATGCTAGTAGCTGTGTGAAATGATGGTAGGCATGCCTGCAGTCCGCTACGCAGGCTCACCGAGAGGCAAGCCAGCCCTTTGACCGCCGCTCACCTCGCTCCCTCTGCTCCATATTAATGGCGCACCCGATCCGCGGTCACACACCCTGTCCACATTTGCCACTGTCGCATGGAGTGTATTTGGATATTGCCGAAGCGCACTATCTGTGGGAGTGGCGATGCCGGGGCTGGTAAAGCACCTGCACAATGCATGAAGCTGGGCGCGGAGGTTGCTGTTGCCGCCGACGAGGTCTCCCGCATGCAGGTAGGCGATCTTGACTTCGTCGCCATCGTCGTGCCTCCCCAGTCGGAGCCGGAGGTCCACTGCTACTCCGGCAAGACTCTGACTCCGACAGAAAATCGGTTAGCCCCCCCCCCTTGTTGGGAATAGAAACCCTTGGTTATGTTCACCCAGTCAATGAAATCAGAGTGAGATTCGTTAGATCTGTGTAGTGTATTGATTGTTTGAATGGTATCTATGGTTAGTGATTAAGTGTTCGTTTTGTACAAACGATTTTTTTGCTAATAATCCGACTAGGGTTAGCGTGCGTGCACTTGCTTTGTCACATTCTTCCTGTTGAATGCGAAAGTACTACTATCCATGACGATTAAGTTTTTGGACAGATACTTTCTCACGGATAGACACGTTGAACAACATAAAAATAAGTTCCAGATGGACAAAAGGCCTTCTGAACGTGCTCGACTTCTATTTACAACAACTTGCTTTTTTGTACCAGTAGATTTTCTGGTCCAGGATCTTGATTTTATGGTTCAGACCGATTTATTTCACTATGACTGCTCAAAACTTTGGTTGAGTTAGTTGTTATTATCCTGTTAAATTTGGATTTCGTGTAAACCTGATGAACAATTAATCATCATGCTTTTGTACCTTTTGTAAGCTAGGATTAGATATTGCCGCCCTTTTCCACTCGACTTTGACCCATATTTTCTTTCATACAAACCGGAGCTTATATCAAGAAGCCTCAGGGTTCCGAGAGCGAACTTGGTCACATGATCTGGTCGCGAAACGACATACGCTGTATCTTCCCGCCTTGATTTATTTTAGAGAGGTAACATGCAACTGTGCTAAACATATGAAATTTTTCAGGGTTTGTTTTGCCTTTTCATACATTGATCTTCCTAGTCATTTTTAACAAATAGCCACCATGTTATTATCGCAAATAGTTGTATTAGTAAAACCGTGGGCGTTCAACTAACCATTTACTACCGCGGGCAGCTATTTGATTAGACGGGACGACTATCAGCAGTCCACCGCGAGCGCTGCAATTTATTGCTGGTTTTGGACTTTTGTTTCGGCTGCCTCGGGAAGGTACGTAGAACAGTCCTCCGTTCTCATCTACAAGCACCACCGTCGAGGATCGCCGCCTGTTGCAAGATGGAGGACGAGCCGGCCAACAAGCGGGGGCGGGTCAAGCCAGAACCGCAAGAGCCTCCGGCAAACGTGGACTTCATCAGCAGCCTCCTCGACGAGATGTTCGCAACCGTCATATCCCACCTCCCCATCAAATATGGTGTGCAGACCACTGTCCTCTCGCGGCGGTGGCGCCCCCTCTGGCACTACACCCCCTGGACCTCATTGTCGACCACGAGTTTTTCAGCGGGGAGCAGCAATGCCTGGACGAATTGTCCCACGTCCTCGACACGCACCCTGGGCCGGTCAGACGCCTTGCTATCGGCAGGCTCAATCCCCGCAACAAGACCGAACCCAGGTTGCACTACTGGTTCCTATCCCTAGCCTTGGATCGGCTCGAGGAGCTCAGCCTTCATGCTAGACATCCTTGCTCGCTGCCGCCGTCCGTGTTCCGCCTCGCGCCCACGCTGCGTCGTGCTACATTCAGGCAGTGCATTTAGATGCTTTCCTTGGACTAAGAAGCTATACATCAAGGTGATGCTCCTTTCATGTTAATTGTTAACCACAACGGAGCGCAATTTTTTGTTACTTTTACCCATGATTACAATGACAAATATAGAATGATTTCTAAAGGAAATTTGCAGGATTTCAATACATATTTTTTTGGAGTGCTAGTGTTGTACGCTTTTTATTCCTTCGCCTGAAATGCTTTCGTGATAAAAGTTTATCATGAAAGATTGAAGGTGGCATTTCATTCTTTTCATGTATTTTAGAAATCCTGCAAATCAAAGAGGCCTGAAGTGTTCAAATCTGCAGTTATGCATTAATATGTTGTCTTTGTTTGCGGATACTAGCATGCCCGAAAGTAGAAAATGTTGGGGAATATACCAATCCCTTTGAATGCCTTGATCTTCATCTCACATAAATTACTTTTAACGAGTACCGAGACACCACACCAGAAATTAAATTCGCCAGGTTCTTTCTTGAGAAAGCAAGGTTGCTCGAGGTAATGAGGTTTGCCCTATATTTACTGCGCAGAAGTGAATGGATTGCTAAAGAGTGCAGGCGTCTATAGCTGAATGGAAAAGGCTTTGCACAAGCTGAATTTCAGTTTGTAACTTCATATGACAGATTATTCGGAAGTCACTGTATCGAGCCGCTATATGACTTCTCGGTGGCTGATCCTTTCACAGATAATGCATGAAAAAGATTCTTAAGAAGATGAATTTTATGTGTCTGAATAGTTTGAACCTTGTAATCTTTGAATTTGAACCTTGCAATATTTATGGTATTTGTTATATAATGTAACTGGATGTTTAATTTGGTTTTGCAATCATGTCCTGTTATAAGTATATATATGTTCTTCTTCTGTACACAGAGCATAGATGTTGTCCAGACAAAGCATATCACATCACACATGGACCACACTAGGGAACCCATCGGTGATGAATTCATCAATCGCAAACGGTTGTATACCAGCAAGCATTTGCCCACAACACAAATGGCTTATTCCATCACAAACAGCTCAGATGGATCAACTCTATGTCAAGTATCGCACATTGTCAAAAAGTAATGCGGTAGACCTTCTTTAACATGTGTTAAAAAATAAAATAAAATAACAAGGACCTTGAGGTTAATTTAACTGATGGGATGGATCATAGAGGTCAGTTAATTTGACCTCTGTGATCCATCCCATCAATTAACTTAACATCAAGACAACTTCCCATCAAGTCACCCATCTGTTGGCTGCTCCAGCCTAAGCACAGTTAACTCGAGAGTTCTCTTAGATGAGCTATTGGTGGAACAACTAGTCCTTACTGATATAGGATGCCTCTTCGCATCCTTATGGTGTACCCGGATGACTGCCCATCGCCCAATGGCCAATAGGTGCTGTGTAGACAGAGCATATCACATCGCACACGGACCACACTAGGGAACCCGTCGGTGATGAATTCATCAATCGCAAACGGTTCTATACTAGAAAGCGTTTGCCCAAAACACACACTGCTTATTCCATCACAAACAGCTCGGATGGATCAACTGTATGTCACGTATCACACACGCAATTCTAATCTGATTCGTGCTTGATGTCTCCACCATCGGTCACAAAGTTCGTCTTATTTGTCACGTATCACTGTGCCGGCATCTTCTCACGTCCCTCGACGTGCTCTGTTCACGTCCGTCGACGCGCTTTGCTCACGTACCTCCACACGCTAGGCATGTGGAGAACTTTTCCTTGCGTGTTCAACTGCTATATGCATATATATGGTTGGTCACCGTTGAGGTGATCGCGGAGCACTCTGCTTGCGTACCTGCGCGTGCACTCTACTAGCGAATGGGGCCTGCGCACGATCACGTTGGGGGCACATATGCATGTGTTTGCGGAGGGTGCATCGCCACGATGCAGTTACGTGTGACACGATGGAGTTACGCGCTGCAAACTAGAACTGCCATCCGGGCGTGCAGATATTCCAGGATGTCTGGCTTCCCCTTTAATTCTCGCAGCCATTATAACCTTAGCCTCTTCAACCTTTCGATCGCGCCCCATAACACAACAAGCACACCCATGACGACGCATAGAGAGGGGATGTCTAGAGGCGCTCAAATAGAGTTTGGCTAAGCATAAAGTGGAGACCAGGCGAGGGAGACGGATCTCTCGATGGTGTACACCATCGACCCGACCGTGGTGGATGACTACATCAATACCGTTGAGCAGTTGCTTGCTCAAGACAAGTACAAGGTGGTCAGCATCGACCTCCAGTACACTGGCGGTCGTCCCAACATAGATCAGAAGGTTGCCGTCGCCCAGTTGTGCGTGTGCAATCATGTCCCCATCTACCACTACTGCATGGCCACATAGCCTTGCGACCGTTTCGCCAGGTTTGTCAACAGCACCCACTACAAGTTCGCAGCGGTAGATACCACCGACGATGTAAAAGCGCTCAGGGTTACGGGCTAGGCCTGCAAGAACCTTGTCGAAATCTTTGGCAGCACGAAGAAGGACTCCCTTGTTGAACTCGCTGCATAGACTCCCCGACAACGGCGCCAGAAATCCTTCTTGCTACCTCTTGAGCACTGCGTTGGTTTTCCCTTGAAGAGGAAAGGGTGATGCAGCAAAGTAGCGTAAGTATTTCCCTCAGTTTTTGAGAACCAAGGTATCAATCCAGTAGGAGGCCACACACAAGTCCCTCATACCTACACATACAAATAAGAACCTCACAACCAACGCGATAAAGGGGTTGTCAATCCCTTCACGGTCACATACGAGAGTGAGATCTGATAGAGATAATAATGATAAGATAAATATTTTTGGTATTTTTATGATATAGATTGAAAGTAAAGATTGCAAAGTAAAAGTAGATTGGAAACTTATATGATGGAAGATAGACCCGGGGGCCATAGGTTTCACTAGTTGCTTCTCTCAAGATAGCATAAGTGTTACGGTGGGTGAACGAATTACTGTCGAGCAATTGATAGAAAAGCGAATAATTATGAGAATATCTAGGCATGATTATGTATATAGGCATCACGTCCGTGACAAGTAGACCGACTCCTTCCTGCATCTACTACTATTACTCCACACATCGACCGCTATCCAGCATGCATCTAGAGTATTAAGTTCATAAGAACAGAGTAACGCATTAGGTAAGATGACATGATGTAGAGGGATAAACTCAAGCCATATGATATAAACCCCAGCTTTTTATCCTCAATGGCAACAATACAATACGTGTCGTTTCCCTTTCTGTCACTGGGATCGAGCACCGCAAGATTAAACCCAAAGCTAAGCACTTCTCCCATTACAAGAAAGATTAATCTAGTAGACCAAACCAAACTGATTATTCAAAGAGACTTGCAAACATAGACTTGATCATAAACGAACAATTCATCGGATCTCGACAAATATGCCGCAAAAAGAGTTACATTGAATAGATCTCCAAGAAGATCGACGAGAACTTTGTATTGAGATCCAAAGAGAGAGAAGAAACCATCTAGCTAATAACTATGGACCCGAAGGTCTGAAGTAAACTACTCACACATCATTGGAGGGGCCAATGAGTTGATGTAGAGGCCCTCCGTGATCGATGCCCCCCTCCGGCGGAGCTCCGGAAAAGGCCCCAAGATTGGATTTCTTGGGTACAGAAGGTTGTGGCGGTGGAAATAGGGTTTCGTCGTGCTCCTGGATGTTTGCGGGGTATGTGAACATATATAGTAGGAATAAGTAGGTCGGTTGAGCCACGAGGGGCCCACTAGGGGGAGGGCGCGCCCCCTGCCTCGTGGACACCTCGTTCATTTCTTGACGTCCAGTCCATGTCCTCTGGATCACATTAGTTCCAAAAATCATGCTCCCGAAGGTTTCTGATGTGGAGCATCCCAAGGTCATCCCCATGGACCTACCTACGTCCCCTACGACACCACTTGGACCAATGACAAGAGCCTGAGCGAAGGCTATCAAAGATAAGGTGAACTCTCTCCTCTCCGAACTTCCACTTTCTATGCATGAGACATGGCTACTACCTAAGTCCGAGTTCTTGTGCATGATTAGGTACCAAGAGGACCCTTCCAAAGATGCACATGAAGATGTACAAGTCCCCAAGTTCACGGATGAAGAGAACCAACGGAAGGAATCAAGAACACCTCCCAGGCCCCAAACACCGGGCCACGACCCCGAAAGTCTGGCCCCTGGAGCTTCACCCACCTCAGCAGCTCAGCCGCCAAACACTATAGGCTCCGGACATCCGGCCTCGCCAGCCCGGACATCCGGCCCTTCCTGATCCCCCGGATATCCGGCATCCAGCCCGGAAATCTGGATCCCTCCGAACCCGAGAGCCACAAAGCCCGCCACTCCAGCCCGGACATCCGGCCCCGCGTGAAAGCCCGGACATCCGGCCTGACGGCCGAACGTCCGACCTCCCCCCTAGACTATATATACTCCACCTCGTCCTACTTTCTAGGGTTAGCATTGGTTTAGCTCATTTGAGAGATAGAACATTGCTCATCCACATCGGATCTACTCCAGAGAGAGACCGCGGCCCCTCTTCGGAGAAGATGCCTTTGGATTCAAGACCCCTCTAAGGGAAGATCCCCTCGTGGATTCAAGACCTCCTCACGGAGAAGACCGGTTACCTCGTGTATTGTCCATTGTTGACTTTGGATCTTGTATCTCCCTTTGTGTTCATCGATCTAGCGCATGTGTGACCATACTTGTTGGTTTGAGTGTTCTCTTGTGTTCCCCTTGTGATTTTCCCCTCGTTTCCCTCCTCGTGTTCTTCGTGTTCATCGCGGGATCCGCTCCTTTCGTGAAAGATCGGCCGATTAGGGTTCCTACCCTACATCTTCTTGGTATCAAGAGTCACATTGATCACGATTTCGGAGCCTCCCGGTTGTGTTTCTACCCTAGTTTTTGTTGTTTTCGTCCGTAATTCGAAAATTCCCCACAAGAATAGCCCACAAATATTTTTGTGATTTGTTGGTGTGATGAAGTTTTGTTGGATTTGATCCGCAGATTTCGTGTGTTGCAGGTAGATCTAGCTTTCCATCAATTTTTCTCCAGTTTCTACCCACAAATTCCTTCGAATTGCCCAGATTGACCTCTCCACGAGAAGATCTTCGAATTCATCCCCGGATCCAGAGCCTGGACATCCGGCACCCGGATAACCGGCCATCAAGCCCGGACATCCAGCCCCTGGCAGCACCACTTCCTCTCCACCGCCCGTTTTTCGTCCATATTTTGCCAAATTTTGTTCTGGTACCCACATATACTTCTGCATACCTCCACTACTTCCGCATAGCACCAACTTATACCACATACAAAACCACCACTTACCAACACCAACTCCAACAATGTTGGTCCAATCTTGCTTTGAGAATTCGAGTTGCGGTTTCGTATCCTGGCTATCTAGGTACGGTTCGACATCAACATCACCGCCGCTCATCTTCACCACGGACGCGTCATCAACAACGACCACCTCGACTACATCTTGGTATTCGTGCCACCATTTTGACACCATACAGTAAGCAAGAAATGGTAACCTCACCTTGGTATTGGATATATCACTCTTGCCATTACATTGATAGCCATCATAGCCTTACTCATTTGTGTCGCTTACCCATTGAGACTAGCCTTTGAGTATTGCCGGCAACGAGACTTGTGCACATTAGTGATCATACTTCCCATAGCATACATACGTCATTGTTGCATATCTTGGTACCATCTCTTGTGTCACAAGGTTGTCATCGCATACTCAATTGCTATCTTGGTTCGTGAAGCATTGTATGAGAAAAGAGCTCAAACAACAAAGAGCCAAACAAGCTTTTAAGCAAAAGGAAAAGACAAGCAAAGAGCTTTTAAGCAAGCACCATAGCATCATACAACATTAAGATTGTCATATTAGATCACCTTGGATCATATCATCAAAACACCTTGCATAGGACATACTTGGGATACAAGTCGTCACATTTTTGCTTAGTAGGTTGTGCACAAGACTTTGTATCCGCTGATTGTGCAATCGTGCTAGCGTCTCTCTAGTGTTGTGCAACAAGAGCATTTTTGTGGATTCCACATTTTGGCTCACCCTTGGTTGCATGACCCCACTTATCTTTTTGTTTGTGTGTGTTTCCGTGTACCTTATATTGCTTGGTCTACTTGTTACATTGAAATATTGCGAATCTTTTACAACATTATTGAAGCTCACTTACAATTGCATCAAATTTTGTGCTACCATCCTAACCAAGCTCCACCATAAGATTTTACTTGTGTAGGTGTGAGAAACCGACAAGAATTGGTACCAATTGTGCTATTTCCTAGTCCACATTGGAGTGATCATTGATCCACTTTCAACTTCGGTCAAGGTACATTTGGTATTCGTTCTTCTCTTTCTACCACTCACATTTTTATCTTGAAATGATGTATAGGCCAAGTACTTGTACCAACCCACTCTTCATTGAGCACGACGACGACATGAACTCCTACGTCACCAAGAGCCACCTCTTTGGTGCACAACGTGCTTTGCATCAAGAGCAACAAGGAATGAGTGAACGCATCAACAACTTCACCGCCGACTTGCGACTCTCTGAGCAACGTACAAGGGACTACTTCGGCCACATGCTCGACGATCACAAGCAAGAGAACAACACAAGAATGGACGAGTTTCATGCTTTGTTGCTTAAACGCTCTTCTTCCACTTTGCCTTCATCAAGAAGGATCCGCTCAAGTCGACACTCTGACTTTACCCTCTCCGGCTCAAGTACACCGACATCGAACACTCTTCGACGTGCCGCGCGCAACGATCGTCAAGCAAGCCTCAATCCTCTATGCGACACCAACTCTCAAGAACTCCAACAACGTCAAACCTAAGAGGCTTTTGTGCTAGCACAAGAAAGGCAACGACAACGCCAACATGAAGCGGAAGAGCAAGCGCGTCTACAACAAGAAGCACAAGATGCCGAGGCACAACGCCAAGAACAACAACTCCATGAAGCTCAAGCACTTGAGGCGCAACGTGCCCTTCAAGATTCAAGTCATGCCGTCGCCACACGCAACCGCCATCGGCGTGAACAAGAGGAAGCACTTCGCGAAGAGGTTCAAGAAAGAAGATTTCAAGCTCGCATGCATCGTCAAGTTCCTCAAGTTCCTCCACGAGCTCGACAAGCTCCTCCACATGCTCGCCAAGAACATCAACTTCATCAAGATCATGAAGAGAATGGAAATCCTCCACGACAAGAGTAACATGAGGTTGACAACCCTCCTCACCAAGAGCAACACGAGCTTGACAATCATCAACAACACGAGCAACATCATCCCCGACCCCAACACAATGAAGATCAACGCTACGGCAAGCTACAATTCACTATTCCCAAGTTCAATGGAAGCAACGATCCCGAAGAGTATCTTTCATGGGCATTGAAGGTCGACAAAATCTTCCGTTTGCACAACTATGAAGAAGAGAAGAAGATCGCGATGGCATCCCTTGAGTTCCAAGACTATGTCCTCATTTGGTGGGAACAAGTTATCGAGCGCCGAGAGGCAAAGGGTGAACCACCCATCACTACTTGGGCACAAATGAAGGATGTCATGAGAGCACGCTTTGTGCCTACCTACTACAACCGAGACCTCTTCAAGAAACTTCAACTACTCAAGCAAGGGACCAAGAGCGTTGAAGAGTACTACAAGGAGATGGAGATTGCCATGATAAGAGCCAACGTCACGGAAGATGATGAGCAAACAATGGCACGTTTCTTAAATGGACTCAACCATCCTATCAAGAAGATCGCTAACTTCCAACCATACTCGACCCTCATCGAGCTAGTGCATCAAGCTACCAAAGCGAAATGTCAAGTGCAAGATGATTACAAGTATGCCAAGTTCTCATCCAAGTGATACGGATTCTCCAACACCCAAGCTTCAACGACTCCAACACCCTCTACCAAGCCTTCTACAAGCTACATCGACAAGTCGAGTCGCAAGAAAGCTTCGTCAACTCCAAGTCATCCTCCTACTACAAGCAACTTCAAGCCGTGAGCTTCATCATCATCCACTCCAACCGATGAGACCATCAAGACGCTTCAAATGCTTCACATGCGGAGGCCGAGGCCACAAGTCCTATGAGTGCACCAACAAGCGGACCATGATCCTCAAAGACGACGGAACTTGCGACTCAATGAGTGAAGGAGAAATGGACTCTATCGAGCAAGTCTCCATGCACCGGCAAGTGAACGATGAAGAAGAACAAGTCTTTTGTGATGAAGATTCAAGTCCTGCCCTTGTTGTCTCCAAGGTCTTGACTCTCCAACATCACCAAGAAGAAGACCATCGATGCCACATCTTTCATACCAAGGCCGGCATCAATGGACGATCCGTCAAGGTCATCATCGATGGAGGGAGTTGTCATAACCTCGCAAGTGAAGAACTTTGCGCTCCAATTGCCCAAGACGAAGCACCCACACCCATACAAAGTGCAATTGCTTAGCGACTCCGGCACTATCCAAGTCGAGCATCGAGTACAAGTCTCCTTCAAAATTGGCGCCTATGAAGACACTTTGGAGTGCGACGTCGTTCCAATGACCTTGTGCCACCTTCTCCTTGGACGCCCATGGCAATTTGATAGAGGAGTCATCCACAACGGCCGAACGAATCACTACATCTTCAAGATGAAAGGAAAGGAGTACGTACTTCGTCCCATGTCTCCAAGTCAAGTGATCGCCGACAAGCAAGCCACCCATCATGGAGAAAATAGTGAGAGAGCGAGCCACCAAAAAGAGAGTCAGCGCCACAAGCCCAAATCGAGTGCCTCCACGATGAGCGAAAAGAAGAACTTAGTCCTATTTGCCACCAAAAGTGAGATAAGAGGAGTGTGTGACAACCCATCTAGTGTCCTACACTACGTCCTTTTGTGCAAGGACAATGAACCACAAGCTAACACTTCTCACACTCTTCCTCTAGTGTTGTCTTCTATTTTGCAGGAATTTCATGATGTTTTCCCCGACGAGCTACCTCCGGGACTACCTCCACTAAGAGGCATCGAGCACCGCATCGACCTCATCCCCGGAGCACCGCTTCCGAACAAAGCTCCCTACTGCGTCAACCCCGAAGAAACCAAAGAAATACAAAGGCAAGTAAAGCATCTCATAGACCATGGACATGTGCGTGAAAGTTTGAGCCCTTGTGCCGTCCCGGTCATTCTTGTGCCAAAACAAGATGGTAGCTTTCGCATGTGCTCCGATTGTAGACCTATCAAAGCTATCACCGTTCGTTATAGGTATCCCATTCCACGCCTTGATGATATGCTTGATGAACTTAGTGGAGCCACTATATTTTCAAAAATTGATCTTAAGAGTGGTTACTATCAAATCCGCATACAAGAGGGTGATGAATGGAAAACCGCTTTGAAAACCAAGTTTGGGTTGTATGAATGGTTGGTCATGCCTATGGGTCTATCGGAAGGACCGGGTACTTTTATGCGTCTTATGAATCATGTCTTTCTCCCTTACATGGGTGTGTTTGTTGTGGTCTACTTCGATGATATCCTTGTTTTTAGCAAGTCTCTCAAAGAGCATGTCACCCATGTCCGAACCGTTTTACAAACTCTTCGAAAAGAGCATCTCTATACTAATATGGAGAAATGCCTTTTTGGCGTTGATAAGCTTGTTTTCTTGGGTTTTGTTGTCTCTTCTAACGGTGTTCATGTAGATGAGTCCAAGATCAATGCTATTAAGACTTGGTCACAACCAACCAACTTGCAACAAGTGCATAGCTTTCTTGGCCTTGCGGGTTTCTATCGTCGCTTTGTGAAAGATTTTATCACCATTGCTTCGCCTTTGCCTGCTTTGAGCAAGAAGAATGCGACTTTTGTTTGGCGGTCATCCCAAGATACCGCTTTCAGTGAGGTTAAGAATTTGCTTACTCATGCTCCCATGCTTGCATTACCCAACTTTGACAAACCTTTTGAGATTCATTGTGATTCTAGTGGTAATGGCATAGGAGGTGTGTTAACGCAAGAGAAGCGCCCCATAGCTTACTTTAGTGAGAAACTTTCCGGAGCACAACTCAATTACCCCATCTATGACAAAGAGCTATATGCTTTAGTCCGTGGTTTGCATGAATGGGAACACTATCTTCGCCCTCATGAATTGATCATTCATACTGATCATGAAACGCTCAAGTACCTTAAGGGCCAAACCAAGTTGAACAAGCGTCATGCTAAATGGAGTGAATTTATTGAGTCTTTTCCTTATGTCATCAAGTACATTAAAGATAAGGAAAACATTGTGGTGGACGCCCTTTCCCGCATATGCATGCTTGTTACTCAACTTGAGTTGAATGTCATTGGCTTTGAGCACATAAAACACTTGTATGAGGATGATCCTACTTTTGCTACTCCTTATGCCAAATGTTTGACGCATACATCTTGGGAACGCTATTATATCAAAGATGGATATCTTATGAGAGCTAACAAGCTTTGCATCCTCGAGTCTTCTCTTCGTTTGTTGCTTTTGCAGGAATCTCATGGAGGAGGCTTAATGGGACATTTTGGACGCGACAAGACTCTCACCACACTCTCCAAGAGCTACTATTGGCCCAAGATGTTTCACGACGTCAACCGCTTCACCAACCGATGCTCTACATGTCGCAAAGCTAAGTCTAAAGCTCAATCCCATGGCCTTTACATGCCTCTCCCAATTCCATATCAACCATGGGAAGACATTAGCATGGATTTCGTACCTGTATTGCCTAGGACTAGAAATGGAAAGGATTCGGTATTTGTCGTTGTGGACTATTTCTCTAAGATGGCACATTTTATTCCTTGCAACAAGATAGACGATGCTTCACATGTTGCTAATATCTTTTGTAGGGAAATATTGCGTCTACATGGAGTGCCAAAGATGATCGTCTCGGACCGCGACGTCAAGTTCCTTAGCTACTTTTGGAAGACCCTATACGCCAAGCTCGGAATCAAGCTACTCTTCTCCACGACATATCATCCACAAACCGACGGCCAAACGGAGGTGACCAACCGCACACTCTCCGCTCTACTTCAAGTACTCATCAGGAAGAACATCAAGGAGTGGGAGGAGTGTCTACCTATCGCCAAGTTCGCCTACAACCGTGCAAGACACTCAACAACCGGCAAGTCCCCCTTCGAGGTCATCTACAGATTCAACCCTTTGTCACCATTGGACATTCTTCCCCTACCACTCCAAGAGCGCATCAATTTGGACGCAAGTGCACGTGTGACTCATGTCAAGAAGGTGCATGAAGATACAAGACATACTATCAAGCGCCAAGTACAACGACTTACGACCAAGCTCAACATCAACAAGCACCCCATGGCCTTCAACATTGGTGATCTCGTGTGGCTACACCTTCGCAAGGATCGCTTTCCCCAAGAATGCAAATCCAAACTTCGACCACGAGCGGACGGACCCTTCAAGGTGCTTGCACGCTACAACGAGAACGCTTACAAGATCGACCTCCCCCGCGACAAGTACAAGGTGAGCGACATCTTCAATGTCAAGGAACTCTCGCCCTTTCATGGTGATGAAGAATTTGATCCGAGGACGGATCTTCCCCAAGGGAGGGGAGATTATGCGGAGCATCCCAAGGTCATCACCATGGACCTACCTACGTCCCCTACGACACCACTTGGACCAATGACAAGAGCCCGAGCGAAGGCTATCGAAGATAAGGTGAACTCTCTCCTCTCCGAACTTCCACTTTCTATGCATGAGACATGGCTACTACCTAAGTCCGAGTTGTTGTGCATGATTAGGTACCAAGAGGACCCTTCCGAAGATGCACATGAAGATGTACAAGTCCCCAAGTTCACGGATGAAGAGAACCAATGGAAGGAGTCAAGAACACCTCCCAAGCCCCGGACATCCGGCCACGACCCCGGACGTCCGGCCCCTGGAGCTTCACCCACCTCAGCAGCTCAGCCGCCAAACACTACAGGCTCCGGACATCCGGCCTCGCCAGCCCGTACATCCAGCCCTTCCCGAGCCCCCGGATATCCGGCCTCCAGCCCAGAAATCTGGATCCCTCTGAACCCGAGAGCAGCAAAGCCCGCCACTCCAGCCTCGACATCCGGCCTCGCCAGCCCGGACATCCGGCCCCGCGTGAAAGCCCGGACATCCGGCCCGACGCTCGGACGTCCGGCCTCCCCTGTCTGCACATAGTGAAGGGCCGAGGCCCGTGTACCCCTTCTATCCCCTAGACTATATATACTCCACCTCGTCCTACTTTCTAGGGTTAGCATTGGTTTAGTTCATTTGAGAGATAGAGCATTGCTCATCCACATCGGATCTACTCCACGAGAGAGACCGCGACCCCTCTTCGAAAAAGATCCCTTTGGATTCAAGACCCCTCTAAGGGAAGATCCCCTCGTGGATTCAAGACCTCCTCATGGAGAAGACCGGTTACCTCGTGTATCGTCCGTTGTTGACTTTGGATCTTGTATCTCCCTTTGTGTTCATGGATCTAGCGCATGTGTGATCATACTTGTTGGTTTGAGTGTTCTCTTGTGTTCCCCTTGTGATTTCCCCTCGTTTCCCTCCTCGTGTTCTTCATGTTCATCGCGGGATCCGCTCATTTCGTGAAAGATTGGCCAATTAGGGTTCATAGGTTAGTCCCAAAAATAATATAAAAGTGTAAAATAAAGCCCATTAACATCCAAAATAGATAATATAATAGCATGGGACACAAAATTATAGATACGTTGGAGACATATCAAGCATCCCCAAGCTTAATTCCTGGTCGTCCTCAAGGAGGTAAATGATAAAAATGGAATTTTTGATATGGAATGCTTTCGAGCATGTTCTTCAATGTATTTTTCTCTATTGTGGCATGAATGTTCAGATCCAAAATATTGAAAATAAAAGTTTATTGTTGACATAAAAATAGTAATACTCCAAGTATGCTAATCAAGCAATTATGTTTTATCAAAATACCATAGCCAAAGAAAACTTATCCCTACAAAATCATATAGTTTGGCCATCATGCACAACTATACTTCATTTTCGCCACACAAAATTCTCCCATCATGCACAACCCCGATGACAAGCCAAGCAATTGTTTCATACTTAGCTTTTTCAAACTCTTTCATCTTTTACACAATATATGAGCGTGAGCCATGGACACAGCACTATGGGTGGAATAGAATATGATGATTTAGGTTGCGTGAGAAGACAAAAAGGGAGAAAGTCTCACATTGACGCGGCTAATCAATGGGTTATGGAGATGCCCACTGATTGATGTCAATGTAAAGAGTAGGGATTGCCATGCAACAGATGCACTAGAGCTATAAATATATGAAAGCTCATCAAAGAAACTAAGTGGGTGTGCATCCAACTTGCTTTCTCATGAAGACTTAGGGCATTTGAGGAAGCCCATCATTGGAATATACAAGCCAAGTTCTATAATGAAAAATTCCCACTAGTATATGAAAGTGACAAAATAAGTGACTCTCCATCATGAAGATCATGGTGCCACTTTGAAGCACAAGTGTGGAAAAAGGATAGTAACATTGTCCCTTCTCTCTTTTTCTCTCATTTTTTTGTTTGGGCCTTCTTCTCTTTTTTATGGCCTCTTTTTTCGTCCGGAGTCTCATCCCGACTTGGGGGGGAATCATAGTCTCCATCATCCTTTCCTCACATGGGACAATGCTCTAATGATGATCATCACACTTTTATTTACTTACAACTCAAGAATTACAACTCGATACTTAGAACAAAATATGACTCTATGTGAATGCCTCCGGCGGTGTACCGGGATTGCGATGAATCAGGAGTGACACGTATGAAAAATTAAGCATGGTGGCTTTGCCACAAATACGATGTCTGTTGGGGAACGTAGTAATTTCAAAAAATTTCCTACGCACACGCAAGATCATGGTGATGCATCGCAACGAGAGGGGAGAGTGTGATCTACGTACCCTTGTAGACCGACAGCGGAAGCGTTATGACAACGCGGTTGATGTAGTCGTACGTCTTCATGGCCCAACCGATCAAGCACCGAAACTACGGCACCTCCGAGTTTTAGCACACGTTCAGCTCGATGACGATCCCCGGACTCGGATCCAGCAAAGTGTCGGGGAAGAGTTCCGTCAGCACAACGGCGTGGTGATGATCTTGATGCTCTACCGTCGCAGGGCTTCGCCTAAGCACCGCTACAATATTATCGAGGATTATGGTGGAAGGGGGCACCGCACACGGCTAAGAATATGATCACGTGGATCAACTTGTGTCTCTAGGGATGCCCCCTGCCCCCGTATATAAAGGATCAAAGGGGGGGTGCGGCCGACCAGGAGGAGGGTGCGCCAGGAGGAGTCCTACTCCCACCGGGAGTAGGATCCCCCCCCTTCCTAGTTGGAATAGGATTCGGGAGTGGGAAAGAGGAGAGAGAGAAGGAAGGGGGGGCGCCGCCCCCCTCTCCTTGTCCTATTCGGACTAGGGGGGAGGGGTGCGCGGCCCAGCCCTGGCCACCTCTCCTCTCTTCCACTAAAGCCCACTAAGGCCCGTATACCTCCCGGGGGGTTCCGGTAACCTCCCGGTACTCCGGTAAAATCCCGATTTCACCCGGAACACTTCCGATATCCAAATTTAGGCTTCCAATATATAAATCTTTATGTCTCGACCATTTCGAGACTCCTCGTCATGTTCGTGATCACATCCGGGACTCCGAACAAACTTTGGTACATCAAAATGCATAAACTCATAATATAACTGTCATCAAAACCTTAAGCGTGCGGACCCTACGGGTTCGAGAACAATGTAGACATGCCCGAGACACGTCTCCGGTCAATAACCAATAGCGGAACCTGGATGCTCATATTGGCTCCCACATATTCTATGAAGATCTTTATCGGTCAGACCGCATAACAACATACGTTGTTCCCTTTGTCATCAGTATGTTACTTGCCCGAGATTCGATCATCGATATCTCAATACCTTGTTCAATCTCGTTACCGGCAAGTCTCTTTACTCGTTTCGTAATACATCATCTCGCAACTAACTCATTAGTTGCAATGCTTGCAAGGCTTATGTGATGTGCATTACCGAGAGGGCCCAGAGATACCTCTCCGACAATCGGAGTGACAAATCCTAATCTCGAAATACGCCAACCCAACATTTACCTTTGGAGACACATGTAGAGCTCCTTTATAATCACCCAGTTACGTTGTGACATTTGGTAGCACACGAAGTGTTCCTCCGGCAAACGGGAGTTGCATAATCTCATAGTCATAGGAACATGTATAAGTCATGAAGAAAGCAATAGCAACATACTAAACGATCGGGTGCTAAGCTAATGGAATGGGTCATTTCAATCACATCATTCTCCTAATGATGTGATCCCATTAATCAAATGACAACACATGTCTATGGTTAGGAAACATAACCATCTTCGATTAACGAGCTAGTCAAGTAGAGGCATACTAGTGACGTTTGGTTTGTCTATGTATTCACATAAGTATTATGTTTCTAGATAATACAATTCTAGCATGAATAATAAACATTTATCATGATATAAGGAAATAAAATAATAACATTATTATTGCCTCTAGAGCATATTTCCTTCAGTCTCCCACTTGCACTAGAGTCAATAATCTAGTTCACATCGCTATGTGATCTAACATCAATAGTTCACATCTTTATGTGGTTAACACCCATAGTTCACATCGATATGTGACCAACACCCAAAGGGTTTACTAGAGTCAGTAATCTAGTTCACATTGCTATGTGATTAACACCCAAAGAGTACTAAGGTGTGATCATGTTTTGCCTGTGAGAGAAGTTTAGTCAACGGGTCTGCCATATTCAGATCCGTAAGTATTTTGCAATTTTCTATGTCTACAATGCTCTGCACGGAACTACTTTAGCTAATTGCTCCCACTTTCAATATGTATCCAGATGAATACTAAGAGTCATTCAGATCAGTGCCAAAACTTGTATCGACGTAACCCTTTTACGACGAACCTTTTGTCACCTCCATTATCGAGAAACATATCCTTATTCCACTAAGGATAATTTTGACCGCTGTCCAGTGATCTACTTCTAGATCACTATTGTACTCCCTTGCCAAAATTAGTGTAGGGTATACAATAGGTCTGGTACACAGCATGGCATACTTTATAGAACCTATGGCCAAGGCATAGGGAATGACTTTCATTCTCATTCTATTTTCTGCCGTGGTCGGGCTTTGAGTCTTACTCAACTTCACACCTTGTAACACAGGCAAGAATTCTTTCTTTGACTGTTCCATTTTGAACTACTTCAAAATCTTGTCAAGGTATGTACTCATTGAAAAAACTTATCAAGCGTTTTGATCTATCTCTATAGATCTTGATGCTCAATATGTAAGCAGCTTCACCGAGGTTTTCTTTGAAAAAATCCTTTCAAACACTCCTTTATGCTTTGCAGAATAATTCTACATTATTTCGGATCAACAATATGTCATACACATATACTTATCAGAAATGTTGTAGTGCTCCCACTCACTTTCTTGTAAATACAGGCTTCACCGCAAGTCTGTATAAAACTATATGCTTTGATCAACTTATCAAAGCGTATATTCCAACTCCGAGATGCTTGCACCAGTCCATAGATGGATCGCTGGAGCTTGCATATTTTGTTAGCACCTTTAGGATTGACAAAACCTTCTGGTTGTATCATATACAACTCTTCTTTAAATCCATTAAGGAATGTAGTTTTGTTTATCCATTTGCCAGATTTCATAAAATTGCGGCAATTGCTAACATGATTTAGACAGACTTAAGCATCGCTACGAGTGAGAAAATTTCATCGTAGTCAACACCTTGAACTTTGTCAAAAAAACATTTTTCGACAAGTCTAGCTTTGTAGATAGTAACACTACTATCAGCGTCCGTCTTCCTCTTGAAGATCCATTTATTTTCTATGGCTCGCCGATCATCGGGAAAATCCATCAAAGTCCATACTTTGTTCTCATACATGGATCATATCTCAGATTTCATGGCCTCAAACCATTTCGCGGAATCTGGGCTCATCATCGCTTCCTCATAGTTCGCAAGTTCGTCATGGTCTAGTAACATGACTTCTAGAACAGGATTACCGTACCACTCTGGTGCGGATCTCACTCTGGTTTACCTACGAGATTCAGTAGTAACTTGATCTGAAGTTACATGATCATTATCATTAGCTTCCTCACTAATTGGTGTAGTAGTCACAGGAACAGATTTCTGTGATGAACTACTTTCCAATAAGGGAGAAGGTACAATTACCTTATCAAGTTCTACTTTCCTCCCACTCACTTCTTTCGAGAGAAATTCCTTCTCTAGAAAGGATCCATTCAAAGCAACGAATATCTTGCCTTCGGATCTGTGATAGAAGGTGTACCCAACATTTTCTTTTTGGCTATCCTATGAAGACGCACTTCTCCGATTTGGGTTTGAGCTTATCAGGTTGAAACTTTTTCACATAAGCATTGCAACCTCAAACTTTAAGAAACGACAGCTTAGGTTTATTGCCAAACCATAGTTCATACGGTGTCGTTTCAACGGATTTAGATGGTGCCCTATTTAATGTGAATGCAGCTGTCTCTAATGCATAATCCTAAAACGATAGCGGTAAATCAGTAAGAGACATCATAGATCGCACCATATCTAGTAAAGTACGATTATGACGTTCGGACACACCATTATGTTGTGGTGTTCCAGGTGGCGTGAGTAGTGAAACTATTTCACATCGTTTTTAACTAAAGGCCAAACTCGTAACTCAAATATTTTACTTCTGCGATCATATCGTAGAAACTTTTTATTTTTGTTACGACGATTCTCCACTTCACTCTGAAATTCTTTGAACTTTTCAAATGTTTCAGACTTGTGTTTCATCAAGTAGATATACCCATATCGGCTCAAATCATCTGTGAAGGTCAGAAATAACGATACCCGCCGTGAGCCTCAACACTCATCGGATCACATACATCAGTATGTATTATTTCCAATAAGTCAGTTGCTCGCTCCATTGTTCCGGAGAACGGAGTCTTAGTCATCTTGCCCTTAAGGCATGGTTCGCAAGCATCAAGTGATTCATAATCAAGTGATTCCAAAATCCCATCAGCATGGAGTTTCTTCATGCGCTTTACACCAATATGACCTAAACGGCAGTGCCACAAATAAGTTGCATTATCATTGTTAACTTTGCATCTTTTGTCTTCAATATTATGAATATGTGTATCACTACGATCGAGATCCAATGAACCATTTTCATTGGGTGTGTAACCATATAAGGTTTCATTCATGTAAACAGAACAACAATTTATTCTCTTACTTAAATGAATAACTGTATTACAATAAACATGATCAAATCATATTCATGCTCAACGCAAACACCAAATAACACTTATTTAGGTTCAACACTAATCCCGAAAGTATAGGGAGTGTGCGATGATGATCATATCAATTTTGGAACCACTTCCAAGACACATCGTCACTTCACCCTTAACTAGTCTCTGTTTATTCTGCAACTCCCATTTCGAGTTACTAATCTTAGCAACTGAACTAGTATCAAATACTGAGGGGTTGCTATAAACACTAGTAAAGTACACATCAATAACATGTATATCAAATATACTTATGTTTACTTTGCCATCCTTCTTATCTGCCAATCACTTGGGGTAGTTCCGCTTCCAGTGACCAGTCCCTTTGCAGTAGAAGCACTTAGTCTCAGGCTTAGGACCAGACTTGGGCTTCTTTACTTGAGCAGTAACTTGCTTGCTGTTCTTCTTGAAGTTCCCCTTCTTCCCTCTGCCCTTTTCTTGAAACTAGTGGTCTTGTCTACCATCAACACTTGATGTTTTTCTCGATTTCTACCTTCATTGATTTCAGCATCACGAAGAGCTTGGGAATCGTTTCTGTTATCCCTTGCATATTATAGTTCATCACGAAGTTCTACTAACTTGGTGATGGCGACTAGAGAATTCTGTCAATCACTATTTTATCTGGAAGATTAACTCCCACTTGATTCAAGTAATTGTAGTACCCAGACAATCTGAGCACATGCTCACTAGTTGAGCGATTCTCCACCATCTTTTAGCCATAGAACTTGTTGGAGACTTCATATCTCTCAACTCGGGTATTTGCTTGAAATATTAAGTTCAACTCCTGGAACATCTCATGTGGTCTATGACATTCAAAACGTCTTTTGAAGTCCCGATTCTAAGCCGTTAAGCATGATGCACTAAACTATTAAGTAGTCATCATATTGAGCTAGCCAAACGTTCATAATGTCTGCATCTGCTCCTGCAATAGGTCTGTCACCTAGCGGTGCATCAAGGACATAATTCTTCTGTGTAGCAATGAGGATAAACCTCAGATTACGGATCCAATCCGCATCATTGCTACTAACATCTTTCAACACAATTTTCTCTAGGAACATATCAAAATAAACACAGGGAAGCAACAACGCGAGCTATTGATCTACAACATGATTTGCAAAATACTACCAGGACTAAGTTCATGATAAATTTAAGTTCAATTAATCATATTACTTAAGAACTCCCACTTAGATAGACATCCCTCTAATCCTCTAAGTGATCACGTGAGATGGAGTAGTTTCAATGGTGAACATCACTATGTTGATCATATCTACTATATGATTCACGCTCGACCTTGTGGTCTCCGTGTTCTGAGGCCATATATGTATGTGCTTGGCTCGTCAAGTATAACCTGAGTATTCTGCGTGTGCAACTGTTTTGCACCCGTTGTATTTGAACGTAGAGCCTATCACACCCGATCATCACGTGGTGTCTCAGCATGAAGAACTTTCGCAATGGTGCATACTCAGGGAGAACACTTCTTGATAATTAGTGAGAGATCATCTTAAAATGCTACCGTCAAACAAAGCAAGATAAGATGCATAAAAGATAAACATCACATGCAATCAATATAAGTGATATGATATGGCCATCATCATCTTGTGCTTGTGATCTCCATCTTCGAAGCACCGTCGTGATCACCATCGTCACCGGCGCGACACCTTGATCTCCATCGTAGCATCGTTGTCGTCTCGCCAATCTTATGCTCCCACGACTATCGCTACCGCTTAGTGATAAAGTAAAGCATTACAGCGCAATTGCATTGTATACAATAAAGCGACAACCATATGGCTCCTGCCAGTTGCCGATAACTCGCTTACAAAACATGATCATCTCATACAATAAAATTTAGCATCATGTCTTGACCATATCACATCACAACATGCCCTGCAAAAACAAGTTAGACGTCCTCTACTTTGTTGTTGCAAGTTTTACGTGGCTACTACGGGCTTAAGCAAGAACCAATCTTACCTACGCATCAAAACCACAACGATAGTTTGTCAAGTTGGTGCTGTTTTAACCTTCGCAAGGACCGGGCGTAGCCACACTTGGTTCAACTAAAGTTGGAGAAACTGCCACCCGCTAGCCACCTTTGTGCAAAGCACGTCGGGAGAACCGGTCTCGCGTAAGCGTACGCGTAATGTCGGTCTGGGCCGCTTCGTCCAACAATACCGCCGAACCAAAGTATGACATGCTGGTAAGCAGTATGACTTATATCGCCCACAACTCACTTGTGTTCTACTCGTGCATATAACATCAACACATAAAACCTAGGCTCGGATGCCACTGTTGGGGAACATAGTAATTTCAAAAAATTTCCTACGCACACGCAAGATCATGGTGATGCATAGCAACGAGAGGGGAGAGTGTGATCTACGTACCCTTGTAGACCGACAGCGGAAGCGTTATGACAACGCGGTTGATGTAGTCGTACGTCTTCACGGCCCAACCGATCAAGCACCGAAACTACGACACCTCCGAGTTTTAGCACACGTTCAACTCGATGACGATCCCCGGACTCTGATCCAGCAAAGTGTCAGGGAAGAGTTCCGTCAGCACAATGGCGTGGTCATGATCTTGATGCTCTACCGTCACAGGGCTTCGCCTAAGCACCGCTACAATATTATCGAGGATTATGGTGGAAGGGGGCACCGCACACGGCTAAGAATATGATCACGTGGATCAACTTGTGTCTCTAGGGGTGCCCCCTGCCCCTGTATATAAAGGATCAAAGGGGGGGTGCAGCCGGCCAGGAGGAGGGCGCGCCAGGAGGAGTCCTACTCCCACCGGGAGTAGGATTCCCCCCCCCTTTCCTAGTTGGAATAGGATTCGGGAGTGGGAAAGAGGAGAGAGAGAAGGAAGGGGGGGCGCCGCCCCCCTCTCCTTGTCCTATTCGGACTAGGGGGGAGGGGCGCGCGGCGCGCGGCCCAGCCCTGGCCACCTCTCCTCTCTTCCACTAAAGCCCACTAAGGCCCATATACCTCCCGGGGGGTTCTGGTAACCTCCCGGTACTCCGGTAAAATCCCGATTTCACCCGGAACACTTCCGATATCCAAATTTAGGCTTCCAATATATCAATCTTTATGTCTCGACCATTTCGAGACTCCTCGTCATGTCCGTGATCACATCCGGGACTGCGAACAAACTTCGGTACATCAAAATGCATAAACTCATAATATAACTGTCATCGAAACCTTAAGCGTGCGGACCCTACGGGTTTGAGAACAATGTAGACATGACCGAGACACGTCTCCGGTCAATAACCAATAGCGGAACCTGGATGCTCATATTGGCTCCCACATATTCTACGAAGATCTTTATCGGTCAGACCGCATAACAACATACGTTGTTCCCTTTGTCATCGGTATGTTACTTGCCCGAGATTCGATCGTCGGTATCTCAATACCTAGTTCAATCTCGTTACCGGCAAGTCTCTTTACTCGTTTCGTAATACATCATCTCGCAACTAACTCATTAGTTGCAATGCTTGCAAGGCTTATGTGATGTGCATTACCGAGAGGGCCCAGAGATACCTCTCCGACAATCGGAGTGACAAATCCTAATCTCAAAATACGCCAACCCAACATTTACCTTTGGAGACACCTGTAGAGCTCCTTTATAATCACCCAGTTACGTTGTGACGTTTGGTAGCACACAAAGTGTTCCTCCGGCAAACGGGAGTTGCATAATCTCATAGTCATAGGAACATGTATAAGTCATGAAGAAAGCAATAGCAACATACTAAACGATCGGGTGCTAAGCTAATGGAATGGGTCATGTCAATCACATCATTCTCCTAATGATGTGATCCCATTAATCAAATGACAACACATGTCTATGGTTAGGAAACATAACCATCTTCGATTAACGAGCTAGTCAAGTAGAGGCATACTAGTGACGTTTGGTTTGTCTATGTATTCACACAAGTATTATGGTTCCGCATAATACAATTCTAGCATGAATAATAAACATTTATCATGATATAAGGAAATAAAATAATAACATTATTATTGCCTCTAGGGCATATTTCCTTCAATGTCAACTACATGATCATGCAAAGCAATATGACAATGATGATGCATGTCATAATAAATGGAACGGTGGAAAGTTGCATGGCAATATATCTCGGAATGGCTATGGAAATGCCATAATAGGTAGGTATGGTGGCTGTTTTGAGGAAGATATAAGGAGGCTTATGTGTGATAGAGCGTATCATATCACGGGGTTTGGATGCACCGGCGAAGTTTGCACCAACTCTCAAGGTGAGAAAGGGCAATGCACGGTACCGAAGAGGCTAGAAATGATGGAAGGGTGAGAGTGCCTATAATCCATGGACTTGATAACCCACAAGTATAGGGGATAGCAACAGTTTTCAGGGGTAAAGTATTCAACCCAAATTTATTGATTCGACACAAGGGGAGCCAAAGAATATTCTCAAGTATTATCAGCTGAGTTGTCAATTCAACCACACCTGGAAACTTAGTATCTGTAGCAAAGTGTTTAGTAGCAAAGTAATATGATAGTAGTGGTAACGATAGCAAAAGGTAATAGTAGTAAAAGTAATGTTTTTGGTACTTTGTAGTGATGATAGCAATAGCAACGGAAAAGTAAATAAGCGAAGAACAATGTATGGAAAGCTCGTAGGCAATGGATCGCTGATGGAGAATTATGCCAGATGCGGTTCATCATGTAACAGGCATAACCTAGGGTGACACAGAACTAGCTCCAGTTCATCAATGTAATGTAGGCATGTATTCCGAATATAGTCATATGTGCTTATGGAAAAGAACTTGCATGACATCTTTTGTCCTACCCTCCCGTGGTAGCGGGGTACTTACGGAAACTAAGGGATATTAAGGCCTCCTTTTAATAGAGTATTGGAACAAAGCATTAACACATAGTGAATACATGAACTCCTCAAACTACGGTCATCACCAATAAGTATCCCGATTATTGTCACTTCGGGGTTAACGGATCATAACAAAGAATAGGTGACTATAGACATGCAAGATAGGATCAAGAACACTCATATATTGATGAAAACAAAATAGGTTCAGATCTGAAATCATGGTACTCGGGCCCTAGTGAAAAGCATTAAGCATAGCAAAGTCATGGCAACATCAATCTCAGAACATAGTGGATACTAGGGATCAAACCCTAACAAAACTAACTCGATTAGATGATACATCCCATACAACCCATCACCGTCCAGCAAGCCTACGATGGAATTACTCACGCACGGCGGTGAGCATCATGAAATTGGTGATGGAGGATGGTTGATGATGACGATGGCGACGGATTCCCCTCTCTGGCGCCCTGAACGGACTCCAGATCAGCCCTCCCGAGAGGTTTTAGGGCTTGGAGGCGGCTCCGTATCGTAAAACGCGATGAATTCTTCTCTCTGATTTTTTTTCTCCCTGAAACACAATATATAGAGTTGGAGTTGGAGTTGGAGTCGGAGAGGCACCAGGGGGCCCACAAGGTAGGGGGCGCGCCCTAGGGGGGCAGGCGCGCCCCCCACCCTCGTGGACAGGTGGTGGGCCCCCTGGCCTTCATCTTTTGCAGGTATTTTTTATATTTAACAAAAAGTTGCTCCGTGAAGTTTCAGGTCTTTCCGAGAATGTTTGTTTCTGCACATAAATAACACCATGGTAATTCTGCTGAAAACAACGTCAGTCCGGGTTAGTTCGATTCAAATCATGCAAGTTAGAGTCCAAAATAAGGTCAAAAGTGTTTGGAAAAGTAGATACGACGGAGACGTATCAACTCCCCCAAGCTTAAACCTTTGCTTGTCCTCAAGAAATTCAGTTGACAAACTAAAAGTGATAAAGAAAAACTTTTACAAACTCTGTTTGCTCTTGTTGTTGTAAATATGTAAAGCCAGCATTCAAGTTTTCAGCAAAGATTATAACTAACCACATTCGCAATAACACTTAGGTATCAAGTTTACTCATATCAATAGCATAATCAACTAGCGAGCAATAATAATAAATCTCGGATGACAACACTTTCTCAAAACAATCATAATATAATATAACAAGGTGGTATCTCGCTAGCCCTTTCTGAGACCGCAAAACATAAATGCAGAGCACCTTTAAAGACCAAGGACTGACTAGACATTGTAATTGATGGTAAAATAGATCTAGTCAAGTCATACTCAATGTAAATTAACAGCAATGAATGCAAATGACAGCGGTGCTCTCCAACTGGTGCTTTTTAATAAGAGGATGATGACTCAGCATAAAAGCAAATAGATAGGCCCTTCGCAGAGGGAAGCATGGATTTGTAGAGGAGCCAGAGCTCGGTTTTGAAATAGAGATGAATAATATTTTGAGCGGTATACTTTCATTGTCAACATAACAGCCAAGAGATGGCAGTATCTTCCATGCTACACTCATTATAGGCGGTTCCCAAATAGAATGGTAAAGTTTATACTTCCCCTTCCACCAACAAGCATCAATCCATGGCTTGCTCGAAACAACGAGTGCCTCCAACTAACAAGAGTCCCAGGGGGAGTTTTGTTTGCAATTATTTTGATTTAGTTTGCATAAAGCATGGGACTGGGCATCCCGGTAACCAGCCATTTATCTCGTGAGTGAGGAGCGGAGTCCACTCCTCTTGAGAATAACCCGCCTAACATGGAAGATACGGACAACCCTAGTTGATACATGAGCTATTCGAGCATACAAAACAGGATATTTATTTGAAGGTTTAGAGTTTGGCACATACAAATTTACATGGAATGGCAGGTAGATACCATATATAGGTAGGTATGGTGGAATCATATGGAATAACTCTGGGGTTTAAGGGATTGGATGCACAAGCAGTATTCCCGCTTAGTACAGGTGAAGGCTAGCAAAAGACTAGGAAGCGACCAGCTAGAGAGCCACAACAGTCATGAACATGCATTAAAATTAATCAACACCGAATGCAAGCATGAGTAGGATATAATCCACCATGAACATAAATATCGTGAAGGCTATGTTGATTTTGTTTCAACTACGTGCGTGAACATGCGCCAAGTCAAGTCACTTAAATCATTCAGAGGAGGATACCACCCTATCATACCACATCACAACCATTTTAATGGAATGAAAGGTAAACCATTATAACTCATAGCTAATCAAGCATGGCACAAGAACTATGATCTCTAGTTGTCATTGCAAACATGTTTATTCATAATAGGCTGAATCAGGAACGATGAACTAATCATATTTACAAAAACAAGAGAGGTCGAGTTCATACCAGATTTTCTCATCTCAGTCAGTCCATCATATATCGTCATAACTGCCTTTCACTTGCACGACCGAATAGTGTGAATAATAATAATAGTGCTCGTGCATTGGACTAAGCTGGAATCTGCAAGCATTCAATAAACAAGAGAAGACAAGGCAATATGGGCTCTTTTGTCAGATCAACAATAATGCATATAAGAGCCACTTCAACAATTTAATTATGGTCTTCTCCTATCGACCCCCAAAGAAAAGAAATAAAACTATTTACATGGGAAAGCTCCCAACAAGTAAAAGAAGAACAGGAAATATTTTTGGGTTTTATTTTTAATTACTACTACAAGCATGGAAAGTTAACTAATTAAAAGCTACAACTAATTTTTTTGGTTTTTCTTAAGGTTTATTAAACACACAAGAAGAAAGCATAAAAAGGAAATTAAACTAGCATGGATGATACAATGAAAAAGTATGAGCACTAACATCTAGCAACGAGTGTGTGAACATAAATGTAATGTCGGTGGGAAATACGTACTCCCCCAAGCTTAGGCTTTTGGCCTAAGTTGGTCTATGGCCACGGCTGGCCTGGCGGATATCCATAATAGTAGTTGGGGTCGTACTAAGATGCAGCGGCTATCGCCTCCTGAGCTGCAGCGTGGCGACGAGCGGCCTCCGCTCTCCTCTCGTACTCATCTGCCTCCTCTCTGGTAATAGTATATCTTCCTTTTGCCTGATGATCAAAGAAGGCAGGAGCAGGGAGAGTAATATGGACAACACGACGTTTGTCAAAGATTAGTCGATACTGGAGAGGTGATTCATTCCTCTCAACAAACTGGTGGTGAACCATAGCATTAAAGTCTAGGTAAGCAGGTGGTAATTCAATATCATCTTCGCGTATGGCTACACCAAGAAAATTAGCTATGCGGGTTGCATAAGTTCCTCCAAAGAAATCTCCATTAAATCTAATAAGATGCAACCTACGTGCAACAATGGCTCCCAAATTATAAGATTTATCTCCTGACACAACACTCCTAAGAATACTGAGGTCAGGGACACACATGTGACATGCCTCATCTTTACCATTAATGCATCTACCTATGAAGAGAGCAAAATAATGTATAGCAGGAAAGTGAATGTTCCCTATGGTAGCTTGTGTTATATCTCTAGATTCTCCCACAGTTATGCTAGCAAGAAAATCTCTAAATTCAGATTTGCGAGGATCCCTTATACTACCCCATTGTGGGAGTTCGCAAGAAGTGGTAAAATCCTCTAAGTCCATAGTGTAAATTTTTTCATAAAGATCAAACAGGACAGTTGGAGAATTACGTGAAGATGAAAATTCAAACCTTCTCACAAAGGTACTAGTGAGATTGTGATACTGGCTGCACCTCTCTTCCTTGAAGCTCACAAGATCAGCGTTACGCAAATATGCGTTGAATTCTTCCTTAATTCCTGCTCAATCCATAAAGTTTTCAGAAGGCCACTCACAAGGACGCACTGGAGCGTCTCTTGGTGGCTCTTCATCAGCATCACGCATTGCAAGCCTGGGTCCTTGCTTCCTTGAGGAACCACCTTGGAACATTTTCCTAAGCATTTTTCTTTCTCTGAAAAATTCTGAAAATTTTTAGTGACTTCAAAATAAAAGTAAACCAAACTCAATAATATTGATAGCAACTACTCCTACAAGTGCCTAGGGCCTATATCATGCATCAAAACTACTTTTGACCATATAAATTTGGCATGCAAGATCAAGAACAGGGTCAACTAAGCAGCAAAAATTTGCAATGAATAAAGCACTAGAACAAAAACTAATTGGACCAATGGAGGAGTCACATACTGTAGGATCGAAAGTATGTCTAGAGGGGGGGTGATTAGACTACTTGACCAAATAAAAACTTAACCTTTTCACAATTTTAGTTCTTGGCAGATTTTAGCTATTTTGGGACAAGTCAAGCAATCATCACATAATTCAAGCAAGCATGCAAAGAGTATATTGGCAGCAGAAAGTAAGGCATGCAACTTGCAAGAATGTAAAGGGAAAGGTTTGGAGAATTCAAACGCTATTGGAGACACGGATGTTTTTCCCGTGGTTCGGATAGGTGGTGCTATCCTACATCCACGTTGATGGAGACTTCAACCCACGAAGGGTAACGGTTGCGCGAGTCCACACAGGGCTCCACCCACGAAGGGTCCACGAAGAAGCAACCACCCACAAAGGGTCCACGAAGAAGCAACCTTGTCTATCCCACCATGGCCAACGCCCACACAGGACTTGCCTCACTAGCGGTAGATCTTCACGAAGTAGGCGATCTCCTTTCCCTTACAAACTCCTTGGTTCAACTCCACAATCTTATCGGAGGCTCCCAAGTGACACCTAGCCAATCTAGGAGACACCACTCTCCAAGAAGTAACAAATGGTGTGTAGGTAATGAACTCCTTGCTCTTGTGCTTCAAATGATAGTCTCCCCAACACTCAACTCTCTCTCATAGGATTTGGATTTGGTGGAAAGACGATTTGAGTGGAAAGCAACTTGGGAAGGCTAGAGATCAAGATTCATATGGTAGGAATGGAATGTCTTGGTCTCAACACATGAGTAGGTGGTTCTCTCTCAGAACATATGAGTTGGAATGATGTGTGTGTTCTGATGGCTCTCTCAACGAATGAGAAAGAGGTGGAGGGGTATATATAGCCTCCACACAAAATCCAATCGTTACACAGTTTTCCAATCTCGGTGGGACCGAATCAATAAACTCGGTCGGACCGAAAATGTAAACCTAGTGACCGTTAGAGATTTTCGGTGGGACTGACATGCAACTCGGTGGGACCGATATGGTTAGGGTTTGGGCATAACGTAATCTCGGTGAGACCGATTACACAAACTCGGTGAGACCGAGTTTGGTAATTAGCTAACCAGAGAGTTGGTCAGGCAAACTCGGTGGGAGCGATTTGCTCTTTCGGTGAGACCGAGTGGAACTCGGTGAGACCAAAAAGTTACAAAGGGGAAACACTGAGTTTACATTGCAATCCCGGTGGGACCGATTCGCTCTTTCGGTGGGACCGAAAAGTTACAAAAGGGAAACAGAGAGTTTGCAACCCCATATCGGTGAGACCGAGATCCTTATCGGTAGAACCGAATTGCTAGGGTTTGGCAGTGGCTAATGACAAGTGAAACTCGATGGCGCCGGATAGGAAGAATCGGTAGGACCGAGTTTGGCTTAGGGTTTAGGTCATATGTGGATATGGGAAAGTAGTTGAGGGTTTTGGAGCATATCACTAAGCACATGAAGCAAGAGGCTCATTAAGCAACACCTCATCCCTCCTTCATAGTATTGGCTTTTCCTAAAGACTCAATGTGATCTTGGATCACTAAAATATAAAATGAAGAGTCTTGAGCTTTTGAGCTTGAGCCAATCCTTTGTCCTTAGCATTTTGAGGGTTCCACTTTCACATCCATGCCATGCCAATCATTGAGCTTTCCTGAAATAATCATCTTGGAATAGCATTAGCTCAATGAGCTATATGTTGTTATGAATTACCAAAACCACCTAGGGATAGTTGCACTTTCACATACCAAGGAACAATCTCCCCAAGCAGTTTTGTGAGAGGTGCTTTGAGCAAGGAGATCGAAAATGGCAGCAAGATGAGCTAGAACTCGTGCTTGAGCTGGATATTCGTGTTTCTGGGAGGAAGAAGAAGCGTGTGGGTGCAGGAATAAGTGGAGGAGGGCCACCGTGGGCCCATGAGGAAGGGGGCGCGCCCAGGGGGTAGGGCGCGCCCTCCACCCTCGTGGGCAGGTGGTTGACCCCCCTGCTGTGTACTCAATGCCAAATATTCTCAAATATTCCAGAAAAAATCATATTTAAATTTCAGGGTACTTGGAGAACTTTTATTTCCGGGGTATTTTTATATTGCACGGATAATCAGATAACAGATAGAAAAATACTATTTTTATTTTATTTAATATAAATAACAGAAAGTAAAAGGAGGGCACAGAAGGTTGTGCCTTCTAGTTTCATCCATCTCATGATCATCAAAAGAAATCCACTAACAAGGTTGATCAAGTCTTGTTAACGAACTCATTCCGAATAACATGGAACCGGAGAAATTTTGAATAACACTATGTTACCTCAATGGGGATATGCACATCCCCAATAATAATAATATCATATTTCTTCTTGACTGTAGGAAGGGGAAATTCAAAACCTCCAAATATAATCGATGGAATTTTTCCAATAGAGTTGATACTACGAATTTGAGGTTGTTTCCTCGGTAAGTGTACCGTATGCTCATTACCATTAACATGAAAAGTGACATTGCCTTTAGTGCAATCAATAACAGCCCCTGCAGTGTTCAAAAAGGGTCTTCCAAGAATAATAGAAATACTATCGTCCTCGGGAATATCAAGAATAACAAAGTCCGTTAAAATAGTAACGTTTGCAACTACAACAGGCACATCCTCACAAATACCAACAGGTATAGCAGTTGATTTATCAGTCATTTGCAAAGATATTTCAGTAGGTGTCAACTTATTCAAATCAAGTCTACGATATAAAGAGAGAGAGGCATAACACTAACACCGGCTCCAAGATCACATAAAGCAGTTTTAACATAGTCTCCTTTAATGGAGCATGGTATAGTTGGTACTCCTGGATCTCCAAGTTTCTTAGGTATTCCACCCTTAAAAGTATAATTAGCAAGCATGGTGGAAATTTCAGCTTCCGGTATCTTTCTTTTATTAGTAACAATTTCTTTCATATACTTAGCATACAGATTAATTTTGAGCATATCAGTTAATCGCATATGCAAAAAGATAGGTCTAATCATTTCAGCAAGGCGCTCAAAAGCGCTCAAAATCCTCATCATCCTTTTTCTTGGATGGTTTGGGAGGAAAAGGCATGGGTTTCTGAACCCATGGTTCTATTTCTTTACCATGTTTCCTAGCAACAAAGTCTTTCTTATCATAACGTTGATCCTTTGATTGTGGGTTATCAAGATCAACAGTAGGTTCAATTTCTATATCATTATCATTACTAGGTTGAGTATCATCATGAACATTATCATTAACATTATTACTAGTTTCAGGTTCATTACCAGATTGAGTTTCAGCATCAGAAATAGAAATGTCATTTGGATTCCCAGGTGTTTCAACAATAGGATCACTAGACGCATGCAAAGTCCTATCATTTTTCTTTTTCTTCCTTTTAGAATGACTAGGTGCATCTATATTATTTCTCTGAGAATCTTGCTCAATTCTCTTACGATGGCCTTCAGGATACAAAGGTTCCTGAGTCATTTTGCCACCTCTAGTCATAACTCTAACATCATTATCATTATCCTTACTATTCAATTCATTGAGCAAATCATTTTGAGCGTTAAGTACTTGTTCTAATTGAGTGGTAACCATAGAAGCATGTTTACTAATAAGTTTAAGTTCACATTTGACATTAGCCATATAATCACCCAAGTGTTCTAGCATATTTGAATTGTATTTCAATTGTCTACCAAAATAAGCATTAAAATCTTCTTGCTTAACCATAAATTTATCAAACTCATCTAAGCATGGGCTAGCAAATTTAGTAAATGGGATTTCAGCTTTATCATATCTATAGAGAGAATTTACCTTTACTACCTGTGTCGGGTTATCAAGACCATGAGTTTCTTCAATAGGTAAAGGATTAAGACCATATGTTTCTTCAACAGGCGGTAAATTAAGACCATGTATTTCTTCAATAGGAGGTAAATTCTTAACATCTTCACCTTCAATACCTTTTTCTTTCATAGATTTCTTTGCCTCTTGCATATCTTCAGGACTGAGAAATAGAATACCCCTCTTCTTCAGAGTTGGTGTAGGAATAGGCTCAGGAATTGGCTCCGAAGGTGTCCAATTATTTTCATTTGTCAACATATTATTCAATAAAATTTCAGCTTCATCCGGTGTTCTTTCCCTGAAAACAGAACCAGCACAACTATCCAGGTAATCTCTGGAGGCATCGGTTAGTCCATTATAAAAGATATCAAGTATTTCATTTTTCTTAATAGGATGATCAGGCAAAGCATTAAGTAATTGGAGAAGCCTCCCTCAAGCTTGTGGGAGACTGTCTTCTTCAATTTGCACAAAATTATATATATCCCTTAAAGCAGCTTGTTTCTTATGGGCAGGGAAATATTTAGCAGAGAAGTAATAAATCATATCCTGGGGACTACGCACACAACCAGGATCAAGAGAATTAAACCATATCTTAGCATCACCCTTTAATGAGAACGGAAATATTTGAAGGATATAAAAGTAGCGAGTTCTCTCATCTTTAGTGAACGAGGTGGCTATATCATTTAATTTAGTAAGATGTGCCACAACATCAGATTCATAGCCATGAAAAGGATCAGATTCAACCAAAGTAACTATATCAGGATCAACAGAGAATTCATAATCCTTATCAGTAACACAGATAGGTGAAGTAGAAAAAGTAGGGTCAGGTTTCATTCTAGCATTTAGAGATTGCTTGTTCCATTTAGCTAATAACCTCTTAAGTTCGTATCTATCTTTGCAAGCTAAAATAGCTAAAGAAGCTTCTTGATCAAAAACATAACCCTCAGGAATAACAAGTGATTCTTCATCATCACTTTCATCAGTATTATCAGATTCAATATTTTCAATCTCTCTAGCCCTAGCAAGTTGTTCATCAAGAAATTCACCAAGTGGCACAATAGTATCAAGCATAGAAGTAGTTTCATCATAAGTATCATGTATAGCAGAAGTAGCATCATCAATAACATGCGACATATCAGAACGAATAGCAGAAGTAGTTTTAGGTGTCGCAAGCTTACTCGGAACAGAAGGTGAATCAAGTGCAGAGCTAGATGACAGTTCCTTACCTCCCCTCGTAGTTGAGGGATAAATCTTGGTTCTTGGATCTTTCAAGTTCTTCATAATGATAAGCAGATATAAATCCCAAGTGACTCAAAGAATAGAGTTATGCTCCCCGGCAACGGTGCTAGAAAATAGTCTTGATAACCCACAAGTATAGGGGATCGTAACAGTTTTCGAGGGTAAAGTATTCAACCCAAATTTATTGATTCTACACAAGGGGAGCCAAAGAATATTCTCAAGTATTAACAGCTGAGTTGTCAATTCAACCACACCTGGAAACTTAGTATCTGCAGGAAAGTGTTTAGTAGCAAAGTAATATGATAGTAGTGGTAACGATAGCAAAAGGTAACAGTAGTAAAAGTAATGTTTTTGGTATTTTGTAGTGATGATAGCAATAACAACGGAAAATTAAATAAGCGAAGCACAATATATGGAAATCTCGTAGGCAACGGATCTATGATGGAGAATTATGCCGTATGTGGTTCATCATGTAACAGTCATAACCTAGGGTGACACAGAACCAGCTCCAGTTCATCAATGTAAAGTAGGCATGTATTCCCAATATAGTCATACGTGCTTATGGAAAAGAACTTGCATGACATCTTTTGTCCTACCCTCCCGTGGCAGCGGGGTCCTTACGGAAACTAAGGGATATTAAGGCCTCCTTTTAATAGAGTACCGGAACAAAGCATTAACACATAGTGAATACATGAACTCCTCAAACTACGGTCATCACCGGTAAGTATCCCGATTATTGTCACTTCGGGGTTAACGGATCATAACACATAATACGTGACTATAGACTTGCAAGATAGGATCAAGAACACTCATATATTGATGAAAGCAAAATAGGTTCAGATCTGAAATCATGCCACTCGGGCCCTAGTGACAAGCATTAAGCATAGCAAAGTCATGGCAACATCAATCTCAGAACATAGTGGATACTAGGGATCAAACCCTAACAAAACTAACTCGATTACATGATAGATGCCATACAACCCATCACCGTCCAGCAAGCCTACGATGGAATTACTCACACACGGCGGTGAGCATCGCGAAATTGGTGATGGAGGATGGTTGATGATGACAATGGCGACGGATTCCCCTCTCCGGAGCCCCGAACGGACTCCAGATCAGCCCTCCCGAGAGGTTTTAGGGCTTGGCGGTGGCTCCGTATCGTAAAACACGATGAATTCTTCTCTCTGATTTTTTTCTCCCCGAAACACAATATATAGAGTTGGAGTTGGAGTTGGAGTCGGAGAGGCACCAGGGGGCCCACAAGGTAGGGGGCGCGCCCTAGGGGGGCAGGCGCGCCCCCACCCTCGTGGACAGGTGGTGGGCCCCCTGGCCTTCATCTTTTGTAGGTATTTTTTATATTTTCCAAAAAGTTGCTCCGTGAAGTTTCAGGTCATTCCGAGAACGTTTGTTTCTGCACATAAATAACACCATGGTAATTCTGCTAAAAACAGCGTCAGTCCGGGCTAGTTCCATTCAAATCATGCAAGTTAGAGTCCAAAACAAGGGCAAAAGTGTTTGGAAAAGTAGATACGACAGAGACGTATCACGACTCAACATTAGTCATAAAGAACTCACATACTTATTGCAAAAATCTACAAGTCATCAAAACCAAGCACTACGTGCATGCTCCTAGGGGGATAGATTGGTAGGAAAAGACCATCGCTCGTCCCTGACCGCCACTCATAAGGAAAGCAATCAAAGAACTCCTCATGCTTCAAATTTGTCACACAACGTTTATCATATGTGCATGGTACGAGACTTGCCAACTTCAACACAAGTATTCATCAATTTCACAATTACTCAACTAGCACACATCTAATATTACCACCTTTATATCTCAAAACAACTATCAAGCATCAAACTTCTCTTAGCATTTAAAATTTATAACCAAAGTAAATTACCATGCTGTTCTAAAGGACTCTCAAAATGATATAAGTGAAGCATGAGAGATCAATTATTTCTATAAAATAGAACCACCGCCGTGTTCTAAAAGATATAAGCGAAGCACTAGAGCAAAAATTTTCCAACTCAAAAGATATAAGTGAAGCACATAGAGTATTCTAATAAATTCCAATTCATGTGTGTCTCTCCCAAAAGGTGTGTAAATCAAGGATGATTGTGGTAAACTAAAAAGCAAATACTCAAATCATACAAGACGCTCCAACGAAAACACATATCATGTGGCGAATAAAAATATAGCTCCAAGTAAAGTTACCGATGGACGGAGACGAGCGAGGGGATTCCTTCCGGGGCATCCCAAGCTTAGGCTTTTGGTTGTCCTTGGATTTTACCTTGGGGTTCCTTGGTCATCCCCAATCTTAGGCTCTTGCCACTCCTTGTTCCATAATCCATCAAATCTTTACCCATAACTTGAAAACTTCACAACACAAAACTTAAAACAAAATCTCATGAACTCCGTTAGTAAAAGAAAACAAACCACCACTTCAAGGTACTGTAATGAAATCATTCTTTATTTATATTGGTGTTAAACCTAATGTATTCCAACTTTTCTATGGTTCATAAATTCTATTACTAGCCATAGATTCATCAAAATAAGCAAACAACACACGAAAAACAGAATCTGTCAAAAACAGCATAGTCTGTAGTAATCTGTAAGTTTCAAATACTTATGGAACCCCAAAAATTCTAAAATAAATTTCTGGACGTGAGGAATTTATCTATTAATCATCTGCAATTTTTTTACTAAATAGCACTCACCACTAAAAATGGCAGCAACTCTCGTGAGCGCTAAAGTTTCTATTTTTTACAGCAAGATCACAAAGACTTTCCCCAAGTCTTCCCAAAGGATCAGTTGGCACAGACACTAATTAAAAGCATAAGACCACATCTAAATAGAGGCTAGATGAATTATTTATTACTAAACAGAATCAAAAGCAAGAAACAAAAATAAAATTGGGTTTCCTCCCAACAAGCGCTATCCTTTAACGCCCCTAGCTAGGCATAAAAGCAAGGATAGATGATGAGGACATCAATACCATTGTTACACCCACAGCCCCTACTGTTACATATACTGGACCAATTACTAGAGCTCGCGCACGCCAATTAAATTACCAGGTACTTTTGTTTCTTGGTAATGATTCTAATGTTCATGAGATTATGATGCTGCCTAAATTGGATACATTTGTTTTGCTTTCAAATGAAGGGCCTAGCTTGGAGAAGGATGAACATTGGAGCAAGAACACGCATGAAGTTGATGGCATGCGCAAGGGGATCAAGAACGGAGTTACAAGTGATGATTTCAGGACTTTGAAGCCGCCATAAGGAGTGCATGAAGCCATGGACGAAATATACAAGATGCCACTTCATAATATTCGTCCATAGGCTATTCTAGGTGCTGCGTCACCTTATTAATGGGCCAGGCCCATGTAATTTCGAAATACTTAAGTATAGGCTATTTTTAGAGTCCGTATGTGTGGGGAAACAAGAGTTAGGGTTGGTTTCGGACCCCACCCTCAAGGGCCACGAAATTCCCCTCTCTTCCTCCATATATACAGCCCTTAGGGCGTCGTTTAGACTTTGGGTTTTGTTTAGATTAAAAGTTCGCCATAGCTGCAACTTCGCGTACTTTGTTTGTGTCCAACGACCAGACCAAGACGTCACAGAACCCCACCTTGATCAATAAAGCTTTCATCTTATATTCGCAATATCCAGATTGCAATCTCAGTTTCTTGCTTGTTCTTCGTTTGCTCGCAGGAAACAGGCCCTCGTGGTCAGGTTGATCGTGCTCCGGCGTGGTCAATAACCCCTCGGAAGTTGGTTTAGCGATTGCTAAGGCGCGACGTCTCGCACGTTCGTAGTCGGATCGTCAAGGTCGACTCCCACAGAAAACGATAGCCACCATCTCATCGAAACATCGGGACACCTTTGCCTCTATCAAGTGGTATCAGATTTCCAGGTTGCTCGGTGAGATTTTACAGTTTTTCGTAGATTAGATCGAGTCTGTTCTTCATACCTACAGTCCACAAAAAAGCCACACAAAAAAAATTAGGGTTAGTTCATCATATCCGAACCAATCTGAGCCTTTGCATAATCTTTTTAGGGTTTTTGCTTTGTTGAATTTGCGGTTGCATCGTCGTGTCAAGTTGCTGGTCTTAGAGTCTAGTCTTTTAGAGTTTCGAGTTCTGGTCATAAGTTGTCACGCCGCCGCCGCACCATCATCATCGCCCATCTACCACTTTTGCTTATCCGCCACCGCTCTGAATCCTTATCCATATACCACGACCAATCCGTATCCATATACCACCATCAATCTCTATCCATATACCACCACCGCTACCATATACCACCACCGCTGCCATATACCACAGCCATATATCCACCACCAATCCGAGTTCTTCTCATATTAGGTTTGTTCTTGAGATCAATCTCAATTCCGATTCGTGTTTCCTTGCCAGCGTAGGTCTCAGAAAAAAAAAAGTTTGGAGACCCCCGGGCAGTTTTTAGGCCAAAATTTTCATGGGCAAAAATATTTTTTCCCTATCCTATTTTTAGGCTTTTCTGAGTCTTTTGAGCCACGTGCCATCATAGTGATTTTTTGTCGCACTTTTTCGTCGTCGCTGCCCTGATTTCCAAAAAAAAAAGTGAAAAAAAATTTTTCGTGCCCATCCTATCAGTTTGATGAGGGAAGAGTTTTGAGACACTCGCCATTATAGTAATTTTTCGCAAAAAAAAGAGGAGCGCAAAAAAAAGCGAAAAAATAAGTTCCAGAGTGTGCTTTTCCCTTATTTACGTGCAGCGCCGTGATTTTGTTAGTGTTCTAGGCTCGCGTCTCTAGCACGGTCTAGCCTAGGACCAGCACAGTACCGTCGTTGAGCGTTTATTCAACTTTGCATCTCTGAATTGATTATTGCTGACCCTTTTTGCTACCATACTATAAGCCTTCCCAGCTCCACATACCTCTACGTCGTGCGTTTGACTCTCCCTGGCAATCGCTCTATCCAAGCTTTTGAGAGTTTTGACTACAACGGTTGCCGATCACCGCCTGCTGCTGGGTAAGAACTGGTAAGAATTTGAGATTTGCTTGACGGATTTGTGACACCCGCCACCACCACCTCTTGTTAGTATTCTGTAGGATCATATTCTTGTGTGTTTTCTATTGTTGCTAACCATGGCAGGATCACAAGCCGATGAGACTGACTAGGAGAACATGACGAATCAGGAGTTGCATGATAAATTTCAGCAAATGATGAATGGACAGGTGCAGGATGTGCTAAACAGATTTGAAGAGGCCATGGAGAAGATAGATGACATGGAGAAGACGTTCGAAACAAAGCTCGATAACAGGTTTAATGAATTGCTCGTGCGTCTTCCACCACCACCACCGGCTGCACCTAACGCACCTCTACAACAACAACAACGACGACTACCTACACATCGTGAAACAGCCCTCCGCCGAGCGAGCCGTCTCCCTCTTGCACCTGGCCAAACTGTTGGTGCTGCTGTTGCTACTTCTGTGGCTCCTGCTGCTGATGCAGAGGAGGATGATTTTGCTGGCGATTACGAGGATGAGGTTGATCAAAATCAGAACTACGTGCCACCACCAGCACAGCAACCATCAGGTCGTCCACATGCAAATAATGGCAATGGTAGGGCTCACCCTCAGGTACGAGATCATGACCATCTCCCTAAACTAAAATTGAATATTCCACCATTTGAGGGTAGATATGTTCCTGATATATATCTTACTTGGGAGTTAGAAACTGAACAACGATTTACATGTTTACAATATCCCGAGGAGAGACGTGTTCCTGCTGCTGTTTGTGCATTCACTAGTTTTGCATGTGTTTGGTGGTCTGAGCATTGTAGATTATATCCCATTCCTGCTACTTGGGCTGCTTTGAAAACTGCTATGCGTACTCGTTGGGTTCCACCATATTATCAACGTGAATTACTTCAAAAATTGCAGCGCTTAAGACAGGGAAAAAATTCTGTAGAAGAATATTATCAGGAATTACAAACTGGCATGATTAGATGTGGTATTGTTGAGGAGAATGAAGCTATGCTTGAACGTTTTATGGGTGGATTAAATAGGGAGATTCAGACGATTCTAGAGTATAAGGAGTATACTAATATCACTCGTTTTTCCATCTTGCTTGTAAAGCTGAACGTGAAGTGCAGGATCGACAGGCATTGGCGCGGACTAACTTTTCTGCAGGTCGACCTTCTTCATGGACACCACGTGCATCATCTACTTCCACACGTTTTGCTTCACCGGCGCCTCCGTCGGCTGCCACCTCCAACCGTGATACAATAAAGCAGGCACAATCACCACTATCTGCCAAGAGCACACCTTCTGGGCTTGCAAAGAGCTCTTCTTCATCCATGGCATCAACAGGGCAAACACATGATATTATTTGTCGACGTTGCAAGGGTGGAGGTCATTATGCGAGAGAATGCCCATCTAAGCGTGTGATGATTGTTACTGAGGATGGTGGGTATGAGTCCGCTGGTGACTATGATGAGGAGACTTTGGCTCTTATTACACGTGACGAACACGGTGGAGACGATTCTGATCATGAGACGCAATACATGGCTCCTGAAGATGCTGACAGGTATGAATGTTTAGTTGCTCAACGTGTTTTGAGTGTGCAGGTTACACAAGCTGAGCAAAATCAGAGGCATAATTTGTTCCATACAAAGGGAGTTGTGAAGGAACGTTCTGTTCGCGTGATCATAGATGGAGGGAGTTGCAACAACTTGGCTAGCATCGAGATGGTGGAGAAGCTATCTCTCACCACAAGACCACATCCACATCCTTACTACATCCAATGGTTCAACAACAGCGGCAAGGTTAAGGTAACACGTACTGTTCGTGTGCATTTTAGTATCTCTACATATGCTGATTATGTTGATTGTGATGTGGTACCGATGCAAGCATGTTCCTTATTACTTGGTAGACCATGGCAATTTGATAAAAATTCTATTCACCATGGTAGAAACAATCAGTATACTCTTGTTCATAAGGATAAAAATATTACTTTGCTTCCTATGACTCCTGATTCCATTTTGAAAGATGATATTAATAGAGCTAATAAAGCAAAACAGGAGAAAACTAAGAGTGAAAATCAGATTGTGGCAAAAGAATTTGAGCAACAAATGCAGCCTAATAATAATAAACAATCTAGTGTTGCTTCTGAAATTAAATTGAAAAGTGCATGTTTACTTGCCACCAAATCTGATATTGATGATCTAGATTTTAGCAAATCTGTTTGCTATGCTTTTGTGTGCAAAGAGGCATTATTTTCATTCGAGGACGTGCCTTCCTCTTTGCCTCCTGCTGTCACTAACATTTTGCAGGAGTTCGCCGATGTCTTTCCACAAGACGTGCCACCGGGATTACCACCTATTCGCGGGATTGAGCATCAAATTGACTTAATTCCCGGTGCATCATTACCCAACCGGGCACCATACCGTACCAATCCAGAGGAGACGAAGGAGATTATGCGTCAAGTACAAGAACTGCTCGACAAAGGTTATATACGCGAATCCCTTAGTCCTTGTGCTGTTCCTATCATTTTAGTGCCGAAAAAGGATGGTACGTCGCGTATGTGCGTTGATTGTAGAGGCATTAATAATATTACTATTCGTTATCGCATCCTATTCCTAGGCTAGATGATATGCTTGATGAATTGAGTGGCTCTACAATATTCTCCAAAGTTGATTTGCGTAGTGGTTACCATCAAATTCGTATGAAATTGGGAGATGAATGGAAAACAGCATTTAAAACTAAGTTTGGATTATATGAGTGGTTAGTCATGCCTTTCGGGTTAACTAATGCACCTAGTACTTTCATGAGGTTAATGAACGAAGTTTTACGTGCTTTCATTGGACGATTTGTGGTAGTTTACTTTGATGACATATTGATTTATAGCAAATCTTTGGAGGAACATTTGGAACATTTACGTGTTGTTTTTATTGCTCTACGTGATGCACGTTTGTTTGGTAACCTTGGAAAGTGCACCTTTTGCACCGACCGAGTATCTTTTCTTGGCTATGTTGTTACTCCACAGGGAATTGAAGTTGATAAAGCCAAGATTGAAGCTATTGAGAGTTGGCCGCAGCCCAAAACAGTCACACAAGTGAGGAGTTTCCTTGGCCTCGCTGGTTTTTATAGGCGTTTTGTGAGAGATTTCAGCACCATTGCTGCACCTCTCAACGAGCTTACAAAGAAGGATGTACCTTTTGTTTGGGGTACCGCACAGGAAGAAGCCTTCACGGTATTGAAAGATAAGTTGACACATGCTCCTTTACTCCAACTTCCTAATTTCAATAAGACTTTTGAGCTTGAATGTGATGCTAGTGGAATTGGATTAGGAGGTGTGTTATTACAAGATGGAAAACCTGTTGCATACTTTTCTGAAAAATTGAGTGGGCCTAGTCTGAACTATTCTACTTATGATAAAGAATTATATGCTCTTGTTCGGACCTTAGAAACATGGCAACATTATTTATGGCCCAAGGAATTTGTTATACATTCTGATCATGAATCTTTGAAACACATTAAAAGTCAAGCAAAACTGAACCGTCGACATGCTAAATGGGTTGAATTCATTGAGACTTTCCCTTATGTGATTAAACACAAGAAGGGTAAAGAAAATGTTATTGCTGATGCCTTGTCTCGTCGTTATACTATGCTTTCACAACTTGACTTTAAAATATTTGGTTTGGAGACCATCAAGGATCAATATGTTAATGATGCTGAATTTAAAGATGTATTGCAGAATTGTAAGGAAGGGAGAACTTGGAACAAGTTCGTTCTTAACGATGGATTTGTGTTTCGTGCTAACAAGCTATGCATTCCAGCTAGCTCCGTTCGTCTTTTGTTGTTGCAGGAGGCGCATGGAGGAGGATTAATGGGACACTTTGGCGTCAAGAAGACGGAGGATATACTTGCTACACATTTCTTTTGGCCAAAGATGAGACGGGATGTTGAGCGTTTTGTTGCTCGCTGCACTACATGTCAAAGAGCTAAGTCACGACTCAATCCTCATGGTTTATATATGCCTTTGCCTGTACCTAGTGTTCCTTGGGAGGATATATCTATGGACTTTGTTTTAGGTTTACCTAGAACAAATAAGGGGAGGGATAGCATATTTGTTGTCGTGGATAGGTTCTCGAAAATGGCACACTTTATACCATGTCATAAAAGCGATGATGCTGTTAATGTTGCTGATTTGTTCTTTCGTGAAATTATTCGCTTACATGGTGTGCCAAATACTATTGTTTCAGATCGTGATACTAAATTTCTTAGCCACTTTTGGAGATGTTTATGGGCTAAGTTGGGGACTAAGCTGCTTTTTAGTACTACTTGTCACCCCCAAACTGATGGACAAACTGAAGTAGTCAATAGAACATTGTCTACTATGCTTAGGGCTGTTTTGAAGAATAACAAGAAAATGTGGGAAGAATGCTTGCCTCATATTGAATTTTCTTATAATCGTTCATTGCATTCTACTACTAAGATGTGCCCTTTTGAAATTGTGTATGGTTTCCTACCTCGTGCACCTATTGATTTGTTGCCTCTTCCATCTTCGGAGAAGGTTAATTTTGATGCTAAAGAACGTTCTGAATTGATTTTAAAAATGCATGAGTTAACTAAGGAAAACATTGAGCGTATGAATGCTAAATATAAACTTGCTAGAGATAAGGGTAGAAAACATGTTGTGTTTGCACCTGGAGATCTTGTTTGGTTACATTTGCGTAAAGATAGATTTCCTAATCTGTGCAAATCAAAGCTAATGCCACGTGCTGATGGTCCTTTTAAGGTTTTAGAGAAAATAAATGATAATGCATATAAACTTGAGCTACCTGCAGATTTTGGGGTTAGTCCCACTTTTAATATTGCAGATTTGAAGCCTTATTTGGGTGAGGAAGATGAGCTTCCGTCGAGGACGACTTCATTTCAAGAAGGGGAGGATGATGAGGACATCAATACCATTGTTACACCCACAGCCCCTACTGTTACATATACTGGACCAATTACTAGAGCTCGCGCACGCCAATTAAATTACCAGGTACTTTTGTTTCTTGGTAATGATTCTAATGTTCATGAGATTATGATGCTGCCTAAATTGGATACATTTGTTTTGCTTTCAAATGAAGGGCCTAGCTTGGAGAAGGATGAACATTGGAGCAAGAACACGCATGAAGTTGATGGCATGCGCAAGGGGATCAAGAACGGAGTTACAAGTGATGATTTCAGGACTTTGAAGCCGCCATAAGGAGTGCATGAAGCCATGGACGAAATATACAAGATGCCACTTCATAATATTCGTCCATAGGCTATTCTAGGTGCTGCGTCACCTTATTAATGGGCCAGGCCCATGTAATTTCGAAATACTTAAGTATAGGCTATTTTTAGAGTCCGTATGTGTGGGGAAACAAGAGTTAGGGTTGGTTTCGGACCCCACCCTCAAGGGCCACGAAATTCCCCTCTCTTCCTCCATATATACAGCCCTTAGGGCGTCGTTTAGACTTTGGGTTTTGTTTAGATTAAAAGTTCGCCATAGCTGCAACTTCGCGTACTTTGTTTGTGTCCAACGACCAGACCAAGACGTCACAGAACCCCACCTTGATCAATAAAGCTTTCATCTTATATTCGCAATATCCAGATTGCAATCTCAGTTTCTTGCTTGTTCTTCGTTTGCTCGCAGGAAACAGGCCCTCGTGGTCAGGTTGATTGTGCTTCGGCGTGGTCAATAACCCCTCGGAAGTTGGTTTAGCGATTGCTAAGGCGCGACGTCTCGCACGTTCGTAGTCGGATCGTCAAGGTCGACTCCCACAGAAAACGATAGCCACCATCTCATCGAAACATCGGGACACCTTTGCCTCTATCAATAGATCTAGGTATTATCATCTTTGGTATGCAATCCATAAGTGGCTCTCATAATAGATTCATAAGGTAATTTAATTTTCTTTCTAGGAAAGTGTTCCATGCCCTTCCTTAATGGAAATTGGAATCTAATATTCCCTTCCTTCATATCAATAATTGCACCAATCATTCTAAGGAAAGGTCTACCAAGAATAATAGGGCATGTAGGATTGCAATCTATATCAAGGAAACTGAAATCTACGGGCACATAATTCCTATTTGAAACAATAAGAACATCATTAATTCTTCCCATAGGTTTCTTAATGGTGGAATCCACAAGATGCATGTTTAAAGAACAATCATCAAATTCACGGAAACCTAGCAAATCACACAAAGTTTTAGGAATCGTGGAAACAGTAGCACCCAAATCACATAAAGCAAAGCATTCATGATCTTTAATCTTAATTTTAATAGTAGGTTCCCACTCATCATGAAGTTTTCTAGGGATAGAAACTTCCAATTCAAGGTTTTCTTCATAAGATTGCATTAAAGCATCAACAATATGTTTAGTAAAGGCTTTATTTTGACTATAAGCATGTGGAGAATTTAGCATGAATTGCAACAAGGAAATACAATTTATTAAAGAACAATTATCATAATTAAATTCCTTGAAATCCAAGATAGTGGGTTCATTGCTATCTAAAGTTTTGAACTCTCCAATCCCACTTTTATCAATTTTTGCATCAAGATCTAAAAACTCTGAATCATTGGGATGTCTTCTAACTAAAGTTGACTCATCTCCAGTACCATCATTATCAAGATTCATATTGCAAAACAAAGATTAATAGGGGACACATCAATAACTTTTAGATCTTCATCTTTATTATCATGGAAACTAGAAGAACACGCTTTCACAAAGCAATCTTTTTTAGCATGCATCCTAGCGGTTTTCTTTCTTTGCACTCATCAATGGAAATTCTCATGGCTTTGAGAGACTCATTGATATCATGCTTAGGAGGAATAGATCTAAGTTTCAAAGAATCAACATCAAGAGAAACTCTATCCACGTTCATGGCCAACTCATCAATTTTAGACATTTTTTCTTCAATCAAAGCATTGAAACTCTTTTGCGAACTAATAAATTCTTTAATATTAGATTCAAAATCAGAGGGCATCTTATTATAATTTCCATAAGAATTGTTGTAGGAATTACCATAATTATTAGAGAAATTACTAGGAAACGGCCTAGGATTACCTCTATATGCGTTATTACCAAAATTGTTCCTACCAACAAAATTCACATCTATAGATTCATTATTATTCTCAATCAAACTATACAAAGGCATATCATTAGGATCAGAAGAAACACTTTTACTAGCAAACAATTTCGTAAGTTCATCCATCTTTCCACTCAAAACATTGATTTCTTCTATAGCATGCACCTTTTTATTAGTAGATCTTTCAGTATGCTATTGAGAATAATTAACCATAATATTATCTAGGAGTTTAGTAGCTTCTCCTAAAGTGATTTCCATAAAAGTGCCTCCTGCGGCCGAATCTAAAAGATTTCTAGAAGCAAGGTTCAATCCAGCATAAAAAATTTGTATAATCATCCAGAGATTCAAACCATGTGTAGGGCAATTACGTATCATTAATTTCATCCTCTCCCAAGCTTGTGCAACATGTTCATGATCAAGTTGCTTAAAATTCATAATATCGTTTCTAAGAGTGATGATCTTAGTGGGAGGAAACTACTTAGAGATAAAAGCATTCTTGCACTTATTCCATGAATCGATACTATTTTTAGGCAAAGACAAAAACCAAGTTTTAGCACGATCTCTAAGAGAAAACGGGAATAGCTTCAGTTTAACAATATCATTGTCCACATCTTTCTTCTTTTGCATATCACACAAATCAACAAAGTTGTTTAGATGGGTAGAGGCATCTTCACTAGGAACCGGAAAACAGGTCTTTCATGACAAGATTCAGCAAGGCAGCATTTATTTCACAAGATTCAGCATCGGTAAGAGGAGTAATCGGAGTGCTAATAAAATCATTATTGTTGGTATTGGAAAAGTCACACAATTTAGTATTATCTTGAGCCATCATGATGAGCAAGCAATCCAACACACAAGCAAACAAGAAACTAGCAAAAAGAGGCAAACTAGAAAAGAGAAGGGGAACGGAAAAAGAGGGCGAATAAAACGGCAAGGGAGAAGTGGGGGAGAGGAAAACGAGAGGCAAATGGAAAATATTGTAATGCGAGGGATAAGAATTTGTGATGGGTACTTGGTATTTCTTCACTTGTGCGTAGACTCCCTGGCAACGGCGCCAGAAATTGTTCTTGCTACCTCTTGAGCACTGCGTTGGTTTTCCTTTGAAGAGGAAAGGGTGATGCAGCAAAGTAGCATAAGTATTTCCCTCAGTTTTTGAGAACCAAGGTATCAATCCAGTAGGAGGCACACGCAAGTCCCTCATACCTCCACAAACAAATAAGAACCTGGCAACCAACGTGATAAAGGGGTTGTCAATCCCTTCACGGTCACTTACGAGAGTGAGATTTGATAGAGATAATAATGATAAGATAAATATTTTTGGTATTTTTATGATATAGATTGAAAGTAAAGATTGCAAAGTAAAAATAGATTGGAAACTTATAATGGAAGATAGACCCGGGGCCATAGGTTCACTAGTGGCTTCTCTCAAGATAGCATAAGTATTACAGTGGGTGAACGAATTACTGTCGAGCAATTGATAGAAAAGCGAATAATTATGAGAATATCTAGGAATGATTGATGTAGGATAGAACCCTAGTGGCCGGATCTTTCACGAAAGGAGTGGATCCCACGAAGAACATGAGGAACACGAGGGGGAAAACGAGGGAAATCACGAGGGGAAACACGAGAGAATCACTCAACGAACAAGAACAACTGACACATGCGCTAGATCCTCGAATACATAGAGTAAGATACACGATCCACGATCAACTAGGGACGATATAAAAAGGGTAACCGGTTCTTCTCCGTGAGAAGGTCTTGAGGTTCTTCCCTAAAGAGGGGTCTTGAATCCGCTTGGGGGATCTTCTCCGGTGGAGGCTCGAATCTCCTAGGAGAAGGTAACCAAGTGGATGAGCAAAGCTCTCACACAAAATATGAGCTAATCCTTTGCTAAACCTAGAAAGTTGTACGGGATGGAGTATATATAGTATAGGGGGGAGAAGGGATACACGGGCCTCGGCCCTTCACTGTGCGCAGACAGGGGAGGCGGGATGTCCGGGCTGGTTGGGCCGGATGTCCGGGCTTTCAGGCGACGCCGGATGTCCTGGCTGGGGGGGTGGATTCTCGGGCTAGAGCGGTGGCATTTGTTGCTATCGGGTTCGGAGGGGCCGGATGTCCGGGGGCTCGAAAGGGGCCGGATTTCCGGGCTGCTGGGGCCGGATGTCCGGGGCCTGTAGCCATCTGCAGCTGGGCTGCTGTAGAGGAAGACGCTCTAGGGGCCGGATGTCCGGGGCCTAGGAGATGCTCTTGGCTCCTTCTGTTGGTTCTCCTCATCCGTGGACTTGGGGACTTGTACATCTTCATGCGCATCTTCGGGAGGGCCCTCTTGGTGCCTAATCATGCACAACACCTCGGACTTAGGTAGTAGCCATGTCTCATGCATAGAAAGTGGAAGTTCGGAGAGGAGTGAGTTCACCTTATCTTCAATAGCTTTAGCTCGGGCTCGTTTCATTGGTCCAAGTGGTGTCGTTGGAGGTGTCGGTGCGTCCATGGGGATGATAATGGGATGCTCCGCATCATCTCCCCTCCCTTGGGGAAGATCCATCCTCGGATCGAAATCCTCATCACCATGGTAGGGCGAGAGATCTTTGATGTTGAAGATGTCGCTCACGGAGTACTTGTCACGAGGGATGTCGATCTTGTATGCGTTGTTGTTGTAACGTGCAAGCACCTTGAATGGTCCATCCGCGCGTGGTCGAAGTTTGGACTTGCGTTCTTGGGGAAAGCGGTCCTTGCGAAGGTGTAGCCACACGAGGTCTCCAATGTTGAATATCATAGGGTGCTTGTTGACGTTGAGCTTGGTCGCAAGGCATTGTACTTGGCGCTCGATGGTGTTTCTTGTATCTTCATGCACCTTCTTGAGATGGGTCGCCCGTGCACTTGCGTCCAAATTGATTCGCTCTTGGAGTGGTACAGGTAGAATATCCAATGGTGACAAAGGGTTGAATTCGTAGACGACCTCGAAACGGGACTTGCCGGTTGTTGAGTGTCTTGCTCGGTTGTACGCGAACTCAGCGATGGGCAGACACTCCTCCCACTCCCTGATGTTCTTCTTGATGAGTACTCGAAGTAGAGCGGAGAGTGTGCGGTTTGTCACCTCCGTTTGGCCGTCGGTTTGAGGATGGTACGCCGTGGAGAATAGTATCTTGATTCTGAGCTTGGTACATAGGGTCTTCCAAAAGTAGCTAAGGAACTTGACGTCGCGGTCTGAGACGATGGTCTTTGGCACACCATGGAGACGCAATATTTCCCTACAAAAGAGATTAGCAACATGTGAAGCATCGTCTTGTTGCAAGGAATAAAATGTGCCATTTTTGAGAATGGTCCACAACGACAAATATGCAATCTTTCCCATTTCGAGTCCTAGGAAAACCAAGTACAAAGTCCATGCTAATGTCTTCCCATGGTTGGTATGGAATTGGTAAAGGCATATAGAGGCCCTGAGATTGAGCTTTGGACTTAGCTTTGCGACATGTAGAACATCGGTTGGTGAAACGATTGACGTCTCGAAACATCTTTGGCCAAAAGTAGTTCTTCGAGAGCGTGGCGAACGTCTTGTCGCGTCCAAAGTGTCCCATTAAGCCTCCTCCATGAGATTCCTGCAAAAGCAACAAATGAAGAGAGGACTCGGGAATGCAAAGTTTGTTAGCTCTCATAAGATATCTGTCTTTAATGTAATAGCGTTCCCAAGATGTATTCGACAAACACTTGGCATAAGGAGTAGCAGAAGTTGCATCATGCTCATACAAGTCTTTGATATGCTCGAAGCCAATGACATCTAACTCAAATTGCGTGACAAGCATGCATATGCGAGAAAGAGCATCCGCTATAATGTTTTCTTTTCCCTTGATGTACTTTATGACATAGGGAAAAGACTCAATAAATTCACTCCATTTAGCGTGACGCTTGTTCAACTTCGTTTGACCCTTAAGATACTTGAGGGTCTCATGATCAGTATGAATGATAAACTCATGGGGTCGAAGGTAATGTTCCCATTCATGCAAAACGCGGACTAAAGCATATAGCTCTTTGTCATAGATGGGATAATTGAGTTGCGCTCCGGAAAGTTTCTCACTAAAGTAAGCTATGGGGCGCTTCTCTTGCGTTAACACACCTCCTATGCCATTACCACTAGCATCGCAATGAATTTCAAAAGGCTTGTCGAAGTTGGGTAAAGAAAGCACGGGAGCATGAGTAAGCAAATTCTTAAGCTCATTGAATGCGGTATCTTGGGATGGTCCCCAAACAAAAGGCGCATTCTTCTTGCTCAAAGCATGCAAAGGCGAAGCAATGGTGCTAAAATCCTTCACAAAGCGACGATAGAAACCCGCAAGGCCAAGAAAACTATGCACTTGATGCAAGTTGGTTGGTTGCGGCCAAGTCTTAATAGCATTGATCTTGGACTCATCAACATGAACACCCTTAGAAGAAACAACAAAACCCAAGAAAACGAGCTTATCAACACCAAAAAGGCATAGAGGTGCTCTTTTCTAAGAGTTTGCATAACGGTGCGGACATGGGTGACATGCTCTTTGATAGATTTGCTAAACGCAAGAATGTCATCAAAGTAGACCACAACAAATATACCAATGTAAGGGCGAAAGACATGATTCATAAGGCGCATAAAATTGCCCGGTGCTTCCGAAAGACCCATAGGCATGACTAACCACTCATACAAACCAAACTTGGTTTTGAAGGCGGTTTTCCATTCATCACCCTCTTGTATGCGGATTTGATAGTAACCACTCTTAAGATCAACTTTGGAAAATATAGTGGCACCACTAAGCTCATCAAGCATATCATCTAGGCGTTGAATGGGGTACCTATAGCGAACGGTGATAGCATTGATAGGTCTACAATCAGAGCACATGCGAAAACTACCATCACGTTTTGGCACAAGAATGACCGGAACGGCACAAGGGCTCAAACTTTCACGCACATGTCCATGGTCTATGAGATGCTTTACTTGCATTTGTATTTCTTTTGTTTCGTCGGGGTTGACACGGTATGGAGCTTTGTTTGGAAGAGGTGCTCTGGGGATGAGGTCGATTCGGTGCTCAATGCCTCATAGAGGAGGTAGACCCAGAGGTAGCTCATCAGGGAAAACATCTTGAAATTCCTGCAAAAGAGAAGACAACACTAGAGGAGAAGTGTGAGAAGTGTTAGTTTGTGGTGCATTGTCCTTGCACACGAGGACGTAGTGTAGGACACTAGATGGGTTCTCACACACTTCTCTTATCTCACGTTTGGTGGCAAATAGAACGAGGTTTTTGTTTTCTCTCATCGTGGAGGCACTCGATTTTGGCTTGTGGCTCCACTCTCTTTTTGGTTGCTCGCTCTCTCACTATGATCTCCACGATGGGTGGCTTGCTTCTCGGCAATCACTTGACATGGCGACATTGGACGGCGGACATACTGCTTGCCCTTCATCTTGAAGATGTAGTGGTTCGTTCGGCCGTTGTGGACGACTCCTCTATCAAATTGCCATGGCCGTCCAAGAAGAAGATGAAAAACGGTCATTGGAACGACGTCGCACTCCAAGGTGTCTTCATAGGCAACGATTTTGAAGGAGACTTGTACTCGGTGCTCGACTTGGATGGTGCCGGAGTCACTAAGCCATTGCACTTTGTATGGATGTGGATGCTTCGTCTTGGGAAATTGGATCTTGGAGCAAAGCTCTTCGCTTGCGAGATTATAACAACTTCCTCCATCGATGATGACCTTGACGGATCATCCATTGATGCCGGCCTTGGTGTGGAATATGTGGCATCGTTGGTCTTCTTCTTGGTGATGTTGGAGAGTCAAGACTTTGGAGACAACAAGTGCGGGACTTGAGTCTTCATCGCAAAAGACTTGTTCTTCTTCAGTATTCACTTGGCGGTGCATGGCGACTTGCTCGAGGGCTTCCATTTCGCCTTCGCTCATGGAGTCATAAGTGCCATCGTCGTTGAAGACCATGGTTCGCTTGTTGGTGCACTCGTATGACTTGTGGCCTCGCCCTCCGCAAGTGAAACACTTGAAGGAACTCGTCTTGATGGTCTGATCGGTTGGGGTTGATGATGATGTAGCTCTCGGCTTGAAGTTGCTCGTAGGAGGATGGCTTGTAGTTGACGAAGCTTTCTTGCAAATCGACTTGTCGATGTTGGTAGAAGAAGGCTTTGTAGTTGGTGTTGGAGTCGTTGAAGCTTGGTTGCTGGAGAAGCCGTAGGACTTGGATGAGAACTTTGCATACTTGAAATCATCTTGCACTTGGCGTTCCGCTTTGGTAGCTTCGTGCACTAGCTCGATGAGATTTGAGTATGGTTGGAAGTCGGCGATCTTCTTGATAGGATGATTGAGTCCATTCAAGAAACGTGCCACTGTTTGCTCATCATCTTCCGTGACATTGGCTCTTATCATTGCAATCTCCATCTCCTTGTAGTATTCTTAAACTTTGTTCCTTGCTTGAGTTGTTGGAGTTTCTTGAAGAGGTCGCGGTTGTAGTAGGTAGGTACGAAGCATGCTCTCATGACATCCTTCATTTGCACCCAAGTAGTGATGGGTGGTTTACCTCTTGCCTCTCGGCGCTCTATGATTTGTTCCCACCAAATGAGGACATAGTCTTGGAACTCAAGGGATGCCATTGCGATCTTCTTCTCTTTTCATAGTTGTGCAAACGGAAGATCTTGTCAAACTTCAATGCCCATGAAAGGTACTCTTCGGGATCGTTGCTTCCGTTGAACTTGGGCATGGTGAACTTGAGTTTGCCATAACATTGTTCTTCATTGTGTTGGGGTCGGGGATGATGACGCCCATGTTGTTGATGATTGTGCAACTCGTGGTGCTCTTGGCGCGGAGGGTTGTTATCGTCATATTGTTCTTGTCATGGAGGATCTCCATTGTCTTCATGCTCTTGATTGACTTGTTGTTCTTGGCGAGCTTGTGGAGGAGTTTGTCGAGCTTGAGGAGGAACTTGACGATGCACGCGAGCTTGAAATCTTCGTTCTTGAATTTCTTCGCAAAGTGCTTCCTCTTGTTCGCGAGCATGTCGGCTTCGGTCGGTAACTGCTCGACTCGAATCGCGTAGAGCTTGTTGCGCCGCAAGTGCTTGAGCGTCACGGAGTTGTTGTTCTTGACATTGTGCCTCGACATCTTGAGCATTTTGGTGTAGACGCGCTCGCTCTTCCTCTTCATGTTGGCGTTGTCGTTGTCGTGCTCGTGCTAGCGCAAAGGCCTCTTGAGTTTGACGTTGTCGGCGCTCTTGAGAGTCGGTGTCTCGTAGGGGATTGAGGCTTGCTTGGCGGTCGGTGCGCGCGGCTCGACGAAGAGTGTTCGATGTCGGTGTACTTGAGCCGGAGAGAGTGAAGTCTGAGTGGTGTCTTGAACGGCTCCTTCTTGAAGGGGAAGACGAGCGGTTGAGCAACAAAGCTGTAACATCCCAAATTTTCAATTTGGAATGTTATACACTAGATCATATGCATATCATATTTTCTTGCATTTTGGTTGATCCTAGAAATTTCACGCAACTCAAGGACCCTCGGAGAGAGTTGGAGATTTCGTTATTTTCATATTTGAGAGTTCTCTCGAATTTTGAAAATAGGATCATTTGATTTATTTATTTTATCTTCAATAATTTTTCCGGTGTCAAAATATATGAGAGAGGGAATAATATGACTTTCCCAAATTTAGGAAAAATGAAGATATAATAGATAGATCAATTTTGCTTTCCGGTGTTTATTTGCATTTTATTTAGATAGGGAAAAATGCGCGTTTTCAAAAATTGCATTTTAGGTCCGGAGAAAAGTTCATTTTGTTCGGCTCATTTTTAGGAGTCGGGGAAAATTTACTTTAGATTTTTCGGAGTTCGTTTAGATCCTTTTTTTTGTTTTTTTCTGCGCGAGGAAACTATTTAAAAAAAAATTTGAGCAGCGCCTTGGGCCAAAGGCCCAAGCCAAGCCACCTACCGCCGCGCTCCCAGGCGCCAGGCGCCGAGCCAGGAGCCAGTCGGCCGCCGCCGCCTCTTGCTAGGACCGAATCCTTTTAGGATTCTAGGGCGCCCCCTTGTCCCCTTTTCCTTATTTCGTTTTCTTTAGTCCTACTCCGTTTATTTTCTAGATCTTTCCTACTCCTATTCTAATTCCTTGTCCTCTACCCCAAGTAAACCCCTCCCCTCCCCAATATAAATACCCAAGCACCGCTCCCCTCTAAACACATCAAATCAAAGCACTCCTCCACACCGCGCCTTGCACCGCCGCCGCGCCGCATCACACCGCGCCCTGCGTCACCGCCGCCGCCACCCCACACCCGCGCCGCCACCCCACACCCGCGCGCCGCCCTAAGCCGCCGCCTCACCCGTGCCGCCGCCGCACCTTGCCGCCGCCGCCCCACGCCCACGCCGCCGGAGCCCCTCACCGGAGACCTCGCCAAGGTTGCCCCGCGCTACATCTATTCTTTTTCTCGGATCGTTTTCTTCTAATCGTTTCGATTCTTTTCTTCTCTAAACCGTTCCGGTTTTCTAGATCAGTTTTTCGATCGGTTTTCTTCTCCAAAACCCTAGATCGGATTCGTTTTCTTCTCCGATTTAGTTGCTTTGGACCGTTCGCCGGACCGTTCGTCCTACCGAACGTGATCACCGGATTCTTCTAGGTTAACGAACATCCGTTCGTTTAACCGTTCTTCTTTTTCTTTTCGTCGGATTTATTCCGCGATCGCGATCTCAGATCCGATCTTCTTCCTAGTCTATCTTTTCGCTCGTTTATCGGAATCAGGTGATTCAAGCGCCTGGAGTTTCGTCTCGAAACCGCCGTTCCGTCTAATCAACTTGAACAAGCTTTTGTTACAGTAAAATTTTGACCTAGATTCAACTTGCTAGAACCGAGTTGTTTTCTTCCGCCGTTTGTTTTTCGTTCTTTCTTTGCAACCGGAGTTCTTAAGTTGAACTACCTGGTTCGATCTCTTGTTCGAGTTTTACCTGTGCATTAGATGAGTACTTATTGTATGCTTGTTGTTTGTCTGCGATAGATTACCCGGATTGCGCCGCTTGTTACTTCGAAACCCTAGGACTCGCGGATCATCAGCAAGGCAAGTAACACTTTGATCATACCTTTTCTACAACCCATGTTTTATTGCATTAGATCAATCCTCACACATTGCATGATTAGGATCTAATTAAATTGTGGGATGGGAAGTAGATGAGGTAGTACCTATTACCTGTATTATTATGAAACCTTTGGGAGTTACTCTACGTTTGCTTATATTGCCATGCTATGCTAGTAGACGTGGATTGGGTGAGTGATATCCATGACAGATGTGAGATTGATAATTTTAATGGTTTATCTAAGGTGGCAACTTAAACACACATCTGGGTGGATTGAGGCACCTGATGTCTATCAGGACTTGCCTGTGTTTTTTGGACCGCCACCCAGGCTCAAAGGGATCATAAGATCTTTCATGCTAGAAACTTCCGTGTGCAGCCACATGCTACTATGGGCTCTAGCATAGTTGACTAAGTTGTGCGAACTCTTACGGGGTGGACTAGCAGATGTAGGGGATGTAGGTGTACCGGTCTACCCCACATGTAAGGTGCTAGTGCTTCTGAAAGACTATGTCTCGGTCATCCGTTTCTCAAACACCATGTAGTGCGAGAAAACAAACGGAGGCGATCGAGTCATGTGGGGAAAAGTGCGCAACCTCTGCAGAGTAACAAACTAATCATGATTAGCCGTGTCCCCGGTTATGGACAACTTGAGTATCTAGTACTTGAATATCGAGTGAATCTCAACATGATACTTCTAATTAATGTTATTGGGTTTTAATTACTTTTAATTGGGATTGAGAATGCTGTCAACCATTCTCAATGTTTCACAACCACCATGATAGTAAATAAATTTATTCCTTTGCAGTAGGGAAAAACTGGCTTTACGCAAAACTGTAACCATAGAGCTTTCCACCAGCCATATATGCATGTAGTATAGCTGTTTCATTCCATTACTCTCTATGTGTTACTTTGCCAGCATATTCCATGTGCTGACCCGTTTTCGGGCTGCAACGTTAATGTTGCAGACTTTTCAGACGACGATTGAGGCGTTTAGGTCGTGGTTCTATACTCAGTGATGCCGCTGGAGTTGATGGACCCATTTACCTTCCGAGTCTTCCGCTGTTATCGTTATTAGATGGCCTTCAGCCATATTTATTGTAATAAGTTCTTTTTGAGCCATCGATGTAATAAGTGTGTGATTGAAACTCTGCTATAAAACCTCGATGTACTGTGTGGTGTCAGCATTACTGATCCAGGGATGACACCGTAGCACAGTAGACGTGATCCATTCGGGTCAGGTCGCGACAGAGATGGTATCAGAGCACACGCTGACTGTAGGACACGACCACTAAGTTAAAGCCATAGATCACCCTTCTCTTCTCATTTTCTAACTCCTCATCTTTTCTACTCTTTTAGGATGACGCACGCGAAGATTAAGTACGCTCAACCGGCTGAAGGCACACCATTTGGATTTCACCTGAAGGAAGTCACCAACTACCTGAACATTGGATTACCAAGCTTCACGGGAACCTTCAACGCCACTCTGCCTGAAGAGGAGCGCTGGAAGATTCAAGCTCACGTTCCGGGAAGAACATTCGCGCCAATCACGAAGCCCATAGATAGTGTTTTCAATGCACCAACCTGGAGTCTAGGAAGGAGCATGGCAGCTCATATCACCATAGGACGCATTGGAGAAGTTTATCAAGAAGACCTCAAGGACACTATCTACCAGATTTGCGGACGCCGTGATGAACAATGGGAGTTAGTCAGCACCAAGAAGGATAGATCCATTGCATCTTTCATCCAGGAGTTAAACCAGCACATTCGACGCCACGAGAACCAGATGTGCAATGATATGGTAGAGTTGAAGAATGCGAAGGCAAGGATCATCGAGCCAGAAGGAGAACTAAAGTCTACACGCAAGGACTACATGGACGAGATCGTAGCTCTAGCAAGGCACAATGGCGATCTTAAGCAGGAGATTGAATAACTCAAGAGGAAGTTAGCATCCCAGGAGGAAGACGAGTACGTCGCATGTCCGGACAACTACATCATCATCGACGACACCGATTCGGATCCAAGTGAACCCGACTTTGAAGACGAAGCTGGAGTAGATATCATGGAGTCTTCCACCGGTTCAAATTTCTAGATGACCACCAGATAGTAGTAGTATTCCCCCCATGTAAACACATTATAGTCGAGCACTTTTGCGATAGATAGACCATTTGTAAGCCCTTGTTTGATTGATTGAAGTGATTTTGTGTGCATTTTCCTCATGAGCATATGGGTAGTGTTTTCCCTTTAGACCTCATTCTATTCTCAATTCTCGTCTTTTCTAAACCCTCAGATGCCTCCGAGACATGACAATGGATTTCCACCGGAGCTCACTCAGTTGATCCAGCAGCAGAATCAATTGATGCAGATGTTAGTTCAGAATCAGCAGAACAACAACAACAACCCACCACCACCACCTGTTGACCACTTAGCCCGTTTCCTTAGGCTGAATCCGCCGGTGTTTTCCAGTAGCACCGAGCCAATAGTAGCAGACGATTGGCTCCGCAAGATAGGAAGGGAGTTGACCACTGCAGGATGCACGGATGGTGAGAAAGTGAAGTTTGCCGCACACCAGCTTGACGGACCCGCGGCAGCATGGTGGGAGAATTTCACAGCCACTTACCCAGTTGACACTGTCACATGGGATCAGTTTCAGCAAGCTTTCCGCACTGCCCATGTTTCAGCAGGAGCTATGGCCATAAAGAAGCGTGAGTTTCGCAACTTACGCCAAGGAGGAAGGACTGTTGGCCAGTATGTGGAAGAGTTTAGTAAGCTAGCCCGTTATGCCCCAGATGACGTTGCTACGGATGCAGCTAAGCAGGAGAAGTTTCTGGAAGGATTGAATGATGAACTAAGCATGCAGTTGATGGTAGCAAGTTTCAACAACTACCAGGAGTTGGTAGATCGTGCCATCATGATTGAAGGGAAGCAACAGCAGATTGAGAACCGTAAGAGGAAGTATGGACAGGGGAAGTATAACTCTGGAGCCCAGCAGAAGCCCCGTTTTACCCCTAAATCGGGATTTAAGTTTCAGCACACCCGTGGAGGAGGTAGCTCGCACAACCATAATGGCCACAAGAATGGTAATGGGAATGGAGGAAGCAACGGCCAGAACCGAACAACCCCATCAACCCCAACCAAGAGAGACCTGAGTCAAGTCACCTGTTTCAAGTGTTCGAAGACCGGACATTATGCCAATGAATGTCCTGAAGGCCAGAATGGAAATGGCAATGGAAGCTCTGGGAAGAAGCCGAACCCTTTCAATAGGGGACAGGTGAACCACGTTAATGTGGAGTATATTGAAGATCAACCCGATGCAGTAATCGGTAAGTTTTTGGTTAAGTCATTTACTGCACTCGTTCTTTTTGATACTGGTGCATCGCATTCATACATATCAAGGGGATTTGTGGAAAAGTATAGCCTGCCCACTAGGATTCTTAAAACACCTATGCTAGTAAGCTCGCCAGGAGCAGAATACATGGCCAGACAAGGATGTTTTCAAGTACCATTGAGTATAGGAAGGCATGTATTCCCAACGGATTTAATTATTCTGGAAATCCCAAGGTCTGGATGTGATTCTTGGTATGGATTGGCTGTCGATGTATGGAGGAAACATCGATTGCGCCAGTAAGACAATTTTGCTTACCACACCAGAAGGAAGAAGGATCAAGTATGTATCCTGGCATGTGCCAAATAGGACACAAGTGAATTGCTTATCAGGAGTTGTGCAGGAGGAAGTACCAGTGGTAAAGGATTTTCCTGATGTATTTCCTGAGGAATTACCAGGCATGCCACCGGATAGAGACATTGAGTTTTTGATTGAGTTATTACCAGGTACAGGCCCAATATCGAAGCGACCGTACCGGATGCCAGCAAAGGATTTGGTGGAAATTAAGAATCAGATTAAGGAGTTATTGGATAAAGGTTACATTCGCCCAAGTTCTTCACCTTGGGGATCACCCGTACTTCTAGTGGAAAAGAAGGATGGATCATTAAGGATGGTTGTAGATTATCGGGGATTGAATGAAGTAACCATCAAGAACAAGTACCCACTGCCAATGATCAACGATCTGTTTGATCGATTGCAAGGAGCTAAAGTGTTTTCCAAGATCGATTTGCGATCAGGGTACCATCAGTTGAAGATTCGAGAGCAGGACATACCTAAGACAGCATTCACCACAAGATATGGACTGTATGAGTATACCGTTATGTCATTTGGATTGACTAACGCACCTGCCTATTTTATGAACCTGATGAACAAAGTGTTTATGGAGTTTTTGGATAAGTTCGTCGTAGTGTTCATTGATGACATCCTAGTTTATTCAAAGAATGAAGAGGAGCATAAGGAACATTTGCGTTTGGTTTTGGAGAAACTAAGGGAACATCAGTTATATGCCAAATTCAGCAAATGTGAGTTTTGGTTGAAGGAAGTTGGATTCCTCGGACACGTTATATCCGGAGAAGGTATAGCAGTTGACCCCACAAAGGTTGAGACCGTAACCGAATGGGAAGCACCAACAACAGTTGGAGAGATCCGGAGTTTTCTTGGACTCGCAGGATACTACCGGAGATTTATTGAGAATTTCTCAAAAATTGCGAAGCCAATGACGGAGTTGTTGAGGAAGGATACTAAGTTCAAATGGACTGAGGAGTGTGAGGCTAGTTTCCAGGAGTTGAAGAAATGATTGGTTACCTCACCGGTATTGATTTTGCCAGATCAGACCAAGGATTATGAGGTGTATTGCGACGCTTCACGTCGAGGACTTGGAGCAGTGCTTATGCAGGAAGGGAGAGTTGTTTCGTGTGCATCACGACAACTGAAGCCTCATGAGTTGAATTATGCCACGCATGATTTGGAGTTAGCAGCCGTAGTGCATGCAATGAAGACGTGGAGACATTTCCTCATTGGAAATCATTGTGAGGTGTACACGGATCACAATAGTTTGAAGTACATTTTCACTCAGAAGGAGTTGAACCTCCGACAGAGGAGATGGTTGGAACTCATCAAGGATTATGACATGAGGTTGCATTACCATCCCGGAAAGGCTAATGTAGTAGCTGACGCATTGAGCCGTAAGAGCCATGTCAATACGATAATGACGGGAAGTATACCCAAGGAGTTAGCAGAAAACCTTCATGAACTAAGCTTAGAGATAGTTCCGAAAGGCTATGTAGAAGCATTGGAGATTCAATCAACATTGATGGATAAGATCAGAGAAGCTCAGAAATCTGACAAAGAGATTGCTGCTATAAAGGAGGAACTTAGCAAAGGAAAAGCAAAGGGATTTCGTGAGGATGAGCACGATACCCTATGGTTTGAGGACCGTGTTTATGTGCCCAATGACCCGGAGATCAGGAAGTTGATTTTGCAGGAGGCACATAATTCACCATATTCGATTCACCCAGGGAATACCAAGATGTATTTGGATTTGAAGGAAACATTCTGGTGGACCGGAATGAAGAAGGATATTGCAGCGTATGTAGCAGTTTGTGACGTATGTCAGAGAGTAAAAGCAGAACATCAAAAGCCAGCAGGATTGTTACAACCACTGCCGATACCCGAATGGAAGTGGGATAAGATAGGCATGGATTTTATCACAGGGCTAACCAGGACAAAAGCCGGTTATGACTCGATATGGGTAGTAGTTGATCGTTTGACGAAGGTAGCACATTTCATTCCAGTTAAGACCACTTACACCAGTGCTAAGTTGGCAAAGATATACATGACTAGAATCGTTTGTTTGCATGGAGTTCCGAGGAGTATCGTATCAGATAGAGGAACCCAATTTACCTCAAAGTTTTGGAATCAGTTGCATGAAACTTCAGGAACCAGACTAGAGTTCAGCATAGCTTTTCATCCGCAGACAGATGGACAGACCGAGAGAGTCAATCAGATTTTGGAAGATATGCTGAGAGCTTGTGCACTAGATTATGGATCAAGTTGGGACGAAAACTTACCGTATGCGGAGTTTTCTTATAACAACAGTTACCAAACCAGTTTGAAGATGGCCCCTTTCGAAGCTTTATACGAAAGGAGGTGCAGGACACCGTTATCATGGAACGAAGTTGGAGACCGTCAATTCTTTGGACCAGATTTGATTAAGGAGTCAGAACGGAAGGTTAAGTTGATTTGCGATAGGCTCAAGGTAGCCCAGTCCAGGCAGAAGAGCTATGCAGATTCTAAACGCAAGGAGACAGTTTACGAAACCGGAGATAGAGTTTACCTTCGAGTATCCCCACTTCGAGGAGTTAAGCGCTTTGGAGTTAAGGGAAAGTTAGCACCGCGTTTCGTTGGACCGTTTAAGATCGTGAAACGTATGGGAGAAGTCGCATATAAGTTGGAATTACCAGAAGGACTGTCAGGAGTTCATGATGTATTCCATGTTTCTCAGCTGAAGAGATGTCACGCCGAGATGGCGGAGGTACCGCTAAGAGATACAGTGCCATTAGAAGCAATTCAGTTAGAGGATGACCTAACATATGAGGAGAAGCCAGTCAAGATTCTCGATGTTGCCAGTAGAGTTACTCGCAGCAAGGTTATCAAGTTTTGCAAAGTTCAGTGGAACCACCACTCAGAGGAGGAAGCCACCTGGGAGAGAGAAGAAGATTTGCTCAAAGACCACCCTCACCTATTTTCTAGCCAACCCGAATCTCGAGGGCGAGATTCATCTTAAGGGGGGTAGGTTTGTAACATCCCAAATTTTCAATTTGGAATGTTATACACTAGATCATATGCATATCATATTTTCTTGCATTTTGGTTGATCCTAGAAATTTCACGCAACTCAAGGACCCTCGGAGAGAGTTGGAGATTTCGTTATTTTCATATTTGAGAGTTCTCTCGAATTTTGGAAATAGGATCATTTGATTTATTTATTTTATCTTCAATAATTTTTCCGGTGTCAAAATATATGAGAGAGGGAATAATATGACTTTCCCAAATTTAGGAAAAATGAAGATATAATAAATAGATCAATTTTGCTTTCCGGTGTTTATTTGCATTTTATTTGGATAGGGAAAAATGCGCGTTTTCAAAAATTGCATTTTAGGTCCGGAGAAAAGTTCATTTTGTTCGGCTCATTTTTAGGAGTCGGGGAAAATTTACTTTAGATTTTTCGGAGTTCATTTAGATCCTTTTTTTGTTTTTTTTCTGCACGAGGAAACTATTTAAAAAAAAATTTGAGCAGCGCCTTGGGCCAAAGGCCCAAGCCAAGCCACCTACCGCCGCGCTCCCAGGCGCCAGGCGCCGAGCCAGGAGCCAGTCGGCCGCCGCCGCCTCTTGCTAGGACCGAATCCTTTTAGGATTCTAGGGCGCCCCCTTGTCCCCTTTTCCTTATTTCGTTTTCTTTAGTCCTACTCCGTTTATTTTCTAGATCTTTCCTACTCCTATTCTAATTCCTTGTCCTCTACCCCAAGTAAACCCCTCCCCTCCCCAATATAAATACCCAAGCACCCCTCCCCTCTAAACACATCAAATCAAAGCACTCCTCCACACCGCGCCTTGCACCGCCGCCGCGCCGCATCACACCGCGCCCTGCGTCACCGCCTCCGCCACCCCACACCCGCGCCGCCACCCCACACCCGCGCGCCGCCCTAAGCCGCCGCCTCACCCGTGCCGCCGCCGCACCTTGCCGCCGCCGCCCCACGCCCACGCCGCCGGAGCCCCTCACCGGAGACCTCGCCAAGGTTGCCCCGCGCTACATCTATTCTTTTTCTCGGATCGTTTTCTTCTAATCGTTCCGATTCTTTTCTTCTCTAAACCGTTCCGGTTTTCTAGATCAGTTTTTCGATCGGTTTTCTTCTCCAAAACCCTAGATCGGATTCGTTTTCTTCTCCGATTTAGTTGCTTTGGACCGTTCGCCGGACCGTTCGTCCTACCGAACGTGATCACCGGATTCTTCTAGGTTAACGAACGTCCGTTCGTTTAACCGTTCTTCTTTTTCTTTTCGTCGGATTTATTCCGCGATCGCGATCTCAGATCCGATCTTCTTCCTAGTCTATCTTTTCGCTCGTTTATCGGAATCAGGTGATTCAAGCGCCTGGAGTTTTGTCTCGAAACCGCCGTTCCGTCTAATCAACTTGAACAAGCTTTTGTTACAGTAAAATTTTGACCTAGATTCAACTTGCTAGAACCGAGTTGTTTTCTTCCGCCGTTTGTTTTTCGTTCTTTCTTTGCAACCGGAGTTCTTAAGTTGAACTACCTGGTTCGATCTCTTGTTCGAGTTTTACCTGTGCATTAGATGAGTACTTATTGTATGCTTGTTGTTTGTCTGCGATAGATTACCCGGATTGCGCCGCTTGTTACTTCGAAACCCTAGGACTCGCGGATCATCAGCAAGGCAAGTAACACTTTGATCATACCTTTTATACAACCCATGTTTTATTGCATTAGATCAATCCTCACACATTGCATGATTAGGATCTAATTAAATTGTGGGATGGGAAGTAGATGAGGTAGTACCTATTACCTGTATTATTATGAAACCTTTGGGAGTTACTCTACGTTTTCTTATATTGCCATGCTATGCTAGTAGACGTGGATTGGGTGAGTGATATCCATGACAGATGTGAGATTGATAATTTTAATGGTTTATCTAAGGTGGCAACTTAAACACACATCTGGGTGGATTGAGGCACCTGATGTCTATCAGGACTTGCCTGTTTTTTTTGGACCGCCACCCAGGCTCAAAGGGATCATAAGATCTTTCATGCTAGAAACTTCCGTGTGCAGCCACATGCTACTATGGGCTCTAGCATAGTTGACTAAGTTGTGCGAACTCTTACGGGGTGGACTAGCAGATGTAGGGGATGTAGGTGTACCGGTCTACCCCACATGTAAGGTGCTAGTGCTTCTGAAAGACTATGTCTCGGTCATCCGTTTCTCAAACACCATGTAGTGCGAGAAAACAAACGGAGGCGATCGAGTCATGTGGGGAAAAGTGCGCAACCTCTGCAGAGTAACAAACTAATCATGATTAGCCGTGTCCCCGGTTATGGACAACTTGAGTATCTAGTACTTGAATATCGAGTGAATCTCAACATGATACTTCTAATTAATGTTATTGGGTTTTAATTACTTTTAATTGGGATTGAGAATGCTGTCAACCATTCTCAATGTTTCACAACCACCATGATAGTAAATAAATTTATTCCTTTGCAGTAGGGAAAAACTGGCTTTATGCAAAACTGTAACCATAGAGCTTTCCACCAGCCATATATGCATGTAGTATAGCTGTTTCATTCCATTACTCTCTATGTGTTACTTTGCCAGCATATTCCATGTGCTGACCCGTTTTCGGGCTGCAACGTTAATGTTGCAGACTTTTCAGACGACGATTGAGGCGTTTAGGTCGTGGTTCTATACTCAGTGATGCCGCTGGAGTTGATGGACCCATTTACCTTCCGAGTCTTCCGCTGTTATCGTTATTAGATGGCCTTCAGCCATATTTATTGTAATAAGTTCTTTTTGAGCCATCGATGTAATAAGTGTGTGATTGAAACTCTGCTATAAAACCTCGATGTACTGTGTGGTGTCAGCATTACTGATCCAGGGATGACACCGTAGCACAGTAGACGTGATCCATTCGGGTCAGGTCGCGACAGAGATGGTATCAGAGCACACGCTGACTGTAGGACACGACCACTAAGTTAAAGCCATAGATCACCCTTCTCTTCTCATTTTCTAACTCCTCATCTTTTCTACTCTTTTAGGATGACGCACGCGAAGATTAAGTACGCTCAACCGGCTGAAGGCACACCATTTGGATTTCACCTGAAGGAAGTCACCAACTACCTGAACATTGGATTACCAAGCTTCACGGGAACCTTCAACGCCACTCTGCCTGAAGAGGAGCGCTGGAAGATTCAAGCTCACGTTCCGGGAAGAACATTCGCGCCAATCACGAAGCCCATAGATAGTGTTTTCAATGCACCAACCTGGAGTCTAGGAAGGAGCATGGCAGCTCATATCACCATAGGACGCATTGGAGAAGTTTATCAAGAAGACCTCAAGGACACTATCTACCAGATTTGCGGACGCCGTGATGAACAATGGGAGTTAGTCAGCACCAAGAAGGATAGATCCATTGCATCTTTCATCCAGGAGTTAAACCAGCACATTCGACGCCACGAGAACCAGATGTGCAATGATATGGTAGAGTTGAAGAATGCGAAGGCAAGGATCATCGAGCCAGAAGGAGAACTAAAGTCTACACGCAAGGACTACATGGACGAGATCGTAGCTCTAGCAAGGCACAATGGCGATCTTAAGCAGGAGATTGAATAACTCAAGAGGAAGTTAGCATCCCAGGAGGAAGACGAGTACGTCGCATGTCCGGACAACTACATCATCATCGACGACACCGATTTGGATCCAAGTGAACCCGACTTTGAAGACGAAGCTGGAGTAGATATCATGGAGTCTTCCACCGGTTCAAATTTCTAGATGACCACCAGATAGTAGTAGTATTCCCCCCATGTAAACACATTATAGTCGAGCACTTTTGCGATAGATAGACCATTTGTAAGCCCTTGTTTGATTGATTGAAGTGATTTTGTGTGCATTTGCCTCATGAGCATATGGGTAGTGTTTTCCCTTTAGACCTCATTCTATTCTCAATTCTCGTCTTTTCTAAACCCTCAGATGCCTCCGAGACATGACAATGGATTTCCACCGGAGCTCACTCAGTTGATCCAGCAGCAGAATCAATTGATGCAGATGTTAGTTCAGAATCAGCAGAACAACAACAACAACCCACCACCACCACCTGTTGACCACTTAGCCCGTTTCCTTAGGCTAAATCCGCCGATAGCACCGAGCCAATAGTAGCAGACGATTGGCTCCGCAAGATAGGAAGGGAGTTGACCACTGCAGGATGCACGGATGGTGAGAAAGTGAAGTTTGCCGCACACCAGCTTGACGGACCCGCGGCAGCATGGTGGGAGAATTTCACAGCCACTTACCCAGTTGACACTGTCACATGGGATCAGTTTCAGCAAGCTTTCCGCACTGCCCATGTTTCAGCAGGAGCTATGGCCATAAAGAAGCGTGAGTTTCGCAACTTACGCCAAGGAGGAAGGACTGTTGGCCAGTATGTGGAAGAGTTTAGTAAGCTAGCCCGTTATGCCCCAGATGACGTTGCTACGGATGCAGCTAAGCAGGAGAAGTTTCTGGAAGGATTGAATGATGAACTAAGCATGCAGTTGATGGTAGCAAGTTTCAACAACTACCAGGAGTTGGTAGATCGTGCCATCATGATTGAAGGGAAGCAACAGCAGATTGAGAACCGTAAGAGGAAGTATGGACAGGGGAAGTATAACTCTGGAGCCCAGCAGAAGCCCCGTTTTACCCCTAAATCGGGATTTAAGTTTCAGCACACCCGTGGAGGAGGTAGCTCGCACAACCATAATGGCCACAAGAATGGTAATGGGAATGGAGGAAGCAACGGCCAGAACCGAACAACCCCATCAACCCCAACCAAGAGAGACCTGAGTCAAGTCACCTGTTTCAAGTGTTCGAAGACCGGACATTATGCCAATGAATGTCCTGAAGGCCAGAATGGAAATGGCAATGGAAGCTCTGGGAAGAAGCCGAACCCTTTCAATAGGGGACAGGTGAACCACGTTAATGTGGAGTATATTGAAGATCAGCCCGATGCAGTAATCGGTAAGTTTTTGGTTAAGTCATTTACTGCACTCGTTCTTTTTGATACTGGTGCATCGCATTCATACATATCAAGGGGATTTGTGGAAAAGTATAGCCTGCCCACTAGGATTCTTAAAACACCTATGCTAGTAAGCTCGCCAGGAGCAGAATACATGGCCAGACAAGGATGTTTTCAAGTACCATTGAGTATAGGAAGGCATGTATTCCCAACGGATTTAATTATTCTGGAAATCCCAAGGTCTGGATGTGATTCTTGGTATGGATTGGTTGTCGATGTATGGAGGAAACATCGATTGCGCCAGTAAGACAATTTTGCTTACCACACCAGAAGGAAGAAGGATCAAGTATGTATCCTGGCATGTGCCAAATAGGACACAAGTGAATTGCTTATCAGGAGTTGTGCAGGAGGAAGTACCAGTGGTAAAGGATTTTCCTGATGTATTTCCTGAGGAATTACCAGGCATGCCACCGGATAGAGACATTGAGTTTTTGATTGAGTTATTACCAGGTACAGGCCCAATATCGAAGCGACCGTACCGGATGCCAGCAAAGGATTTGGTGGAAATTAAGAATCAGATTAAGGAGTTATTGGATAAAGGTTACATTCGCCCAAGTTCTTCACCTTGGGGATCACCCGTACTTCTAGTGGAAAAGAAGGATGGATCATTAAGGATGGTTGTAGATTATCGGGGATTGAATGAAGTAACCATCAAGAACAAGTACCCACTGCCAATGATCAACGATCTGTTTGATCGATTGCAAGGAGCTAAAGTGTTTTCCAAGATCGATTTGCGATCAGGGTACCATCAGTTGAAGATTCGAGAGCAGGACATACCTAAGACAGCATTCACCACAAGATATGGACTGTATGAGTATACCGTTATGTCATTTGGATTGACTAACGCACCTGCCTATTTTATGAACCTGATGAACAAAGTGTTTATGGAGTTTTTGGATAAGTTCGTCGTAGTGTTCATTGACGACATCCTAGTTTATTCAAAGAATGAAGAGGAGCATAAGGAACATTTGCGTTTGGTTTTGGAGAAACTAAGGGAACATCAGTTATATGCCAAATTCAGCAAATGTGAGTTTTGGTTGAAGGAAGTTGGATTCCTCGGACATGTTATATCCGGAGAAGGTATAGCAGTTGACCCCACAAAGGTTGAGACCGTAACCGAATGGGAAGCACCAACAACAGTTGGAGAGATCCGGAGTTTTCTTGGACTCGCAGGATACTACCGGAGATTTATTGAGAATTTCTCAAAAATTGCGAAGCCTATGACGGAGTTGTTGAGGAAGGATACTAAGTTCAAATGGACTGAGGAGTGTGAGGCTAGTTTCCAGGAGTTGAAGAAATGATTGGTTACCTCACCGGTATTGATTTTGCCAGATCAGACCAAGGATTATGAGGTGTATTGCGACGCTTCACGTCGAGGACTTGGAGCAGTGCTTATGCAGGAAGGGAGAGTTGTTTCGTATGCATCACGACAACTGAAGCCTCATGAGTTGAATTATGCCACGCATGATTTGGAGTTAGCAGCCGTAGTGCATGCAATGAAGACGTGGAGACATTTCCTCATTGGAAATCATTGTGAGGTGTACACGGATCACAATAGTTTGAAGTACATTTTCACTCAGAAGGAGTTGAACCTCCGATAGAGGAGATGGTTGGAACTCATCAAGGATTATGACATGAGGTTGCATTACCATCCCGGAAAGGCTAATGTAGTAGCTGACGCATTGAGCCGTAAGAGCCATGTCAATACGATAATGACGGGAAGTATACCCAAGGAGTTAGCAGAAAACCTTCATGAACTAAGCTTAGAGATAGTTCCGAAAGGCTATGTAGAAGCATTGGAGATTCAATCAACATTGATGGATAAGATCAGAGAAGCTCAGAAATCTGACAAAGAGATTGCTGCTATAAAGGAGGAACTTAGCAAAGGAAAAGCAAAGGGATTTCGTGAGGATGAGCACGATACCCTATGGTTTGAGGACCGTGTTTATGTGCCCAATGACCCGGAGATCAGGAAGTTGATTTTGCAGGAGGCACATAATTCACCATATTCGATTCACCCAGGGAATACCAAGATGTATTTGGATTTGAAGGAAACATTCTGGTGGACCGGAATGAAGAAGGATATTGCAGCGTATGTAGCAGTTTGTGACGTATGTCAGAGAGTAAAAGCAGAACATCAAAAGCCAGCAGGATTGTTACAACCACTGCCGATACCCGAATGGAAGTGGGATAAGATAGGCATGGATTTTATCACAGGGCTAACCAGGACAAAAGCCGGTTATGACTCGATATGGGTAGTAGTTGATCGTTTGACGAAGGTAGCACATTTCATTCCAGTTAAGACCACTTACACCAGTGCTAAGTTGGCAAAGATATACATGACTAGAATCGTTTGTTTGCATGGAGTTCCGAGGAGTATCGTATCAGATAGAGGAACCCAATTTACCTCAAAGTTTTGGAATCAGTTGCATGAAACTTCAGGAACCAGACTAGAGTTCAGCATAGCTTTTCATCCGCAGACAGATGGACAGACCGAGAGAGTCAATCAGATTTTGGAAGATATGCTGAGAGCTTGTGCACTAGATTATGGATCAAGTTGGGACGAAAACTTACCGTATGCGGAGTTTTCTTATAACAACAGTTACCAAACCAGTTTGAAGATGGCCCCTTTCGAAGCTTTATACGAAAGGAGGTGCAGGACACCGTTATCATGGAACGAAGTTGGAGACCGTCAATTCTTTGGACCAGATTTGATTAAGGAGTCAGAACGGAAGGTTAAGTTGATTTGCGATAGGCTCAAGGTAGCCCAGTCCAGGCAGAAGAGCTATGCAGATTCTAAACGCAAGGAGACAGTTTACGAAACCGGAGATAGAGTTTACCTTCGAGTATCCCCACTTCGAGGAGTTAAGCGCTTTGGAGTTAAGGGAAAGTTAGCACCGCGTTTCGTTGGACCGTTTAAGATCGTGAAACGTATGGGAGAAGTCGCATATAAGTTGGAATTACCAGAAGGACTGTCAGGAGTTCATGATGTATTCCATGTTTCTCAGCTGAAGAGATGTCACGCCGAGATGGCGGAGGTACCGCTAAGAGATACAGTGCCATTAGAAGCAATTCAGTTAGAGGATGACCTAACATATGAGGAGAAGCCAGTCAAGATTCTCGATGTTGCCAGTAGAGTTACTCGCAGCAAGGTTATCAAGTTTTGCAAAGTTCAGTGGAACCACCACTCAGAGGAGGAAGCCACCTGGGAGAGAGAAGAAGATTTGCTCAAAGACCACCCTCACCTATTTTCTAGCCAACCTGAATCTCGAGGGCGAGATTCATCTTAAGGGGGGTAGGTTTGTAACATCCCAAATTTTCAATTTGGAATGTTATACACTAGATCATATGCATATCATATTTTCTTGCATTTTGGTTGATCCTAGAAATTTCACGCAACTCAAGGACCCTCGGAGAGAGTTGGAGATTTCGTTATTTTCATATTTGAGAGTTCTCTCGAATTTTGGAAATAGGATCATTTGATTTATTTATTTTATCTTCAATAATTTTTCCGGTGTCAAAATATATGAGAGAGGGAATAATATGACTTTCCCAAATTTAGGAAAAATGAAGATATAATAAATAGATCAATTTTGTTTTCCGGTGTTTATTTGCATTTTATTTGGATAGGGAAAAATGCGCGTTTTCAAAAATTGCATTTTAGGTCCGGAGAAAAGTTCATTTTGTTCGGCTCATTTTTAGGAGTCGGGGAAAATTTACTTTAGATTTTTTGGAGTTCATTTAGATCCTTTTTTTGTTTTTTTTCTGCGCGAGGAAACTATTTAAAAAAAAAAATTGAGCAGCGCCTTGGGCCAAAGGCCCAAGCCAAGCCACCTACCGCCGCGCTCCCAGGCGCCAGGCGCCGAGCCAGGAGCCAGTCGGCCGCCGCCGCCTCTTGCTAGGACCGAATCCTTTTAGGATTCTAGGGCGCCCCCTTGTCCCCTTTTCCTTATTTCGTTTTCTTTAGTCCTACTCCGTTTATTTTCTAGATCTTTCCTACTCCTATTCTAATTCCTTGTCCTCTACCCCAAGTAAACCCCTCCCCTCCCCAATATAAATACCCAAGCACCCCCCCTCTAAACACATCAAATCAAAGCACTCCTCCACACCGCGCCTTGCACCGCCGCCGCGCCGCATCACACCGCGCCCTGCGTCACCGCCGCCGCCACCCCACACCCGCGCGCCGCCCTAAGCCGCCGCCTCACCCGTGCCGCCGCCGCACCTTGCCGCCGCCGCCCCACGCCCACGCCGCCGGAGCCCCTCACCGGAGACCTCGCCAAGGTTGCCCCGCGCTACATCTATTCTTTTTCTCGGATCGTTTTCTTCTAATCGTTCCGATTCTTTTCTTCTCTAAACCGTTCCGGTTTTCTAGATCAGTTTTTCGATCGGTTTTCTTCTCCAAAACCCTAGATCGGATTCGTTTTCTTCTCCGATTTAGTTGCTTTGGACCGTTCGCCGGACCGTTCGTCCTACCGAACGTGATCACCGGATTCTTCTAGGTTAACGAACGTCCGTTCGTTTAACCGTTCTTCTTTTTCTTTTCGTCGGATTTATTCCGCGATCGCGATCTCAGATCCGATCTTCTTCCTAGTCTATCTTTTCGCTCGTTTATCGGAATCAGGTGATTCAAGCGCCTGGAGTTTCGTCTCGAAACCGCCGTTCTGTCTAATCAACTTGAACAAGCTTTTGTTACAGTAAAATTTTGACCTAGATTCAACTTGCTAGAACCGAGTTGTTTTCTTCCGCCGTTTGTTTTTCGTTCTTTCTTTGCAACCGGAGTTCTTAAGTTGAACTACCTGGTTCGATCTCTTGTTCGAGTTTTACCTGTGCATTAGATGAGTACTTATTGTATGCTTGTTGTTTGTCTGCGATAGATTACCCGGATTGCGCCGCTTGTTACTTCGAAACCCTAGGACTCGCGGATCATCAGCAAGGCAAGTAACACTTTGATCATACCTTTTATACAACCCATGTTTTATTGCATTAGATCAATCCTCACACATTGCATGATTAGGATCTAATTAAATTGTGGGATGGGAAGTAGATGAGGTAGTACCTATTACCTGTATTATTATGAAACCTTTGGGAGTTACTCTACGTTTGCTTATATTGCCATGCTATGCTAGTAGACGTGGATTGGGTGAGTGATATCCATGACAGATGTGAGATTGATAATTTTAATGGTTTATCTAAGGTGGCAACTTAAACACACATCTGGGTGGATTGAGGCACCTGATGTCTATCAGGACTTGCCTGTTTTTTTTGGACCGCCACCCAGGCTCAAAGGGATCATAAGATCTTTCATGCTAGAAACTTCCGTGTGCAGCCACATGCTACTATGGGCTCTAGCATAGTTGACTAAGTTGTGCGAACTCTTACGGGGTGGACTAGCAGATGTAGGGGATGTAGGTGTACCGGTCTACCCCACATGTAAGGTGCTAGTGCTTCTGAAAGACTATGTCTCGGTCATCCGTTTCTCAAACACCATGTAGTGCGAGAAAACAAACGGAGGCGATCGAGTCATGTGGGGAAAAGTGCGCAACCTCTGCAGAGTAACAAACTAATCATGATTAGCCGTGTCCCCGGTTATGGACAACTTGAGTATCTAGTACTTGAATATCGAGTGAATCTCAACATGATACTTCTAATTAATGTTATTGGGTTTTAATTACTTTTAATTGGGATTGAGAATGCTGTCAACCATTCTCAATGTTTCACAACCACCATGATAGTAAATAAATTTATTCCTTTGCAGTAGGGAAAAACTGGCTTTATGCAAAACTGTAACCATAGAGCTTTCCACCAGCCATATATGCATGTAGTATAGCTGTTTCATTCCATTACTCTCTATGTGTTACTTTGCCAGCATATTCCATGTGCTGACCCGTTTTCGGGCTGCAACGTTAATGTTGCAGACTTTTCAGACGACGATTGAGGCGTTTAGGTCGTGGTTCTATACTCAGTGATGCCGCTGGAGTTGATGGACCCATTTACCTTCTGAGTCTTCCGCTGTTATCGTTATTAGATGGCCTTCAGCCATATTTATTGTAATAAGTTCTTTTTGAGCCATCGATGTAATAAGTGTGTGATTGAAACTCTGCTATAAAACCTCGATGTACTGTGTGGTGTTAGCATTATTGATCCAGGGATGACACCGTAGCACAGTAGACGTGATCCATTCGGGTCAGGTCGCTACAAAAGCACGAATTTCGTCCATCCTTGCGTCATTCTCTTGCTTATGATCATCGAGCTTGTGGTTGAAGTAGTCCATTGTACGTTGCTCAAAAAGTCGCAAGTCGGCGGCAAGGTTGTCGATGCGTTCACTCATAGCTTGTTGCTCTTGATGCAAAGCACGTTGTACACCAAAGAGGTGACTCTTGGTGACGAAGGAGTTCATGTCGTCGTCTTGCTCCATGAAGAGTGGGTTGGTAGAAGTACTTGGCCTATCCATCATTCCAAGACAAATGTGAGTGGTAGAAAGAGAAGAACGAGTACCAAATGTACCTTGACCGAAGTTGAAAGTGGATCGAGGATCACTCCAATGTAGGACAAGGAAATAGCACAATTGGTACTAGTTCTTGTCGGTTTCTCACACCTACACAAGTAAAAGCTTTTGGTGGAGCTTGGTTAGGATGGTGGCACAAAATTTGATGCAATTGTAAGTGAGCTTCAATAATGTTCAAAAAGATTCGCAAGATGCAATGTAACAAGTAGACCAAGCATATAAGGTACACGGAAACACACAAGCAAAAAGATAAGTGGGGTTGTGCAACCAAGGGTGAGCCAAAATGTGGAATCCACAAAAATGCTCTTGTTGCACAACACTAGAGAGACGCTAGCACGATTGCACCATAGGCGGATACAAGAACTTGTGCACAACCTACTTAGCAAAAAGGCAACGACTTCTATCCCAAATATTTTGTATGCAAGGTGTTGCTATGATATGATCCAAGATGATCGAGTATGACAATCTTAATGTTGTAAGATGCAATGGTTCTTGCTTACATGCTCTTTGCTTATCTTTTCTCTTCGCTTAAAAGCTTGTTTGGCTCTTTGATGTTTGAGCTCTTTTCTCATGCAATGCTTGACGAACCAAGATAGCAAATGAGTATGCGATGACACTTTGTGACACAAGAGATGATACCAATATATGCAACAATGATGTATGTCTGCTATGGGAAGTATGATCACTAATGTGCACAAGTCTCGTTGCCGGCAATACTCAATGGCTAGTCTCGATGGGTAAGCAACGCAAAGGAGTAGGGCTATGATGGCTATCAATGTAATGACAAGAGTGATATGTCCAATACCAAGATGAGGTTACTGGTCTTGCTTCTGGTATGGTGTCAAAATGGTGGCACGAATACCAAGATGTAGTCGAGGTGGTTGTTGTTGATGACGATGTAGGACACGTCCGTGGCGAAGATGAGCGACGGTGATGTCGATGTCAAACCGTACCTAGATAGCCGAAACACAAAAGGATACAGTACCGCAACTCAAAATCTCAAACCTCGAAGTAGCAAATGTGTCAGCGAGTGAAACGGTCCAAAAAAATGGTTGGGATATGCGGAAGTGGTGGAGGTATGCGGGAGTATATATGGTATATGGTATATGGTGGGCACCGGAACAAAATTTGGTGGAAATTGGGCGGAAAACGGAGCGGTGGATGGAGATGTTGCTGCCAGGGGTCGGATGTCTGGGTGGAAGGCCGGATGTCCGGGGGCCGGATGTCCGGGCTTGGATCCGGGACGAACGGGATGAACACCGCGAGGAGAGGTTAAAGCTGGGCGAAATTCGGAGGAATTTGTGGATGGAAATTAGGGGGGAAAGGATGGGAAGCTAGATCCACTCAAAACAAAGCAAATCCACAGATCCAAACCAACAAAATCTCAACACACCAACAAATCACAAAAACAAAACTGGGGCTATTTTTGGTGGGAAATTTCTGAATTAGGACGAAAAACAACAAAACAAGGCTAGAAACACAACTGGGAGGCTCCGAAATCGTGATCAACGTGGCTCTAGATACCAAGATGATGTACGATAGAACCCTAGTGGCCCGATCTTTCACGAAAGGAGCGGATCCCACGAAGAACAAGAGGAACACGAGGGGGAAAACGAGGGAAATCACGAGGGGAAACACGAGAGAATCACTCAACCAACAAGAATAAGTGACACATGCGCTAGATCCTCGAATACATAGAGTAAGATACACGATCCACGATCAAATAGGGACGATAGAAAAGGGTAACCGGTTCTTCTCCGTGAGGAGGTCTTGAGGTTCTTCCCTAAAGAGGGGTCTTGAATCCGCTTTGGGGATCTTCTCCGGTGGAGGCTCGAATCTCCAAGGAGAAGGTAACCAAGTGGATGAGCAAAGCTCTCACACAAAATATGAGCTAATCCTTTGCTAACCCTAGAAAGTTGTACGGGATGGAGTATATATAGTCTAGGTGGGAGAAGGGATCCACGGGCCTTGGCCCTTCACTATGCGCAAACAGGGGAGGACGGATGTCTGGGCTGGTCGGGCCGGATGTCCGGGCTTTCAGGTGATGCCGGATGTCCGGGCTGGGGGGCCGGATGTCCAGGCTGGAGCGGTGGCATTTGTTGCTCTCGGGTTCGGAGGGGCCGGATTTCTGGGCTGGTGGCCAGATGTCCGGGGGCTCGGAAGGGGCTGGATGTCCGGGGCCTGTAGCCTTCTGCGGCTAGGCTGCTGTAGAGGAAGACGCTCCAGGGGCCGGATGTCCGGGGCCTGGGAGATGCTCTTGGCTCCTTCTGTTGGTTCTCCTCATCCGTGGACTTGGGGACTTGTACACCTTCATGCGCATCTTCGGGTGGGCCCTCTTGGTGCCTAATCATGCACAACACCTCAGACATAGGTAGTAGCCATGTCTCATGCATATAAAGTGGAAGTTCGGAGAAGAGTGAGTTCACCTTATCTTCGATAGCTTTGGCTCGGGCTCGTGTCATTGGTCCAAGTGGTGTCATTGGAGGTGTCGGTGCGTCCATGGGGATGATCATGGGATGCTCCGCATCAATGATCATGTATATAGGCATCACGTCTGTGACAAGTAGACCGACTCCTGCCTGCATCTACTACTATTACTCCACACATCGACCGCTATCTAGCATGCATCTGGAGTATAGTTCATAAGAACAGAGTAACACATTAGGTAAGATGACATGATGTAGAGGGATAAACTCAAGCAATATGATATAAACCCCATCTTTTTATCCTTGATGGCAACAATACAATACGTGTTGTTTCCCTTTCTGTCACTGGGATCGAGCACCGCAAGATTGAACCCAAAGCTAAGAACATCTCCCATTGCAAGAAAGATCAATCTAGTAGGCCAAACCAAACTAATAATTCAAAGAGACTTCCAAAGATAACCAATCATGCATAAAAGATTTCAGAGAAGAATCAAATATTGTTCATAGATAGACTTGATCATAAACCCACAATTCATCGGATCTCGACAAACACACCACAAACAGAGTTACATCGAATAGATCTCCAAGAAGATCGAGGAGAACTTTGTATTGAGATCCAAAGAGAGAGAAGAAGCCATCTAGCTAATAACTATGGACCCGAAGGTCTGAACTAAACTACTCACACATCATCGGAGGGGCCATGGAGTTGATGTAGAGGCCCTCCGTGATCGATGCCCCCTCCGGTGGAGCTCCAGAAAAGGCCCCAAGGTGGGATCTCTTGGGTACAGAAGGTTGCGGCGGTGGAAATAGGGTTTCGTGGTGCTCCTGGATGTTTTCGGGGTATGTGAACATATATTGGAGGAAGAAGTAGGTCGGTTGAGCCACGAGGGGCCCACGAGAGGGGAGGGCGCACCCAGGGTGGGTAGGCGTGCCCCCTGCCTCATGGACACCTCATTCGTTTCTTGACGTCCACTCCAAGTCCTCTGGATCACGTTTGTTCCAAAAATCACGCTCCCAAAGGTTTCATTCCGTTTGGACTCCGTTTGATATTCCTTTTCTGCGAAACACTGAAATAGGCAAAAAAACAGCAATTTGCACTGGGCCTTGGGTTAATAGGTTAGTCCCAAAAATAATATAAAAGTGTAAAATAAAGTCCATTAACATCCAAAACAGATAATATAATAGCATGGAACAATCAACAATTATAGATACGTTGGAAACGTATCACTTGCCTCGGCCATCATCGACTCCTACTACGGAAAGCTAAAGCAGGATGCCAACAGAATACGTCTTGCATCCTGGCACGGGGCCTGGGTGCAGCAACTGGATGAACCTCACCTCAGGTTCGTGGCCAAGATCCTCTACACATGCTACGAGATGCATAAGCGGATCTTTGACATGAGGAAGTGCCTCCTTCCCAAAATCGACGAGGTCGGATCGAGCCATCAGGAGAACAGTGGCAGCAAGTGTCACAAGAAGTAGATGATGATCAGATGATCGTTTATCGTAGTTAATCATGCATGTAATATATAGTTTACTTTGGTGTGTGGAAATGTTATGTGTGTAGTAGCCACCTATGTACTTATGAATGTAATAGTTTACTTTGGTGTGTGCAAATGCCATGTGTGCAGTAGCCACCTATGTAATTGGATGTTTAATTTGGTTATGCAACCATGTCCTTATAAGTGTGTGTGTATATATATGTTGTTGTTCTGTATGCAATCGCATCGCACAACATACACGTCTTATTAGCAGCAACCGTCTGTGTTATTATCGGTCTTCGCACACATTTCTGATTACAGATTTGTTTGTCGCGTATCACACACATCTTGTTAAATTAAACCATCTATGTTTTCTTGGCTCAGCGCAAACAGTTCATCCGAGTGAACCGTATGCCGTATATCGCACACATCTTGATCTGGCTGACCATTTCTTCTGTGTTGCCTAATCACAAACAGTTCATCCGAGTGAACCGTATGATGTATATCGCACAGACCATCATATGGCTGCCCATCTCTGTCCTTCTGCCTCATCGCAAACCATTCATTGGACTGAACCGTATGCCCCATATTGCACACACAAGTAAATTCTGAATCGTGTTTGATGTATCAGCCATCGTAAATATTTTGCATCTTTTTTGACAGTTTTTTTACATCACCATTTGCGATTAATACATCGCACACAGTTTATTCAAAGTGTCTCTCATAGTAGTGTCGCGTTAGCAGCATCCTGCAGTAGTTAAACTGAATATCATGTTGAGTGTGGGAATTTGTGCATGGTTTCAAGCCGTACCTAAGGAAAGCCACTCTGTATCGGTCAAGCGAATCTTTCGATATTTGGCTCATACCCCAAACTTTGGCTTATGGTACCCCCAAGGAGCAAGCTTCAATATCATGGGTTACTCAGACTCGGATTACGTGGGAGATTGTGTGGAGAGGAAGTCAACTTCCAAAGGGTGCCAATTCCTTGGTCGCTCTTTGGTGGGTTGGTCTTCGAAGAAGCAAAATTGTGTATCTCTCTCATCCACCGAGCCCAAGTATGTTGCTGCGGCAAGTTGTTGTGCACAATTGCTATGGATGAGGCAAACTTCAAAGGATTATGGTGTCACATGTGACAAAGTGCCTCTTCTATGTGACAATGAAAGTGCTATCAAGATTTCTCACAATCCGATACAACATAGCAAGACGAAGCATATTGAGATTCATCATCATTTTGTCCGGGATCACATCAAGCGGGGAGATATTGATATCATCTACATCAACACTAAAGGGAAACTAGCGGATATTTTCACCAAGCCTCTAGATGAAGTAAGATTTCACGAGTTAAGGCATGAGCTAAATATCATTGATTTGAGCAATGTGGCTTGAGTCTAGGCACACCCCACCACACTCATCATTATATCTTGTCCTAGATGTAGGAATGGACATAGGGGGAGTGTTGTTCTCTCAATGAACTCCCCCTCCCCCCATTATGCATAAATTGATCATGTCTTTCACATTAGGCATTTTTATGGTACTTGTGCTTCAAAGATGCGTTTTGGTCATGGGCCCAAGGTTAAAATCTTCGCGGTGCCATACCAATTGACTCAAACGTAGGTGGCCTCGGCCACCACCCTCTCCTTGAGAGGTGTTTTGTTTTCCTTTTCCTCTAGTCAGGTTGGTTTGTGTTTTTGTTTTGCTTTGCTTTGAGTCTCTCTAAGGGTGTTTCTATTGTTTTTGGTTGTCTTTTGCTCTTGGAATTGCTCCCTTGGTTTGTCTGTGTTTCTTTTAGTTTTTCTATTTCTTGCTAAGCCTTTCTCTTCTGGGGCTGCCTGTTGTCGGTGGAGCGGTACTACCGCTATAACCCGGCAGTACTACTGCTCGTGGCTTTAAGCGGTACTACCGCCGAGCCGAGCAGTACTGCCGCTGCGAGGTGGGTGTGGGAGTTATGAATCGGGCAGGGGGAGTTTTACTCCCCCATACCCATTCGCCTCTCTCACTTGTCTCTTCCTCTCTCTCTCCATCGACGCACAAGAAATAGGGAGGCCACCGCCGGGCCGCCTTCTCCGGGCCAACCTTTGCATTTCCAACCAGTAGGATGGATCCCCACCCCTTCCTCTTGCCATGGATGCTGGTATTGCCCCCACTCTTCTCCTCGTTGCTTCTAGTTTTCGGATCTAGGATTTGGGGCAATAGTCTTGGCATTCGTCGAATTTTGGCCAAATCGAGGCTTGAGTAGGATGTTGAAGGCTGCTAGACTAGGTGGATTGGAGATTTGTAGGAGAAAATTTCAAGTTTGCGCCCTCGGTAGTACCAGATCCAACAGCGGCAGTGGTCAGACCGCTGTCCTCCACCTCGGGCGATACTACTGCTCCCCTGGAGCGGTACTACCGCTTGTAGGTGGCACTACCGCTCTTTGGAGGCGGTACTACCGCTTGGGGTGCCATGTTCTGTTTCTCTCATACAAATCCTTGATTCCTCTTGCTTTTCTTGCTGGCTTATCCTTGTTTTTCGTTAGCTTTCCTTTGCGGTGTGTGTGGTTCCGGGTGATGGCACTTTGAAGAACCCTGTCCATCGTATCAACCCCGGGCGTCCTGGAGGGTCAAAGCGCTATCGCACTTCTGAGGCAGCAGCTGCATCTTCAATTGTTCCTCCAACTCATCCCAAGGCACCTTTTAAGCAAATTGCAAGCAAGCCAAAGCCGAAGTTCAAGTATGTGTCAGAGATGACTGATAAGGAGTTCTGTGTGGCTCGTCGCCACAACCCATATGCTCAAGATCAAGATCTAGCTCGTGTCAACCGCCCCTTCTGGAACCGGCAACAGTGGTCTATCTACTTTGATGTGCTCAAAGCAAAGAAGAATCTCTTTGTAGATGTCCGCTCCATCGACATTGCTTATTTGGAGAAGGATCGTGCCTATTTTGGCGAGGCACTTGAGATGTGTTGATATAGGATGAAATCCTAAAGGGGATCTTTTCACACTTGGAGGGGAAAAAAGGCAAACTCACAAGAACACAAAGAGGAGATCACTCAAACAATTACCCAATCACACATCCACTAGAATAGCAAAATAAGATCCACAAGTCACAAGCACAATCAAAGGAAAGATACAATGGCAAAGTTCTTCCCACTCCTAGGAGATGAGGTCTTGAAGATAGTCTTCTCCTAGAGGAGGTCTTGAAATCCACTAGGATTCTTCCCAAAGGGGTCTTGATTCCACAAATGGGAAGTTAGAAGGAGCAAAGCTCACAAATATCTCATCTCATACTTTGCTAACCCTAAACATAGCCCTAGGTACGGTTTATATAGCCTTGGGGTCGAAAGAGATGAAGAGGGGCTCGGTTTGGGGATCTCAGCTGTCCATCCTGGGAGGCCCGTGCGCACGGGGTGCTCCAGCGCCAACTTCCTGGATAGCCCGTGGGCACAGGGTCTCCGGGGCCCGTGCGCACGGGGTCACCTGGGACTTCCAGTTTTGCTGGTGTTGCACTCCATCTTGGTCCGCGTGGCCTTGGAGTGGTTCCTCTTCTCCTTGGGGGTGCTCCTGAGCCTCTTGGTGGTGTTCCTCTTCGTACCTAATGAGACATAGTGTATCTTGGTGAGGTAGCAACAATGTTCCATGCGTATCCATATGCAAGCTAAGTAGGAAGGAGTTCACCTCGGTTTCCAAAGCATGTGTTCTCGCTCTTGTCATAGGTCCACGTGGGGCTTGATGTGTCAGTGTAGAGTCCATGGGGATGATGGAAGGATGCTCAGCATCATCTCCCCCCTTGGGAGAGATCCGTCCGCGGATCGTGATCTTCATCACCATGGTACTTGGCCAAGTCTTTGATGTTGAATGTGTCGCTCACATTGTACTTGTCTCGTGGGATTTCGACCTTGTAGGCGTTGTCATTGTAGCATGCGAGTACCTTGAATGGGCCATCGGCTCTTGGAAGTAGCTTGGACTTGCGTTCCTTGGGGAAACGATCCTTGCGGAGATGTACCCAAACTAGGTCACCTGGTTGAAACACCATTGGGGACTTGTTGGCGTTGCGCTTTGTCGCGAGTCATTGTATTTGGCGCTCTAAGGTGTGCCTTGTATCTTCATGCATATTCTTGAGGTGGTTCACTTGGTCGCTCGCATCCATGTTGATGCGCTCTTGTAGTGGTAGAGGAAGAATGTCCAATGGGGACAATGGGTTGAATCCATAGACGACTTCGAAAGGGGACTTGCCGGTAGTCGAATGTGTTGCACGGTTGTAGGCGAACTCGGCAATTGGTAGGCACTCCTCCCACTCCTTGATGTTCTTCTTGATCAAGACTCTTAGTAGAGTGGATAGTGTATGGTTCGTCACCTCCGTTTGGCCGTCGGTTTGAGGGTGGTACGCCATGGAGAAGAGTAACTTGATTCCGAGCTTGGCGCATAAAGTCTTCCAAAAGTAACTCAAGAATTTGACATCGCGGTCCGAGACAATTGTCCTTGGCATTCCATGAAGACGTAATATGTCCCTACAAAACAAATTTGCAACATGTGAAGCATCGTCTATCTTGTTGCAAGGAATGAAATGAGCCATTTTGGAGAAACGGTCCACAACAACAAACACGGAGTCCTTGCCATTTCGAGTTCTAGGCAAACCAAGTACAAAGTCCATGCTAATGTCTTCCCAAGGTTGGTATGGAATTGGTAAAGGCATATAGAGACCATGAGATTGAGCTTTGGACTTAGCTTTGCGACATGTAGAACACCGGTTGGTGAAACGATTGACGTCCCTAACCATCTTTGGCCAAAAGTAACTCTTGGAGAGCGTAGCGAGTGTCTTGTCACGTCCGAAGTGTCCCATTAAGCCTCCTCCATGTGATTCCTGCAAAAGCAACAAACGAAGAGACGGCTCGGGGATGCAAAGTTTGTTAGCTCTCATAAGATATCCGTCTTTCAAGTAATAGCGTTCCCAAGATGTATGCGCCAAACACTTGACATAAGGAGTAGCAAAAGTTGCATCATGCTCATACAAGTCTTTGATATGCTCAAAACCAATGACATTCAATTCAAGTTGGGTGACAAGCATGCATATACGGGAAAGCGCATTCGCTACAATGTTTTCTTTACCCTTGATGTACTTGATGACATAGGGAAAAGACTCAATAAATTCACGCCATTTAGCATGACGCTTGTTCAACTTAGTTTGACCCTTAAGATAGTTGAGAGTCTCATGATCGGTATGAATGATAAACTCATGGGGACGAAGGTAATGTTCCCATTCATGTAAAACGCGGACTAAAGCATAGAGCTCCTTGTCGTAGATGGGGTAATTGAGTTGCGCTCCGGAAAGTTTCTCACTAAAGTAAGCTATGGGGTGCTTCTCTTGTGTTAAGACACCTCTGATGCCATTACCACTAGCATCGCAATGAATTTCAAAAGGTTTGTCGAAGTTGGGTAAAGCAAGCACGAGAGCATGAGTAAGCAAATTCTTAAGCTCATTGAATGCGGTATCTTGGGATGGTCCCCAAACGAAAGGAACATTCTTCTTGCTCAAGGCAGGCTAAGGCGAAGCAATGGTGCTAAAATCCTTCATAAAGCGATGATAGAAACCCGCAAGACCAAGGAAACTACGCACTTGATGCAAGTTGGTTGGTTGCGGCCAATTCTTAATAGCATTGATCTTTGACTCATCTACATGAACACCCTTAGAAGAAACAACAAAATCCAAGAAAAAGAGGATATCAACACCAAAAAGGCATTTCTCCATATTAGCATAGAGGCGCTCTTTTCTAAGAGTTTGCAAAATGGTGCGGACATGTGTGACATGCTCTTTGATGGATTTGCAAAACACAAGAATGTCATCGAAGTAAACCACAACAAATATACCAATGTAAGGGCGAAAGACATGATTCATAAGGCGCATAAAAGTGCCCGGTGCTTCCGAGAGACCCATAGGCATGACTAACCACTCATACAAACCAAACTTGGTTTTGAAGGCGGTTTTCCATTCATCACCCTCTTGTATGCGGATTTGATAGTAACCACTCTTAAGATCAATTTTGGAAAGTATAGTGGCACCGCTAAGCTCATCAAGCATATCTTCTAGGCGTGGAATGGGGTACCTATAGCGAACGGTGATAGCATTTATAGGTTTACAATCGGAGCACATGCGAAAGCTACCGTCACGTTTGGGCACAAGGATGACCGGTACGGCACAAGGGCTCAAACTTTCACGCACATGACCATGGCCTATGAGATGCTTTACTTGCCTTTGAATTTCTTTAGTTTCTTCGGGGTTGACGCGATAGGGAGCTTTGTTTGGAAGTGGCGCTCCGGGGGTGAGGTCGATGCGGTGCTCAATGCCTCGAAGTGGAGGTAGTCCCGGAGGTAGCTCATCGGGGAAAACATCTTGAAATTCCTGCAATAGAGAAGATAACACCAAAGGTAGATTGTCAGAGGTGTTAGTTTTTGGTGCCTTGTCCTTGCACAATAGGACATAGTGTAGGACATGTGATGGGTTCTCACACACTTATCTCATCTCACGTTTGGTGGCAAATAGGACTAAGTTTTTCTTGTCGCTCATCGTGGAGGCACTCAATTTGGGCTTGTGGCGCTCACTCTCTTTTTGGTGGCTCACTCTCTCACTATTCTCTCCACGATGGGTCTTTTTCTTGTCGGCAAGCACTTGGCTTGGAGACATAGGACGTAGTACAAACTCTTTCCCTTTCATTTTGAAGCTATAGTGATTGGTACGCCCATTGTGAATGATACCTCGGTCAAATTGCCATGGCCACCCAAGAAGAAGATGGCAAACGGTCATCGGAAGGACATCACACTCCAAAGTGTCTTCATAGGCGCCGATCTTGAAAGAGACTTGTACTCGATGCTCGACTTGTATGGTGCCGGTGTCACTTAGCCATTGAACCTTGTAAGGTTGAGGGTGCTTCGTCTTGACCAATTGAAGTTTGGAGCATAGTTCTTCACTTGCTAAGTTGTGGCAACTACCTCCATCGATGATGACCTTGACGGACCGTCCGTTGATGCCGGCCTTTGTATGGAAGATATGGCATCTTTGATCTTTGTCTTGTTGATGTTGAAGAGTCAAGACCTTGGAGACAACAAGAGCGGGACTTGAATCTTCATCACAAAAGACTTGATCATCTTCGTCTTCGTTGTTCAGTTGTCGGTGCATGGCCACTTGCTCAAGGGCTTCCATTTCTCCTTCACTCATGGAGTCATAGGTTCTGTCGTCGTTGAGGATCATGGTGCGCTTGTTTGTGCACTCGAAGGATTTGTGGCCTCGGCCTCCGCATGTGAAACATTTGATGGAACTTGTCCTGATGGTCTCATCGGTTGGGGTAGATGATGGTGAAGCTTTCGGCTTGAAGTTGCTTGTAGTAGGAGGACGACTTGCACTTGTCGAAGTCTTCTTGTAACTTAACTTGTCGCCGGTACTTGGTGATGCTCTAGTTGAGGTAGGAGTTGCTGAAGTCGCGGGGGCTTGATAAGAGGAGCCGTAGGTCTTGGATGAGAACTTGGCATACTTTAAATCATCTTGCACTTGGTGTTCCGCTTTGGTGTCTTGGTGCACTAGCTCGATGAGGTTTGAGTATGGTTGGAAGTCGGCGATCTTCTTGACGGGATTGTTGAGGCCATTCAAGAAGCGTGCCATTGTTTGTTCATTGTCTTCCGTGACATTGGCTCTTATCATTGCAATCTCCATCTCCTTGTAGTATTCTTCAACGCTCTTGGTTCCTTGCTTGAGTTGTTGGAGTTTCTTGAAGAGGTCGCGGTTGTAGTAGGTAGGAACGAAGTGTGCTCTCATGACATCTTTCATTTGCGCCCAAGTAGTGATGGGTGGATCACCTCTTGCCTCTCGGCGCTCAATGACTTGTTCCCACCAAATAAGGACATAGTCTTGGAACTCAAGGGATGCCATCGCGATATTCTTCTCTTCTTCATAATTGTGTAGACGGAAGATCTTGTCAACTTTCAATGCCCATGAAAGGTACTCTTCGGGATCGTTGCTTCCGTTGAACTTGGGCATGGTGAACTTGAGCTTGCCGTAGCGTTGCTCTTCATTGTATTGGGGTCGGGGATGATGACGCCCAGGTTGTAGATGATTGTTCAACTCGTGGTGCTCTTGACGCGGAAGGTTGTCAACCTCATGTTGCTCTTGTCGTGCAGGATGTTCATTGTCTTCATGCTCTCGATGAACTTGATGGTGTTGGCGAGCTTGTGGGGGAGCTTCGCGAGCTCGAGGAGGAACTTGACGATGCACGCGAGCTTGAAATCTTTGTTATTGAATTTCTTCACGAAGTGCTTCATCTTGTTCACGGGCTTGACGTCTTTGGTCGACAACGGCTCGACTCGAATCGCATAGAGCTTGTTGCGCCGCAAGTGCTTGAGCGTCAGGGAGTTGTTGTTCTTGACGTTGTGTCTCGGCATCTTGTGCAAGTTGGTGGAGACGCGCATGTTCTTCCTCTTCATGTTGGCGTTGTTGTTGTCGTTCCCGTGCTAGCGCGAAGGCCTCTTGAGTTTGACGTTGTCGGCGCTCTTGAGAGTCAGTGCCTCGAAGTGGATTGAGACTTGCTTGACGGTCGGTGCGCATGGCTCGACGAAGAGTGTTCGATGTCGGTGTACTTGAGTCGGAGAGGGTGAAGTCGGAGTGGTGGCTTGAACGGCTCATTCTTGAAGTGGAAGACGAGCGGTTGAGCAACAAAGCACGAATTTTGTCCATCCTTGTGTCATTCTCTTGCTTGTGATCGTCGAGCTTGTGGTCGAAGTAGTCCCTTGTACGTTGCTCGGAAAGTCGCAAGTCGGCGGCAAGGTTGTCGATGCGATCACTCATAGCTTGTTGCTCTTGATGCAAAGCATGTTGTGCACCAAAGAGGTGACTCTTGGTGACGAAGGAGTTCATGTCGTCGTCTTGCTCCATGAAGAGTGGGTTGGTAGAAGTACTTGGCCTATCCATCATGAGCGAGTGGTGGTGAGTAGGACAAATGAGAGAACAAAACCAAAGTTACCTTTTCCGAAGATTGTGGATGTAACAAGTACAATTTCACAATGCTATAATAGGGGAATTGGTACCGGGAATTGTTTCTCACACCTACAAGTAAAAGGCTTATGGAGGAGCTCGGTTAGGATTGTGGCAAAAATTTCAAGCAAATGTTAGTCAAGATATCGATAAGGTTGAGAAGATTCACAAAAATGCAAGTAAAAAGAAATAGATCAAACCCAAAGATATCACTAGGAACACACACACAGAAGATAGATGGGATCCGCACAACCATGGGGTGAGCTCAAAATGTGCAACCACGGAAAATGCTCTTGTTGTGCGAATACTAGAGAGACGCTAGCTCGATTGCTCAAATGGGCTAGATACGCATGTGCACCAACCTATAAGATAAACGTGTCGTCTTCAATCCCAACTATGCTACGTATGAGGTGTCGAAGATGATATGCAAAAATGACTCGATGCTATTGCTTACAAGCTCTTTGTTGCTTCTCTTTTGCTTAAAAGCTTTTGTGGTTTTTTTGAAACTAGAGCCAAGTATGATATGAGACAAGTATGTAAGATATGCACGGGAGAGACTTATGGCACTAAGATGGTAACAAGATCACTATGGTGCACAAAAGCGTGGCCCGACAATTCTCAACTTGCTAGTCTCGATGGGTAAGCGACGCGAAATGGCTCGGGTTATCAATGCAAAAGCAAGGGTGAGATGTCATCGAGGTTACCGTCCGATCGTACGGTAAGAATGTAGTTGTTGAAGCTGGTGTGGTGGTCGAGTTGTTGATCGAGTAGTGGCGATGATGATGTCCAAATGCGCCTAAGTAGCCGAAACACCTTAGGACACAAGATAAACCGCGGTCCGAAACTCAAACAACCACGAGAAATAGTGCGGAAGAACACGAGTGTTGGTATGGAAGCAAAATGGTGCAAAACAAAGATGGCTGAAAGTTTCTGGAAGGTCCGTGCGCACGGGGTAAGTGAGGCCCGTGTGCACGGGGTCCCGTGTGCACGGGGTCTCGAGGGCCCGTGTGCACGGGGTGTGCTGCGAGCAGAAGAACAGCTCTAGATCCGAGGGTATTTTCCAAGATAAGGACTATTTCGAGGATTTGGAAGGTGGGGAAGCAGGAAGATGGGTAGATCCACTTGCCAAACTCCAAATTCGTGGATGAAAACAACCAAATCTCACAAGATCCAACAAATTGCAAGAAAAAAATTTGGGGCTATTTTTGTGGGGATTTTCGAATTAGGACGAAAACAACAAAATCAAGCTAGCAAATGGGGGGATGGGACTCCAAGATGTGAATCAACCCTTCTCTTGATACCAAAATGATATAGGATGAAATCCTAGAGGGGGATCTTTTCACACTTGGAGGGGAAAAAATGCAAACTCACAAGAACACAAAGAGGAGATCACTCAAACAATTCCCCAATCACACATCCACTAGAATAGCAAAATTAGATCCACAAGTCACAAGCACAATCAAAGGAAAGATACAATGGCAAAGTTCTTCCCACTCCTAGGAGATGAGGTCTTGAAGATAGTCTTCTCCTAGAGGAGGTCTTGAAATCCACTAGGATTCTTCCCAAAGGGGTCTTGATTCCACAAATGGGAAGGTAGAAGGAGCAAAGCTCACAAATATCTCATCTCATACTTTGCTAACCCTAAACATAGCCCTAGGTATGGTTTACATAGTCTTGGGGTCGAAAGAGATGAAGAGGGGCTCGGTTTGGGGATCTCAGCCATCCATCCTGGGAGGCCCATGCGCATGGGGTAAGTTGGGCCCGTGCGCACGGGGGTCCCGTGGGCACGGTACAGGCCCGTGCACACGGGGTGCTCCAGCGCCAACTTCCAGGATAGCCCGTGGGCACGGGGTCTCGGGGGTCCGTGCGCACAGGGTCACCTGGGACTTCCAGTTTTGCTGGTGTTGCACTCTGTCTTGGTCCGCGTGTCCTTGGGGTGGTTCCTCTTCTCCTTGGGGGTGCTCCTGAGCCTCTTGGTGGTGTTCCTCTTCGTACCTAATGAGACATAGTGTATCTTGGTGAGGTAGCAACAATGTTCCATGCGTATCCATATGCAAGCTAAGTAGGAAGGAGTTCACCTCGGTTTCCAAAGCACGTGTTCTTGCTCTTGTCATAGGTCCACGTGGGGTTGATGTGTCGGTGTAGAGTCCATGGGGATGATGGAAGGATGCTCTGCATCATGTGTGCTCAGTTAAACATCCTCAAGCTCATGGAGTTCAACAAGAATTTTGGTGCGGATATGGTGGCTTAGTTTTATGCCACGGTTCACCTTGGCACTGATGAGGAAAGGACCTTGACTTGGATGACCAATGGCAGAGAAGACTTCTCTCAATCAAATGCAAGGCATTCATGGAATTTTGGATGTTGAAGATCAGGGGCTTGACAACCCAGTTGGCTTTCATCCTCACAAGAATGTTACTTCTACTCACAAGTCACCTCTTTGGCCATACAACACAGCGAAGATTCACCCTGACACACAGAAGAAGACATATGAGATGTTTCCTTTTCTAGATATTCTTCATCACATCTTCAGGAACACCCTTTTTCCTCGTATTGTGAACTTGGACCAGGTTCACTCTTTCCTAGTGGATATGTTGCTCTTCGTCCAGCACGAGAAGGAAACCAACACAAGAGAGCCCTGGGATATTTCTCATGTCATGTGGTCAGAGCTCCTCTCTGCCATCACTGAGCGCAAGTGCCCCATCTACGGCCCCTACCTGATGTTGCTCATTGACAAGGCATGGACACACTCTTATCCTGGTGTCAGGCTGGAGATCAGGGACTTGGTCTCTCATGAGATTAAGTGACTGAGACACAAGGAGCATAGGGGCACTTCTGTTCCAAAGACTGAGATTCCTTCTGGAGCTGCTAAGGCTGAGGCCGACGATGATGAGGATTATGAGCCCTCTGGAGTGGATCCATTGTGGCCTAAGAAGCTCAAGCAGAAGATGAAGAAGTTGTTCCCCATGGAGTCTCACGGATAGTATATGGCTCATGTGTCTGAGAAGAAGTCACGTAGCCGTCACAAGGTTCCTATGCGTCTGCTTGGAGCTGAAGTTAAGAAGAGGAGTGGATTTCTCAGCACTGTCCATGGATGGATGCAAAGACTAAGCAGCCTACTGCCGATGACGGAGGCATGGGCGACCATGCGGGAATGTGACGATGGAGATCTTTGGCTTTGCTATTACCTGTGACTGTAGCTGCACTCTTTGCCCTTTTGGTGTCTTGATGCCAAAGGGGGAGAGAGTTTAGGGATTTGTCGATTTTGTCGAGTTGCGAGTGCATCTTATTTTCCCTGTCTTTCTCTCTCGCAAACTCTTTTTCGGTCATTTTCTTTGGTTTGGTGTGTGCTTGTGAGACCTGGTTACCCTGTCATATGGTGTGAGACATATGATATCATATCTTATTATTATCTTATGCATGTCCATTACTTTGGTAGTATGTGAGTTGCATGTTTAACTTATGATTCTCTTATGCTCACTTACTACTCCTTGCATCCTAGCTTATATTTCCCTTATTGTAGATGCAAGTGTTGTCAGTATATAAAATATAGGGGGAGTGTTGACCCTAATGTGTGTACTTTGCATTCCAAAGGCATTCTTAATTAAGTGCACACATCTAGGGGAAGCCCGTCTATATTTTGTAGACTCTGGGGTTTGCTTATTCTCTTATTATATCTCTATGCAAATCCCGTGTTGTCATGAGTCCACCAAAAAGGGGGAGATTGTTAGGGCATATCTGTCTCTAAGTGGTTTTGGTGTTTGATGACAATGCATTTGCGGAGTAATCGTGTGCATTGAGCATTTCAGATATTCATTCATTGGCACGAGATGATTTATTCCCCTCGGAGCTCAAAGTGAAGACGGTGTAGTTCTCCTTCATTTCGGGTTTTGTGGTCTTGAGTCGTAGGAGTTACCATACTATCAAGAGGGGGTCCGTATTGGAACGAGTGGGTGGAATCTACACATAAACATATCTTTTGCTCTCACCCCTCCTCCCCACATCCGTGGAGTATCCGTGTTATCGTGGAAGTTTGATGTCTGCTAGACTACGTCCATATTTCCCCAAAGATGAAGGGATGATGCAGCACATCGACGGTAGGTATTTCCTCAGTTATGAGACCAAGGTTATCGAACCAGTAGGAGAACTAAGCAACACTACGAAAACAAACCTGCACACAAATAAAAATACTTGCAACCCGACATGTTAAAGGGGTTGTCACTCCCTTTCGAGTAACGGCGCGAGAAATTGGCAAACGGATGTGATAAAAATATGATAGATGGGATAAATAGATCTCGAATAAAATAAATTGCAGCAAGGTATATTTTCTATATTTTGTTTAATAGGTCTGAAAATAAAAGCAAAGGAAAATAGATCACAAAGGCAAATATATTAAGGAAGGGACCCGGGGGCCATAATTTTCACTAGTGGCTTCTCTGGAGAAAACAATAGCAAACGGTGGGTGAACAAATTACTGTTGGGCAATTGATAGAACTTCAAATAATCATGACGATATCCAGGGAATGATCATTATATAGGCATGATACGTCTCCAACGTATTTATAATTTTTTATTGTTCCATGCTATTATATTATCTGTTTTGGATGTTTAATGGGCTTTAATATACCTTTTTATATTATTTTTGGGACTAACCTACTAACCAAAGGCCCAGTGCAAATTGCTGTTTTTTTTGCCTATTTCAGTGTTTCACAGAAAAGGAATATCAAACAGAATCCAAACAGAATGAAACCTTCGGGAGAGTTATTTTTGGAACAAACGTGATCCAGGAGACTTGAAGTGGACGTCAAGAAAGAAGCGACGAGGCCACGAGGCAGGAGGGCGCACCCAGGGGGATAGGCGCGCCCCCACCCTCGTGGGCCCCTTGCAGCTCACCCACCTACTTCTACCTCCTATATATATACCCATATACCCTGAAAACATCGAGGAGCCCCATGAAACCCTATTTCCATCACCGGAACCTTCTGTACCCGTGAGATCCCATCTTGGGGCCTTTTCCGGCGCTTCGCCGGAGGGGGAATCGATCACGAAGGGCTTCTACATCAACACCATAGCCTCTTCGATGATGTGTGAGTAGTTTACCGCAGACTTTCGGGTCCATAGTTATTAGATAGATGGCTTCTTCTCTCTCTTTGGATCTCAATACAAAGTTCTCCTCGATTCTCTTGGAGATCTATTCGATGTAATTCTTTTTCGTTGTGTTTGTCGAGATCCGATGAATTGTGGGTTTATGATCAAGATTATCTATGAACAATATTTGATTCTTCTCTGAATTCTTTTATGCATAATTTAATATCTTTGCAAGTCTCTTCGAATTATCAGTTTGGTTTGGCCAACTAGATTGATCTTTCTTGCAATGGGAGAAGTGCTTAGCTTTGGGTTCAATCTTGCTGTGTCCTTTCCCAATGACAGCAGGGGCAGCAAGGCACGTATTGTATTGTTGCCATCGAGGATAAAAAGATGGGGTTTATATCATATTACTGGAGTTTATCCCTCTACATCATGTCATCTTGCCTAATGTGTTACTCTGTTCTTATGAACTTAATACTCTAGATGCATGTTGGATAGCGATCGGTGTGTGGAGTAATGGTAGTAGATGCAGAATCGTTTCGGTCTACTTGTCGCGGACGTGATGCCTATATACATGATCATGCCTAGATATTCTCACTACTATGCGCTTTTCTATCAATTGCTCGACAGTAATTTGTTCACCCACCGTAGAATTTGCTATCTTGAGAGAAGCCACTAGTGAAACCTATTGCCCCCCGGTCTATTCTCCATTATATCATTTTCCTATCAATTTGCTATTTCTATCGTTGTTTATTTTGCAATCTTTATTTTCCAATCTATACAATAAAAATACCAAAAATATTTATCTTATTATCTCTATAAGATCTCACTTTCGTAAGTGACCATGAAGCGATTGACAACCCCTTTATCGCGTTTGCTACGAGGTTCTTGTTTGTTTGTGCAGGTACGAGGGACTTGCGTGTACTATCCTACTAGATTGATACCTTGCTTCTCAAAAACTAAGCGAAATACTTACACTGCTTTGTTGCATCACCCTTTCCATTTCAAGGGAAAACCAACGCATGCTCAAGAGGTACCAAGAATGATTTCTGGCACCGTTGCCAGGGAGATCTACGCACAAGTCAAGACATACCAAGTACCCATCACAAACTCTTATCCCTCCACTACTAGGAAAAGGGCTGTAGATAATATGGACATTAATGGCGCACCACACATGTGGTGCGCCACTACTATATACTAATGGCGCACCATGTGTTGGTGCGCCATTAAACTCTAAATACTAATGGCGCACCACACCCACGGTGCGCCACTACTAACAAATGTTTTTTTTTCAAAACTAGTAGTGGCGCACCAGGGGATAGTGCGCCATTACTAGTTAAACTAGTAATGGCGCACCACACCCTCGGTGCGCCATTACTAATCTTTTTCAAAAAAATCAACCTTTTTAATTTTTTTTTCAAAACTAGTAATGGCGCACCATGGGTGTGGTGCGCCATTACTAGCTAAACTTAAACTAGTAATGGCGCACCACACCCACGGTGCGCCATTACTAAGTTTTTTTAAAAAAAAATTCATTTTTTTTCTCAAAACTAGTAATGGCGCACCGTGGGAGTGGTGCGCCATTACTAGTTACTAGTAATGGCGCACCACTCCCATGGTACGCCACTACTAACTTTGACATAAAATTCCACCGAATGCACCCCCCCCCCCCCCCCGTGGACCGCCTTTTCAGCTTTAAAAAAATAAAAGAAAATGATGGAAATGTCAAAAAAATAAAAAAATAAGTTTCCCATGTGATATGTGGTCTACTTGTTGGGAAAATTTACAAATATGAATTTTGACTTTATTTGCAAAATCTCTCTGGAATTTGTAAAATGGGCATAACTTTTGCATACAAACTCGGATTAAAAAGTTTTTTATATGAAAAATCATCTACTCGAAAAGTTACATCTGATCCCCGTTCAATATCTTCAAAATCCCCAAAAACCAAACAGAATGAAAGATACGGGGCTTTTAAGATCTAGAGGGGGGAAAATGAAAAAAATTCAAACTTACTATTGGCGCACCATTTGCTAGGTGCGCCACTAGTAAGAGAAAAAAATTGGTTTCAAAAAAAATTGGAATTTTTTTAAAATATGATACGTAATATGACCGGGAAGTTTGAAATATTTTTTTCAAAATTTCATCATACTCATGAACATGAACAAAGTCCTAGACATCAACAAGGTTTAATAGGGTTGAGATGATAGATATATCAACAAGTGCCTGTGAAGTGAGCTGGTGCTGGGGTTGGATAGAACTGCGAAGTTAAGCATGCTCGGGCTGGAGTAGTGTGAGGATGGGTGACCTTCCGGGAAGTTTGACCACAGAGTGCGATTTGACATGAGATTAAGCATATTGACCCGAGATTAAGAAAAAACGAAAAAAATTTGAAAAAAAATTACTAAAAAAATATTAAAAAAATTGTTACTAATGGCGCACTACTATGTGGTGCGCCATTAGTAAAAAAATTCTAATGGCGTGGTGCTAGTGGTGCACCTGTAGTGCGCCATTAGTAGCGAAAACAGGTGCGCCACTAGCAGGCCTTTTCCTAGTAGTGCTCGCATTACATTATTTGTCATTTGCCTCTCGTTTTCCTCTCCCCCACTTCTAATTTTTTTTCGAAAACCTTTGCCTTTTGTTCGCCTTCTTCCCGTATATATCTTTGTTTGTGTTTCCATGTGCCTTATATTTTCTTGCATCTTTTCTTGCTAAAAATCTATTGATATGGATTGATGTCTACTACACAACCTTCTTCTTGTAGACATTGTTGGGCCTCCAAGTGCAGAGGTTTTGAAAGTGCAACTATCCCTGGGTGGTTTTGGTAATTCCTAACAACATATAGCTCATTGAGCTAACATTATTCCAAGATTAATATTTCAGGAAAAGCTCAATGAATGGCATGGCATGGATGAGGAAAGTGGATCCCTCAGAATTCAAAGGACAAAAAGTTTGGCTCAAGCTTCAAGATCAAGACTCTACATTTTATATTTCAGTGATCCAACATCACATTGAGTCTATAGGAAAAGCCAATACTATCAAGGAGGTATGAGGTGTTGCTTAATGGCTTGCTTGCTCAAAGTGCTTAGTGATATGCTCCAAAACCCTCAACTACCTCCCCACATCCACATATGACCTAAACCAAAAGTCAAACTCGGCCCCACCGATTCTTTCTATCCGGCGCCACCGAGTTTCAAATGTCATAGCCACAGCCACAAACCCTAGCAATTCGGTTTCATCGATAGGGATCTCGGTCTCACCGAGATGGGATTGAAATCTCTCTGTTTCCCTTCGTAACGTTTTGGTCTTACCGAGATGAGCGATCGGTCCCACCGAGATTGCAATGTAAACTCTCTGTTTCCCTTTTGTAACATTTCGGTCTTACCGTGATGAGCAAATCGGTCCCACCGAGTTTACCTGACCAACTCTCTGGTTAGCTTATTACCAAAATTGGTCCCACCGAGTTTGTGTAATCGGTCACACCGAGATTACGTTATGCCCTAACCCTAACCATATCGGTCCTACCGAGTTGCATCTCAGTCCCACCAAAAATCCTAATGGTCACTAGGTTTGCTGAATCGGTCCGACCGAGTTTAACCATTCGGTCCCACCGAGTTTGGCAAATTGTGTGTAACGGTTAGATTCTGTGTGGAGGCTATATATACCCCTCCACCGACTCTTCATTCGTGGAGAAAGCCATCAGAACATACCTACACTTCCAATACACGTTTTCTGAGAGAGAACCACCTACACTTGTGTTGAGGTCAAGATATTCCATTCCAACCATATGAATCTTGATCTCTAGCCTTCCCCAAGTTGCTTTCCACTCAAATCTTCTTTCCACCAAATCCAAATCCTGTGAGAGAGAGTTGAGTGTTGGGGAGACTATCATTTGAAGCACAAGAGCAAGGAGTTCATCATCAACACACCATTTGTTACTTCTTGGAGAGTGGTGTCTCCTAGATTGGCTAGGTGTCACTTGGGAGCCTCTGACAAGATTGTGGAGTTGAACCAAGGAGTTTGTAAGGGCAAGGAGATCGCCTACTTCATGAAGATCTACCGCTAGTGAGGCAAGTCCTTCATGGGCGACGACCATGATGGAATAGACAAGGTTGCTTCTTCATGGACCCTTCGTGGGTGGAGCCCTCCGTGGAGTCGCGCAACCATTACCCTCCGTGGGTTGAAGTCTTCATCAACGTGGATGTACGATACCACCACCTATCGGAACCACGACAAAAACATCCGTGTCTCCAATTGTGTTTGAATCCTCCAAACCCTTCCCTTTACATTCTTGCAAGTTGCATGCTTTACTTTCCTCTGCTCATATACTCTTTTTGCATGCTTGCTTGAATTGTGTGGAGATTGCTTGACTTGTGCTAAGATAGCTAAAATCTGCCAAGAACTAAAATTGGAAAAGGCTAGATTTTTATTTGGTCAAGTAGTCTAATCACCACCCCTCTGTACATACTTTCGATCCTACAAGTGGTATCAGAGCTTTGGTCTCCATTTGCTTTGATTTCCATAGCTTTTGGTGGTCATAGCCTTGGTTTCACAACCTAGGAGAGTATGGCGTCTAGCGAGGGAAATTATCACCGTAGAGGTCCTTGCTTTGATGGTACTAATTTTGCTAGTTGGAAGCATAAGATGAAAATGCATATTCTTGGACATAACCCCGCCGTTTGGGCTATTGTGTGTGTTGGCTTGCAAGGTGAATTCTTTGATGGGAAAGAACCAAATCGTGAAGCTACCACGGATGAGTTGAAGATGCTACAATACAACGCTCAAGCTTGAGATATCCTCTTCAACCGATTGTGCCCCGAAGAATTCAACAAGATCATCCGTCTTGAGAATGCAAAGGAAATTTGGGATACTTTGATTGATATGCACGAAAGTACCGACTCCGTCAAGGAATCCAAGTTGGATGTGCTTCAAAGTCAACTTGAAAAGTTCAAAATGAAGGATGGTGAAGGTGTCGCTGAAATGTACTCTAGGCTTGCTCTTATCACAAATGAGATTGCCGGCTTAGGGAGTGAATAGATGACCGATAGATTCATCATCAAGAAGATCCTAAGAGCCTTGGATGGAAAATATGATACCGTGTGCACATTGATTCAAATGATGCCCAATTACAAAGATCTCAAGCCAACGGAAGTCATCGGAAGAATTGTTGCTCATGAGATGTCACTCAAGGATAAAGAGGAACTTCACAACAAATCAAGTGGTGCTTACAAAGCCTCATGTGAAGCCCCCACATCATCGAGTGAGAAACAAACCTTCAATTAAGAATTGAGATTAATGGTGAAGAACTTCAACAAGTTCTACAAGAGTAGAAGCAAAGAGAGAAGCTCCAAATCAAGGTCCTACAATGACAAAATATCTTCTAGTCGAGAGCGAAACTGCTACAATTGTGGAAGGCCCGGACACTATTCCAATGAGTGTACGGCCCCCTACAAGAGAAGAGAAGATTCTCCCAAGAGAAGAAGTAGAAGAGAAGAATCACCATCTAGAGAAAGAAGGAATAGAGATGATCGGTATGAACGAAGACCCTCACGGAGAAGCAAGGATTCGGAAAGAAATGACAAGTCATCAAGGAGCTACACAAAACGAAGACATCAAGCTCATGTTGGTGAATGGGTATCCGGCTCCGACTCCGACAACCACTCCGAGAGAAGCTATCACTCCGACTCCAAATATACTCAAGATGAAGGTGTTGCCGTTCTAGCACTTGTGACAACCAACTCCTACGACATATTTGACTCACCAAATGAAGGAGTTGGAACATGCATCATGGCTAAAGGCCCAAAGGTATCACACCCCGAGTATGTTGATTTCAATAGTGATGAAGATGACTTGTTAGGTGATGATGATTTACTTGTTGACAACTCTAGTGATGAATACTATGATGAAACATCAATTAATCATGCTAATCAAGATAAAACGAATGACAATGATAAGGAGAAGATTGAGTCTCTAACTAAAGAACTAAACACTCTTAAGTTAGCTCATGAAACTATCTTAGGAGATCATCGAGAACTTTTAAGGACTCATGAGAAATTGCGCTTTGAAAAGCTCAACCTTGAGCAAGAGCATGAGTTCTTAAAAGCAATCAATGATGATCTTTGAAAGAAAAGTTCTTCTTACTTTGCCAAGCGTTTACTCTTATCCACTTACATGCCTCAAGTCAAGTCTAGTAACAAGAACAAGAAAGATTCTTCCTCTAGTAGTAACAATAATCATGCTAAATCCAATATTGTTGCTTCTAGTAGTTCTCTTGATTCCACTAATGATTCTCTTAGCCAAGTTACACTTGAGCAAGAAAATAGCTTATTGAAGGGAATTATAGAGAAAGGTGTTTACAAGAGCCTTGCCGGAAGTAGAAATTATACGCAAGCAAGGAAGGCACCGGAAGAATCAAGGTGTTGGTTTTGAACGAAAGTTCAATGCTAATGGAGTTGAGTGGGAAGAAGATCAATACCCCAAGACGAAGTTTGTTCCTCAACAAGAGAAGTATGATCCTACTTGTCTCAAAGGGACACAAGCTCAAGATGATATTCCACCACAAGACCACAAGCAAAAAGTCAAGGACAAGCTTCAAGAGGAAATTGATGCATTTGAAGAAGCTCCTAAGGCCTTGGTCAAGTGGGTTCCCAAGACTACTTCAAGTTCCACTTCATCAAGTACAACTACAACACCAAGGATTCCCATCAAGATGGTGTGGATCCCAAAGAAGAAGAACTAGAGAGTTCTTGAGGGTGACTCCGCCAACATACTTCACTCTTATCATCTTGGCAAGAACAAGTGCAATCAACTTCCACATCTTGCACTAGTTCAAGGAGTCACAAACCCTCTTGTTGGTAAGACAAGGGACAAGGTAACCTAAAAGCTTTCATAGACATCATCTTTTGTGTGCATCACTCTATGTCTATGGATATCCTTGTTCGTTCCTTGTGGGACTAACCTGTGTAGGTATTGAAAGTGCAACTCACTCCAATGGATAGCTCCAAATGATCTACATCAACATTGAGCATCCACATCTTCAACATCTACATGAAGTCATCATCGACAAAACCCAAGGTTATTTCATCCCTCTTAGGGGGGATCTCACATCTAAGGGGAGCTTTACTCTAAGAATTGAGCTAAAGCAACTCTAATGGTGTGAACACAACAATGCTTTATGTAAAAGTGGTAACCCCACTTGTGCTTAAACGATGAGTATGACCTATGATCAAATGTTCTCATTTGACTCCTAAGTCAATATACTCATATATAGATGACCTAGTCATCGCAAATTGTTTGATAGATGCTAGAATTGGTTGTGCATGCTTTTCCACATATTTCAATTGCCATTTTATTGTGTGAGCATGTTGATTGCATATTTTACTCATTCGAGGACATCCGCTTGTTGTTTTGATTGATTGGTTTTCTTTTGCCAAGTGGATGGACAAGAATGCCTAAGAACCCTCTCTAGCTATCTATGCTTTTCTCGCCTCAAACTCTATTCATGGTGCATCACAAAATTTGATCAAGTCAGATTTGAACCACTCTGTGTGAGGAGCACTCGGAGTCCCTGATTCGTCATAGACTTAAACTTCCAAAACTTCTTTGTGTGTTTCGGTCTGACCGATTCCTCCATTTCGGTCATACAGAGATAACTAAGTCGATCTAGGTTTTCAATCTCGGTGCAACCGATTTGAACTTTTCGGTCACACCGAGTTGCTGTAACTATCAATAGTTATGCATCTCGGTGCCACCGAGTTGTTCCACTCGGTCACACCGACAGGGTCGGGCTATATATACTCACGGGCAAAATTTTGGAAATTTCTCCAAAACCCCTTCGCCCGCGCATAGCTCGCTCTGCCTCCTAGGTCTCCGGATCGTCCTCCTCGTCGCCAGCGCTTCCTGTCGCTGGTCTCCGCCGCCGTCAACGGAATTCTTCCCCGCCGTTGCTGCCGTAGCGAGTTCATCGCCGAACTAGGGTATGGACTCGATCACAGTGCTATCCCCATCCGATTCCTAGCACATTGTGTTCATTATGATTCTTACCACGATTGAAATGCTTCTATCCAGTCAAAACACTCCGTAGATTAGAGTTGAATCGAAAATTTAGGGTTAGGTTTCCGCCGAAACCATCTCGGACCCACCGGGTTGCCGAACTCGGTTCCACCGATTCGGCCAAGGCCATTGCACATGTGGTTCTTGGTCTGACCGAGAATTGCAAATCGGTGTGACCGAGTTCAGGACTTTGTGAAACCCTAGCAGTCTCGGTGCCACCGAACTGTGACTCGGTCTGACCGAGTCCACTAGTTTAGGTTCCAACAGCTGCTTCGGTATCACCGAGTTTGCAAATTGGTTGATCCGAAATGCTTTCTGTGGAAAACTAATGTTTTTGACTCATTCTTTTGCAAAAACCTCTGCATTTTGTGATGCTCATCCACTCTATCTCATCTATATCTATTCACAGGGTCTACAGTTAGTGTTTGCAACATGTCTGGCCAGAGTGACAACCAGAACAGGTCACAGGAGCAGGTTCGACTAAGTGAGGGCACTAGTCCCTCTAGCAGTTCAGATGATGGTAGCAGGAGCACCCCAAGAAAATTGCCAAAGGCTGCCACTAGAGCAAGCAAGAAGAAAACTTCAGAGTCTGAGGATGAAGACTATGTGGCCACTGAGGATGAGGCCACATCAAAGAAGAAAGTGGTTAAGAAGGAGTACAGATCAGCTCCAGTTAAGCCAGGGATGAAGATCAAAAGGCCAGCAGGAAGACAACCAATGTCTAAGGCCAGAGCATCCTCTCAAGCATCTTTGGAATCTCAACCCAAAGAGCCTACTACAAAAGGAAAGAAAAGGAAGGAAAGGGTCAAGAAGACCATGGCCAGAGTGATTGGAAAGGCTTCCATGATGGAAGAAGAAGAGGAATAAGAGGTTGCTGCACCAGCACCCAAGGCACAGAAGCTTATGGGTGATGCTATCAGGACAAGGGCTGCATCATCAAAGCCCAAAGAAGCACCCAAAGCTGCCTCCAAGCCCACGACTGCACCAAAGAGAAATACCAGAAACATACCAACTGCTGAGAAGAACAAGGCCCCAGTGCCTGAGACTGTTGCTGAAGAAGAAGATGAAGAGCATGTTCTGAGAAAATTGCAGCCAAAAATTCCAGACCACAATGATGCTCATCCTGTGGCTGAGAACATGAAGATCAGGAGAGACTCAGGACTGAGGAAATGGAGAGAGACAGATCCATATGCTACCAGGAGAAGGACTGCTGTTGATTACAGGTTCCACACAAAGGAACAGCGGGATTTCTATGAGACAGTGCTGCTAGACAAGAAGCCTATAGTGTGTGAAATGAGGTGGGTCGACTGGAAGTATATCAAGGAAAATGAGGAACACTGTCCTGGTGTGTTTGACAGCTTCAGTGCTTGTGGAGTTGCAGACTTTGTTGGGCAGAAGCTCACAAAGTGAAATGAGGAGCTCATAATGCAATTCTACTCCACAGCACACTTCTATCCAGATGGCAGGATAGTATGGATGTCTGAAGGTACAAGGTACCACTCAACTATTGAGGAATGGGAAAATCTGATCAATGCTCCTAAGGAAAAAGAAGATGACTTGGATGTCTATGCCAAGAAGAAGATGGATCACAACTCTATGGCAAATATGTACAAGGAGATTCCTGAAGATGATCTTGAGACTCACCAGTTTGGGTCAGTAAAACACTTGCTGTCAGGGTTGCCTACAATCAATTGGATCCTTAGGCACACTCTCTTGCCCAAGTCTGGTGATCACAGAATGATCAGAGGCCATGCAATTAACTTTCTACATATATTTGATGTGCCACAGAAGTTCAAGGTCATGAGCCTTATAGTTGAGACTATCAAGAGGACTGCAGCTGACCAGAAAAGAAGTTGTGGATATGCCCCACAGATCCAGGAGTTGATAAACTCAAAGATGGGCACAGGCACATACTTGTTGGATAAGGAACACTTGCCTATCTATCCTGACTTTGAGGACAACCAAGTTGTGATGAATGAAGATGAACCCTCCTCAGTGCAAGCACAAGCAAAGAAGGAGAAGGCAAAGATGGAGAAGGCTGCCAAGATGCCAACTCAAGAGGAGGCATCTGAGTACTTTTTGAAAAACAAGCAGGACCAGCTTGGTTACTTGATAGCATCATCTCTGAGGATTGAGAAGGGGTTGGCCACCCTAACTCAAAACCAGGAGAGCCTGGAAAGAATCGTGGAACAAAAATTCTATGATGTAGATGTCAAAGTAACTGAGATTCAGTCTGTTGTGGAGCAACTACAGGATGACATGCAGGAGAGGAAGGGCAAGACAACCACTGATGCATTTGCCAGAGTGCCTCGAGCTCAGAGATCTGCTGCAGTGCCTGTACCAGACACTAGAGTCACTTCATCTACACCAGCTACAGCTCCAGCGCAACCAGCTCCAGCACGTACCCCAGCAGCTCCATCTACTTCAACTAAAGCCTTCGTCCTTGGCGTTCTCCGGACACCACCACCTGAAGACCAAGCCTGAGAGACGTTTTAGTGCTATGCATTTTCTATGAACTTTTTGGTAACTTGTTGCCAAAGGGGGAGAAAAATGTATAGATCATAGGCTTCGATAGAGAGCGTTGCTTTTTATTCTCTCTTGCTTTGGTGGTTGAACTTTGTTTATCTTTTGATTGCTTGAGATACTATGCTATTATCTGTGAGACATTGATGATCATGTGGTTGATCATAAGCTACACTTATGCTTGTTAGATGATATTATCTTACTTATCCTTATATGATCATTCACTTTGCTTGGTGATGAGTGCATGTATTTAATTCTTATCATTTTGAGCGATCCACCAAGATGTATGTGACATGGAAGAGTAACCCAAGATCCTAACTCATTGTGCATTTGCAGTCCAAAGCAAATCTTAAGATATGCACAAATTTAGGGGGAGCTCTTGCTTTTCACATGCTTCTCAAAGCGACAATATCTTTCACTCTTAATATCATTTGTCGAAGCTTTGATCTATATGTTGTCATCAATTACCAAAAAGGGGGAGATTGAAAGTGCAACTATCCCTGGGTGGTTTTGGTAATTCCTAACAACTTATAGCTCATTGAGCTAACATTATTCCAAGATTAATATTTTAGGAAAAGCTCAATGAATGGCATGGCATGGATGAGGAAAGTGGATCCCTCAGAATTCTAAGGATAAAAAGTTTGGCTCAAGCTTCAAGATCAAGACTCTACATTTTATATTTTAGTGATCCAAGATCACATTGAGTCTATAGGAAAAGCCAATACTATCAAGGAGGGATGAGGTGTTGCTTAATGGCTTGCTTGCTCAAAGTGCTTAGTGATATGCTCCAAAACCCCCAACTACCTCCCCACATCCACATATGACCTAAACCAAAAGTCAAACTTGGCCCCACCGATTCTTTCTATCCGGCGCCACCGAGTTTCAAATGTCATAGCCACTGCCACAAACCTTGCAATTCGGTTTCACCGATAGGGATCTCGGTCTCACCGAGATGGGATTGAAATCTCTCTGTTTCCCTTCGTAACGTTTCGGTCTTACCGAGATGAGCAATCGGTCCCACCGAGATTGCAATGTAAACTCTCTGTTTCCCTTTTGTAACATTTTGGTCTTACCGAGATGAGCGAATCGGTCCCACCGAGTTTACCTGACCAACTCTCTGGTTAGCTTATTACCAAAATCGGTCCCATCGAGTTTGTGTAATCGGTCACACCGAGATTACGTTATGCCCTAACCCTAACCATATCGGTCCTACCGAGTTGCATCTCAGTCCCACCGAAAATCCTAACGGTCACTAGGTTTGCTGAATCGGTCCGACCGAGTTTAACCATTCGGTCCCACCGAGTTTGGCAAATTGTGTGTGACGGTTAGATTCTGTGTGGAGGCTATATATACCCCTCCACCCACTCTTCATTCGTGGAGAAAGCCATCAGAACATACCTACACTTCCAATACACATTGTCTGAGAGAGAACCACCTACACTTGTGTTGAGGTCAAGATATTCCATTCCAACCATATGAATCTTGATCTCTAGCCTTCCCCAAGTTGCTTTCCACTCAAATCTTCTTTCCACCAAATCCAAATCCTGTGAGAGAGAGTTGAGTGTTGGGGAGACTATCATTTGAAGCACAAGAGCTAGGAGTTCATCATCAACACACCATTTGTTACTTCTTGGAGAGTGGTGTCTCCTAGATTGGCTAGGTGTCACTTGGGAGCCTCCGACAAGATTGTGGAGTTGAACCAAGGAGTTTGTAAGGGCAAGGAGATCGCCTACTTCGTGAAGATCTACCGCTAGTGAGGCAAGTCCTTCGTGGGCGACGGCCATGATGGAATAGACAAGGTTGCTTCTTCGTGGACCCTTCATGGGTGGAGCCCTCCATGGACTCGCGCATCTGTTACCCTCCGTGGGTTGAAGTCTCCATCAACGTGGATGTACGATAGCACCACCTATCGGAACCACGACAAAAACATCCGTGTCTCCAATTGCGTTTGAATCCTCCAAACCCTTCCCTTTACATTTCTTGCAAGTTGCATGCTTTACTTTCCGCTGCTCATATACTCTTTTTGCATGCTTGCTTGAATTGTGTGGAGATTGCTTGACTTGTGCTAAGATAGCTAAAATCTGCCAAGAACTAAAATTGGAAAAGGCTAGATATTTATTTGGTCAAGTAGTCCAATCACCCCCCCCCCCCCCCGTCTAGACATACTTTCGATCCTACAGGTTTGTAGGACACTAACAAATTTCCCTCAAGTGGATGACCTAAGGTTTATCAATCCGTAGGAGGCGTAGGATGAAGATGGTCTCTCTCAAGCAACCCTGCAACCAAATAACAAAGAGTCTCTTGTGTCCCGAACACACCCAATACAATGGTAAATTGTATAGGTGCACTAGTTCGGCGAAGAGATGGTGATACAAGTGGTATATGGATAGTAGATAAAGGTATTTGTAATCTAAAATTATAAAAACAGCAAGGTAACTAATGATAAAAGTGAGCGTAAATGGTATTGCAATGCGTTGATACAAGGCCTAGGGTTCATACATTCGCTAGTGCAAGTTCCCTCAACAATAATAACATAATTGGATCACATAACTATCCCTCAACATGCAACAAAGAGTCACTCGAAAGTCACTAATAGTGGAGAACAAACGAAGAGATTATGGTAGGGTACGAAACCAACTCAAAGTTATTCTTTCCAATCAATCCATTGGGCTATTCCTATAAGTGTCACAAACAGCCCTAGAGTTCGTACTAGAATAACACCTTAAGACACAAATCAACCAAAACCCTAATGTCACCTAGATACTCCAATATCACCTCAAGTATCCATGGGTATGATTATACGATATGCATCACACAATCTCAGATTCATCTATTCAACCAACACAAAGGACCTCAAAGAGTTCCCCCAAAGTTCTACCGGAGAATCACAATAAAAACGTGTGCCAACCCCTATGCATAGGTTCATGGGCGGAACCCGCAAGTTGATCACCAAAACATACATCAAGTGAATCACGTGATATCCCATTGTCACCATAGATACACACGGCAAGACATACATCAAGTGTTAAATCTTTAAAGACTCAATCTGATAAGATTACTTCAAAGGGGAAACTCAATTCATTACAAGAGAGAAGAGGGGGAGGAGAAACATAAGATCCAACTATAATAGCAAAGCTCGCGATACATCAAGATCGTGCCAAATCAAGAACACGAGAGAGAGAGAGAGAGATCAAACACATAGCTACTGGTACATACCCTCAGCCCCGAGGGAGAACTACTCCCTCCTCGTCATGAAGAGCACCGGGATGATGAAGATGGCCACCGGAGAGGGATTGCCCCCTCCAGCAGGGTGCCGGAACGGATCTAGATTGGCTTTCTGTGGCTACGGAGGCTTCTGGCGACGGAACTCCTGATCTATCGTGCCCTCGGATGTTTTTAGGGTATATGGAGATATATAGGCGGAAGAAGTACATCAAGGGGGCCACGAGGGGCCCACGAGGGTGGAGGGCGCGCCCAGGGGGTGGGCGCACCCCCCTGCCTCGTGGCCTCCTCGTAGGTCCCCCGACGTGCACTCCAAGTCTTCTGGGCTTCTTTCCTACCAAAAATGGGTTCCGTGAAGTTTCACGTCAATTGGACTCCGTTTTATTTTCCTTTTCTTTGAAACCCTAAAACAGGGTAAAAACAGAAACTGGCACTGGGCTCTGGGTTAATAGGTTAGTCCCAAAAATGATATAAAAGTGTATAATAAAGCCCATAAACATTCAAAACAGTAGATAATATAGCATGGAGCAATCAAAAATTATAGATACGTTGGAGACGTATCAGCATCCCCAAGCTTAATTCCTGCTCGTCCTCGAGTAGGTAAATGATAAAAAGAGAATTTTTGATGCGGAGTGCTACTTGGCATAATTTCAACGCAAATCTTCTTAATTGTGGTATGAATATTCAGATTAGGAAGATTCAAGACAACAGTTCATATTGACATAGAGAATAATAATACTTCAAGCAAACCAACAAAGCAATTATGTTTTCTTAAAGTAACATGGCCAAAGAAATTTCATCCCTACAAAATCATATAGTTTAGTCATGCTCCATTTTCGTGACACAAGAATGCTCTCATCATGCACAACCCCGATGACAAGCCAAGCAATTGTTTCATACCTTAATAATTTCAAACTCATAAACTTTCACGCAATACATGAGCGTGAGCCATGGATATAGCACTATGGGTGGAATAGAATATAATGATGGAGGTTATGCGGAGAAGACAAAAAGGATAAAGTATCACATCAACGAGGCTAATCAATGGGCTATGGAGATGCCCATCGATTGATGTTAATGCAAGGAGTAGGGATTGCCATGCAACGGATGCACTAGAGCTATAAATGTATGAAAGCTCAACAAAAGAAACTAAGTGGGTGTGCATCCAACTTGCTTGCTCACGAAGACCTAGGGCACTTGAGGAGGCCCATTGTTGGAATATACAAGCCAAGTTCTATAATGAAAATTCCCACTAGTATATGAAAGTGATAACTCAAGAGACTCTCTATATGAAGAACATGGTGCTACTTTGAAGCACAAGTGTGGAAAAAAGGATAGTAGCATTGCCCTTTTTTATTTATTTTGTTTTTTTGGCCGTCTTTTCTTCTTTGGCCTTTCTCTTTTTTTGGGACAATGCTCTATTGAATGATGATCATCACACTTCTATTTATTTACAACTCAATGATTACAACTCGATACTAGAACAAAGTATGACTCTATATGGATGCCTCCGGCGGTGTACCGGGATATGCAATGAATCAAGAGTGTAAAGTAGGAAACATTATGAATGGTGGCTTTGCCACAAATACTATGTCAACTACATGATCATGCTAAGCAATATGACAATGATGAATGTGTCATGATAAACTGGATGGTGGAAAGTTGCATGGCAATATATCTCGGAATGGCTATGGAAATGCCATAATAGGTAGGTATGGTGGCTGTTTTGAGGAAGATATAAGGAGGTTTATGTGTGAAAGAGCGTATCATATCACGGGGTTTGGATGCACCGGCGAACTTTGCACCAACTCTCGATGTGAGAAAGGGCAATGCACGGTACCGAAGAGGCTAGCAAGGATGGAAGGGTGAGAGTGCGTATAATCCATGGACTCAACATTAGTCATAAAGAACTCACATACTTATTGCAAAAATCTACAAGTCATCAAAAACCTCGGCACTACACGCATGCTCCTAGGGGGATAGATTGGTAGGAAAAGACTATCTCTCATCCCCGACCGCCACTCACAAGGAAGACAATCAAATAACACCTCATGTTTCAAATTTTTTGCATAACGTTTACCATACGTGCATGCTACGGGACTTGCAAACTTTAACTCAAGAACTTCTCAAATTCACAATTACTCTACTAGCATGACTATGATATTACTATCTCCATATCTCAAAACAATTATCAAGCATCCAACTTTTCTTAGTATTCAACACACTCATAAGAGAATTTTATTAATCTTGTATACCTAGCATATTAGGATTTTAAGCAAATTATCATGCTATTTAAGACTCTAAAAATAATCTAAGTGAAGCATGAGAGTTCATCTATTTCTTCAAAATAAAACTACCACCATGCTCTAAAAGATATAGGTGAAGCACTAGAGCAAATGACAAACTATTCCGAAAGATATAAGTGAAGATGAATAAGTAGTTGAATAAGTATGCAACTATATGAAGACTCTCTAACATTTAAGAATTTCATATCTTGAAATTTTATTCAAGCAGAAAGAAAAACTAAATAAAATAAAATGACTCTCCAAGCAAAACACATATCATGTGGCGAATAAAAATATAGCTCCAAGTAAAGTTACCGATGAACGAAGACGAAAGAGGGGATGCCTTCCGGGGCATCCCCAAGCTTAGGCTCTTGGATATCCTTGAATATTACCTTGGCGTGCCTTGGGAATCCCCAAGCTTAGGCTCTTGCCACTCCTTATTCCATAGTCCATCGAATCCTTACCCAAAACTTGAAAACTTCAAAACACAAAACTTAAAGTAGAAAACTCGTGAGCTCCGTTAGTATAAGAAAATAAATCACCACTTCAAGGTACTGTAATTAACTCATTCCTTATTTATATTGGTGTTAAACCTACTGTATTCCAACTTATCTATGGTTCATACCCTCCGATACTACTCATAGATTCATCAAAATAAGCAAACAACACATAGAAAACAGAATCTGTCAAAAACAGAACAATCTGTAGTAATCTGGATCAAATGTATACTTCTGGAACCCCAAAAATTCTAAAATAAATTGCTGGACCTGAGGGATTTATCTATTAATCATATTCAAAAATAATTAACTAAATAGCACTCTACAAATAAAAATGGCAGCAATTCTCGTGAGCGCTAAAGTTTCTGTTTTTTACAGCATGATCAACAAGACTTCTCCCAAGTCTTCCCAAAGGTTCTACTTGGCACAAACACTAATTAAAAGCATAAAACCACATCTAAAAAGAGGCTAGATGAATTATTTATTACTAAACAGGAACAAAAAGCAAGGAACTAAAATAAAATTGGGTTGCCTCCCAACAAGCGCTATCGTTTAACGCCCCTAGCTAGGCACGATGATTTCAATGATGCTCACATAAAAGATAAGAATTGAAACATAAAGAGAGCATCATGAAGAATATGACTAGCACATTTAAGTCTAACATACTTCCTATGCATAGGGATTTTGTGAGCAAACAACTTGTGGGAACAAGAATCAACTTGCATAGGAAGGTAAAACAAGCATAACTTCAAAACTTTAAGCACATAGAGAGGAAACTTGATATTATTGCAATTCCTACAAGCATATATAACTCCCTCATAATAATTTTCAGTAGCATCATGAATGAATTCAACAATATAACTAGCACCTAAAGCATTCTTTTCATGATCTATAAGCATAGAAATTTTATTACTCTCCACACAAGCAAAATTCTTCTCATTAATAGTAGTGGGAGCAAACTCAACAGAGTAACTATCATGGGAATGAAAATTGAAATCAAGATGACAAGTTTCATTGTTATTATTATTCTTTAAAGCATACGTGTCATCACAATAATCGTCATAGATAGGAGGCATGCTTTCATCATAATAAATTTTCTCATCAAAACTCGGGGGACAAAAAATAGCATCTTCATTAAGCGTAGCATCCCCAAGCTTGTGGCTTTGCATATCATTAGCATCATGGATATTCAAGGAATTCATACTAACAACATTTCAATCATGCTCATCATTCAAATATTTAGTGCCAAATATTTTAATGCATTCTTCTTCTAGCACTTGAGCCCAATTTTCCTTTCCATCATACTCACGAAAGATATTAAAAAGATGAAGCGTATGAGATAAACTCAATTCCATTTTTTATAGTTTTCTTTTATAAACTAAACTAGTGATAAAACAAGAAACTAAAAGACTCGATTGCAAGATCTAAATATATACCTTCAAGCGCTAACCTCCCCGGCAACGACTCCAGAAAAGAGCTTGATGTCTACTACACAACCTTCTTCTTGTAGACGTTGTTGGGCCTCCAAGTGCAAAGGTTTGTAGGACAGTAGCAAATTTCCCTCAAGTGGAGGACCTAAGGTTTATCAATCCGTAGGAGGCGTAGGATGAAGATGGTCTCTCTCAAGCAACCTTGCAACCAAATAACAAAGAGTCTCTTGTGTCCCCAACACACCCAATACAATGGTAAATTGTATAGGTGCACTAGTTGGGCGAAGAGATGGTGATACAAGTAGTATATGGATAGTAGATAAAGTTATTTGCAATCTGAAATTATAAAAACAGCAAGGTAACTAATGATAAAAGTGAGCGTAAACGGTATTGCAATGCATTGAAACAAGGCCTAGGGTTCATACTTTCGCTAGTGCAAGTTCCCTCAACAATAATAACATAATTGGATCACATAACTATCCCTCAACTTGCAACAAAGAGTCACTCCAAAGTCAATGCGTTGAAACAAGGCCTAGGGTTCATACATTCGCTAGTGCAAGTTCCCTCAACAATAATAACATAATTGGATCACATAACTATCCCTCAACATGCAACAAAGAGTCACTCCAAAGTCACTAATAGCGGAGAACAAACGAAGAGATTATGGTAGGGTACGAAACCACCTCAAAGTTATTCTTTCCAATCAATCCGTTGGGCTATTGCTATAAGTGTCACAAACAGCCCTAGAGTTCGTACTAGAATAACACCTTAAGACACAAATCAATCAAAAACCTAATGTCACCTAGATACTCCAATGTCACCTCAAGTATCTGTGGGTATGATTATACGATATGCATCACACAATCTCAGATTCATCTATTCAACCAACACAAAGGACCTCAAAGAGTGCCCCAAAGTTCTACCGGAGAATCACGACGAAAACGTGTGCCAACCCCTATGCATAGGTTCATGGGCAGAACTCGCAAGTTGATCACCAAAACATACATCAAGCGAATCACGTGATATCCCATTGTCACCACAGATACGCACGGCAAGACATACATCAAGTGTTCGCAAATCTTTAAAGACTCAATCCGATAAGATTACTTCAAAGGGGAAACTCAATTCATTACAAGAGAGAAGAGGGGGAGGAGAAACATAAGATCCAACTATAATAGCAAAGCTCGCGATACATCAAGATCGTGCCAAATCAAGAACACGAGAGAGAGAGAGAGAGAGATCAAACACATAGCTACTGGTACATACCCTCAGCCCCGAGGGAGAACTACTCCCTCCTCGTCATGGAGAGCACCGGGATGATGAAGATGGCCACCGGAGAGGGATTGCCCCCTCCGGCAGGGTGCCGGAACGGGTCTAGATTGGTTTTCGGTGGCTACGGAGGCTTCTGGCGGCGGAACTCCTGATCTATCATGCTCTCGGATGTTTTTAGGGTATATGGAGATATATAGGCAGAAGAAGTACGTCAGGGGGGCCACGAGGGGCCCATGAGGGTGGAGGGCGCGCCCAAGGGTGGGCGCGCCCCCCTGCCTCGTGGCCTCCTCGCAGGTCCCCCGACGTGCACTCCAAGTCTCCTGGGCTTCTTTCCTTCCAAAAATGGGTTCCGTGAAGTTTTAGGTCAATTGGACTCCGTTTTATTTTCCTTTTCTTCGAAACCCTAAAACAGGGTGAAAACAGAAACTGGCACTGGGCTCTGGGTTAATAGGTTAGTCCCAAAAATGATATAAAAGTGTATAATAAAGCCCATAAACATTCAAAACAGTAGATAATATAGCATGGAGCAATCAAAAATTATAGATACGTTGGGGACGTATCATGGATCCACTTAAAGTGTTCTACTTGGATCACCTTCAATCCTTATGTGCTCGTGCTGAAACCCCAACTAGCCTAGTTGATGGGGAATCTTTAGGGGAGACTCTTATGGGGTCAAATAAATAGATTGCTGTGTTATGCTTGGAATGTTTGTGAAATTTATGATTTTACTTGTTGCTCTAAGAACCCTAAAACATCTCCCCTACCTATGTGAGTTTAACGATAATGAAATCTTATCTTCTTATGCAAAGGGTGTTTATAGTTACTATGATATCGAACAAATTGAAGAATTTGTTGCTTTTAAGGGTTCTTATGAAGTTGCTTCTTTGATTGACAAATATGATATTACTCTCTACGAATCTAATTTTTTTTGACATACTTAAATATTGCTATGAAAACTATGCACATAATGTCTATGTCAAAGAATTTATTGAAAGAATGACCGATATGCATGAATCTATAGATAATTATGATTCCGATGATTTGATTGAAATATCCCTTGATGAACATGATGCTTACTATTCTTGTGGCCATAATGCCAATATTTATGAAGATGAATTTTCTATAGTTCCTTATGTTAAACATGAGATCGTTGCTATTGCACCCATACTTGATAGTTCCTTCGATGAAAAGCATGATTGCAATGATGTTATTATAAATTTTCTTAATGTCAATTGTGTTAATGATATGCAAAACCTCAAGCTTGGGGATGCTAGTTTTGCTATGACTACTATTTGTTGCAATGATCATGATTGGGGTGATTCTTCTTATGATCTTGAAAATTTATTTAAGACCCATGATGAATATAAGATTGATAATAGTGTTTGCAATATTATCGAAAGTGGGTTTGGAAGAGTGTCAACTTTAGATCCCACATATTTGGAGAATGTTAAATCTTTTGAAATTTTTGATAAAAGTGGGTTTGGAGAGGTCATGACTTTAGTTAATGTTAATCCCACTATTTTGGAAGAGTGCCAACTTTGCATGCATGTGGATCGTGTTGAAAATATTTTATGTGATAGCTATTTTGTTGAGTTTTCTTATGATCCCACATGTAATTATTATGAGATAGGAAAATATGATTGTAGAAATTTTGATGTTACCAAATTACCTCTGGTTATGTTGAGATTGCTATTGTTTCTTTCCGCTTCCTTGCATATGCTAGTTTTTGCTTGCTATGATAATTTGTTTCCCTATAAGATGACTATGCATTGGAAGTATGTTAGACTTAGATGTGTTTGTCACGTGTTTTATTATGCTCTCTTTTGTGCTTCAATTCTTGTCTTTCATGTGAGCATCATTGAAATTATCAATGCCTAGCTAGGGGCGTTAAACGATAGCGCTTGTTGGGAGGCAACCCAATTTTATTTTTTTTCTTGCTTTTTGTTCCTGTTTAGTAATAAATAATTCATATAGATTCTGTTTAGATGTGGTTTTATGTTTTTAATTAGTGTTTGTGCCAAGTAGAACCTTTGGGAAGACTTGGGGGAAGTCTCTGCGATCTTGTTGTAAAAAACAGAAACTTTAGCGCTCACGAGATTAGCTGCTATTTTTTACTAGGAGTGCGATTAGGTTGATTCTTTTTGCAGATGATTAATAGAAAACTTCCTCACGTCCACCAATTTATTTAAGAATTTTCGGGGTTACATAAGTATTCTAAACCTACAGATTACTACAGACTGTTCTGTTTTTGACAGATTCTGTTTTTCGTGTGTTGTTTGCTTATTTTGATGAATCTATGCCTAGTATCAGGGAGGGGGGTATGAACCATAGAGAAGTTGAAATATAGTAGGTTTAACACCAATATAAATAAAGAATGAGTTCATTACAGTACCTTGAAGTGGTGGTTTGTTTTCTTATATTAACGGAGCTCATGAGATTTTCTATTGAGTTTTGTGTTGTGAAGTTTTCAAGTTTTGGGTAAAGATTTGATGGATTTTGGAATAAGGAGTGGTAATAGCCTAAGCTTGGGGATGCCCATGGCACCCAAAGGTAAAATTCAAGGACAACCAAAAGCCTAAGCTTGGGAATGCCCCGGAAGACATCCCCTCTTTCGTCTTCGTCCATCGGTAACTTTACTTGAGGCTATATTTTTATTCACCACATGATATGTGTGTTGATTGGAGCGTCTTGTATGATTTGAGTATTTGCTTTTTAGTTTACCACAATCATCCTTGCTATACACACATTTTGGAGAGACACACGTGAATCGGAATTTATTAGAATACTCAATGTGCTTCACTTATATCTTTTGAGCTAGATAATTTTGCTCTAGTGCTTCACTTATATATTTAACAGCATGGTGGTGGTTTTATTTTATAGAAATTATTGATCTCTCATGCTTCACTTATATTATTTTGAGAGTCTTTTAGGACAACATGGTAATTTGCTTTGGCTATAAAGTTAGTCCTAATATGATAGGCATCCAAGATGGGTATAACAAAAACTTTCATAAAAAGTGCATTGAATACTATGAGAAGTTTGATACTTGATTATTGTTTTGGGATATGAAGATGGTGATATTAGAGTCATGCTAGTTGAGTAGTTGTGAATTGGAGAAATACTTGTTCTAAAGTTTGTGATTCCCGTAGCATGCACATATGGTGAACCATTATGTCATGAAGTTGGACCATGCTTTATTTATTGATTGTCTTCCTTATGAGTGGCGGTCGGGGACGAGCGATGGTCTTTTCCTACCAATATATCCCCCTAGGAGCATGCGTGTAGTACTTTGTTTCGATAACTAATAGATTTTTGCAAGTATGTGAGTTCTTTATGACTAATGTTGAGTCCATGGATTATACGCACTCTCACCCTTCCACCATTGCTAGCCTCTCTAGTAACGCATAACTTTCGCTGGTACCATACACCCACCATATACCTTCCTCAAAATAGCCACCATACCTACCTATTATGGCATTTCCATAGCCATTCCGAGATATATTTCCATGCAACTTACCACCGTTCCGTTTGTTATGACACGTTTCATCATTGTCATACTGATTTGCATGATCATGTAGTTGACATTGTATTTGTGGCAAAGCCACCGTTATAATTCTTTCATACATGTCACTCTTGATTCATTGCATATGCTGGTACACCGCCGGAGGCATTCACATAGAGTTATATGTTACTCTAGTATCGAGTTGTAATTTTTGAGTTGTAAGTAAATAAAAGTGTGATGATCATCATTATTAGAGCATTGTCTCAAGTGAGGAAAGGATGATGGAGACTATGATCCCCCCACAAGTCGGGATGAGACTCCGGACGAAAAGAAAAAAAAAGAGAAAAAAAGAGGCCAAAAAAAGAGGAAAAGGCCCAAATAAAAAAATGAGAGAAAAAGAGAGAAGGGACAATGTTACTATCCTTTTACCACACTTGTGCTTCAAAGTAGCACCATGATCTTCATGATAGAGAGTCTCCTATGTAGTCACTTTCATATACTAGTGGGAATTTTACATTATAGAACTTGGCTTGTACTCACTCCGTCCCAAAATTCTTGTCTTAGATTTGTCTAGATACGAATGTATCTAATACTAAAACGTGACTTGATACATCCGTATCTAGAAAAATCCGAGACAAGAATTTTGGGACAGAGGGAGTATATTCCAATGATGGGCTTCCTCAAAATGCCCTAGGTCTTCGTGAGCAAGCAAGTTGGATGCACACCCACTTAGTTTCTTTTGTTGAGCTTTCATACATTTATATCTCTAGTGCATCCATTGCATGGCAATCCCTACTCACTCACATTGATATCTATTGATGGGCATCTCCATAGCCCGTTGATAGGCCTAGTTGATGTAAGACTATCTTCTTCCTTTTTGTCTTCTCCACAACCACCATTCTATTCCACCTATAGTGCTATATCCATGGCCCACGCTCATGTATCGTGTGAAGATTGAAAAAGTTTGAGAACATCAAAAGTATGAAACAATTGCTTGGCTTGTCATCGGGGTTGTGCATGATTAAATACTTTGTGTGATGAAGATAGAGCATAGCCAGACTATATGATTTTGCAGGGATAACTTTCTTTGGCCATGTTATTTTGAGAAGACATGATTGCTTTGTTAGTATGCTTGAAGTATTATTATTTTTATGTCAATATTAAACTTTTATCTTGAATCTTTCGGATCTGAACATTCATGCCACAAAAAAGAAAATTACATTCAAAATTATGCTAGGTAGCATTCCACATCAAAAATTCTGTTTTATCATTTACCTACTCGAGGACGAGCAGGAATTAAACTTGGGGATGCTTGATACGTCTCCAATGTATCTATATTTTTTTATTGTTCCATGCTATTATAGTATCTGTTTTGGATGTTTAATGGGCTTTCATATACCTTTTTATATTATTTTTTGGACTAACCTACTAACCAAAGGCCCATTGCAAATTGCTGTTTTTCCCCTATTTCAGTGTTTCACAGAAAAGTAATATCAAACGCAGTCCAAATGGAATGAAACCTTCGGGAGAGTTATTTTTGGAACAAACATGATCCAGGAGACTTGGAGTGGATGTCAAGAAAGAAGCAAGGAGGCCACGAGGCAGGAGGGCGTGCCCAGGGGGTAGGCGCACCCTCCACCCTTGTGGGCCCCTCGCAGCTCCACCAACCTACTTCTTCCTCCTATATATACCCATATACCCTGAAAATATCGAGGAGCACCACGAAACCCTATTTCCACCGCCGCAACCTTCTGTACCCGTGAGATCCCATCTTGGGGCCTTTTCCGGCGCTCCGCCGGAGGTGGAATCGATCATGGAGGGCTTCTACATCAACACCATAGCCTCTCCGATGATGTGTGAGTAGTTTACCGCAGACCTTCGGGTCCATAGTTATTAGCTAGATGGCTTCTTCTCTCTCTTCGGATCTCAATACAAAGTTTTCCTCGATTCTCTTGGAGATCTATTCGATGTAATTCTTTTTGCGATGTGTTTGTCGAGATCCGATGAATTGTGGGTTTATGATCAAGATTATTTATGAGAAATATTTGATTCTTCTCTGAATTATTTTATCCATGATTTAATATCTTTGCAAGTCTCTTCAAATTATCAGTTTGGTTTGGCCTACTAGATTGATCTTTCTTGCAATGGGAGAAGTGCTTAGCTTTAGGTTCAATCTTGCCGTGTCCTTTCCCAGCGACAACAGGGGCAACTAGGCACATAATGTATTGTTTCCATCGAGGATAAAAAGATGGGGTTTATATCATACTGCTTGAGTTTATCCCTCTACATCATGTCATCTTGCCTAATGTGTTACTCTATTCTTATGAACTTAATACTCTAGATGCATGCTGGATAGCGGTCGATGTGTGGCATAATAGTAGTAGATGCAGAATCGTTTCGTTCTACTTGTCGCGAATGTGATGCCTATATACATGATCATGCCTAGATATTCTCATAACTATGCGCTTTTCTATCAATTGCTCGACAGTAATTTGTTCACCCACCATAGAATTTGCTATCTTCAGAGAAGCCACTAGTGAAACCTATGGCCCCCGAGTCTATTCTCCATTATATTATTTTCCTATGAATTTGCTATTTCTATCGTTGTTTATTTTGCAATCTTTATTTTCCAATCTATACAATAAAAATACCAAAAATATTTATCTTATTATCTCTATCAGATCTCACTTTCGTAAGTGGCCATGAAGGGATTGATAAACCCTTTAACGCGTTGGTTGCGAGGTTCTTGTTTGTTTGTGTAGGTACAAGGGACTTGCGTGTAATCTTCTACTGGATTGATACCTTGGTTCTCAAAAACTGAGGGAAATACTGACGCTACTTTGCTGCATCACCCTTTACTCTTAAAGAGAAAACCAACACATGCTCAAGAGGTAGCAAGGCATCACGTCCAAGATTAGTACACCGTCTCCTGCCTGCATCTATTACTATTACTCCACACATCGACCGCTATCTAGCATGCATCTAGTGTATTAAGTTCATGGGGAAACGGAGTAATGCAATAAGAATGATGACATGATGTAGACAAGATCTATTTATGTAGAAATAGACCCCATCTTGTTATCCTTAATGGCAATGATACATACGTGTCAGTTCCCCTTCTGTCAGTGGGATCAAGCACCGTAAGATCGAACCCATCACAAAGCACCTCTTCCCATTGCAAGATAAATAGATCAAGTTGGCCAAACAAAACCCAAACATTGGAGAAGAAATACTAGGCTATAAGCAATCATGCATATAAGAGATCAAAGATGACTCAGATAACTTTCATGGATAAAAAGAGATAGATCCGATCATAAACTCAAAGTTCATCGGATCCCAACAAACACACCTCAAAAGAATTACATCATATGGATCTCCAAGAGACCATTGTATTGAGAATTAAAAGAGAGAGGGAGGAAGCCATATAGCTACTAACTACGGACCCAAAGGTCTACAAAATACTACTCACGCATCATCGGAGAGGCACCAATGGACATGATGAACCCCTCCGTGATGGTGTCTAGGTTGGGTCTGGTGTTTCTGGAACTTGAGGCAGCTGGAATTGATTTTCGTCGACTCCCCTAGGGTTTCTGGAATATTGGGGTATTTATAGAGTAAAGAGGCGGTCCGGGGGGCACCCGAGGTGGGCACAACCTACTAGGGTGCGCCTGGGCCTCCAGGCGCGCCCTCGTGGGTTGTGCTGTGCTTCTCCGACCCATTGGATGTCTTCTGGTCCAAAAAACCTACAAAAAGTTTCGCTGTGTTTGGACTCCGCTTGGAATCGATTTTCTGTGATGTAAAAACATGCAAAAAATAGCAACTGGCACTTGGCACTATGTCAATAGGTTAGTACCAAAAAATGATATAAAATGACTATAAAATGATTATAAAACATCCAAGAATGATAATATAACAACATGGAACAATCAAAAATTATAGATACCTTGGAGACGTATAAAACTGGTAGAGAAAAAGTGCGAGCGCTAGTACCTTGGCCCGGAGCAGCAGTACCACCTAGCGCCATAACAGGTAGTACCGCTGTTTCAGCGTGGTAGTACCGCCTATGACCTTAGGCAGCAGTACCGCTCTAGTTCCATGCTAGTACCGCCTCGACTCGAGTTCGGCATTTCTCGTGTCAGGTTCACCGGCAATAGAAGCGGCAGTAGGGGTGGTAGTACTGCACCTACTACCGCTAGTAGTGTCACTCAGTGGCCCTCTCCTCTGTCCCTTCTCCCTTAGGCACTATGCACGGTCCTAGCGGTAGTACCGCTAGGACGAGCAGTAGTACCGCTCGCTGCGGGCTGAATAAGGGGATAACAGTTGAATTGCCCCCCCCCCACTATATAAGGGGGTCTCCTTCCCCAAGAAGGCCCACCTTTTTCCCCAAGCTGCATTGTTGCTCCGAAGCTCATTTTCTCCCGATCTCACTCCCTAGCCAATCAAACTTGTTGATTTTCTAAGGATTGGTTGAGAAGGCCCCGATCTACACTTCCACCAAGAGAAATTTGACCCCCCCCCCACTAATCCCTTGCGGATCTTGTTACTCTTGGATGTTTGAGCACCCTAGACGGTTGAGGTCACCCTGGAGCCACATTCCATTGTGGTGAAGCTCCGTGGTTCATTGGGAGCCTCCAATTCAGTTGTGGAGAGAGCCCCAACCTTGTTTGTAAAGGTCCGGTTGCCACCTGCAAGGGCACCACTAGTGGAATCACGGCATCTCGCATTGTGTGAGGGCGTGAGGAGAATAGGGTGGCCCTAGTGTCTTCTTGGGGAGCATTGTGCCTCCACACCGCTCCAACGGAGACGTACTTCCTCTCAAAGGGAAGGAACATCGGTAACACATCCTCGTCTCCACCGACTCCACTTGTGGTTATCTCTTACCTTTACTTTGTGAAGCTTTTGTTGTGTTGTATCCTTTGCTTACACTTGTTGTTGTTGTTGTTGTTAGCATCATATAGGTTGCTCACATAGTTGCACATCTAGACAACATTTGTTGCTAATCCTAATTTGTTAAGAAAATTTAAAATTTGGTAGTTGCCTATTCACCCCCTCCCTCTAGTCAACCATATCGATCCTTTCACCATTGTACCTTCATCCTCCTAGCCTCAAGCCATCCTTGAAGGAACTTCTTCTACTGCTGCTGACGATGAAGATGTCCTAGCCACTTCCGAATCAGAAACATTTTCGTGCAGTTCTTCGGGCGACGCCTCAGAGTGAATAAAGTTCACCTCATTTGCACTCATGTTTTTGTCACCTTTTTTACACTAGTTGACAAAAATGGGGAGAATTACATCGAGATTTTCCATAGATTTTCTCTGTTGGATTTGGTCTTTGTGTTTATTTGCTCTGGTTTATGAGACTTTTGGGCCATATGCCTTAAAGACTATTTGTGCTCTGATGTAAAACTTCTGATATGTGATGTAATATTAATAACCCTGCCTGCTGCACTATTTCTCTCGAAGCATTTGTTTTGTAGGTGGAATTATTATCAGAAGCTGTGAATGATTGCACTATATACTCGATGGATTACATATCATCAGTGTGAATCATTACCTTGAATGATTGAAAAATCCTCCGAATACTTCAATCAATTGTAGTGAATTGCATTTCATATTACTAACCCTGCATACATCAAGGGGGAGAATGTTTCATCATCGAGTGAAGTAACGCAAGTTCACTCTTGTTTGATTTACATTTCACTTATCTATCTTCACTTGATGATTATCTGTTTCATCAACAACCATCCAAAAAGGGGGAGATTGTAGGTGCAATGATAGGCCCTTATGTTTTGGAGTTTATTGACATAAACAGTATGGGACTTATGTGTTTGCTAGGGCACACAGAGTAATAGGTCCCTGAGATGTTGAGGATTTGATACAAATGATGAAGATAATCTTCCAGTGATGTAGCGATGGTTATCACCGAAGATGATGCTAAAAAGAGTGACCCCTAAAAATTGTTGAAGTTCAAGAAATTGGTTCGGTGTCTGTTCGAACAAAATGACTGAGTTCGAGGAAGAAGGAAGACGAAGTGAAGACGTAGCATTTGTTTCGTTGTTCTTATTCTTTCATTGAGTCATAGGACCACTCTACTATTAAGAGGGGTGTAGCGTTCAAAACTTTGATTCTCTGATGCTAAACCCAAATCCTATGAAAGTTGTGAGAGAAATCTCTTTGTCCTCCGAGCAAATACTTGCGAGCAAGAGAGTGTGAACTTCTTCGCTGTGAGAGATTTGTCTCGTACTGAGCAGTTGGCATTACTTGTTCCTCAAGTAATGTTACCATTTCTCCAAATCTGATAGTTGTGAACGTGTCGGTTGGTCATTGGCTGGACCCTGTGTCCAAAATGGTCATTTCCCATCTGGCAAGGCTACGGCTATAAATAGCTACCCCGTGCCAGCTTTTTCCTGTGGATGCTCCATTTGATTCTAAGAAGATTGTTGAGCAACCCACTCTCTAAGCGATTTGACTTTAAAATCCACCGAGAGAAAACCCCTAGAGCCGAAGAACTAGATAGTGGTTAGCATCACGCGAATCTTAGTCCAGTACGCTCCGCCTATTACTCTTGAGAGCTGCAAACTCTCTAGACAGTTAGGTGTCAATTTCTTCAGAGACCAAGAGTGATTCTGGTTCTCAAAGAAGAAGTTTGTAAATGTTCGGAGATTTCCTTCAAGTATCTACCATGAGTGATCAGCATCGGTTGACGAATCGATTGTCGAGGAGAATAGGGTGAAGAGAGTTTATCTTCCATGTTAAGTCACAACCCCTCCAACCAGACGTAGTCCTTATGCAGCAGGACGAACTGGTCGAACAAATTCCTTGTCACCATCGAGCACCACTGGTTAGCTATATTACCCATGTTCTCATTCAATATGTTCTCCATCATGTGATTTGTCTCGATGCATGTCTAGTTTACTTTTGGTACTTAGTTTTACCTCGCAGTAGTTCTGTTTTTCATTTGTTTCCGCTACTAGGTTCTCAGAATTTTGAGTTTTCCAAAGAAAATGTAAAACTCCCATTCACCCCCTCTAGTAGACATACTTCGTTCCTACACGGTTGCTGCCCCCGCGCCCGTCCCAACTCCCATCCTCGCGCCCAAGCTAGCGACCATCCTCGTAGCATTGACAGGTTAATCGCCGACTACTCTCGCAACGCTGGAAGCCACAGGCGTCAGCAAGGTCCACGTGGACCCATGAGAGTTCGTGTACATGCCAGCGCCCGTGCCCGTTCCCATGCGTGCCCCTGCACCCACCGCGGCGCCAGTCCCCGTGCGTTTTCCTGCACCCGCCGCGCATGTGCCCGTGCATGCGCCCCCCTCAGCGTCATGTGAAGTCATCTTCAACCGCTACCTCACAGCGCCGCGAGTTGCCATCCTCCCACGCCACCCCCCTCCCCCCTCTCGTCGATCGCGCGATGACATGGTGTTTGATTTCCATGTGAAGAACATTATGTGCTGCCTCGAAGACTTCAACAACGGTGTCCCGAAGGATGACAACACCAACACCAACACCGGCACGACACACCACCTCCACCACTGCCGGAATTAATTTTTTGGGTTTAATATTGTATCTCGATCGTATGAATATAAAGTCATAGTGTTACTGAATGAAACCTATGGTTTGAACAAACTTGTGTTTTTCTCTCTGAATGTACAGGCTTATCAAATGATTTAAAAAAACTTCAATGGTTTTTAAATTTAAAACACTCATCACAAACGTTTTAGATAGAACACACGTATGCAAACCGATTGCTTCCCCAGTAAGCCAAGGGAAAATATGTCGCACAGGATCTGTGCAGCTGTTCATCGCAAATGTTTTAGATAGAACACCCGTATGCAAAGGGAGAGCTATGGTCCTACCGCGCAGGATTTGTGCATCTCTTCATCACAAACAGTTCAGATTGAAGACGATATGCAAAGCGAGAGCTATGGCTCCTTCGGCACAAGCTAAGAGAAAATCTGGCACGCAGGATATGTACATCCCTTCAACGCAAACGATTTTTTTGGATGACCAGTGTGCAACCACGTATAGACAATTTGGTAAGATTTGCATCTGTGGGTATATTGCCATTTGTTAAACTGGAAAAATTGGCATTTGTCGATCTAGTAAAATTGCCCTTTGTCAACCTTGTAACATTGACATTTTTCAAAATTTGCAGCTAAAAATCACTAGCACTATCTAATTTTTGCAACTAAAATTCAGTAAGCATAGATTTCGTGCATAGATTAAGTAGTCGTTCTTTATACAAATAGTTCGACTCAATAGCTAAACCGACCAAACATTTCCCCAATTATTGCCAACCGTGTACTGAAATAGCTAGTTCAACTATATATACTAGCTAACTTTAAGTACGTTGTACACTTGAACCATATCTATAATGAGATGAATTGAAAAAAATAGCCCCTAAATACTACTACTACGGAGGGGCTTTGTACTACTTCCAGCAGCTTCTCCTCTGCTAAGGGCACTCAGTAAGAGGCAGAGGAGGAGGAGGAGCCTCCCGAGGAGCTAGACAACTAGAATCCGGTGCTTGCCATTGCTCCACCTTTAGCGACGCTCACCTCAAACGCCCTCTGCCGCTCCAGAGAACCCCTCTCGAAGCGGCAGGACTCCTCGTAGATCTCATCATTCCGCACCTCTACGGCAGCGTGTGTTGCGGCCACGGCGGCGGTAAGATTCTTTGCATGCTCGATCAGGAGCTCCTCCTCCTGTAGGAACTCGATGTAGCGTGCAAGGTCGATGACGCGGCGGGGCTCCACCTCCACCTGCCACCTTCGGGCGACGATGGCGGAGCGGGTGATGACCCCCAGCGGTCGACTGTGGGCTGGCGGCCACAACCGCCACCTCCCGCCTTCGGGCTGCGGTGGCAGGGCGGGTGATGGCCATGGTGGGCGACAGTGGGGTGGCGTCCACGACGGCCACCTCCCGCCTTCGAGCCACGTTGGCGGAGCGAGCGATGACCCTGGCTTTCAACGGTGGTGTGGCAGCCACGGTAGCAGACGGGGGGGTGGCAACGGCGGCCTGCAGCAGCTGCCGGGCAGCGGCAGCGGAGCATGTGGTGGGTGTTGCGCGCACACACAACAGGGACGCCACAGGCACTACACTGTGTGGGGGACTGCACCGCCACCATGTTGTAGCCTCCCAGCTGGAGCTGTCCTCTGATGACGGAGGAGTGGCTGAGCAGCGAGGACAGACCGGTGCCATTGGCGAATGTGGGAGAAGCAGATGAGATAAGCTATAGGGAGGGAGGAGAAATGAGGCACATGACTCATCGGCCGTGAGGGTTCATATAGCAGGTTGGTAAGCATTAGGATTTCGGGGGATTTCGACGAGTTGGGCGAGAAGCTTGTGCAGCTATGCGCGGGAACCTGGGTGGTTGCGCGGGAACTGGCTCACTAACGATTGATTGGCGCCACTTCGAGCCACCGTTTGGCTAAAAGAACGCCTACACGCTGCTCCAGCTTGCGCTCGAAGCCGTCTGCGGTAGCGGGATGACAAGACGTGCGAGAGGAGGATGAAATGACATGTACACATACATTTATTAAAAAAATGTTTGTGATTTAATTACATACTACCTCCGTCCTAGTTTATAAGTCCTCTTTGTATTTTTGTGCCAAATTTGGACTAGAGATTTAACTAATAAAATACAAATGCATCTCGCCAAAGATTATATCATTGGATTTGTATTTGAACATAGTTTCCAATTATATTATTTTTATAACATGCATTAACATTTTGTTAGTTAAATTAGCGTCAAAATATGGCACGGAATATAAAGGGGACTAATAGACCAAGACGGAGGTAGTGGCACACGGCCGCTCTCTACGTAGCGTCGTGAATGATTGTTCGACCACCGTGTGATGTGGAACGTGACATTGTTTCAAATTATGCGCCGGCTCGCAACTGTCGGCCGGCTTGTAGACGACCATTCCCTATGTGTTCAACTGCTCTATGCACGTGGTTGCTCGCGGGTGAGGCGGCCGCAACATGCTTTCTCGCGTCCCGCTGCGCGTGCTCTGCATGCTCTCGCTTCCCTCCACACACTCTGCCCGTATCCCTCCCCGTGCGCTGATATTTTTTGGGGCAGGCGCATGAGCACGTACATTCGTGGTGCCATTATGCATGCGCTTGCGTCGGGCGCGGCGCCACGCTGCAGTTACCTGCTACAAAAACTATTATGTGGACGTGTCGAGAATCCAGGCCGCCCGGCCCCCATTTATTCCCGTGGCCATTTACCTTCATCTCTCGCGCCACACGACACAATAAGAACATCGACGACAACACATACAGAGAGGATATCCAGTGGTTCCAATGGCGCTCCCAGCGGCTAACGACAATAACGGGGGTAGTTCACCACGCATCACGTAGTGGACACCCACATGAGAGGGAAGGACCTCTCGGTGGTGTACACGAACAAGCCGGTCTCAGTGGAGAGCTCCATCCACACTATGGCGTGGTTGCTTGCTGAGGACAAGTGCCAAGTGGTCGGCTTCGACCTCGAGTTCACCGTCGGTCATGTTGGGCATGATTAGAAGGTTTTCATCGCCTAGTTGTGCGTGCGCCATGATTTCCTCGTCTACCACTACCACCTGGCCACAAGGCCTTGCGAGAGTTTCACCATGTTTATCAACAGCCTCAACTATAGTTTCGCTGCGGTGGACACCACCAACGATCTAAAAGCACTCGAGGTTTCAGGCTTGCCCCTCCGGAATCTTGTCAACATCTGTGACCACTACAAGGTCAAGGGCAGCACCAAGAACAATACGAACTCCCTGGTTGACCTCGCCTTGGCCATCCTCGACCCCTACTACATTAAGATGAAGGGTGAGTGCAAGAAGGACAGTATGGCCTGGCACAATGCCTGGGAGCAGAGACTAGATGAAGAACACGTTAAGTACGCGGCCATGGATGCATACACAAGCTACAAGATGTACAGGCGGATCGTTGACATGAGGAAGTGCCTTCGTCCTACCCTAGACGAGGGATTGACCCACGAAGTAGTGGTGGCAGTGTCACAAGAAGTAGATGATTAGGTGATCGTTTGTCCTAGTTTAGAATGCATGTAATTTTTTAGTGAGGCGTGTGCGAATGATTTGTATAGTCACTTATGTAATCGGATGTTTATTTTGGTTATATATGTTGTTCTTCTATAGACAGAGCAAGTCACATCACAGATCGAGTAAACTAGGGAACCTGTCGGTGATGAATTCATCAATCGCTGACAATTGTATACTGATACATCTCCAACGTATCTATAATTTTTGATTGTTCCATGCTATTATATTATCTGTTTTGGATGTTTTATATGCATTAACATGCTATTTTATATTACCTTTCGGACTAACCTATTAACCTAGAGCCAAGTGTCGGTTTTTGCTGCTTCCTTGTTTTTGAGTTTTATAGAAAAGGAATATCAAATGGAGTCCAAATGAATAAAACTTACGCAATGATTTTTCTTCGACCAGAAGGCGCCCAGCAGAATTGGGGAGGAGGCCAGAAGAGTCCCGAGGGCACCACAAGCCCTCAGGGAGCGCCCTAGGGGCGCGCCACCTGGCTTGTGGGCCCCTCGGGAGTCCACCGACCTCAATATCAGCTCTATAAATCCTAAAATATTCCCATACCACCAGAAGCGTCCACCAAAATACTTTTCCGCTGCCGCAGGCCTCTGTTCCCATGAGATCCCATCTTGGGGCCTTTTCCGGCACCCTGCTGGAGGGGGATTCGATCACAGAGGGCATCTATATCAACTCTATTGCCCTTTCGATGAAGCGTGACTAGTTTACCACAGACCTACGGGTCCATAGCTAGTAGCTAGATGGCTTCTTCTCTCTCTATGATCTTCACTACCATGTTCTCCTTGATGTTCTTGGAGTTCTATCCGATGTAATATTCTTTTGCGGTGTATTTGTCGAGATTCAATGAATTGTGGATTTATGATTAGATTATCTATGAATAATATTTGAGTCTTTTTCTGAATTCTTATATACATGATCAAATATCTTTGTATTTCTCTTGGAATTATCGGTTTGGTTTGGCCAACTAGATTGGTTCTTCTTGCAATGGGAGAGGTGCTTAGTTTTTGATTCAATCTTGCGGTGTCCTCACCTAGTGACATAGTAGGGGTAGCGAGGCACATACTGTATTGTTTCTATCAAGGGTAAAAAGATGGGGGTTTCATCATATTGCTTGAGTTTATCCCTCTACATCATGTCATCTTACTTAAGCCGCTACTCCGTTCTTATGAACTTAATACTCTAGATGCATGCTGGATAACGGTTGATGTGTGGAGTAATAGTAGTAGATGCAGGTAGGAGTTAGCCTACTTGACACGAACGTGATGCCTATATTCATGATCATTGCCTTGGATATTGTCATAACTTTGCGCTTTTATATCGATTGCTCGACAGTAATTTATTCACCTGCTGTATTATTTTCTTTCAAGAGAGAAGCCTATAGTCAAACCTATGGCCCCTGGGTCTATTTTCCATTATATGTTTTCAGATCTATAAACTAGAAAACCCAAAAATACTTGGATGCAATTTATTTGTTTTTACTTTATTTTACGTGTTAGTAATCTTTTATATCTATCTCTATCAGATCTCATCCTTGCAAGTGACCGTGAAGGGATTGACGGCCCCTTTATCATGTTGGGTGCAAGTGTTTGATTGTTTGTGCAGGTGCATAGGCTGGAGACTTGCATGTACCTCCTACTGGATTGATAAATTGGTTCTCAAACTGAGGTAAATACTTATCTCTACTTTGTTGCATCACTCTTTCCTATTCAAGGGAAAAACCAACGCAAGCTTAAGAAGTAGCAGGAAGAATTTCTAGCACCGTTGCCGGGGAGGTTCTACATCAAGCCTACCAAGTACCTATCATAAAATCCCATCTCTTGCATGACATTATTTTCCATTTGCCTCTCGCTTTCCTCTCCCCCACTTCTAAAATGTTTTTAGAAAAATACATAAAGATTTGCCTTTTTATTCGCCCTTCTTTCGTTCATCTTCAAGTTTGCTTTTTGTTTGCTTGTGTGCTAGATTGCTTGCTTTGTCACGATGTCTCAAGAAAACACCAAGTTGTGTGACTTTTTCAATACTAATAATAATGATTTAATTAGTACTCCAATTGCTCCCGCCACTAGTGCGGAATCTTATGAAATTAATGCCGATTTGTTGAATCTTGTTATGAAAGATCGATTTTCTAGCCTTCCTAGTGAAGACGTCGTGTCCCATCTAAATACTTTCGTTGAGTTGTGCAATATTCAAAATAAGAAAGATGTGGATAATGATATTGTCAAATTGAAGGTATTTCCGTTCTCACTACGAGATCGTGCTAGAACTTGGTTTTTATCTTCGCCTAAAAATAATATTGATTCATGGAACAAGCGTAAAGATACTTTTATTTCCAAGTACTTTCCTCCTGCTAAGATCTCTCCCTTAGGAACGATATAATGAATTTTAAGCAACTTGATCATGAACATGTTGCACAGTCTTGTGAGAGAATGAAATTGATGATAAGAAATTGCCCTACTCATGGTTTAACTTTATGGATGATCATACAAAAAAAATTATGCCAGATTGAATTTTGCATCTAGAAATCTTTTAGATTCCACCGCGGGAGGTACTTCTATGGACATCACATTACGATAAGCTACTAAAATCCTAGATAATATTATGCCTAATTACTCTCAATGGCATAACGAAAGATCTTCTACTAGTAAAAAAGTGCATGCGATTGAAGAAATTAATACTTTGAGTGGAAAGATAGATGAACTTATGAAATTGTTTGCTAGCAAGAGGTATCCTATTGATCCTAATGATATGACTTTGTCCACTTTCATTGGGAATAATAATGAATCTATGGATGTGAATTTTGTTCGTTGGAACAATTTTGGTAATAACTCGTATAGAGGTAATTTCAACCCTAGGCCGTTTCCTAGTAATTCCTCTAATAATTATGGTAATTCCTAAAAAATATTATGGAAATTATAATAAAATACCCTCTGATATTGAGAACAATATTAAACATTTCATTAGTTCTCAAAAGAATTTCAATGCTATGGTTGAAGAAAAATTACTCAAGGTTGATGATTTGGCTAGGAACATTGATAGAATTTCTCTTGAGATTGATTCTTTAAAGATTAGGTCTACTCCACCCAAGCATGATATTAATTAATCTCTAAAGGCTATGAAAATTTCAATTGATGAATGTAAAGAAAGAACCACTAGGACGTAGTGTAGGACACTTGGTGGGTTCTCACACTCTTTTCTTATATCACTTTTGGTGGCAAATAGAACTAAGTTCTTCTTTTCGCTCATCATGGAGGCACTCATGTTGGGCTTGTGGCGCTCACTCTCTTTTTGGTGATTCGCTCTCTCACTATTATCTCCACGATGGGTAGTTCGCTTGTCGGCGATCACTTGGCTTGGAGACATAGGGCAAAGTACGTACTCCTTTCCTTCCATCCTGAAGATGTAGTGGTTCGTTCGGCCGTTGTGAATGACGCCTCTATCAAATTGCCATGGTCATCCGAGAAGAAGGAGGCAAATGGTCATTGGAACGACATCACACTCCAAAGTGTCTTAGTAAGCTCTGATTTTGAAGGAGACTTGCACTCTATACTCGACTTGGATAGTGCCGGAGTCGCTTACCATTGAACTTTGTAGGGATGTGGGTGCTTCGTCTTGGGCAATTGGAGCTTGGAGCAAAGTTCTTCACTTGCTAAGTTATGACAATGCCCTCCATCGATGATGACCTTGAAGGACCTTCCATTGATGCCGACCTTGGTATGGATGCGGCATCTTTGGTCTTCTTCTTGGTGATGTTGAAGGGTCAAGACCTTGGAGACAACAAGAGCGGGACTTGAATCTTTGTCAAAAGACTTGTTCCTCTACATCGTTCACTTGCCGGTGCATGGCAACTTGCTCAAGTGCTTCCATTTCTCCTTCACTCGTGGAGTCGTATGTACCATCATCGTTGAGGATCATGGTTCGCTTGTTGCTACACTCAAAGGACTTGTGGCCTCGGCCTCCGCATGTGAAGCATTTGAAGGAACTTGTCTTGACGGTCTCATCGGTTGGGGTAGGTGATGATGAAGCTCTCGTCTTGGAGTTGCTCGTTGTAGGAGGATGACTTGAGGTTGCCGAAGCTTTCTTGTAACTTGACTTGTCGTTGTTTCTTATAGAAGGATTGGTTGATGTAGAAGGTGTTGGAGTCGTTGAAGCTTGAGTGTTGGAGAAGCTGTATGACTTGGATGAGAACTTGGCATACTTGAAGTCATCTTGCACTTGACGTTCCTCTTTGGTAGCTTGATGCACTAGCTCGATGAGGTTCGAGTATGGTTGGACGTCGGCGATCTTCTTGATAGGGTGATTTAGTCCATTCAAGAAACATGCCATAGTTTGCTCATCATCTTCCGTGACATTGGCTCATATCATTGCAATCTCCATTTCCTTGTAGTACTCTTCAACGCTCTTAGTTCCTTTCTTGAGGAGTTGGAGTTTCTTGAAAAGGTCATGGTTGTACTAGGTAGGCATAAAGCGTGCTCTCATGACATCCTTCATTTGCGCCCAAGTTCTGATTGGTGGTTCACCTTTTGCCTCTCGACGCTCAATGACTTATTCCCACCAAATGAGGACATAGTCTTGGAACTCAAGGGATGCCATCGCGATCTTCTTCTCTTCTTCATAGTTGTGCAAGTGGAAGATTTTGTCGACCTTCAATGCCCATGAAAGGTACTTTTTGGGATCATTGCTTCCATTGAACATGGGCATGGTGAACTTTAGCTTGCCGTAGCATTGCTCTTCATTGTGTTCGGGTCGGGGATGATGATGTCCTTGATGGGGAGGATCGTCTCTCACAACTTGCTCTTGCCGTGGAGGATTTCCATTGTCTTCTTTCTCTTGTTGAACTTGATGTTCTTGGAGATCTTGTGGAGGAACTTGTCGAGCTTGACGATGCAGTCGAGCTTGGTATATTCGTTCATGAACTTCTTCGCGAAGTGCTTCTTGATGTTCACGATCTTGTCGGCCTCGGTTGGCTACGGCTCGACAGGATTCTTGGAGGGCTTGTTGTGCCTCAAGTGCTTGAGCTTCTTGCAATTGTTGTTCTTGACATTGCACGTTGGCATCTTGTGCTTCTTGGTGTAGTAACCCTTGCTCTTCCTCTTCGTGTTGGCGTTGGCGTTGCCATTCTCGTGCTTGCGCAAAGGTAGCTTGGTTTTGACGTTGTCGTTGTTCTTGAGAGTTGTTGTCGTGTAGAGGGTTGCGGTTGCCTTAACGATCTTGGCATGCGGCACGTCGAATAGTATTGGATGTCAGTGTACTTGAGCCGGAGATGATGTAGTCGGAGTGTCGACTTGAGAGGCTCCGTCTTGATGAGGACGAAGTGGAAGAAGAGCAGTTGAGCAAAAAAGCATGAATCTCGTCCATTCTTGCGTCATTCTCTTGCTTGTGGTCGTCGAACTTGTGGTCAAAGTAGTCTCTTGTATGTTGCTCAGATAGTCGCAAGTCGGTGGCGAGGTTGTCGATGCGTTCACTCATTGCTTGTTGCTCTTGATGCGAAGCACGTTGTGTACCAAAGAGGTGGCTCTTTGTGACGTAGGAGTTCATGTTGTCGTCTTGCCCGATGAAAAGAATGGGTTGTTAGAAGTACTTGGTGTATCCATCATTCCAAGGGAAATATGTGAGTGGTAGAAAGAGAAGAACGTATACCAAATGTACCTTGACCGATGTTGAAGATGGATCAAAGATCACTCCAATTTGGAACAAGGAAATAGCACAATTGGTAACAATTCTTGTCGGTTTCTCACACCTACACAAGTAAAAGCTTATGGTGGAGCTCGGTTAGGATGGTGGCACAAAATTTGATGCAATTGTTAGTGAGCTTCAATAATGTTGGAAAAGATTCGCAAGTTTGCAATGCAACAAGTAGACCAAGCAAAATATGGTACACGGAAACACACACACAAAGAGATGAAAGGGGTTGTGCAACCAAGGATGATCCAAAATGTGGAATCCATGAAAATGCTCTTGTTGCACAACACTAGAGAGACGCTAGCACGATTGGACAATAGGCGGATATGAAGACTTGTGCACAACCTACTAAGCAAAAATGCAACGACTTCTATCCCAAGTATGCCCTATGTATGGTATTCGGATGGTATGATCCAAGATGATCTAGTATGACAATCTTAATGTTGTATGATGCTATGGTTCTTGCTTAAAGTCTCTTTGATTATCTTTCCCTTTTTGCTTAAAAGCTTGTTTGGCTCTTTGTGCCTAAGCTCTTTTCTCATGTAATGCTTCACGAACCAAAATAGCAATTGTGTATGCAATGAAAACTTTGTGACACAAGAGATGATATGCACCAATGATATGTATGTATCCTATGGGAAGTATGATCACTAATGTTCACAAGTCACGTTGCCGGCAATACTCAAAGGCTAGTCTCGATGGGTAAGCGACACAAAAGGTAAGGCTATGATGGTTATCAATGTAATGGCAAGAATGATGTATCATGATACCAAAGATGAGGTTACCGTTCTTGCTTACGATATGGTGTCAAAATGGTGGAGAGGTTGTCGTTGATGATGCGTCCGTGGAGAAGATGAGCGGTGGTGATGTTTATGTCGAACCATACCTAAATAGCCGAAACACAATAGGACACAGAACCGCAACTCAAATTCTCAAAGCACAATGTGGCAAAAACGCATCGGAGTGTGAAACAAGTAAGCAAAGGTGGTTAAGGAAAGTGGTGGAGGTATGGGGATGTGTATGCGGAAGTGGGGGCGATTGCTGAAATTTCGGGGGGGGATTCAATTTCGTTAGGGTTTTACGGACGTCCGGTGGTTACGGTCGTCCGATCGTTGGATGTCCGGTAGCTGACGGATGTCCGGTGCCCGGGCGAATATCGGCCACGGGAAGAACAACTAGGGTTCATGGAGGAGAGATCAAAATTCGTTGAATCTGGGCGATTTAGTGGATGGAAAAGGTGGAGATGAAGGGGAAAGCTAGATCCACTCAAGGCAAAGCAAATCAAATGGATCAAATCCAACAAAATTTCATCACACCAACAACTCACAAAAAAATTGGGGGCTATTTTTGTGGGGAATTTTTGAATTAGGGACAAAATCAACAAAACAAGGCTAGAAAACACAATGGGGAGGCTCCGAAATCATGATCAACGTGGCTCTAGATACCACAAAGATGTAGGGTGGATCCCTAGATGGACGATCTTTCATGAAAGGAGCGGATCCCGCGAGGAACACGAAGAACACGAGGGAAAAAACGAGGGGAAATCACAGAAGGGAACACAAGAGAAACACTCAAACCAACAAGTATGATCACACATGTGCTAGATTCTCGAACACAAAAGAGTTCACATGATCCACGATCAACAAGGGACGATACATGGTAACCGGTTCTTCTCCAAAGGAGGTCTTGATGGGGCCACCCAAAAGGGGGTCTTGAATCTAAGGGGATCTTCTCCGTAGAGGGGCCGCGGTCTCTCTTAAGGAGTAGATCCGATGTGGATGAGCGAGGCTCTATCTCTGATATGAGCTATCACAACGCTAACCCTAGCTAGGAGGAGGAGGAGGTCTATTTATAGTCTTAGTGCAAAAGGAGATGAAGTGAGGGGGTACATGGGCCTCGGGCCCGAATCCTGTGCGCAGACAGGTACCGGACGTCCGATGGGTAGCGGTCGTCTGGTGGCTCATGGGCGTCCGGACGTCCGGTGGCTTCCGGACTTTCGCTGGTTCTGGCTCGTTTGAGTGGGCACCGGATTTCCGGACTTTGCTGATCGTTCGGTCGCCGGTCGTTTGGTGGCGTCGGTCTTCCGCTGATTTGGCTCGGGTGCGGGGACACCGGTCATCCGGTCCGAGCCGGACGTCCGCTCGCTGGGGCTCGGCTGGGGCTTCAGGCTCCGGACGTCCGGTCCCGACCGGTCGTCCGGGGGCTGTAGCTTCGTTGGCCTTCCTTCTTCATGACCTTGGCGCTTGGTGTCCTCGTCGCCTTGTCCAATGGGTGTAGCTGCTCCGTGGCTCTCCTCCAAGTACATGATCACACATAGTGTTTCCGCTTGAAGTAGTAGCCATGTCTCATGTATAGAAAGTGGTAGTTTGGAGAGGATCAAGTTCACCTTGTCTTCGATAGCCTTTGCTCGTGCCCTTGTCACTGGTCCAAGTGGTGTCGTGGGAGACGTAGATAGGTCCATGGGGATGATCTTGGGATGCTCCACATCATTGGATCTTCTCCAAGGAGGCATGATCTCCGAGGAGAAGGTAACCAAGTGGATGAGCAAAGCTCTCACAAAAATATGAGCTAATCCTTTTCTAACCCTAGAAAGATGGAGGAGGAGTATATATAGTCTAGGTGGTCGAAAGGGTACATGGGTCTCGGCCCTAAACTGTGCACAAACAGGGGAGGCCGGATGTCCGGGCGTTCGCGGAGGGCCGGATGTCCGGGATGGAGGGGCCGGATGTCCGGGCTGGCGGGGCCGGTCTTGTTTCTTTCGGGATTGGGGATGTCCGGATTTCCTGGATGGAGGCCGGATGTTCGGGCTGGTCGCCGGATGTCCGGGCCTTGTAGACTTAGCCGCTAGTCCGTTGCTACAGGGGACACCTCCAGGGGCCAGATGTCCGGGGTCCTGGGAGCTCTTCTTGGCTCCTTCCATTGTATCTCTTCATCCGTGGTCTTGGAGACTTGTCCATCTTCACGTGCATCTTTGGGAGGGTCCTCTTGGTACCTGATCATGCGCAACATTCTAGACATAGGTAGTAGCCATGTCTCGAGAGGATCATATGTGATATCATTAAGGAAGGAAGTCACCTCGGTCTCGAGAGCTCTAGCTCGTGTCATAGGACCTCTTGGCACTTCGTGGGATGGTGGTAGGTCCATGGGGATGACCGTAGGATGCTCCGCATCATCTCCCCTCCCTTGGGGAAGATCCGACCTCGGATCGAAATCTTCATCACCATGGTAGGGAGAGAGATCTTTGACGCTGAATATGTCGTTCATGGTGTACTTGTCGCGTGGAATGTCGATTGTGTAGGCGTTGTTATTGTAGCGTTCAAGCACCTTGAAGGGTCCATCCGCTCATGGTCGAAGTTTGGACATGCGTTCGTGGGGGAAGCGGTTCTTGCGAAGGTGTAGCCACACTAGATCTCCAATGTTGAACACCATGGGATGCTTGTTGATGTTGAGCTTGGTCGCGAGTCATTGTACTTGGCGCTCAATGGTGTGCCTTGTATCTTCATGCATCTTCTTGAGATAGTTGACTCGGGCACTCGCGTCCATATTTGTGCGCTCTTGTAGTGGTAGAGGGAGAATGTCCAATGGGGACAATGAGTTGAAACCGTACACGACCTCAAAGGAGGACTTGCCAGTAGTCGAGTGTCTTGCTCGGTTGTAGGCGTACTCGATGATAGGTAGACACTCCTCCCACTCCTTGATGTTCTTCTTGATTAGCATGCGAAGTAGAGCGGAGAGTGTGCGGTTGGTCATCTCCGTTTGGCCATCGGTTTGTGGATGGTAAGCCATGGAGAAGAGTAGCTTGATTTCGAGCTTGGCGCATAAGGTTTTCCAAAAGTAGCTTAGGAACTTGACGTTGCGGTCTGAGACTATCGTCTTTGGTACTCCATGGAGGCGCAATATTTCCCTACAAAAGAGATGGGCAATATGTGAAGCATCCTCTATCTTGTTGCAAGGAATGAGATGAGCCATCTTAGAGAATTGGTCCACAACAACAAACGCAGAATCCTTTCCATTTCTAGTTTGAGGCAAACCAAGCACAAAATCCATGCTAATATCTTCCCATGGTTGATACGGAATTGGAAGAGGCGTATAGAGACAATGGGATTGAGCTTTAGACTTAGCTTTGCGACATGTAGCGCATCGGTTGGTGAAGCAGTTGACTTCGCGGAACATCTTGGGCCAATAATAGTTCTTGGAGAGCATAGCGAATGTCTTGTCACGTCCGAAATGTCCCATTAGTCCTCCTCCATGAGATTCTTGCAAAAGCAAAAAACAAAGAGAAGACTCGGGGATGCATAGTTTGTTAGCTCTCGTAAGATAACCATCATTGATGTAATAGCGTTCCCAAGATGTATGCGTCAAACATTTGGCATAAGGCATTGCAAAAGTAGGGTCATGCGCATACAAGTCTTTTATGTGCTCAAAGCCAATGACATCCAATTCAAGTTTAGTAACAAGAATGCATATGAGGAAAAGTGCATCGGCCACAATATTTTCCTTACCTTTAATGTACTTGATGACATAAGGAAAAGACTCAATGAACTCACTCCATTTAGCATGATGCTTGTTCAACTTAGTTTGACCCTTAAGGTATTTAAGTGTTTCATGGTCGGTATGGATGATAAATTCATGAGGGCGAAGATAATCTTCCCATTCATGCAAAACTCGCACTAAAGCATATAGCTCTTTGTCATAGATGGGGTAATTGAGTTGTGCTCCGGGAAGTTTATCACTAAAGTAAGGTATGGGGCGCTTCTCTTGCGTTATCACACCTCCCATGCCGTTACCACTAGCAGCGCAATGAATCTCAAAGGGTTCATCAAAGTTGGGTAATGCAAGCTCGGGAGCATGAGTAAGCAAATTCTTAAGCTCATTGAATGCGCTGTCTTGGGATGGTCCCCAAACAAAGGGTACATTCTTGTTACTCAAAGCATGCAAAGGTGAAGCAATGGTGCTAAAGTCCTTCACAAATCTACGATAGAAACCGGCTAAACCAAGGAAGTTACACACTTGTTGCAAGTTGGTTGGTTGTGGCCAAGTTTTAGTAGCATTAATCTTAGATTCATCAACATGAACACCCTTAGAAGAAACTACGAAACCCAAGAAAATAAGATTGTCAACACTGAAAAGGCATTTTTCCTTATTAGCAAAAAGTTTCTCTTTCCTAAGAGTTTGAAGCACGGTCCTAAGGTGTGTGACATGATCTTTGAGATATTTTCTAATCACAAGAATATCATCAAAGTAGACCACAACAAATACACCAATACAAGGTCGAAAAACAAAATGCATGAGTCGCATTAAAGTGTCAGGTGCTTCGGATAAACCCATTGGCATAACAAGCCATTCATATAAGCCAAACTTGGTCTTAAATGCGGTTTTCCATTCATCACCTTCTTGGATGCGTATTTCATAGTAGCCACTCTTAAGATCAATCTTGGAGAAAATTGTGGCTCCACTAAGCTCATCAAGCATATAATCTAGGTGTGGAATAGGGTAACGATAATGCACGGTAATAGAATTGATAGGATGGCAATCAGAACATGCGAAATGTACCATCTTTCTTGGGAACAAGGATTACCTGTACGTCACAAGGGCTCAAACTTTCTCGTACATGGCCGTGGTTGATGAGTTGTTGTACTTGCCGTTGGATCTCCTTAGCTTCCTCTGGATTGACGCGGTAGAGAGCCTTGTTAGGAAGAGGAGCTCCGGGGATGAGGTCGATTCGGTGCTCGATGCCTCATAGAGGAGGTAGACCCAAAGGTAGCTCGTCGGGGAAAACATCTTGTAATTCCCGCAAAAGATAAGACAACACTAAAGGTAGAGTGTGGGAGGTGTTAGCTTTTGGTGCCTCGTCCTTGCACAAAAGGACATTGTGCATGACACTAGATGGGTTCTCACACACTTCTCTTATCTCACTTTTGGTGGAAAATAGAACTAAGTTCTTCTTGTCACTCATCGTGGAGGCACTCATTTTGAGCTTTTGGTGCTCACTCTCTTTTTGCTGGTTCGCTCTCTAACTATTCTCTCCACGATGGGTGGTTTGCTTGTCGGCGATCACTTGGCTTGGAGACATAGGGCGAGGTACATACTCCTTTCCTTTCATCTTGAAGATATAGTGACTCGTTCGGCCGTTGTGGATGCCACCTTTATCAAATTGCCATGTTCGCCTGAGAAGAAGGTGGAAAACGGTCATTGGAACGACATCACACTCCAAAGTGTCTTCGTAAGCTCCGATTTTGAAGGATACTTGCACTCTATGCTCGACGTGGATGGTGCCGGAGTCGCTAAGCCATTGAACTTTGTAGGGATGTGGGTGCTTCATCTTGACCAATTGGAGCTTGGAGCATAGTTCTTCACTTGCTAAGTTATGGCAACTCCCTCCAGCGATGATGACCTTGACGGACCTTCCATTGATGCCGGCCTTGGTATGAAAGATATGGCATCTTTGGTTTTATTATTGTTGATGTTGAAGAGTCAAGACCTTGGAGACAACAAGAGCGGGACTTGAATCTTCATCATAAAAGACTTGCTCTTCTTCGTCTTTGTTCAGTTGTCGGTGCATTACCACTTGCTCAAGGGCTTCCACTTCTCCTTCACTCATGGAGTCATATGTACCATCATCGTTGAGGATCATGGTCCGCTTGTTGGTACACTTAAAGAACTTGTGGCCTCAGCCTCCGCATGTGAAGCATTTGAAGAACTTGTCTTGACGGTCTCATCGATTGGGGTAGATGATGATGAAGCTCTCGGCTTGAAGTTGCTTGTTGTAGGAGGATGACTTGAGGTTGCCAAAGGTTTCTTGTAACTCAACTTGTCATTGTTTCTTGTAGATGGCTTTTTTGAGGTAGAAGGTGTTGGAGTCATTGGAGCTTGGTTGTTGGAGAAGACATAGGACTTGGATGAGAACTTGTCATACTTGAAGTCATCTTGCACTTGGTGTTCCGCTTTGGTAGCTTGATGCACTAGCTCGATGTGGTTCGAGTATGGTTGGAAGTCGGGGATCTTCTTGATGGGACGATTGAGTCCATTCAACAAACATGCCATAGTTTGCGCATCATCTTCCGTGACATTGGCTCGTATCATTGCAATCTCCATTTACTTGTAGTATTCTTCAACGCTCATGGTTCCTTGCTTGAGGAGTTGGAGTTTCTTGAAGAGGTCGCAGTTGTAGTAGGTTGGCACGAAGTGTGCTCTCATGACATCCTTCATTTGTGCCCAAGTAGTGATGGGTGGTTCACCTCTTGCCTCTCGACACTCAATGACTTGTTCCCACCAAATGAGCATGTAGTCTTGGAACTCAATGGATGCCATCACGATCTTCTTCTCTTCTTCATAGTTGTGCAAGCGGAAGATTTTGTCGACCTTCAATGCCCATGAAAGGTACTCTTCGGAATCATTGCTTCCATTGAACTTGGGCATGGTTAACTTTAGCTTTCCATAGGTTGCTCTTCATTGTGTTGGGGTCGGGGATGATGACGTCGTTGTCGAGGAGGATCGTCTCTCACAACTTGTTCTTGTCTTGGAGGATTTATAATGTCTTCTTGCTTTTTTTGAACTTCAGGTTCTTGGCGAGGTTGTGGACGAGCTTGAGGAACTTGACGATGCACCCGTGATTGGTAAATCCGTTCTTGAACTTCTTCGCGAAGTGCATCTTCTTGTTCGTGCCTATGGCGGTTGCGTTGGGCAACAGCGTGATCCGTGTCGTAGAGTGCACGTTGCGCCTCAAGTGCTCTTGCTTCTCACAATTGTTGTTCTTGGCGTTGTGCCTTGGCATCTTGTGCATCTTGGTGTAGACGCGCTCGCTCTTCCTCTTCTCGTTGGCGTTGTCGTTGTCGTTCTTGTGCTTGATTTTGAGTAGCTTGGTTTTGACGATGTCGATGTTCTTGTGCACGAGCTTGCTCTTGAGAGTCAATGTCGTGTAGAGGGTTGCGATTTGCATGACGATCTTGACGCGCAACCCGACATAGAGTGTTCGATGTCGGTGTACTTGAGCCAGAGATGGTGTAGTCAGAGTGTCAACTTGAGCAGCTCCGTCTTGATGAGGACGAAGTGGATGAAGAGTGGTTGAGCAACACAACATGAATCTCGTCCATTCTTGCGTCATTCTCTTGCTTGTGGTCGTCGAGCTTGTTGTCGAAATAGTCTCATGTGCGTTGCTCGGAGAGTCGCAAGTCGGTGGCAAGGTTGTCGATGTGTTCACTCATTTCTTGTTGCTCTTGATGCAAAGCACGTTGTGCACCAAAGAGGGGGAACTTTGTGATGTAGGAAGACATGTCGTCATCTTGCTCGATGAAGAGTGGGTTGGTAGAAGTACTTGGCCTATCCATCATTCCAAACAATTTTGTGAGTGGTAGAAGGAGAAGAACAATACCAAATGTACCTTGACCGAAGTTGAAGACGGATCAATGATCACTCCAATGTGGAACAAGGAAATAGCACAATTGGTACCAATTCTTGTCGGTTTCTCACACCTGCACAAGTAAAAGCTTATGGTGGAGCTCAGTTAGGATGGTGGCACAAAATTTGATGTAATTGTTAGTGAGCTTCAATAATCTTGGAAAAGATTCACAAATTTGCAATGCAACAAGTAGACCAATAGCAAAATATGTTACACGGAAACACACACACAAAGAGATAAATGGGGTCGTGCAACCAAGGAGAGCCAAAATGTGGAATCCACGAAAATTCTCTTGTTGCACAACACTAGAGAGACGCTAGCACAATTGCACAATAGACGGATACGAAGACTTGTGCACAACCTACTAAGCAAAAATGCAATGACTTCTATCCCAAGTATGCTCTATGTATGGTATTCCGATGATATGATCCAAGATGGCCTAGTATGACAATCTTAATGTTGTATGATGCTATGGTTCCTGATTAAAAGCTCTTTGCTTATCTTTCCCTTTTGCTTAAAAGCTAGTTTGGCTCTTTCTCTTTTGAGCTCTTTTCTTATGCAATGTTTCACGATCCAAGATAGCAATTGTGTATGCGATGACAACCTTGTGACACAAAAGATGATACCAAGATATGGACCAATGATGTTATATATATGCAATGGGAAGTATGATCACTAATGTGCACAAGTGACGTTGCCGGCAATACTCAACGGCTAGTCTCGATGGGTAAGATACGCAAAATTGGGCTATGATGGCTATCAACGTAATGGCAAGAATGATGTATCACGATACCAAGAAGAAGTTATCGTTTGATGTTGGTTGTTTGTAAGCAAGAAACGGTTAACGGTGTCAGAAATGGTGAAGTGGTCGTTGTCGATGACGTGTCCATGGTGAAGATGAGCAGTGGTGATGTTGATGTCGAACCGTACCTAAATAGCCGTAACACAATAGGACATGGAACCGCAACTCAAATTCTCAAAAGAAAACATGACGAAATTGTCGGAGTTGATAGTGGTAAGCGATGGTGGTATATGTGGGAAATGGTGGTGCTATGCAGAAGTGGTGGTGGTATGCGGAAGTGTATGTGGGCACCGAAACAAAATTTGTCGAAATTTGGACGGAAAACGGGGCGGTGGATGGAAGTGATGCTGCCAGGGGCCGGATGTCTGGGCTTGATGGCCGGATGTCCGGGCTTTGGATCCATGGACGAACTCTGCGTGGAAAGTGGCAAATCGGGGCAAATTCGGGGGATTTTGTGGATGGAAACTTGGGAAAAGATGGGGGGAAAGCTAGATCTACCTGCAACACATGAAATCCGCGGATCAAATACAACAAAACTTCATCTCACCAACAAATCACAAAAAATGGGGTCTATTTTTGTGGGGAATTTTTGAATTAGGGACAAAATCAACAAAACAAGGCTTGAAACACAACGGGGAGGCTCTAAAATCATGATCAACGTGGCTCTAGATACCAAGATGATGTAGGGTGGAACCCTATATGGCCGATCTTTCACGAAAGGTGTGGATCCCGCGATGAACACGAAGAACACGAGAGGAAACACGAGAGAATCACTCCAACCAACAAGGACGATCACACATATGCTAGATCCTTAAACACATAAGAGATACATGATCCACGGTCAACTAAGGACGATACAAGTAGCACGATCTTCTCTGCGAGGAGGTCTTGAGGTTCTTCCCATGAGGTTCCTCTCCGAGGAGGCGTGATCTCCGAGGAGAAGGTAACCAAGTGCATGAGCAATGCTCTCACACAAATATGAGCTAATCCTTTGCTATCCCTAGAAAGATGGAGGAGGAGGAGTATATATAGTCTAGGTGGTCGAAGGGGTACATGGGCCTCGGCCCTACACTGTGCGCAGATAGAGGAGGCCGGATGTCCGGGCTACAGGCTGGATGTCCGGGGGTTCGCGAAGGGCCAGATGTCCGGGCTGGAGGGGACGGATGTTCGGGCTGGCGGGGTCGGTCTTGTTGCTTTCGGTATCGGGGGTGTCCGGATTTCCGTGCTGGAGGCCGGATTTCCGGGTCGGGGCCGGATGTCCGGGCTGGTCGCCGGATGTCCAGGCCGTGCAGACTTGGCCACTGGTCCGTTGCTGTAGGTGACACCTCCACGGGCCGGATGTCCGGGTCCTGAGAGCTGTTCTTGGCTCCTTCCGTTGGATCTCTTCATTTGTGGACTTGGGGACTTGTCCATCTTCACATGCATCTTCGGGAGGGTCCTCTTAGTACCTGATCATGCACAACATTCCGGACTTAGGTAGTAGCCATGTTTCGAGAGGATCATATGTGATATCACTAAGGAAGGAAGTCACCTCGGTATCGAGAGCTCTAGCTCTAGCTTGTGTAATAGGTCCTCTTGGCACTTCGTGGGACGATGGTATGTCCATGGGGACGACCGTAGGATGCTCCACATCAGAAGAAGCCATCTATCTACTAGCTATGGACCCGTAGGTCTGTGGTAAACTACTCACGCTTCATCGGAAGGGCAATAGTGTTGATGTAGAAGCCCTCTGTGATCGAATCCCCCTCACAGGTACAGAAGGTTGCGGCAGTGGAGAAGTGTTTTCGTGGCTCCCTCTATTGGTTTTGGGATATATGAGAAGATATAGGCGAAGAAACTAGGTCGGTGGAGTCACGAGGGGCCCACTAGGGTGGGGGGCACGCCCTACTCCCCTGGGCGCGCCCTCCGTCCTTGTGTCCGCCTCATGTCTTCTCTGACTTGCACTCCAAGTCCTCTCGATGTCTTCTGGTCCAAGAAAAATCAGCGCGAAAGTTTTATTCCGTTTGGACTCCGTTTGGTATTCCTTTTCTACGAAACTCTAAAGCAAGGAAAAAACAGGAACTGGCGCTGGGCTCTAGGTCAGTAGGTTAGTCCCAAAAATAATATAAAATTGCATATTAATGCATATAAAACATCCAAAATAGATAATATAATAGCATGGAACAATAAAAATTTATAGATACATTGGAGACGTATCAGAGCACGAGATGGTTAACTCCTACAAACCTCTCCCCTAGAAGGATGTGTCTAATACTTTGTTTTGGTGACTTATAAATTTTTGCAATAAGTATGTGAGTTGTTTATGACTAATGTTGAGTCCAGGGATTATACGCACTCTGACCCTTCCACCATTGCTAGCCTCTCTAGTACCGCACAACTTTCGCCGGTGCATTAAACCCACCATAGAGCCTTCCTCACAACAGCTACCATACCTACCTATTATGGCATTTCCATAGCCATTCCGAGATATATTGCCATGCAACTTCCACCGTTCCATTTTATTATGACACGCACCATCATTGTCATATTGCTTTGCATGATCGTAAGATAGCTAGCGCGATGTTTTCGTTGCTTGTCCATTTTTTGATGTCATTTGCTATGCTAGATCATTGCACATCCCGGTACACCGCTGGAGGCTTTCATATAGATTCATATTTTTATTCTAGTATGGAGTTGTAATTCTTGAGTTGTAAGTAAATAAAAGTGTGATGATCATCATTATTAGAGCATTGTCGCATGTGAGGAAAGGATGATGGAAGCTATGATTCCCTCACAAGTTGGTAGTCTCCAGACTTTATAAAAAATAAAAGAGGCCAAAGAATCCCAAATAAGAGAAAAGAGGCCAAAGGAGCCCACCAAATAAAAGAGGCCAGAGAAGGGACAATGTTACTATCCTTTTTCCACACTTGTGCTTCAAAGTAGCACCATGTTCTTCATGATAGAGAGTCTTCTATTTTGTCACTCTCATATACTAGTGGGAATTTTTCGTTATATAACTTGGCTTGTATATTCCAATGATGGGCTTCCTCAAATTGCGCTAGGTCTTCGTGAGCAAGCGAGTTGGATGCACACTGACTTAGTTTCTTTATGAGCTTTCATAAACTAATAGCTCTAGTGCATCCATTGCATGGCAATCCCTACTCACTCACATTGATATCTATTGATGGGCATCTCCATAGCCCGTTGATATGCCTAGTTGATGTGAGACTATCTTCTCATTTTTTGTCTTCTCCACAACCACCATTCTATTCCACCATAGTTGATGTGAGACTTTCTCCTTCTTTTTATCGTCTCCATAACCACCATATTCTATTCCACCTATAGTGATATATCCATGGCTCACACTCATGTATTGCGTGAAAGTTGAAAAAGTTTGAGAATACTAAAGTGTGAAAATTTTGCTTGGCTAAAACTAGGGCTGTGCATGATGAAATACTTTGTGTGATGAAGATGGAGCATAGTCAGACTATATGATTTTGTAGGGATAACTTTCTTTGGCCATGTTATTTTGAGAAGACATGATTGCTTTATTAGTATGCTTGAAGTATTATTGTTTTTATGTCAATATTAAACATTTGTTTTGAATCTTATGGATATGAATATTCATGCCACAATAAAGAAGATTACATGGATAAATATGTTAGGTAGCATTCCACATCAAATTCTGTTTTTATCATTTACCTACTCGAGGACGAGTAGGAATTAAGCTTGGGAATGCTTGACACGTCTCCAACATATCTATAATTTTTGATTGTTTCCATGCTATTATATCTATTTTGCCTATTTTATATGCACTAATATGCTATTTTATATTATTTTTGGGACTAACCTATTAACCTAGAGCCCAGTGCCAGTTTCTGTTTTTTCCTTGCTTTTGAGTTTACAGAAAAGGAATATCAAACGGAGTCCAAATAGAATAAAACTTCCGCGATGATTTTTCTTGGACCAGAAGACACCCAGCAAACTTGGGGAGGAGGCCAGAAGAGTCCCGAGGGCACCACAAGCCCTCAGGGCGCGGGGCTGCGCCCCCTGGCTTGTGGGCCCCTCGGGAGTCCACCGACCTCAATCTCAGCTCTATAAATCCTAAAATATTCCCAAACCACCAGAAGTGTCCACCAAAATACTTTTTCGCCGTCGCAAGCCTCTATTCCCATGAGATCCCATCTTGGGGCCTTTCCAGCACCCTACTGGAGGGGGGGTTCGATCATGGAGGGTATCTATATCAACTCGATTGCCCTTTTGATGTAGCATGAGTAGTTTACCATCGACCTATGGGTCCATAGCTAGTAGCTAGATGGCTTCTTCCCTCTCTATGATCTTTAATATCATGTTCTCCTTTATGTTCTTGGAGTTCTATCTGATGTAATATTCTTTTGTGGTGTGTTTGTTGAGATCCGATGAATTGTGGATTTATCATCAGATTATCTATGAATATTATTTGAGTCTTTTCTGAATTCTTATATGCATGATCAAATATCTTTGTATTTCTCTTTGAATTACCGGTTTGGTTTGGCCAACTAGATTGGTTCTTCTTGCAATGGGAGAGGTGCTTAGTTTTGGGTTCAATCTTGCGGTGTCCTCACCCAGTGACATAGTAGGGGTAGCGAGGCACGTATTGTATTGTTGCCATCAAGGATAAAAGTACAGTTTTCATCGTATTGCTTGAGTTTATCCCTCTACATCATGTCATCTTACTTAAGATGTTACTCCGTTCTTATGAACTTAATACTCAAGATGCATGCTAGATAGCGGTTGATGTGTGGAGTAATAGTATTAGATGCAGGTAGGAGTCGATCTACTTGACACTGACGTGATGCCTATATTCATGATCATTGCCTTGGATATCGTCATAACTTTGAGCTTTTCTTTCAATTGCTGGACAGTAATTTTTTCAACCACCGTATTATTTTCATTCAGGAAAGAAGCCTCTAGTGAAACCTATGGCCCCGGGTCTATTTTCAATCATATATTTTCTGATCTATAAACTAAAAAACCCCAAAAATGCTTTGATGCAATTTATTTGTTTTTACTTTGTTTTACGTTTTAGTAATCTTTTATAGCTATCCCTATCAGATCTCATCCTTGCAAGTGACTGTGAAGGGATGGACAATGCCTTTATCACGTTGGGTGCAAGTGTTTGATTGTTTGTGCAGGTGCATAGATTGGAGACTTGCGTGTACCTCTTACTGGATTGATACCTTGGTTCTCAAACTGGGGGAAATACTTATCTCTACTTTGTTGCATCACCCTTTCCTCTTCAAGGGAAAAACCATCGCAAGCTCAAGAAGTAGTATATACCAGCAAGCGTTTGTCCGCAACACACACGGCTTATTAGCAGCAATCGTCTATGTTATGATCGGTCTTCACACACATTTCTGATTACGGACCTGTTTGCCGCGTATCACAAACATCTTGTTCTTTTGAACTGTTTTTGTTGTCTTGGATCATCGCAAACAGTTCACCAAAGTGAACTGTATGCCCCTTATCGCACACATACCTTGATCTGGCTAACCGTTTCTATTGTGTTTCCTAATCACAAACAGTTCATCCAAGTAAACTGTATGCTGTATATCGCACACACCGTCATCTGGCTAACCATTTCTATTGTTATGCTCATCGCAAACAGTTCTTATGGACCAATCGTATGCCACATATCGCACATGCAACTCTGATATGAATCGTGTTTGATGTCTGCGCCATCGCAAATAGTTTGTATCATTTTTGATTATTTTCTTACACCACGTCTACCAATATTACCAATTCTTTGACATTCATCACAAGATAAAACAAACTTGTGAGCATCCTTGAAAAGAGTAGGCCAATAAGAACCAGATTGTAACACCTTATGTGCAGTTCTATCTCCCGCATGGTGCCCTCCATAAGCTTCGGAGTGACATTTCCGTAGGATTTGTTCATGTTCATGCTCGGGGTATACAATGCCTAATAATACCATATACTCATTCTTTATAAATATGTGGGTCATCCCAAAAGTAATGTCTTAAATCAAAGAAGAAATTTTCTTTTGTTGGTATGTGAAACTAGGTGGTGCAAATTTAGCAAGAATACAATTAGCATAGTTGATAACCCACAAGTATAGGGGATCAATTGTAGCCTTTCTCAATAAGTAAGAGTGTCGAACCCAATGAGGAGCTAAAGGTGGAACAAATATTCCCTCAAGTTCTATCGACCATCGATACAACTCTACGCACACTTGATATTCGCTTTACCTAGAACAAGTATGAAACTAGAAGTACTTTGTAGGTGCAAATGAATAGGATTGCAAGATAATAAAGAACATGTAAATAAAATCTAGGGGCTGTTTAGATAAAGAAACAATTAAGTTATGTTTAGTAGAGAGGTTTTTGTCACAAGAAAGTTATTTGCCCTTGGGCAATCGATAACTAGACCAGTAATCATTATTGCAATTTTATATGAGGGAGAGGCATAAGCTAAATACATTCTCTACTTGGATCATATGCACTTATGATTGGAACTCTAGCAAGCATCCGCAACTACCAAAGATCATTAAGGTAAAACCCAACCATAGCATTAAAGTATCAAGTCCTCTTTACTCCCATACGCAAACAACCTACTTACTCGGGTCTATGCTTCTATGACCCACGCCACCCACCATAAGTGAATCATGAACATATTGCAAACCCTACAGAGGGGATCCCTCATGCTTGCGCGACACAGAGAGCACCATAGGACAACAACAATAATAAAACATACAACACAAACCAATCACGACTATCAATCACCCCATAGGACAAAACGGATCTACTCAAACATCATAGGATAGCCACATATCATTGGATAATAATATATAGTGTTGAGAACCATGTTTAAGTAGAGATTACAGCGGGGAGAAGAGGTGTTACATCGCTGCATAGAGGGGGAGAGAGTTCGTGATGATGGTCGTGAAGTTGTTGGTGTAGATCGACATCACAATGATGGCCCCGGCGGCGTTTCGGCGCCACCGGGAGAGAGGGGGAGAGAGACCCCCTCCCTCTTCTTCTTCCTTGGCCTCCCCTTAGATGGGAGGAGTGTTTCCCCTCTGGTCCTTGGCCTCCATGGCGGCGGAGGGCTGGGAGCCCCTCCGAGATTGGATCTCTCCCTCCCTCTCTGTTTCCTTCTGTTTCTGCGCTCCTGTTTGTGGCCTTTCACCATTTCTTAAATTTCCAGAGATCCGTAACTCCGATTGGCATGAAATTTTAACACGACTTTTATCGGGATATTAGATTTCTTGCGGCCGAAGAAGGGTAACAACCACCTTACGGGGTGGCTACAAGCCTCCTAGGCACGCCAAGGGTAGGGGGCGTGCCCCTAGGGCTTGTGGGCCCCTCGGCCATCGTCTCGCGTTGATTCTTTTTCCTAAAAATCACATATACTCCAAAAAATCTCCGTAAGTTTTTATCGCGTTTGGACTCCGTTTGATATGGATATTCTACAAAACAAAAAAATATGCAACAAACAGGAACTAGCACTAGGCACTGGATCAATATGGTAGTCCCAAAAATAATATAAAAAATTGCCAAAAGTATATGAAATTTGTAGAATATTGGCATGAAACAATAAAAAACTATAGATATGACAAAGATGTATCAATAGTCTGCATACCAAGGAGTATTATGAGAAGCATTTATGACAGATAGTTGCTCATCGGGGAAGCTATCATCAATAGGTAGTGGGTCATCAAGGATATTTTCTAACCTAGACAAGTTATCAGCTATGGGATTCTCGGCACCCTTCCTATTAGTAATATGCAAATCAAATTCTTGAAGCAAAATAACCCACCTAATGTTTCTAGGTTAAGCATCTTTCTTTTCCATAAGGTATTTAATAGCAGCATGATCAGTGTGAACAATTACTTTAGGATTAACAATGTAGGATCTGAATTTATCACAAGCAAACACAACTGCTAAAAATTCATTATCAATAGTAGCATAATTTTTTGAGCACTATCTAGAGTCTTACTAGCATAATGAATAACATTCAATTTCTTATCAACTCTTTGTCCTAGAACAGCACCAACGGCATAATCACTAGCATCACACATAATTTCAGAAGGTAAGTTCCAATCAGGTGGTTGAAAGATATGTGCATAAGTTAAGGCTTTCTTAAGTGTCCTAGAAATTTTGCAAGATATTAGTAAGAGGCCTAGAAATTTTAGAGAAGTCGGTAATAAATCTCCTATAGAAACAAGCAAGACCAAGAAAACTTCTTATACCTTTTGTCGGTTCTATATCTGGCATATCTCGTACTAGGGGTCCTAAGCTAGGCATCCTAGAGTGATGGTAACACGGACATAGGATTTTTCCCAGGTTCGGGCTCTCTCGAAGATTGTATTCATATGGGGTGTAGTACATAGTACATATATCTACCACAAGATTGTTTTAATGAATATGAGTTCATCTATTGACTAGCCCGGCCTCGGTTTATATAATACACCGGAGGCCTAGGGTTTGGAAGAGTTTTCGTCTTGGGCGCCAAGTCTTGTGGAATCTCCCTTGTATGAGGCATGGGCTGCTCGAAGTGGCCCATTAGTGAACCGTCATGGGGGTCCTCGGCCCGATCCACCTGGTCAGGAGAAGGCGTGGTGAGTAACCTCTAGTCTAGGACACCGTCACCTTTAATATCTTTGGGACATGGCATTTTCTCAATTCCATCAACCTTAGCTTTATCCACCTCAATACCTCGTTCGCAAATTTTATGCCCCGATACAATACCTTCATTCACCATAAAATGGCACTTCTCCGAGTTTCAGACAAGATTAGTTTGTTCACATCTCTACAATACTCGATCAAGGTTGCTTAAGCAATCATCAAAAGAAGTTCCGTAAATGGAAAAATCATCCATGAAAACCTCAACAATCTTTTCACAAAAGTCACGGAATATAGCAGGCATACATCTTTGAAAGGTAGCAGGTGCATTGCATAAACCAAAAGGCATATGTCTATAAGCATAAGTTCCAAAAGGACAAGTAAAGGTGGTTTTATGTTTGTCCGGTTGCGACACAGGAATATGAGAGAAACCAGAATATCCATCAAGAAAGCAAAAGTGTGTGTGCTTAGATAATCTTCTAACATTTGATCAATAAAAGGTAAAGGGTAATGATCTTTTCTAGTGGCCTTGTTTAATTTTGTGAAATCAATTACCATTCTATAGCCAGTCACAATTCTTTGTGGGATAAGTTCATTTTTATCATTAAGAACAACAGTAATGCCTCCTTTTTAGGGACACAATGAATGGGACTTACCCATCTACTATCAGCTATGGGATAGATTATACCTACTTCCAGAAGCTTTAGTATTTCGGTTCTTACCACTTCTTTTATCTTAGGATTTAATCATCGTTGATGATCAACAACTGGTTTAGCATCGGGTCCCATATTAATCTTGTGCTGACAGAGAGTGGGACTGATGCCCTTAAGATCATCAAGAGTATATCCAATAGCAGCTCATTGCTTCCTCGACATTTTTAATAATCTCGTTTCTTCATGCTCTGTAAGGTTAGCACCATTAATAACAGGATATCTTATTTTCATCAAGATAAGCATATTTCAAAGTATCAGGCAGTTGTTTTAATTCAAACATAGGATCACCTTTAGGTGGAGGAGGGCCTCCTAGAGTTTTAACACGCAGATTACGTTTAAGAATAGGTTGTTGCTCAAAGAATATTTTATCTATTTCATTTCTTTCATGCAAGTGCATATCATTTTCATGGTCTAGCAAATATTTTTCAAACAGATTAGTAGGTGGTACGGCAATGGAAGCAAGACCAATTATTTCATCCTTACTAGGTAATTATTTATCATGAAGTTGCCTACAGAACTTAGAGAAATTAAACTCATGAGACACATCACCCAAATTGACACTAACAATTTCTTTCTTGCAATCTATCTTAGCTTTAACAATGTTCAAGAAAGGTCTACCAAATATTATGGGACAAAAATCATCTTGTGGAGAACCAAGAACTAGAAAATCAATAGGGTATTTTATTTTCCCACACAAGACTTCAACATCTCCAACAATCCCAAGTGGTGTAATGGTGTCTCTATTTGCAAGTTTAATAGTGACATCAAGATCTTCTATTTCAGCGGGTGCAATATCATTCATATTTCTTGGTGTAGAGTAAAAGGGATAGCACTAACACTAGCACCCAAATAACATAAGCCATGATAACAACGATCTCCTATTTTAACTGAGACAACAGGCATGCCTACAATGGGTTTATTCTTATCCTTGGTATCTGGTTTGGCAATTCTAGGAGCTTCATCACAGAAATAAATAAACATGCCCATCAATATTATCAACCAAAAGATCTTTAAGCATAGCAATACTAGGTTCTACTTTAATTTGTTCAGGGGTTCTAGGTGCTCTAATATTACTTTTGTTAACCACAGTTGAAACTTTAGCATGTTCTTTTATCCTAACAGGGAAAGGTGGTTTTTCAATATAAGCGATAGGCACAACTGGGTCAACATTATAAATGATAGTTTCATCTTTAAGTATAACTCGCTCCTCAATCTTTTCTTTAATAGGGGGATGATACGTCCATTTTACATCATGATTTTATATTGATATTTATTGCATTATGGACTATTATTACATATTTTGGTACAATACTTATGCCTTTTCTCTCTTATTTTATAAGGTTTACATGAAGAGGGAGAATGCCGGCAGCTGGAATTCTGGACTGGAAAAGGAGCAAATATGAGAGACCTATTCTGCACAACTCCAAAAGTCATAAAAATTTACAGAGAATTATTTTGGAATATATAAAAAATATTGGGCGAAGAAAGCACCTGAGAGGACCCACCAGGCAGCCACAAGGTTGGGGGCACGCCCGACCCCCCTGGGCACGCCCCCTGCCTTGTGTGCCACCTGGCAGGCCCCCGGTGCCCATCCTCTGCTATATGAAGGGTTTTGTCCTAGAAAAAATCAGGAGGAAGCTTTCGGGACGAAGCGCCGCCGTCTCGAGGAGGAACTTGGGTAGAACCAATGTAGGGCCCCAATGGAGCTGTTCGGCCAAGGAAACTTCCCTCCCGGAGGGGGAAATCATCGTCATCGTCACCGTCAGCACCAACAATCCTCTCATTAAGAGGGGGTCAATCTCCACCAACATCTTCACTAGCACCATCTCCTCTCAAACCCTAGTTCATCTCTTGTATCCGATCTTTGTCTCAAAACCTCATATTGGTACCTGTGGGTTGCTAGTACTATTGATTACTCCTTGTAGTTGATGCTAGTTGGTTTATTTAGTGAAATATCAGATGTTCAGATCCTTAATGATAATTAATACTCCTCTGATTATGAACATGAATATGCTTTGTGAGTAGTTATGTTTGTTCCCGAGGGCATGGGAGAAGTCTTGTTATAAGTAATCATGTGAATTTGGTATTCGTTCAATATTCTGATGAGATGTATGTTTGATAACCCACGACTATAGGGGGATCGCAACAATTTTCGAGGGTAGAGTATTCAACCCAAAATTATAGATTCGGCACAAGGGGAGCCAAAGAATATTTGCAAGTATTAGCAGTTGAGTTGTCAATTCAACCACACCTAGAGTTAATTATCTGCAGCAAAGTGATCAGTAGCACAGTAATATGATAGCTTTGATAGTAGTGGTAGCAGCAACAGTAACGGTAACAGTGATAGTAATAGTTTTGTAGCAGTGACAATAGTAATAGCAACAGTAGTAACTTTGCAAGATCAATATGTAGGAAAATCGTAGGCATTGGATCAGCGATTTGTTGGATTATATTCATCATATAATAGTCATAACCTAGGGCGATACGGCACTAGCTCCAGTTCATAAATATAATGTAGGCTTGTATTCCGTAAATAGTCATACAAGCTTATGGAAAGAACTTGCATGACATCTTTTGTCATACCCTCCCGTGGCAGCGGGGTCCTATTGGAAACTAAGGGATATTAAGGCCTCCTTTTAATAGAGAACCGGAACAAAGCATTAACACACAGTGAATACATGAACTCCTCAAACTACGGTCATCACCGGGAAGTGTCCCGACTATTGTCACTCCGGGGTTGCCTGATGATGAGGACATGACTACGACAGTTACACCCATACCCCTACTGTTTTACATCTTGGAACAATTTCTAGAGCTCGCATACGCCAATTAAATTATCAGGTACTTTCATTTCTTGGTAATATTTCTAGTGTTCATGAGAATATGATGTTGCCTAACTTAGATACATTTATGTTGCTTGCAATTGAAGGGCCTAGCACAGACAAGAAGGATGAACATTGGAGCATCGTCAAGCACGGAGATGAAGGTGCGTGCGAAGAGAACAAGAACGGAGGTTCAAGTGGAGATTTCCGTACTTTGAAGCCACCATGATGACATACAAGAAGATGGACGAAACATACAAGATGGCCTTTCATAAATTTCGGCATAGATTATTGTTGGTGTTGCGCCAACTTATTTTGGTCCAGGCCCATGTAATTTATTTTTAGAGTCCATATTATAGGGGAAATGACTTAGGAGGTGTTTTAGTCCCACCTTGCCTAGGGTGGACGAAATCCCCTCTCTTTTCCCTATAAATATAGCCCTCAAGGCATCGTTTACACTTGGGTTTTATTTAGTTAAAAGTTAGCCATCGCTGCAACTTCGTGTACTTCGTTTGTGTCCAACGACCAGACCAAGACCGCTTATGAAACCCCACTTTCATCAATACTTCATCCATATTCGCAATATTCAGATTGCTTAATCATATTCTTGCTTATTCTTTGATTGCTTGCAGGAATAGACCTTCGTGGTCAGGTTGATCGTGCTCCGGCGTGGTCAATAACCTCTCGGAGTTAGTTTAGCGATTGCTAAGGCGCAACGTAATGCACGTTTGTAGTCGGATCGTCAAAGTCGTCTCCACCAAATCGATAGTTATCATCTCATTGTAAGATCAGGACACCCTTGCCTCTATCACCGGATCATAACACATAGTAGGTGACTATAACTTGCAACATAGGATGTAGAACATAGATATAATGGTGATAACATAAACGGTTCATATCTGAAATCATGGCAGCCAGGCCCAAAGTGACAAGCATTAAGCATGGCAAAGTCATAGCAACATCAATCTCATAACATAGTGGATACTAGGGATCAAGCCCTAACAAAACTAACTCGATTACATGATGAATCTCATCCAACTCCTCACAGACCAGCAAGCCTACGAAGGAATTACTCAGTCCCGGTGGAGAGCCTCATGGAATTGGTGATGGAGGAGGTTCGGTGATGATGAAGACCGAAGATTCCCCTCTCCGGAGCCCCAAACGGACTCCAGATCTGGCTTCCCGATGAAGAACAGGAGGTGACGGCGGCTCCATATCGCGAAATGAGATAATTCTTCCTCCCTGACTTTTTCTGGAAAAATGTGATTTTATAGCGTCGGTTTCAGGGTCTACGGGGCCACCAGGTGGGGACAACCCACCTAGGCGAGCATAGAGGGGAGCCCCTGGTGGGTTCTGCCCACCCAGGTGCCCCCCTCCGGTGGTTCTTGGCTCCAGAAATTATCTTTATTGAATAAAAATCCTCGCAAAGTTTCAATCCAATCCAAGAACTTTTATTCCTGCACAAAAACAACACCATGGTAGTTCTGCTGAAAATAGCGTCAGTCTGGGTTAGTTTCATTCAAATCATGCAAATTAGAGTCCAAAACAAGAGGAAAAGCGTTAGGAAAAGTAGATACGACGGAGACGTATCAACTCCCTCAAGCTTAAACCTTTTCTTGTCCTCAAGCAATTCAGTTGATAAACTGAAAGTGAAAAGAAAAACTTTTACGAACTCTTTTGCTCTTATTTGCATAAATAAGCTTAAACAGCACCCAGGTTTTCAGCCAAGATTATAACTAACCATGTCGACAATAACTCTTAAAAATTATATTAACTCATATCAATGACATAATCAGTAAGCGAGCAATAATCAGATATCTCAACACATTGTCAAAACAACCGTGATATAATATGACAATAGTGGTATCTCGCTATCCCTTTCTGAGACCGCAAAACATAAATGCAGAGCACCTCCAAAGTTCAAGCAGCGACTAAACATTGTAATTCATGGTAGAAAAGATCCAGTCATGATGGACCCAACATTAGCTACACACCATGCATGAGCATGACAACAGTACTCTCAAGTTCTCGCGCTTATTTGAGAAGGTGATGACATAACATAAAAGTAAATAGATAGTCCCTTCGCAGAGGGAAGCAGTGATTTGTAGAGGTGCCAGAGCTCATGTTTTTTAAAACAGAGGTAAATGAAATTTTGAGAGATTCACCCTTCTTGTTTACTTCGCAACCATTAGTTATCGGTATCTTCCATGCTAAACACATTAGTGGCGGTTCCTAGGCGATAAAGTAAAGGTTATGACTCCATAGGAGTTTTTGTTTGATTATTTGTAAGCTCTTTTCTTTTTGCAGCTTGGGACTGGGAATCCCTAATACCGCCCCTCTCGTGGAAGGACAAGTGAAAAAACACTCATCATGAGATTAACCCGCTTAGCATGGAAGATACTGACTACCTCCTGTTGCCCTATGAACAATCCAAGCACACAAAAAGGATATTTATTTAAAGTTTTTAGAGGTGGCATATGCAAATTTACTTAGGACGACAGGGTAATACCGCATATAGGTATGTATGGTACACTCATCTAGAATAACTTGGGTTTAAGGTTTACGATGCACAAGTAGAATTCTTGATTAGTACAGGTGAAGGCTAGCAAATAAGTTGATAAGCAGCCAGCAAGAGAGCAACAACGATCATGAACATGCATTATGCATAAGTGTGGCTGACAGAGGCGAAGGTGTCCCGATGTTTCGATGAGATAGCAATTTTTTTCTATGGGAGTCTACTTTGACGATCCGACTATGAACGTGCGAAGACGTCGCGCCTTAGCAATCGCTAAACCAACTTCCGAGGGGTTATTGACCACGCCGGAGCACGATCAACCTAACCACAAGGGTCTATTTCCTGAGAGCAAATGAAGAACAAGCAAGAAACTAAGATTGCAATATGGATATTGCGAATAAAAGAGGAAAGATTTATTAATGAAGGTGGGGTTGTGTGACGTCTTGGTCTAGTTGTTGAACACAAACGAAGTACGCGAAGTTGCAGCTATGGTGAACTTTTAATCTAAACAAAGCCCAAAGTCTAAACGATGCCCTAAGGGTTGTATATAAGGAGGAAGAGGGGGTGAATTTCGTGTCCCCTTGTAGGAGGGGTCCGAAACCAACCCTAACTCTATTTTTCCCACATATACATACTCTAAAAATAGCCTATACTTCTATATTACGAAATTACATGGGCCTGGCCCAATAATAAGGTGACACAACACCTATAATAGCCTCTAGACGAAATTTGTGAAGTGGCATCTTGTATATTTCGTCCAAGCCTTCATGCACTCATTACGGTGGCTCCAAAGTCCTAAAATCATCACTTGGAAGTCTGTTCTTGTTTCCCTTGCGCATGCCATCATCTCCATGCTTGTTCTTGCTCCTATGTTCATCCTTCTCCAAGCTAGGCCCTTCATTTGTAAGCAAAACAAATGTATCCAATTTAGGCAGCATAATATTCTCATGAACATTAGAATCATTACCAAGAAACGAGAGTATCTGGTAATTTAATTGGCATGTGCGAGCTCTAGTAATTGGTCCAGTATGTATAGTAGCAGGGGCTGCGGGTGTAACAATGGTATTGATGTCCTCCTCTGGATTGGTACGGTATGGTGCACGGTTGGGTACCGATGCACCGGGAATTAAGTCAATCTGATGCTCAATCCCTCGAATAGGTGGTAGTCCCGATGGCACGTCTTGTGGAAAGACGTCAGCGAACTCTTGCAAAATGTTAGTAACAGCAGCAGGCAAAGAGGAAGGCACATCCTCGAATGAAAATAATGTCTCTTTACACACAAAAGCATAGCAAATAGATTTGCTAAAATATAGCTCCTCAATATCAGATTTGGTGGCAAGTAAACATGCACTTTTCAATTTAATTTTAGAAGCAACACTAGATGGTTTATTATCAAGCTTCATTTGTTGCTCAAAGTCTTTTGCCACAATCTGATTTTCACTTATTTTTCTCCTGTATTGCTTTATTAGCTAAATATCATCTTTCAAAATGGAATCAGGAGACATAGGAAGCAAAGTAATATGTTTATCCTTATGAACAAGAGTATACTGATTGTTTCTACCATGGTGTACAGAATTTTTATCAAATTGCCATGGTCTACCAAGTAATAAGGAACATGCTTGCATAGGTACCACATCACAATCAACATAATCAGCATATGTAGAGATATTAAAATGCACACGAACAGGACGTGTTACCTTAACCTTGCTACTGTTGTTAAACCATTGGATGTAGTAAGGATGTGGATGTGGTCGTGTGGTGAGAGATAGCATCTCCACCATCTCCATGCTAGCCAAGTTGTTGCAGCTCCCTCCATCTATGATGACGCGAACAGAACGTTCCTTCACTACTCCCTTTGTATGGAACAAATTATGACTCTAATTTTGCTCAGCTTGTGTGACCTGCACACTCAAAACACGTAGAGCAACTAAACATTCATACCTGTTAGCATGTTCAAGAGCCATGTATTGCGTCTCATGATCAGAATCATCTCCACCGTGTTCTTCACGTGTAATAAGAGCCAAAGTCTCCTCATCATAGTCACTACCGGACTCATACCCACCATCCTTAGTAGCAATCATCACATGCTGAGATTTGCATTCTCTCTCATAATGACCTCGTCCCTTGCAACAACGACAAATAATATCACTTGTGTGCCCTATTGATGCCATGGAAGAAGAAGAACTCTGTGCAGGCCCAGCAGGTGTGCTCTTGGCAGATAGTGGTGGTTGCGCCTGCTTTCTTGTATCACGGCTGGAAGTGGCACCTAATGGAGGTGCTGGTGCAGTGGTAATAGAGGATGCACGTGGTGTCCATGATGAAGGTCGACCTGCAGAAAAGTTAGTCTGCGCCAATGCCTGTCGATCCTGCACTTCACGTTCAGCTTTACAAGAAAGATGGAATAAACGAGTGATATTATTATACTCCTTATACTCTAGAATGGTCTGAATCTCTCTATTTAATCCATCCATAAAACGTGCAAGCATAGCTTCATTCTCCTCAACAATACCACATATAATCATGCCAGTTTGAAATTCCTGATAATATTCTTCTACATAATTTTTTCCTTGTCTTAAGCGCTGCAATTTTTGAAGTAATTCATGTTGATAATAAGGTGGAACCCAACGAGTACGCACAGCAATTTTCAAAGCAACCCAAGTAGCTAGAATGGTATATAATCTACAATGTTTAGACCAACAAACACATGCAAAACTAGTGAAAGCACAAACAGCGGCAGGAACACGTCTCTCCTCAGGATACTGTAAACATGTAAACCGTTGTTCAGTTTCTAACTCCCAAGTAAGATATATATCAGGAACATATCGACCCTCAAATGGTGGAATATTCAATTTTAGTTTAGGAAGATGGTCATGATCTCGTACCTCAGGTGGTGGTGCAGCCCTACCGTTGCGATGATATGCATGAGGACGACCTGGTGGTGGTGGTGTTGGTGGTTGCGCGTAGTTCTGATTTTCATCAACCTCATCCTCGTAATGGTCCTCCACCTCTGCAGTAGCAGCAGGAGCTACATAAGCATCAACAGTAGGTACACCGGCACCAGAAGTTTGACCAGGCTCAAGGGGAACGCAATGTGCTCGTCCCACTTGATTTGGAAGGCGATGTTGTTGTTGTTGTTGTTGTAGAGGTGCGACAGGTGCAGCTGGTGGTGGTTGTGGAAGACGCATGAGCAATTCATTAAAATTGTTATCGAGCTTTGTTTAAAATGCCTTCTCAATGCCATCTATCTTCTCCATGGCCTCTTCAAATCTGTTTAGCACATCTAGCACCTGTCCACTCATCATTTGCTGAAACTTATCATGAAGCTCCTTGTTCGTCAAGTTCTCCCAATCAATCTCATCGTCTTGTGATCCTGCCATGGTTAGCAGCAATAGAAACACACAAGAATATGATCCTACAGACTACTAAGAAGTGGTGGTGGTGGGTGTCACTAATCCGTCAAGCAAATCTCAAATTCTTACAAGTTCTTACCCAACAGCAGGCGGTGATCGGCAACCGTTTTAGTCAAAACTCTCAAAGCTTGGATAGAGCGATTACCAAGGAGAGTCAAACGCACGACGTAGATGTATGTGGAGCTGGGAAGGCTTATACTATAGTAGCAAAAAGGGTCAGCAATAATCATTCAGAGATGCAAAGTTGAATAAACGCTCAACGACGGTACTGTGTTGGTCCTAGGCTAGACCGTGCTAGAGACACGAGCCTAGAACACTAACAAAATCATGGCGCTGCACGTAAACAAGGTAGGAGCACGTTATGATTTTTTTTTCCTTTTTTCACCTTTTTCCTCCTTTTTTGCTCCGCAACATTTTTTTCTTCAAAAAAGTCTACAAATGGTCTAAAGACTGCCTAGCCAAAATTTTCCAGACTTAGTTTTTTTAAACTGGAACTATTTTTCTTGTATGGGTGGCACTATTGTTGGGAAGTCCTACTCTGTCATGACTCGGAGTATGGCGTGATCTGGAAATCCAAAACAGAGTAACAAAATACTAGACTCGGACTAGGACTGGTGGCGGAGATGAATCTGGTGGAACTCGGACTGGTGGCGGAGATGAATCTGGTGGAACTCGGACTGGTGGCGGATATATGTTGCAGGTGGACTCAAATTGGCGTGATGGCGGAGGATATGTGGTGGCGTATATGGACTCAGATTGGCGGTGAATATGTGGTGGTGGTATATGGCAGCGGCGATGAAGTTGGTGTGGTGGTGGTATATGGCAGCAGTGATGATGATGATGCGGTGGTGATATATGGCAGCGACGACGTGACAATCTGTGAACATAACTCGAAACTCTAAAGGACTAGACACTAAGACCAGCAACTTGACACGACGATGCAACCACAAATTCAACAAAGCAAATAAAGAGAAGATTATGCAAAGGCTCAGATTGGTTCAGATAGGAAGAACTAACCCTAAATTATTATTTTTTGGCTTTTTTGTGGACTATAGGTATGAAGAACATACTCGATCTAAACTACGAAAAACTGTAAAATCTCACCGAGCAACCTGGAAATCTGATACCACTTGATAGAGACGAAGGTGTCCCGATGTTTCTATGAGATAGCAATCATTTTCTATGGGAATCAACTTTGATGATCCGACTACGAACTTGCGAAGACGTCGCGCCTTAGCAATCGCTAAACCAACTTCCGAGGGGTTATTTACCATGCCGGAGCAAGATCAACCTGACCACGAGGGTCTATTTCCTGCAAGCAAATGAGTAACAAGCAAGAAACTAAGATTATAATCTAGATATTGCGAATAAAAGAGGAAAGCTTTATTAATGAATGTGGGGTTCTGTGACGTCTTGGTATGGTCGTTGAATACAAATGAAGTACGCGAAGTTGCAGCTATGGCGAACTTTTAATCTAAACAAAACCCGAAGTCTAAACGATGCCCTAAGGGCTGTATATAAGGAGGAAGAGGGGTGAATTTCGTGGCCCCTTGTAGGAGGGGTCCGAAACCAACACTAACTCTATTTTTCCCACATATACGGACTCTAAAAATAGCCTGTACTTCTATATTTGGAAATTACATGGGCCTGGCCCAATAATAAGGTGATGCAGCACCTATAATAGCCTCTAGATGAAATTTGTGAAGTGGCATCTTGTATATTTCGTCCAAGCCTTCATGCACTCATTACGGTGGCTCCAAAGTCCTGAAATCAGCACTTGAAAGTCCGTTCTTGTTTCCCTTGAACATGCCATCATCTCCATGCTTGTTCTTGCTCCTATGTTCATCCTTCTCCAAGCTAGGCCATTCATTTGTAAGCAAAACAAATGTATCCAATTTAGGCAGCATCATATTCTCACGAACATTAGAATCATTACCAAGAAACGGGAGTACCTGGTAATTTAATTGGCATGCGTGAGCTCTAGTAATTGGTCCAGTATGTATAGTAGTAGTGGGCTGCGGGTGTAACAATGGTATTGATGTCTTCATCACTGGCACCTAGGCTCAGATAAACCGGAACGCCCTGTATTCCAGCCCAGAGATCAAGGTGAAGTCTTCTGGAATACGGCACTGCTTAGCATAGAATAAACCAGCTCTCTATTACAACACAAATACGAATACAAGGTCTCTGATATTACAATGAATAACATCGGCACAGCGACACTACACCAACCACAGTTTCTCTATGCAAGCAGTAGAACAACACGAGGCAGCGGAACCTCTACTAGCAGTGGAACAACGAACGACGATGATGGACTCCAATCTACAAGGACTCTGCTTGGAACGTTTATCTTAGTTCGCGAACACATGTACCACACCAAACAAGCAAGCAATCCAGGCACGACCTGCAATCTGGCATGACACGCCATGTCAGTACATTGAATGTACTTGCAAGCTCACAATAAACCAAAAGCAGTCAAGACAAACAACAACATGGCATTAGCAGGTTAAAGCAATCATGAACATGTTACATGGCATACACAAACTGAGCATGATATGGCAAGAATCACTTTAGCATGGCATGAGCATATGAAGATGATGATAGTACATGCAACAGGTAAACCATATCATGCACCAGCTTACTCTTATTCGGCAGTTACCTAGTAACCATCACATGCATAAGCTTACCATCACGGACATCACACGATCATCTCAGGATTCAATCAAGCATGGTATTACAATACCATAGTAATCAGTACATGATCACAAGGAGCTTGACCTTTACCCATGATTCTCGCATAACACCACAAATATCACAACTCGATATCCTCGATACCATGGTGATCCTCTCATGATAACAACCAATCTCTTTCTCATCCTCAAACTAGCGTTGTTATTAAGCACATTATTATTATTACTATTGACCCATAGTGTGACCGACCATGGGGACAAGGTACCATAACAACAACAACGGGCACAGAAGGTTCATGTCTGCCTACCTAATCAGGGTAGCGCACGCCATAACCTTCTCTCTTTCGAGGCACCGGCGAGAGGCGTGACAATAGAGCGCATGAGGGCCTTCCCATAAAAGGCAAATGTGGTTGCACTAGTCAACTCAATTTGGTGGCACCATGACTCCGCCAACAGTTGTTCAAGTTCATTATTATCCGGTTAAACTTGAATGCAATGAGATGAACCATAAGAAAATATGATGCAACTATAATGCATGAGCATGATATCAACAAAAGCATGGAGATATAACATAATCATTAAGCATAATAACAATGCAGCATATATTCAAATGAACATGGCATGCTGACGAGCATGATGATAACACTACACAGGAGCATAGCATGACCACTAGCATCATAAAGAAATACCATGCAAGAATATGACAAGGATACTACCAAGCAAACATATAACCAACTGGATGCAACGGAACATGCATCGCAACGGTACCGGATAACAGACGGTAACAACACATCAGACTGAACATCACCACTATCAGCATGTACTACTACCAAGCATAACATATGAACATGAGTCTAGCAAGTAGTACAAGATAAACAGATGCATCGGAACATAGCATGAAGGTGAACATGAAACCACGAGCATAACCGAAACAACGACAACAGTAGCAAACAAGCAGACAGATAACGGGCAAACTTTTATTAAATATTCAAGTAATGATAATCTTTCGGACCTCAGCTAAGCCAGCAGATATGAAAGAAAATTTGAGTCAGTATGAACAGGAACATATGAGGTAAGTCCGGTCAGTATGTCACATACGGTGAAGCAAACCACCCCAGATCAAGGCAGACAGTCATATCCAATTCAGTGGGAACATAATATAAGAGTAAAGGAGAAACCGAGTTGGAAACAGTTTCTTCAAGTCAGAAGATTTACTTGTTCCCTAAGCAACCAAATCTCGAGGAAGAGATTTCTTTAAGGGGAAGGTTTGTAACATCCTAGATTTTTCCCTTTTCTTTTTCTGATGATTTTCTTGGATTTGTTGTTTTGATTTGTTTTTCAGTTGCTATGTGGTTCTGAAACTTGGGAAGATCATGTCGTCCTAGGTTTTATAGTGGCTTGTCATCCTCATCATCATGCGAAGATCACGTCATTTCCATCCTTGACCTAATCCAATATTCTTTATTTTCTAGGGAATATTCCTTCTCTGTTAAAGGAATAACCCTTTAAACCCTAGGTTGTGAAGCAACCTATATTTCTATCACTTACAAAATTCCCAGATAATTCTCATAAATTTTTTATGTTCTATCTTGCTCAAATATGGCAAAACTTTTCATTCCCATGTTCAAAAATAATCATCAAATAATTATTTTCCTATTCTGCCCTAAATGACACTTTGTGAAGAAAGTGTTATTTATGTTTACTTGATTGAATCCAAACTTTTTGGACATCTTTTCCGGTCCATATAATTGCCCCATGCCAAAATTTAATTGTTTCCTAGTAAATATTCCTGAGCAATTTTTTAAAGTTCCTCTCTAAAGGAAGCCTTTGTGAAGGTAGTACTACCTAGGGTAATCGAAATGAGTTAAAATTTTGCAAGGTCCTTCATATGATCAAATCGTCACTCTCCTCAACATTTGGGCTCCTTTCATCACTCTATGTGAGCTCAGCTCCAAATCTTAGTTTCTGGTCAGATTTTCAGTTTGTGAAGCAACCATATTTTATATTTCTTTATTTAAGCTGAACAATTACCTGGACATTCTCCTATCCATATGAACCCTCTCCACCAAGTTTTGGCTCAATTCATTAATCCATTTGCCCTGTGCAATTTTTCCAAGTTTCTGGTCACAATGAAGCATTGTGAAGCAAGTACCATTTTGGTATTTCCAAATGGCATGACACTTTTACAGAAGCTTCATATGATCAAAAAAACCAACCTCCTCCAAATTTCAGCTGATGACAATCAACTATGTGAGTGCTTCTTCATCATCTCTTATTCTGGCCATTATGGTGGTTTCTACAGCAATTACCCTCTAAACTCCTCCTCTTAAGCAGATTTTTGGTAATTAGCACCATCTTAGTGGTTGATCATGCTGCGCCAAAGCTCCGATTCTATCTCCACACATGTGAACCTCAGGAGGCAACAAACACCTTGTTGTTGAAACGTTTTGGAGCTAGGTGCCAATCTCTTTTTTACCCCTGGACCGAATTCATTCTTCATTTATACTAAGGGCACTAAGATATATCCACTAGACATGGTCAGCTTGGCCAGAACGCACGGCTTGCACCCGTGCCTGTGGTGATCACGCTTGTGTCATGGTTAATTGTGTGCTCTGGCTCGTTCCGTCCACTGTTCCCGTCGTCTCCCTCGTCGTCTCGACCTCCAACCATGTCCTAGAGCTTCCCCGTGATCGACATCATCATCCCGTGCCCCTTTCCCCTCCTGGTTCACCATAAATGTGTTGCCGTCGCCATGCCCGTGATGCGTGCTGCCCCGGCATCTCGATTGTTGGCTAGTTGAGCTCGCCCGTGAACTCTTGAACCCTCTTCCGTGGCTATATATAGCATGCCTGAGTCCTCCCGCGGCTCCCAAGCCTCTCCTTGTTCCTCCTCGCCCACCGGAGTCCTCGGACCCCTCCTCTTTTTGCCAGAATTTGCCTCGGCCATCGCCGGTCTTCTCTACTCCGGCCACCTTAGGCCTCCTCTCTTCCTCCCAACCTCTCCACCAGCCCCTCCCCTCCTCCACGAACCGCCCTGGCCACTTGCCCCTCACCGGAGTTGGCTGCATCACCGTAGGCCACCACCGCCGCCGCCGCCTCTGTCCTCCCCTAGCGCCGCCTCTCCCCTCCTCCCCGCGCCTGCCTGGCAGCCACCGCTCCTTTGAACGCGTGCGGTAGGACCCGCCGCAGCCGCCCGTGCCCTCCCCTTGGCCGGAGCTAGCCTGGGCCGGCCAGCCCCCTCGTCGCTTCTCTCCCCTGCCCCTCCTCTGTTCACGCGGGGAATAGAGGGAGGAGGAGGAAGACGACCAAGCACCAGCGCCCCGATTGCCCCCCATCCCGTGGACCCCACCGGTAAGTGGCGCAAGCCCGGGCCCATCTCTGTTTAAGTGGAAGCGTATTTCGGTAGAATGTGTTTTCAGTTTTGTGAAAACGTATTTTCAATCTATTGCGGCTGGAAATACGCTTTTCTCTTCTGAATACGTATTCTTCTTCTACTTCGGCTGAAAGTACGCTTTCTTTTACAGAAAATGTATACGACCCGAAGGCGCTTTCAGTTTATTCCTCCCAAGGACTTGTTTGTAGTAGTTTTTATTACAGATTAGTCCCTCTTCTTCCACACCTCATAACTCTGCAACTGTAAGTCCGATTGACGTGAAACCAACGCTCACTTAGTGAAAATGACCATTTTGCCCTTGCTTCTAATCAGCCCCCTTCGAGAGAGAACCGTCCGGTGTTTCGTTCCGCGGCTTAACCGCACTTCTTCTCGGAGTCTTCATCACCCCCAGGTAAGCCACAATAGCCACTTGCATAATAGCCATGCAGTAGCCATGGTTTCTACGTGTCCTTCTCGATATTAATCCTTGTTGGAGATGTTATTCTCGTATCGAGTACCGAGAACATTCCACGGAGTGGGGACACATCTTCCCGTGGAACGAGGAATCGATTCCATCCAGGCATCGTGCTGCTCGAATATATATATATACATATATATATATATATATATATATGTATATGTATATATGCATGCCTTTTGAGTTCAAAATAGTAATGTGAATCATACCAATTCTTGTAATGGATTCTGACATCTTGTAGAAGTTTCTGACTTATCTTGACTGGCTACACAGTCTTGAGTATCCAATTTGTACCAAAGGTTTAACTGTCGCTTGACGTGACTAATATAAAAAAGCACCATTTCCTGATGATAACATTTGCAGACTGGACTGGTGGTGATCTTGGCAAATAATCCCGCTCACGACAGGCTATTCTTTAATCTATTCCCATATGTGAGAACACATGCTTTGTGATTTAATACCCTAATTCTTCATTTTGACGGTATTCTCATGTGAATAGTAGGTCATGCGATGCTGTAGCACAGTTACTGAGGTCAATATATTGAGCTGTCCTTGGGTCAGACCCGACAGACTCGGGTATTCGATGCTGACAATTCTGACCATACTTTGGACTAAGCTAGTTGCCTTGCTATGAGGTCCTTACAACAATGGAGTAGACCTCTTAGGTGTATCTTCATGGGGTGAGGGATAAGAGTGCCTTGTATGTTCAAACCGCATTGTTCACACAATACTCCTTCATACTGGTATTGTCGGTGTGGCTCCTTCATTATTATTCTCTTCATCTGGATCTTTAACTGAAAGAGTTGGGCCTTCTATATCCTCGATTATTTCTACGACCCTGAGTACTATCATGTGCAATATCTTACAATTCATGCTTTGGTCTCGAGTCTCAGGATATTTATTTGGTTCACATGTGATTACACATATCTCACTATTGATTATGCAGGATCTTGACAGGATTAATAATTTCACTTTGTTGGGTGTGCGGGGCTGATCTTGATAATTACTGCCAAGATGGTGTCTCAATGTTGTCTTTCTTCAAGACTTGTCAATTTTTGCATCACCCACCGGCTTTCTTTCTCTTGCATAACCGGCGAGGTTGTCGGATGCTTACCTTGAATTCTTCCTTGTACAAGGGTCTCGTATGAACTTGACATCATACTCACTATATGAAGAAATATCTGATTCTCGAGGCATACATTTGTTCTGACTGATTCTTGTGTCTGTCTCAACTGTTGCAGATCCGACTCTTGAGAAACATTGTCATATGATGACAATTCATTGTTTAATATATTGTACTAGTGTTGTACTGAAGAAGACTGGGTAGCGTACCTTGTAAGATTCCCCCCTTAAAGACTTGCTAGGGAAGACTGGGTACCTTATGCCAGAAGCTCGTGCAGTATCTTACTGAACAAGACTGAATATCTTGCACGGGAAATCATTCATACCTTACTAATGCAGATTGGGGAATCTTGTCTTATAGCTTTGCTGATAAATTCTGGAGAAGGACTAGACTGTTTTTCTTGGTGAACGGAATAACATATATATATTCTTATCATTCGGGCTGCTGATTACTTGTATGACAAGAATTTTCTAACTGTCCTTGCAGAATTCATTGTGTATTTGGACTGACTTCAGGGTGTTGCATGCTTCAAATCTAACTCATGACAGAATCAATCATTGTGTATGAACCATAACTTTGACTTGAAATGCACTGTTGGACTTGGATCCAATTTGGTTCTCATGTTGGTTTAATTATTGCTGCAATAAAGATGTATCTCTGACGGGTACTTGTTACTGAAAGTCTGAGCAGAATATAACTTGTATTCAGACCAGATGCCTGCAATACAATGTTGTCAGCTGAAAATATCATTTCTTATAACTGAGTTCCTTGGTGTATATCTGTACTTCCCACGGCTTCTTCTGATCCGGTGTCGGTTGATGATCAATTTCCATAAGGGGGTGACACCGAAGATTTAAATAAAGAAGCATGAGAAAACGGCCGATTGCAATAAAGCACACAGCAAACAACCTACAAAACTACTCCACCCAAGCACATACAAGCACAATAGTACAACAGATGCACATGCGCTACGCGAATGACTACACCCTACGCTTGAGAAAATGCTCGGGAACTGACGAGGAAGCTAAGGGAGTAGCGAGTGGAACTGCTGACTCCGAAACTCTGGATGGATGAGGTGGAGGGGTTGGAGAAGCTGGCGGAGACTGAGGTAGGGAAGCACCAAGAAATCTCCTAACTCGAATGGCGCCTCAGACTAATTCAGAAATAAGAAGACACTCGACCGTCATGTAATGGGACATGGCGAAGATAGCCTGGTCATCTTCAGGGTTAACAGTGGGGAACTGGATCCACTTAGGATTCTCGGCGATGGTAGGATAGTATAGATAAGCACAGTTCTCTTGCACCATGCTCTCTTGATGATGAAGACCGGTGATTCCTACCATTGCGGCAAGCTGAATGGCACGCTTGGGAGTAGCGCCATAACCACCGTGGAAACTGTAGGTGTGCTTACAAACAAGAATCGGGGCTGACAGATGGACATGAGCAACATATTCCAGAATTCTTCCTCCGATAGAAAACTGGAATACTTAATAATGGGGTGGATCTCCACGGGGATAAATGCTAAACCACATATCGCCAAGGAGGGCGGCAAAGCTGAGAGGTGCAGGAGTGGGACTGGACGCAATGGGAACAGCACCGGGAGCTCTGGGGAGGGAACTGAACTCGTGGAAACTGACTGCCATCTACGCACGAAACAAGGGTTAGGGGTAACCGAAATAAGACTATATGCAGCAAACAAATGCAACAACCAAATGCAGCAAGAAAGGGCAACAACCAGACCCTATACTACCATTTTCTAACGTTGTTTATCCTAGCTCGCGAGCACAGGGACCACACTAAACTAGCAAGCAATCCAGGCACGACCTGCACTCTGGCATGACACGCCAGGTCAGTACATTGAATGTACTTGCAAGCTCACTATAAACCAAAAGCAGTCAAGACAAACAACAACATGGCATTAGCAGGTTAATGCAATCATGAACATGATACATGGCATACACAAACTAAGCATGATACGGCTAGAATCACACTAGCATGCAATGAGCATATGAACATGATGATATTACATGCAACAGGTAAACCATATCATGCACCATCTTAGTCTTATTCGGCGGTTACCTAGTAACCATCACATGCATAAGCTTACCATCACAGACATCACACGATCATCTCAGGATTCAATCAAGCTTGGTATTACAACACCGTAGTAATCAGTACATGATCACAAGGAGCTTGACCTTTACCCATGCTTCTCGCATAACACCACAAATATCCAATCCACGGTGATCCTCTCACGATCACAACCAATCTCTTTCTCATCCTCGAACCAGGGTTGTTATTAAGCACATTACTATTATTACTGTTGACCCATAGTGTGTCCGACTATGAACTAGGCCCATATCCGCGGGCGCGGCTATCGATAGATTTAAACACACACACTCTGTAGAGGTTAGTACAATGTGCCCACACCACGGAACCCATGGCCTCGCACTCCCATTCGGGTGGACCAACGGCACTCCGACAAAAGTGATCTATTGTCATCACACCCTCCCAGCCACTCCAACAAACTCCCCTTTGGGCTAAGTCCTGGGTGGCCCCGATGCCCAACAAAGACATCCAACAGCCACTGTCGTGGCAAAACAATCAATGGTCCCAAACAGGGACAAGGTACCATAACAACAATGGGCACACAAGGTTCGAGTCCGCCTACCCGATCAGGGTAGTGCGCGCCCATAACCTTCCCTCTTTCGAGGCACTGGCGAGAGGCATGACAACAGACCGCATTAGGGACTTCCCATAAAAGGCAAATGTGGTTGCACTGGTCAGCTTGATTTGGTGGCACCATGACTCAGCCAACAGTTATTCAAGTTCATTATTATTCGGTTAAACTTGCATGCAGTGAGCTAAGCCATAAGAAAATATGATGCAACTATAATGCATGAGCATGATATCAACATAAGCATGGAGGTACAACATTATCAGCGAGCATAAAAACAATGCAACATATATCCAAATGAACATGGCATACTAACGAGCATGATCATAACACTACACAGGAGCATAGCATGACCACTAGCATCATAAAGAAATACCATGCAAGAATATGACAAGGATACTACCAAGCAAACATGTAACCAACTAGATGCAACGGAACATGCATCGCAACGGTACTGGATAACAGACGGTAAACACGCATCAGAATGAACATCACCACTATCAGCATGTACTACTACTACCAAGCATAACACATGAACATGATACTAGCAAGTAGTACAAGATAAACAAATGCATCGGAACATAGCATGAAGGTGAACATGAAACCACGAGCATAACGAAACAATGACAGCAGTAGCAAACAAGCAGAGAGATAACGGGTAAACTTTTATTGAATATTCAATTAGAAACCATGGCTACTACATGGCTATCATCCAAGTGGCTGTTGTGGCTTGCCTGGGGTGACGGAGACTCTGGGAAGAAGTACGATGAAGCCGCGGAACGAAATGCCGGACAGTTCTCTCTCGAAGGGGGTTGATTAGAAACAAGGGCAAAATGGTCATTTTCACTGTGGGGGCCACCTAGTGAAAATGTTACCAAAAGATAGAGCTCGACGATACGAAGAAGTGAGTGTTGGTTTCATCTCAATCGGAGTTATGGTTGCGGAGTTATGAGGTGTGGAAGAAGAGGGACTAATGTGTAATAAAAACTACTACAAACGAGTCCCTGGGAGGAAAAACTGAAAGCGCCTTCGGGTCGAATACATTTTTTGTAAAAGAAAGCATAGTTTCAGCCGAAGTAGAAGAAGAATACGTTTTCAAAAGAGGACAACGTATTTTTAGCCGCAATAGATTGAAAATACATTTTCACAAAACTAAAAATGCATTCTATAGAAACACGCTTCCACTTAAATAGAGATGGGCCTGGGCTTGTGCCGCTTACCGGTGGGGTCCACGGGCAGGCGGGGCTGATCGGGGCACTGGTGCTTCACCGTCTTCCTCCTTGTCCCTCTGTTCCCCGTGTGAACAGAGGAGGGGTAGGGGAGAGAAGCGGCGAGGGGCCGACCGGCCCAGGCCAGCTCCGGCCAAGGGGAGGGCATGGGCGGCTGCGGCGGGTCCTGCCGCGCCTGTTTAGAGGAGCGGTGGCCGCCGGGGAGGCGTAGGGAGGAGGGGAGAGGCGGCGCCAGGGGAGGACAGAGGCAACGGTGGTGGCAGTGGTCTATGGTGATGCAGCCAACTCCGGTGAGGGGCAAGTGGTCGGGGCGGTTCATGGAGGAGAGGAGGAGCTGGTGGAGAGGTTGGGAAGAGGAGATGAGGCCTGAGGTGGCCGGAGCAGAGAAGACCGGCGATGGCCGAGGCGAACTCCAGCGAAAAGAGGAGGGGGCCAAGGACTCCGATGGGCAAGGAGGGACAAGGGAGCTGCGGGAGGACTCGGGCATGCTATATATATCCACGGAAGAGGGTTCGAGAGCTCACGGGCGAGCTCAACTAGAGAACATTGGAGGTGTAGGGGCAGTACGCGTGACGGACATGGCGATGGCGACGCATTTATGGCGAACCAAGAGGGGAACCGGGCACGGGATTATGAAGTCGATCACGGGAAGCTCCATGACATGGTTGGAGGTCGAGACGAAGAGGGAGACAACAGAAACAGTGGTCGGAACTAGCCAGAGCAAGCAATTAACCATGACGCAAGCATGATCCCCATGGGCATGTGTGCAAACAGTGTGTTCTGGCCAAGCCGACCATGTCTAGTGGATAGACCTTAGTGCCCTTAGTATAGATGAAGAAAGAATTCGGTCCAGGGGCAAAGAAGAGATTGGCACCTAGCTCCAAAACATTTCAACGGCAAGGTGTTTGTTGCCTCCTAAGGTTCACATGTGTGGAGATGGACTCGGAGCTTTGGCACAGCATGATCAACCACTAAGATGATGCTGATTACCAAAAATCAGCTTAAGAGGAGGAGTTTAGAGGGTACTTCCTGTAGAAACCACCATAATGGCCAGAATAAGAGATGATGAAGAATCACTCACATTGTTGATTGTCTGTAGCGACCCGACCCGAATGGATCAAGTCTCTGTGCTTAAGTGTCATCCCTGGATCGGTATGCTGACACACACAGTACTCGAGGATTTGTAACAGAGGTAAATCACATGTAAAAGTAACGTAAATACTATTACCTCAATCCAAATAGCGGAAGTAACAAGGTTGTGGATTCCCATCAACACCAACGACAAAGTTGAGTGTAGAAATCGTAACCCTAACGTATCACTTACTCGTCGTAAGATATCCTGCAACATGAGACGTTGCAGCCACGAAGGGTCAGTACATTGAATGTACTGGCAAATTCACACCATAGAGAATGATGAACAATGGCTATCACTACATGCATATATGGCTGGTGGAAAAGCTCTATGGTTATAAAGTTTCTGCAAAAAGCCAATTTTTCCCTACTGCAAAGGAATAAATTTTATTTAACTATCATGGTGGTTGTTGAACATTGAGAATGGTTGACAGCATCCTCAATCCCAATTAAGTATCATCGTTAAACGCAACAAACTTAATTTAAAGTAACATGATGAGATTCACATGATAATCCAAGTACTAGATACTCAAAACGTCCATAACCGGGGACACGGCCAATCATGATTAGTTTATACACTCTGCATAGGTTTGCGCACTTTACCCCACAGGACTCAATCTCCTCCGTTGGTTTTCTCACACTGCATGGTGTTTGAGAAACGGATGACTGAGACACAGTCTTTCAGAAGTGCTAGCACCTTACGATGGATAGACCGTTACACCTACTTTCCCCTACATCTGCTAGTCTACCCTGTAAGAGTTCGCATGACTTAAATCAACTAAGCTAGAGCCCATAATAGCTTGTGGCTGCACACAGAAGTGTCTAGTATGAAAAATCTCATGATCCCTTTGAGCCTGGGTGCCGGTCCATAAAAAAAGGCAATCCTGGTCTACCCAGGTGCCTAGACAGGCAATCCTGGAATACCCAGGTGCCGCAATCCACCCAGATGTGTGTTTAAGTTGCCACCTTAAGTAAACCCTTAATTAACAATCTCACATTTGTCATGAATACTCTCAAAACCCAATCCACGTCTACGAGCATAGCATGGCAATCTAAGCATAACGTAATAGTAACTCCCAAGGGTTTGATAATAAACAAGTAATAGGTACTACCTCAACTACTTCCCATCCCACAATTTAATTAGATCCTAATCATACAATGTTGGAGGTTTGGTCTAATGCAATAAAAACTGGGTATGAAAGAGGTATGATCAAAGTGTGAACTTGCCTGCAATGTTGATGAAGATAATTCGCACTCAAAACTCTTGATAGATCTACTCGTCTCACTTCGGTCAATCTATCGTATGCAAGCAATAGTAATCTCACATAAGCAATCACTCAGAAGATCGAGAAGAACGGAGAAAACAGTTCGGAAAACATCAAAACCAAGCAAATAACTCTTGCAACATAAAACAATTTCTAACAATACCATAATTATGTGAATTTGGCCTTATCAAAAAGTTTAGGTCAAGAGCTTCGATTTGCAAAAAGAATCAACTAAATCGGAGTTACGAAACTCAAGTTATGATCAAACGAAGTTTGAATACAAATCTGATCTAATTCAAATTTTAAAATTTTCAAAAACACGTTTAAGTTGTTTATCTGGATAGAGGAGATCATAATGAAGAAGTGGGCGTTGGTTTCGTTGAATTTGGACTAACGAGTAAAAAGATGTGGTCATTTGAAATACAGGGACTAATATGTGAAAAAAATTATCACGAATAGGTCCCTGGCCGAAAACTAAAAAAAAATAAAAAGAAAAATCTAAATAGCGAACGTTCGTTACAGAACGCTAACGAACGAATTCGTTCGCTGTGAAGGGATAAACAGCGAACATGCACCCAATAGGACTAACTAAAAAACCAATCTAATATAAAACCGAACTAAAAAAAACGAGGCGGGTTACGGTTTATATCGGTTCACCCAAAAGAACCGGCGACGGCGGGGGTTACTCCAGCGAGACGGGATGGCGGCGCGGCGGCTCCGGCGTGGTGCGGCAGCGACTTGCGGCGTGACGGGCGGCGCGGGGCAAGGCGGCGGCGCAAGCGGCAATAGCAGCAGCAGCTGCAGCGGCGGCGAGTGGTGGCGAGGGCGTTGGGAGGCGGCGGCGCTAGATCCGAGCGGCGGCTCGGTGCGAGGAGAGAAAGGCGGGGCCCGGGGCCTCGGGTATTTAAGGAGAGGGGGCGAGGGATGGCATGGCGGAGGGGCAAGAGGAGGCCGGCGGCAGCACGGAGGCGGCGGTGATGCCGTGGCGGCTCGGGACTCCGTCCCGAGCTCGGGGACGAGCGGGGCGCGGTGACGGGCCGGTTGGGCCGTGGCCTGGCGACTGGGCCGGCCCGGTCCGGTCGGTCCTAAGTTTTTTTACTTAGACAAATTAAAAAACAAAAAAGAAATATATTATATAGGCATATAATATATCAAAATTTTTAGAAGAAGATTTCCTACAAGGTGAACATTTTCCTAACATCAAATAAAATACACACAAATTCATATAATTCAAAGAGTGCTACTGCTCTAATAAAATCCAATAAAAATCATTTTAAAAATACCAAAATGATTTCAAATTTATTTCTCTCCAATTTTCTGTTGTAGGGAATCATGTTACCCTAATTTCCATATATTTTATTTTTGGAGAAAAATAATTTGAATAAAACTCAAATAACTCCAAATTGAAAATTAATTCCAAAAGGACTCTGAAATTGATCCTTTGAAACTCCCAACTCATATTTCATATAATTTGAAGAAGTCATTTTATCTTCTCTCGTGAAAATCATTGAGTTGCATAAAGTTTCAGAATTGGAAATGTTCTCAAATGAAATTCAAATATTTTCAACACCCCTTGTCATTTAAATAAATGGAAGAAGTCATATCATCTTCGCTCAAGGGTTTTGTATTTGAAAAGAATTTGAATTTCACGGGGATCGAAATGCAAAAGGTGAAAGTTTGGGGAAAGTCCTTTTATTCCCTCTCATTTAACTTTCAAAAAGTTTCGAATTTCACTCAGTCAATCACACAACAATAAAACAATCAATCAATCAATCTATTTATTATAACATTCCAAAATTTAGAATTTTGGGATGTTACAAACCTACCACCCTTAATATGAATCTCGTCCTCGAGATTTGGAGAGGCTAGCAAGAAAAGGTTAGGGTTTGGGGGTCTTCTCAAAATCCATCGATCATCATAGGGGTCTGGGGTGCTACCACCCTTAGAAACATGGTTACTGTTCCATCAAAACTCATATACTCCATCGTTATTCTTGGCAGTGTCGGTCTTCTCAGATCCTCGAGAAAATTCCTTCTCTGAGCTCTTCTGGTAGTGGCATAACCTTTTCCTTAATTCTTTTGTCCTTTCATCTTGGTAAGGTTATTCCGAGATTGGGTCTTCTTAGCTGACGGGTCTGGCGCCAGTACTAAACAACTAATCGATATCTCATGGTGGTCAACAATTTATGGTTTCTCCTGCAGGAAATGGGTCTGGGTTGATCCTCACCGTATAACCTACGGTTGGCAAAAGCTACCTTGTACAAGGGAAAAATTCTTATACCATTCTAGGGTTTAAACAAGGTTTGATCGTCGTCTCTCTACTGTAGGTAAGTCACTCAGATTTACCATCCCACATAGCAAGGCGAATAATAAGAGTAAGTCGGTATGGTGATCAATCCATCCCGCACCCAAATCATTACCCTGTATACAGTTTAGTGAATCTCGCATTCTAACACTCGGTCATCCTCACAAGCATTGCAGAATTTCTCTTGTCGACGAACCAAGTTTGGTTAAATCCATTGATTCTGCAAGCCAAACAAACATCTATCGTTCCTTAACAACTCTCAGGTTTTACGTTACTCCTATAAGATCGTCTGTCGATAAAATCGTAACTTCTTCCAGGGTTTTTCCTTCAGCAAGAATGTGCATGCTTCTTGGCAGGTCCTGGGGCCTGTAGGTTATGGCCCATCTCATCACTTGTAGTCCTTGAACTTATCATCGGGCAACTGATCATTATTCCAACTTCCAACTTCCAAGCATTTTTAAATCCATCCAATTTTATTGTCTTCCTTCCTTATATTGGCACCAAACTAGGACATGATTACTCAGACTCATCATGGAGTTCCCATTGATCCATATTTCCGACATCATACCTTCTTTATATCCAATAGTAATTTATCTCTTCATCCTCGTGGGATATCCCTCATACCGAGATAAAAGCTTATACTTATGAAGTCCATATTCCACTTCGTGGAACATCATTATCCTTTCCAGGGTCAAGCGTCCTTACAGGGGAATATTGGCCATCTCTGCACGGCACTTATTCAACTAGGAAACATGAAACACATCATGAACTCCTGACAATCTGTAGGATCGAAAGTATGTCTAGAGGGGGGTGATTAGACTACTTGACCAAATAAAAACTTAACCTTTTCCCAATTTTAGTTCTTGGCAGATTTTAGCTAATTTAGGACAAGTCAGGCAATCATCACATAATTCAAGCAAGCATGCAAAGAATATATAGGCAGCGGAAAGTAAGGCATGCAACTTGCAAGAATGTAACGGGAAGGGTTTGGAGAATTCAAACGCAATTGGAGACACGGATGTTTTTCCCGTGGTTCGGATAGGTGGTGCTATCCTACATCCACGTTGATGGAGACTTCAACCCACAAAGGGTAACGGTTGCGCGAGTCCACACAGGGCTCCACCCAAGGGTAACGGTTGCGCGAGTCCACACAGGGCTCCACCCACGAAGGGTCCACGAAGAAGCAACCACCCACAAAGGGTCCACGAAGAAGCAACCTTGTCTATCCCACCATGGCCATCGCCCACACAGGACTTGCCTCACTAGCGGTAGATCTTCACGAAGTAGGCGATCTCCTTACCCTTACAAACTCCTTGGTTCAACTCCACAATCTTGTCGGAGGCTCCCAAGTGACACCTAGCCAATCTAGGAGACACCACTCTCCAAGAAGTAACAAATGGTGTGTAGGTAATGAACTCCTTGCTCTTGTGCTTCAAATGATAGTCTCCCCAACACTCAACTCTCTCTCATAGGATTTGGATTTGGTGGAAAGAAGATTTGAGTGGAAAGCAACTTGGGAAGGCTAGAGATCAAGATTCATATGGTAGGAATGGAATGTCTTGGTCTCAACACATGAGTAGGTGGTTCTCTCTCAGAACATATGAGTTGGAATGGTGTATGTGTTCTGATGGCTCTCTCCTCGAATGAAGAGGAGGTGGAGGGGTATATATAGCCTCCACACAAAATCCAACCATTACACACAGTTTTCCAATCTCGGTGGGACCGAATCAACAAACTCGGTCGGACCGAAAATGTAAACCTAGTGGCCGTTAGAGATTTTCGGTGGGACTGACATGCAACTCGGTAGGACCGATATGGTTAGGGTTTGGGCATAACGTAATCTCGGTGAGACCGATTACACAAACTCGGTGAGACCGAATTTGGTAATTAGCTAACCAGAGAGTTGGTCAGGCAAACTCGGTGGGACCGATTTGCTCTTTCGGTGAGACCGAAAAGTTACAAAGGGGAAACACTGAATTTGCATTGCAATCTCGGTGGGACCGATTCGCTCTTTCGGTGAGACCGAAAAGTTACGAAAGGGAAACAGAGAGTTTGCAATCCCATCTCGGTGAGACCGAGATCCCTATCGGTAGAACCGAATTGCTAGGGTTTGGCAGTGGCTAATGACAAGTGAAACTCGGTGGCGCCGGATAGGAAGAATCGGTAGGACCGAGTTTGGCTTAGGGTTTAGGTCATATGTGGATATGGGAAAGTAGTTGAGGGTTTTGGAGCATATCACTAAGCACATGAAGCAAGAGGCTCATTAAGCAACACCTCATCCCTCCTTGATAGTATTGGCTTTTCCTAAAGACTCAATGTGATCTTGGATCACTAAAATATAAAATGAAGAGTCTTGAGCTTTTGAGCTTGAGCCAATCCTTTTTCCTTAGCATTTTGAGGGTTCCACTTTCACATCCATGCCATGCCAATCATTGAGCTTTCCTGAAATAATCATCTTGGAATAGCATTAGCTCAATGAGCTATATGTTGTTATGAATTACCAAAACCACCTAGGGATAGTTGCACTTTCAATCTCCCCCTTTTTGGTAATTGATGACAACATATAGATCAAAGCTTCGACAAATGATAATAAGCATGAAATATATCATCGCTTTGAGAAGTATGTGATAAGTAAGAGCTCCCCCTAAATTTGTGCATATTTAAAATTTGCTTTGGACTGCAAATGCACAAGGAGTTAGAGTCATGGGTTACTCTTCCATGTCACATACATCTTGGTGGAGCGCTTAAAATGATAGGAATGAAATACATGCACTCATCACCAAGAATAGTGAATGATCACATAAGATAGATAAGATAACAGCATTAAGCAAACATTAAGTGTAGCTTATGATCAAACACATGATCATCAATGTCTCACAAATAATGACATAGTATCTCAAGCACTCAAAAGCAAACAAGTTCGAAAAACCACCAAATAAAGCAAGAGAGAAAAGCAACACTCTCTCTCTCTCGAAGCCTATGATCTATACATCTTCTCCCCCTTCGGCAACAAGTTACCAAAAAGTTCCTAGAAAATGCATAGTGCTAGATCGACGCTCAGGCTTGATCTTCTGGTGGTGGTGGAGTCCGGATCACTCCAAGGACGAAGGCTTCAGTAGACGCTGAAGTAGACGCTGGAGTTGGAGCTGAAGTAGATGCTAGAGCTGGTGGAACTGAGGCTGTAGCTGGTGCTGAAGTGGTGGCTCTGGTGTCAGCAACTGGCACGGCAGATGACCTCAGGCCTCGTGGCACTCTGGCAAAGGCATGAGTGGCAGTCCTGCCTCTCCTCTCCTGCATGTCCTCCTGGAGCTGCTCCACTGCAGACTGAACTTCCGTTACTTTGACATCCAAGTCATAGAACTTCTGTTCCATGATTCTCTCTAGGCTCTGCTGATTTTGAGTGAGGGTGGCCAGACTTTGCTCAATCCTCAGCGTGGATGCAACAAGTAACCAAGCTGCTCTTGTTTAGTCTTCAAGAAATACTCAGATGCCTCCTCTTGAGTTGGCATCTTGGCAGCTTTCTCCTTTCTTGCCTTCTCCTTCTTTGCGTATGCTTGGGCAGATGATGGCTCGTTCTCAGTCATGACAACTTGATTGTCCTCAAAATCTGGACAGATGGGCAGGTGTTCCTTGTCCAATAAATATATGCCCGTGCCCATCTTGGAGTTAATGAGCTCCGGGATCTGAGGGGCATATCCGCAACTCCTCTTCTGATCTGCTGCAGTCCTTTTGATAGTTTCCACTATGAGGCTCATCACCTTGAACTTCTGAGGCACATCAAATACATGTAGCAAGTTGATAGCATGGCCTCTGATCATCTTGTGATCTCCAGACTTGGGCAATAAGGTGTGCCTCAAGATCCAATTGATAGTTGGCAGCCCTGACAGAAGGTAATGCACAGACCCAAATTTGAAGGTGTCAAGGGCTTCATTGGGAATTTCCTTGTACATATTGGACATGGAGTTATGGTCCATCTTCTTCTTGGCATATATGTCCAAGTCATCATCATGCTCCTCTGGGGCATTAATGATCTGTGCCCACTCAGCAACTATGGATTGGTACCTTGTACCCTCAGACATCCATGTGATCCTCCCATCTGAATAAAAATGTGCTGTGGAGTAGAACTGCATTATAAGCTCCTCATTCCACTTTGTGAGCTTCTGCCCAACAAAGTCAGCTACCCCACAAGCTATGAAGCTGTCTTGCACTCCAGGATAGTGCTCCTCGTTGTCCTTGATGTACTGCCAGTCAACCCATCTCATATCATAGACTATTGGCTTCTTATCAAGTAGCATTGTCTCATACAAGTCCTGCTGTTCCTTAGTGTGGAACCTGTAGTCAACAGTAGTCCTCCTCCTTGAAGCATACGGGTCTGCTTCTCTCCACTTCCTCAGCCCTGAATCTCTCCTGAGCTTCATGTCCTCAGCCACAGGATGCGCATCGTTGTGGTCTGGGATCTTGGGCTTGAGCTTTCTCAGAACTTGCTCTTCATCCTCTTCTTCAGCAACAGTCTCAGGCACTGGGGCCTTGTTCTTCTCAGCTGCAGGAATGCTCCTTGTATTCCTCTTGGGTGCAGACTTGGGCTTGGAGGCAGCTTTGGGCTTAGATGCAGTAGCCCCTGATCTTATGGCATCACCCATCAGCTTGGGTGCCTTGGGTGCTGGTGCAGCTACCTCTTCTTCCTCTTCCTCTTCCATGATGGAAGCCTTTCCTAGCACTCTGGCTACGGTCTTCTTGACCCTTTCCTTCCTCTTCTTGCCTTCTGCAGCAACTGGCTCTTGGGGAGTGGGCTTCTCAGTTGAGGCTCTTGCCTTTGACATGGGCTGCCTGCCTGCTGGCCTTTTGATCTTTAGGCCTGGCTTTGTCCCTTGAGCTGGCTCAACTCTCTTGGAAGTGGCCTCTTCCTCTGCCACATAGTCTTCATCTTCGGAGTCTGAAGTTCTCTTCTTCCTCTGTCTCGTGGCAGCTTTTGGCAAGTTGCTAGGGGTGCTCCTGCTGCCCTCATCTGAAGAGCTGGAGGGACTAGTGCCCTCACTCATGTGCACCTGTTGCTCTGACATGTTCTGGCTGTCACTTTGATCAGACATGTTGCAAGCTCTGACTGCTGACCTTGTGAACAGTTTATAGATGAGGTAGAAAACATGAGCATCACAAAATGCAGAGATTTTTTTTTGCAAAAGAATGATCCAAAAACTTAGTTTTAGTTTCCCACTGAAATCATCTCGGATCTACCGATTTTCAAACACGGTGATACAGAAGCAGTTTTGGAACCTAAACTAGTCAACTCGGTAGGACCGAGTCACAGTTCGGTGGCACCGAGACTGCTAGGGTTTCACAGAGTTCCAAAATCGGTCACACCGATAAGTAATTCTCGGTCAGACCGAGTCTCACTTGTGCAATGGCATAAGCCAAACCGGTGGGACCGAGTTTTTCAACTCGGTGGGTCCAAGATGGTTTCGGCGGAAACCTAACCCTAAAATTTTCGAATCACAACTAATCTACGGGCGTATTGACTGGATAGGAGTGTTTCAATCGTGGCAAGAATCATGAAGAACACAATGTGCTAGGAATCGGACGGGGAATAGCACTGTGAACGAGTCCATACCCGAGTTCGGCGGAGACTCGCTACGGCGGCAACGGCGGGGCAGAATTCCCATTGACGGCGACAGAGACCAGCGACTGGAGGCGGCTGGCGGCGAGAAGACGATCCGGAGACCACGTTGGCAGAGCAGGCTATCGCGCGGGCGAAGGGGTTCGGAGAAATTTCCAAATTTTGCCTGTGACTATATATAGCCCGACCCTGTCGGTGTGACCGAGTGGAACAACTCGGTGGCACCGAGATTCATAACTGCAGGCAGTTACTGAAACTCGGTGTGACCGAAATGTTCAAATCGGTTGCACCGAGATCGAAAACCTAGATCAACTTAATGATCTCGGTAGGACCGAAAGTGGGGTATCGGTCAGACCGAGAATCATAAAGTGGTTTTGGAAGTTTAAGTCTATGACGAATCGGGGACTCCGAGCGCTCCTCACACAGAGTGGTTCGAAACTGACTTGATCAAATTTTGTGATGCAACATGAATAGAGTTTGAGACGAGAAAAGCATAGATAGCTAGAGGAGGTACTTAGGCATTCTTGTTCATCCACTTGGCAAAAGAAAATAAAACCAAACAATCAAAACAACAAGTGGATGTCCTCGAATGAGTAAAATATGCAACCAACATGCTCACACAATAAGATGGCAAATGAAATATGTGGCAAGGCATGCACAACCAATTCTAGCATCTATCAAGCAATTTGCGATGACAAGGTCATCTATATATGAGTATATTGACTTAGGAGTCAAGTGAGAGCACTTGATCATAGGTCATACTCATTGTTTAAGCTCAAGTGGGGTTACCACTTTTACATAAAGCATTGTTGTGTTCACATCTTTAGAGTTGCTTTAGCTCAAATCTTAGAGTAAAGCTCCCCCTAGATGTGATATCCCCCCTAAGAGGGATGAACTAACCTTGGGTTTTGTCGATGATGACTTCATGTAGATGTTGAAGATGTGGATGCTCAATGTTGATGTAGATCACTTGGAGCTATCCATTTGAGTGAATTGCACTTTCAATACCTACATGGGTTAGTCCCACAAGGAACAAACAAGGATATCCATAGACATAGAGTGATGCACAAAAAAGATGATGTCCATGAAAACTTTTAGGTTACCTTGTCCCTTGTCTTACCAACAAGAGGGTTTGTGACTCCTTGAACTAGTGCAAGATGTGGAAGTTGATTGCACTTGTTCTTGCCAAAATGATAAGAGTGAAGTATGTTGGTGGAGTCACCCTCAAGAACTCTCTAGTTCTTCTTCTTTTGGATCCACATCATCTTGATGGGAATCCTTGGAGTTGTAGTCGTACTTGATGAAGTGGAACTTGAAGTAGTCTTGGGAATCCACTTGACTAAGGTCTTAGGAGCTTCTTCAAATGCGTCAATTTCCTCTTGAAGCTTGTCCTTGCCTTTTTGCTTGTAGTCTTGTGGTGGAAGATCATCTTGAGCTTGTGTCCCCTTGAAAGAAGTATCATACTTGTTGAGGAATAAACTTTGTCTTGGGGTATTGATCTTCTTCCCACTCAACTCCATTGGCATTGAACTTTCGTTCAAAACCAACACCTTGATTCTTCCGATGCATTCCTTGCTTGCGCACAATTTCCTCGAATTGCTTACTCCCGGCAAGGCTTTTGTACACTCCTTTCTCTATAATTCCCTTCAATAAGCTATTTTCTTGCTCAAGTGTAACTTGGCTAAGAGAATCATTAGTAGAATCAAGAGAACTACTAGAAGCAACAATATTGGATTTAACATGATCATTGTTACTGCTAGAGGAAGAATCTTTCTTGTTCTTGTTACTAGACTTGACTTGAGGCATGTAAGTGGATAAGAGTAAACGCTTGGCAATGTAAGAAGAACTTTTCTTGCGGAGATCATCATTGATTGCTTTTAAGAACTCATGCTCTTGCTCAAGATTGAGCTTTTCAAAGCGTAATTTCTCATGAGCTCTTAAAAGTTCTCGATGATCTTCGAAGATAGTTTCATGAGCTAACTTAAGAGTGTTTAGTTCTTTAGTTAGAGCCTCAATCTTCTCCTTATCATTGTCATTCGTTTTATCTTGATTACCATGATTAATTGACGTTTCATCATAGTATTCATCACTAGAGTTGTCAACAAGCAAATCATCACCTAACAAGTCATCTTCATCACTATTGAAATCAACATACTCGGGGTGTGTTACCTTAGGACCTTTGGCCATGAAGCATCTTCCAATTCCTTCATTTGGTGAGTCAAATATGTCGTAGGAGTTGGTTGACACAAGTGCTAGACCGGCAACACCTTCATCTTGAGTATCTTCGGAGTCGGAGTGATAACTTCTCTCGGAGTGGCTGTCGGAGTTGGAGCCGGATACCCATTCACCAACATGAGCTTGATGTCTTCGTCTTTTGTAGCTCCTTGATGATTTTTCCTTCCTTTCCGAATCCTTGCTTCTCCGTAAGTATCTTCGTTCATAACGATCATCTCTACTCCTTCTCTCTCTTGGTGGTGATTCTTTGCTTCTTCTTGGAGAATCTTCTCTTCTCTTGTAGGGAGCCGTACACTCATTGTAATAGAGTCCGGGTCTTACACAATTGTAGCAGTTTCGCTCTCGACTAGAAGATCTTTTGTCATTGTAGGACCTTGACTTGAAGCTTCTATCTTTGTTCTACTCTTGTAGAACTTGTTGAAGTTCTTCACCATTAAGCTCAATTCTTCATTGAAGTCTTGTTTCTCACTTGATGATGTAGGGGCTTCACATGAGGCTTTATAGACACCACTTGATTTGTTGTGAAGTTCCTCTTTATCCTTAAGTGACATCTCATGAGCAACAATTCTTCCAATCACCTCCGTTGGCTTGAGATCTTTGTAATTTGGCATCATTTGGATCAATGTGCACACGGTATCATATTTTCCATCCAAGGCTCTTAGAATCTTCTTGATGATGAATCTATCGGTCATCTCTTCACTTCCTAAGCCGGCAATTTCATTTGTGATGAGAGCAAGCCTAGAGTACATTTCAACGACACCTTCACCATCCTTCATCTTGAACTTGTCAAGTTGGCTTTGAAGCACATCCAACTTGGATTCCTTGACGGAGTCGGTACCTTCGTGCATATCAATCAAAGTGTCCCAAATTTCCTTTGCATTCTCAAGACGGCTGATTTTGTTGAATTATTCGGGGCACAATCCGTTGAAGAGAATATCACAAGCTTGAGCATTGTATTGCAACATCTTCAACTCATCCGCGCTAGCTTCACGGTTTGGTTCTCTCCCATCAAAGAAGTCACCTTGCAAGCCAACACACACAATAGCCCAAACGGCGGGGTTATGTCCAAGAATATGCATTTTCATTTTATGCTTCCAACTAGCAAAATTAGTACCATCAAAGTAGGGACCTCTACGGTGGTAATTTCCCTCGCTAGAGCAAAGCTATGGAGATCAAAGCAAATGGAGACCAAAGCTCTGATACCACTTGTAGGATCGAAAGTATGTCTAGAGGGGGGTGATTAGACTACTTGACCAAATAAAAACTTAACCTTTTCCCAATTTTAGTTCTTGGCAGATTTTAGCTAATTTAGGACAAGTCAAGAAATCATCACATAATTCAAGCAAGCATGCAAAGAGTATATATGCAGCGGAAAGTAAGGCATGCAACTTGCAAGAATGTAAAGGGAAGGGTTTGGAGAATTCAAACGCAATTGGAGACACGGATGTTTTTCCCGTGGTTCGGATAGGTGGTGCTATCCTACATCCACGTTGATGGAGACTTCAACCCACGAAGGGTAACGGTTGCGCGAGTCCACACAGGGCTCCACCCAAGGGTAACGGTTGCGCGAGTCCACACAGGGCTCCACCCACGAAGGGTCCATGAAGAAGCAACCACCCACAAAGGGTCCACGAAGAAGCAACCTTGTCTATCCCACCATGGCCATCGCCCACACAGGACTTGCCTCACTAGCGGTAGATCTTCACGAAGTAGGCGATCTCCTTGCCCTTACAAACTCCTTGGTTCAACTCCACAATCTTGTCGGAGGCTCCCAAGTGACACCTAGCCAATCTAGGAGACACCACTCTCCAAGAGATAACAAATGGTGTGTAGGTAATGAACTCCTTGCTCTTGTGCTTCAAATGATAGTCTCCCCAACACTCAACTCTCTCTCATAGGATTTGGATTTGGTGGAAAGAAGATTTGAGTGGAAAGCAACTTGGGAAGGCTAGAGATCAAGATTCATATGGTAGGAATGGAATGTCTTGGTCTCAACACATGAGTAGGTGGTTCTCTCTCAGAACATATGAGTTGGAATGGTGTATGTGTTCTGATGGCTCTCTCCTCGAATGAAGAGGAGGTGGAGGGGTATATATAGCCTCCACACAAAATCCAACCGTTACACACAGTTTTCCAATCTCGGTGGGACCGAATCAACAAACTCGGTCGGACCGAAAATGTAAACCTAGTGGCCGTTAGAGATTTTCGGTGGGACTGACATGCAACTCGGTAGGACCGATATGGTTAGGGTTTGGGCATAACGTAATCTCGGTGAGACCGATTACACAAACTCGGTGAGACCGAATTTGGTAATTAGCTAACCAGAGAGTTGGTCAGGCAAACTCGGTGGGACCGATTTGCTCTTTCGGTGAGACCGAAAAGTTACAAAGGGGAAACACTGAATTTGCATTGCAATCTCGGTGGGACCGATTCGCTCTTTTGGTGAGACCGAAAAGTTACGAAAGGGAAACAGAGAGTTTGCAATCCCATCTCGGTGAGACCGAGATCCCTATCGGTAGAACCGAATTGCTAGGGTTTGGCAGTGGCTAATGACAAGTGAAACTCGGTGGCGCCGGATAGGAAGAATCGGTAGGACCGAGTTTGGCTTAGGGTTTAGGTCATATGTGGATATGGGAAAGTAGTTGAGGGTTTTGGAGCATATCACTAAGCACATGAAGCAAGAGGCTCATTAAGCAACACCTCATCCCTCCTTGATAGTATTGGCTTTTCCTAAAGACTCAATGTGATCTTGGATCACTAAAATATAAAATGAAGAGTCTTGAGCTTTTGAGCTTGAGCCAATCCTTTTTCCTTAGCATTTTGAGGGTTCCACTTTCACATCCATGCCATGCCAGTCATTGAGCTTTCCTGAAATAATCATCTTGGAATAGCATTAGCTCAATGAGCTATATGTTGTTATGAATTACCAAAACCACCTAGGGATAGTTGCACTTTCACAATCCTTCGGGTGACTCCAACTTGTTGGCCACTTCTCCCATATGCTCCAAAACTCGGTATGGTCCTACAAATCTCGGGGCTAACTGTTGATAGAGGCTAAGGTGTCCCGATGTTTCGATGAGATGGTGGCTATCGTTTTCTGTGGGAGTCGACCTTGATGATCCGACTACGAACGTGCGAGACGTCGCGCCTTAGCAATCGCTAAACCAACTTCCGAGGGTTATTGACCACGCCGGAGCACGATCAACCTGACCACGAGGGTCTGTTTCCTGCGAACAAACGAAGAACAAGCAAGAAACTGAGATTGCAATCGGGATATTGCGAATATAAGATGAAAGCTTTATTGATCAAGGTGGGGTTCTGTGACGTCTTGGTCTGCTCGTTGGACACAAACGAAGTACGCGAAGTTGCAGTTATGGAGAACTTTTAATCTAAACAAAACCCCAAAGTCTAAACGATGCCCTAAGGGCTGCATATATGGAGGAAGAGGTGGGAATTTCGTGGCCCTTGAGGGTGGGGTCCAAAACCAACCCTAACTCTTGTTTCCCCACACATACGGACTCTAAAAATAGCCTATACTTAAGTATTTCGAAATTACATGGGCCTGGCCCATTAATAAGGTGACGCAGCACCTAGAATAGCCTATGGACGAATATTATGAAGTGGCATCTTGTATATTTCGTCCAAGGCTTCATGCACTCCTTATGGCGGCTCCAAAGTCCTGAAATCATCACTTGTAACTCCGTTCTTGATCCCCTTGCGCATGCCATCAACTCCATGCTTGTTCTCGCTCCAATGTTCATCCTTCTCCAAGCTAGGCCCTTCATTTGTAAGCAAAACAAATGTATCCAATTTAGGTAGCATCCTAATCTCATGAACATTAGAATCATTACCAAGAAATGAAAGTACCTGGTAATTTAATTGGCGTGCACGAGCTCTAGTAATTGGTCCAGTATATGTAACAGTAGGGGCTGTGGGTGTAACAATGGTATTGATGTCCTCATCATCCTCCCCTTCTTGAAATGAAGTCGTCCTCGATGGAAGCGCATCTTCCTCACCCAAATAAGGCTTCAAATCTGCAATGTTAAAAGTGGGACTAACCCCAAAATCTACAGGTAGCTCAAGTTTATATGCATTATCATTTATTTTCTCTAACACCTTAAAAGGACCATCAGCACGTGGCATTAGCTTTGATTTGCGCAGATTAGGAAATCTATCTTTACGCAAATGTAACCAAACAAGATCTCCAGGCGCAAACACAACATGTTTTCTACCCTTATCTCCAGCAAGTTTATATTTAGCATTCATACGCTCAATGTTTTCCTTAGTTAACTCATGCATTTTTAAAATCAATTCAGAACGTTCTTTAGCATCAAAATTAACCTTCTTTGAAGATGGAAGAGGCAACAAATCAATAGGTGCACGAGGTAGGAAACCATACACAATTTCAAAAGGGCACATCTTAGTAGTAGAATGCAATGAACGATTATAAGCAAATTCAATATGAGGCAAGCATTCTTCCCACATTTTCTTGTTATTCTTCAAAACAGCCCTAAGCATCATAGAAAATGTTCTATTGACTACTTCAGTTTGTCCATCAGTTTGGGGGTGACAAGTAGTACTGAAAAGCAGCTTAGTCCCCAACTTAGCCCATAAACATCTCCAAAAGTGGCTAAGAAATTTAGTATCACAGTCTGAAACAATAGTATTTGGCACACCATGTAAGCGAATAATTTCACGAAAGAAGAAATCAGCAACATTAACAGCATCATCGCTTTTATGACATGGTATAAAGTGTGCCATTTTCGAGAACCTATCCACGACAACAAATATGCTATCCCTCCCCTTCTTTGTTCGAGGTAAACCTAAAACAAAGTCCATAGATATATCCTCCCAAGGAACACTAGGTACAGGCAAAGGCATATATAAACCATGAGGATTGAGTCGTGACTTAGCTCTTTGACATGTAGTGCAGCGAGCAACAAAACGCTCAACATCCCGTCTCATCTTTGGCCAAAAGAAATGTGTAGCAAGTATATCCTCCGTCTTCTTGACGCCAAAGTGTCCCATTAATCCTCCTCCATGCGCCTCCTGCAACAACAAAAGACGAACGGAGCTAGCTGGAATGCATAGCTTATTAGCATGAAACACAAATCCATCGTTAAGAACGAACTTGTTCCAAGTTCTCCCTTCCTTACAATTCTGCAATACATCTTTAAATTCAGCATCATGAACATATTGATCTTTGATGGTCTCCAAACCAAATATTTTAAAGTCAAGTTGTGAAAGCATAGTATAACGACGAGACAAGGCATCAGCAATAACATTTTCTTTACCCTTCTCGTGTTTAATGACATAAGGGAAAGTCTCAATGAATTCAACCCATTTAGCATGTCTACGGTTCAGTTTTGCTTGACTTTTAATGTGTTTCAAAGATTCATGATCAGAATGTATAACAAATTCCTTGGGCCATAAATAATGTTGCCATGTTTCTAAGGTCCGAACAAGAGCATATAATTCTTTATCATAAGTAGAATAGTTCAGACTAGGCCCACTCAATTTTTCAGAAAAGTATGCAACAGGTTTTCCATCTTGTAATAACACACCTCCTAATCCAATTCCACTAGCATCACATTCAATCTCAAAAGTCTTATTGAAATTAGGAAGTTGGAGTAAAGGAGCATGTGTCAACTTATCTTTCAATACCGTGAAGGCTTCTTCTTGTGCGGTACCCCAAACAAAAGGCACATCCTTCTTTGTAAGCTCGTTGAGAGGTGCAGCAATGGTGCTGAAATCTCTCACAAAACGCCTATAGAAACCAGCGAGGCCAAGGAAACTCCTCACTTGTGTGACCGTTTTGGGCTGCAGCCGACTCTCAATAGCTTCAATCTTGGCTTTATCAACTTCAATTCCCTATGGAGTAACAACATAGCCAAGAAAAGATACTCGGTCGGTGCAAAAGGTGCACTTTCCAAGGTTTCCAAACAAACGTGCATCACGTAGAGCAATAAAAACAGCACATAAATGTTCCAAATGTTCCTCCAAAGATTTGCTATAAATCAATATGCCATCAAAGTAAACTACCACAAATCGTCCAATGAAAGCACGTAAAACTTCGTTCATTAACCTCATGAAAGTACTAGGTGCATTAGTTAACCCAAAAGGCATGACTAACCACTCATATAATCCAAACTTAGTTTTAAATGTTGTTTTCCATTCATCTCCCAATTTCATACGAATTTGATGGTATCCACTACGCAAATCAACTTTGGAGAATATTGTAGAGCCACTCAATTCATCAAGCATATCATCTAACCTAGGAATAGGATGACGATAACGAATAGTAATATTATTAATGCCTCTACAATCAACGCACATACGCGATGCACCATCCTTTTTCGGCACTAAAATGATAGGAACAGCACAAGGACTAAGGGATTCGCGTATATAACCTTTGTCGAGCAGTTCTTGTACTTGACGCATAATCTCCTTTGTCTCCTCTGGATTGGTACGGTATGGTGCACGGTTGGGTAGCGAAGCACCGGGAATTAAGTCAACTTGATGCTCAATCCCTCGAATAGGTGGTAATCCCGGTGGCACGTCTTGTGGAAAGACGTCAGCGAACTCCTGCAAAATGTTAGTGACAGCAGGGGGCAAAGAGGAAGGCACGTCCTCGAATGAAAATAATGCCTCTTTGCACACAAAAACATAGCAAACAGATTTGCTAAAATCTAGCTCATCAATATCAGATTTGGTGGCAAGTAAACATGCACTTTTCAATTTAATTTCAGAAACAACAGTAGATGGTTTATTATTAGGCTTCATTTGGTGCTCAAATTCTTTTGCCACAATCTGATTTCCACTCTTATTTGTCTCCTGTTTTGCTTTATTAGCTCTATTAATATCATCTTTCAAAATGGAATCAGGAGTCATAGGAAGCAAAGTAATATGTTTATCCTTATTTACAAGAGTATACTGATTGTTTCTACCATGGTGTACAGAATTTTTATCAAATTGCCATGGTCTACCAAGTAATAAGGAACATGCTTGCATAGGTACCACATCACAATCAACATAATCAGCATATGTAGAGATACTAAAATGCACACGAACAGTACGTGTTACCTTAACCTTGCCGCTGTTGTTGAACCATTGGATGTAGTAAGGATGTGGATGTGGTCTTGTGGTGAGAGATAGCTTCTCCACCATCTCCATGCTAGCCAAGTTATTGCAGCTCCCTCCATCTATGATCACGCGAACAGAATGTTCCTTCACAACTCCCTTTGTATGGAACAAATTATGCCTCTGATTTTGCTCAGCTTGTGTAACCTGCACACTCAAAAAACGTTGAGCAACTAAACATTCATACCTGTCAGCATCTTCAGGAGCCATGTATTGCGTCTCATGATCAGAATCGTCTCCACCGTGTTCATCACGTGTAATAAGAGCCAAAGTCTCCTCATCATAGTCACTAGCGGACTCATACCCACCATCCTCAGTAACAATCATCCCACGCTTAGATGGGCATTCTCTCGCATAATGACCTCCACCCTTGCAACGTCGACAAATAATATCATGTGTTTGCCCTGTTGATGCCATGGATGAAGAAGAGCTCTTTGCAGGCCCAGAAGGTGTGCTCTTGGAAGATAGTGGTGATTGTGCCTGCTTTATTGTATCACGGTTGGAGGTGGCAGCCGACGGAGGCACCGGTGTAGCAGAACGTGTGGAAGTAGATGATGCACGTGGTGTCCATGATGAAGGTCGACCTGCAGAAAAGTTAGTCCGCGCCAATGCCTGTCGACCCTGCACTTCACGTTCAGCTTTACAAGCAAGATGGAATAAACGAGTGATATTAGTATACTCCTTATACTCTAGAATCGTCTGAATCTCTCTATTTAATCCACCCATAAAACGTGCAAGCATAGCTTCATTCTCCTCAACAATACCACATCTAATCATGCCAGTTTGTAATTCCTGATAATATTCTTCTACAGAATTTTTTCCCTGTCTTAAGCGCTGCAATTTTTGAAGTAATTCACGTTGATAATATGGTGGAACCCAACGAGTATGCATAGCAGTTTTCAAAGCAGCCCAAGTAGCCGAAATAGGATATAATCTACAATGCTCAGACCACCAAACACATGCAAAACTAGTGAAAGCACAAACAGCAGCAGGAACACGTCTCTCCTCGGGATATTGTAAACATGTAAATCGTTGTTCAGTTTCTAACTCCCAAGTAAGATATATATCAGGAACATATCTACCCTCAAATGGTGGAATATTCAATTTTAGTTTAGGGAGATGGTCATGATCTCGTACCTGAGGGTGAGCCCTACCATTGCCATTATTTGCATGTGGACGACCTGGTGGTTGATGTGCTGGTGGTGGCACGTAGTTCTGATTTTGATCAACCTCATCCTCATAATCTCCCACATAATCATCCTCCTCCACATCAGCAGTAGGAGCCACAGAAGTATCAACAGCAGCACCAGCAGTTTGGCCCGACTGAAGAGGGACACGACTCGCTCGGCGGAGGGCTGTTTCCCGACGTGGAGGTAGTCGGTGTTGTTGCTGTTGTTGCAGAGGTGCGGCAGGAGCAGCCGGTGGTGGTGGTGGAAAACGCGAAAGCAATTCAGCAAACTTGTTATCGAGCTTTGTTTCAAACGTCTTCTCCATGCCATCTATCTTCTCCATGGCCTCTTCAAATCTGTTTATCACATCTGGCACCTGTCCACTCATCATTTGCTGAAACGTATCATGAAGCTCCTTGTTCGTCAAGTTCTCCTAGTCAGTCTCGTCGGCTTGTGATCCTGGCATGGTTAGCAGCAATAGAAACACACAAGAATATGATCCTACAGACTACTAACAAGTGGTGGTGGTGGCGGGTGTCACAAATCCATCAAGCAAATCTCAAATTCTTACCAGTTCTTACCCAGCAGCAGGCGGTGATCGGCAACCGTTGTAGTCAAAACTCTCAAAAGCTTGGATAGAGCGATTGCCAGGGAGAGTCAAACGCACGACGTAGATGTATGTGGAGCTGGGAAGGCTTATAGTATGGTAGCAAAAAGGGTCAGCAATAATCAATTCAGAGATGCAAAGTTGAATAAACGCTCAACGACGGTACTGTGCTGGTCCTAGACTAGACCGTGCTAGAGACGCGAGCCTAGAACACTAACAAAATCACGGCGCTGCACGTAAATAAGGGAAAAGCACACTCTGGAACTCTCTTTTTTTCGCTCTTTTTTTGCGCTCCTTTTTTTTTGCGAAAAATCACTATAATGGCGAGTGTCTCAAAACTCTTCCCTCGTCAAACTGATAGGATGGGCACGAAATTTTTTCTTCACTTTTTTTCGGAAATCAGGACAGCGACGACAAAAAAGTGCGACAAAAAATCACTATGATGGCACGTGGCTCAAAAGACTCAGAAAAGCCTAAAAATAGGATAGGGAAAAAAATTGCCCGTGAAAATTTTGGCCTAAAAACTGCCCGGGGGTCTCCAGACTCTTTTTTCCAAGACCTACGCAGGCAAGGAAACACGAATCGGAAATTAGATTGATCTCAAGAACAAACCTAATATGAGAAGAACTCGGATTGGTGGTGGATATATGGTTGTGGTATATAGCAGCGGTGGTGGTATATGGTAGCGGTGGTGGTATATGGATAGAGATTGGTGGTGGTATATGGATACAGATTGGTGGTGGTATGTGGATATGGATTCAGAGCGGTGGCGGATAAGCAAAAGTGGTAGACGGGCGATGATGATGGTGCGGCGGCGGCGTGACAACTTATGACCAGAACTCGAAACTCTAAAAGACTAGACTCTAAGACCAGCAACTTGACACGACGATGCAACCGCAAATTCAACAAAGCAAAAACCCTAAAAATATTATGCAAAGGCTCAGATTGGTTCGGATATGATGAACTAACCCTAATTTTTTTGTGTGGCTTTTTCGTGGACTGTAGGTATGAAGAACAGACTCGATCTAATCTACGAAAAACTGTAAAATCTCACCGAGCAACCTGGAAATCTGATACCACTTGATAGTGGCTAAGGTGTCCCGATGTTTCGATGAGATGGTGGCTATCCTTTTCTGTGGGAGTCAACCTTGATGATCCGACTACGAACGTGCGAGACGTCGCGCCTTAGCAATCGCTAAACCAACTTCCGAGGGTTATTGACCACGCCGGAGCATGATCAACCTGACCACGAGGGTCTGTTTCCTGCGAACAAAGGAAGAACAAGCAAGAAACTGAGATTGCAATCGGGATATTGCAAATATAAGATGAAAGCTTTATTGATCAAGGTGGGGTTCTGTGACGTCTTGGTCTGGTCGTTGGACACAAACGAAGTACGCGAAGTTGCAACTATGGCGAACTTTTAATCTAAACAAAACCCTAAAGTCTAAACGATGCCCTAAGGGCTGTATATATGGAGGAAGAGGGGGGAATTTCGTGGCCCTTGAGGGTGGGGTCCGAAACCAACCCTAACTCTTGTTTCCCCACACATACGGACTCTAAAAATAGCCTATACTTAAGTATTTCGAAATTACATGGGCCTGGCCCATTAATAAGGTGACGCAGCACCTAGAATAGCCTATGGACGAATATTATGAAGTGGCATCTTGTATATTTCGTCCAAGGCTTCATGCACTCCTTATGGCGGCTTCAAAGTCTTGAAATCATCACTTGTAACTCCGTTCTTGATCCCCTTGCGCATGCCATCAACTCCATGCGTGTTCTTGCTCCAATGTTCATCCTTCTCCAAGCTAGGCCCTTCATTTGTAAGCAAAACAAATGTATCCTATTTAGGCAGCATCATAATCTCGTGAACATTAGAATCATTATCAAGAAACGAAAGTACCTGGTAATTTAATTGGCGTGCGCGAGCTCTAGTAATTGGTCCAGTATATGTAACAGTAGGGGCTGTGGGTGTAACAATGGTATTGATGTCCTCATCAACTGTCCCTTAACTCCAATCCGTTTAACTCCTCGCAGAGGGGACACATGAAGACATGCTCTGTCTCCAATTTCATAGACTACCTCCTTGCGTTTTTTTAAGTCTGCATAACTCTTCTGCCTGGACTGAGCTACCCTTAGTCTATCTCGAATCAACTTAATATTCTCTTCTGACTCCTTGATCACATTTGGTCCAACAACTGACGGTCTCCACTTCATCCCACATACTCTTGGGGCATCACACATATCGAGACAAAACTTGTATTCATTTTGTCCGAAATCCACTCAGTGGAGTATCCTTATCTTTTCTAGGGGTCAAGGGTTCTTACAGGGTACTACCACCCTTAAAATGCACAAATCTTCCATAGACCATATTTCTCTTATCCTCAAAAATGGTCAAAATCCGTCTTCATAGAGTAACAACTCATAAAATCCCTATCAGTACCAACGATGCTAACTTTATTTATTCTCTAATGATTACAATCTCTCGCTTTTCCATTACATGTCTCAACTCAACACCTTGATACAAAAGAGTTGTTCTCACTTCTACTACTATACTTCTCACAGACTCAACTATTTATCACAAGTCTCCTTCTCTTTCGGACAATCTCTGGCAAAGTGCCCGGCTTCATTACAACGAAAACATATTACTTCTGACAAGTCTCGAGGTTTCCTTTTTGGGCAACTGTTGAGGTAGTGCCCTGACTCCTTGCACCTGTAACAGGTGATATGACTCAGGTCCTTCCTGGAATCCAATCTGCTTCTCTTCCTAGACCTTTCCATGACAATCATGGCTTCTATTTCCTGTGGGTCATATTCTACTTCCTCTGTCGAGAATTCTACTAGATCCCCATTTAAACAATTTTGGGAGATGTGTCCTTCTCCACATGAATAGCAAGACTTAGTGCAGGGTTTACTCAGGTCTTCTTTAGGCGTGTCCTCCACATCTTCCTTCATCACAGGTTCTTCTAAAATTTCCATAAGGGCTCCTTTCTTTACTTCTTTCTTCTGCTGGATGGTTCGTTGTACCATGGGGTAAATGTGACACTGAGTAGGGTAGTGGGTAGTCCCTTCACACAAGAAACAAGTAATCTGCCTAGTTGGGCATTCTTCAACTGGGTGACTTCCTTCACAATTAGGGCATTCATCCTTGCGTTCTTTATGGGTGTGTCCTATTTCTCCACAAATCTTGCATGCACAAGGTTTCTTCATATCCCTTCCATAAGGCTTCAACTTCTGCAACACAAACCGAGACTTTGGCAAAGTCAACTTAAATTCTTTCCAAGTGGTTACTCCTTGCCATCCATTGATGGTTTGGTACATCCTCCACCAAGTAGCAGCACCTCTTTCAAAGCACTGAAGAGCATGTTGGGTCATATCCTTTCCGACTATAGGGTTATTCTCCATGTGATCCTCCATGTTCTGAATCCATCGGTCTGTCTCCAACTGACTCATCGGTCCAGAAAATACAAGCTCATCTCCATTCATCCTCTATTGGGTCCATGTGGGTTTGGGGTAAGATAAGAGAGAGGGAGAGGGATACACACAATACAAACAATAGTTTTAAAAAGACAGATTTTTATTGTGGCTGTCGGAAAAACATCAAACAAATGACATCTCACAATTCGTTGCATCTAACGTAGGGATATAACTGGGGTTTGGTCTTCTAAAAGTCAATAAATCTTCAAAGTCATCAAGCTCTACGAGTCTTGTTCATGCCTCCAATGGCTTCTTTCGATCATGCTTGTCTTTCTCAAGTTCTTTTACCAGATCAACTCTGTTGACCCGAAGTCTCTCGTGACGTCCTTTAATACTCCGAAGTTGCGTTCCAAACTTCTGGTTTCAACATCCTTCGCATGAACCATGGTCCTACTGTCCTTCAGTTCGTGACGAATCTCCGGTATCTCGAGGTTTTGCTCCTCCAGCTTGGCTACTTTCAGCTTTTGGTTCCTGAGTTCTTCATGAAATGCTTCCTTGTCTAATACGGCTTCATGGAGCTCCACCTTAAACTTCTTGATGTACTACTCCAGATCCTGGTGTACACCGTCTAAGGTTAAAACTTCATCTTACTAATAGGTGCTCCATCAGCCTTCTTCCATCAAATCATGTAACGCCCTCGATGCGGCTATATCTCCCACGTGTCGAGGCACGACTTAGAGGCATAACCGCATTGAAAGCAATGTCGCAAGTTAGGCAATCTTCACAACATCCCATGTAATATAGATAATAAAAGGGGAGATACATAGTTGGCTTACACTCGCCACGTCAATCAAAGTTCATAAATAGCATTACAACATTCAAATACTCATGGCCCGACTACGGCGCAAAAATAAAAGATAACCCAACATGCGACACGGTCCCGATCGCCCCAACTGGGCACCACTACTGATCATCAGGGAAAGACACATAGTAACGGCGTGAGTCCTCGTCAAACTCCCACTTGAGCTCAAGCGCGTCATCTGGAACGGAGTCATCAGGCCTTGCATCTGGTTTGGAAGTAATCTGTGAGCCACAGGGACTCAGCAATCTCGCACCCTCGCGATCAAGACTATTTAAGCTTATAGGTAAGGCAAGGTAAAATATGTGGAGCTGCAGCAAGCGACTAGCATATATGGTGGCTAACCTGTTCGCAAAAGAGAGCGAGAAGAGAAGGCAAAGCGCGAACGAATAACTAGAGAACAACCCGCGGCAAGCATTACTCCAACACCGTGTTCACTTCCCGGACTCCGCCGAGAAGAGACCATCACGGTAACTCACACAGTTGATTCATTTTAATTAAGTTAAGGTTCAAGTTATCTACAACCGGACATTAACAAATTCCCATCTGCCCATAACCGCGGGCACGGCTTTCGAAAGTTCAAATCCCTGCAGGGGAGTCCCAACTTAGCCCATGACAAGCTCTCACGGTCAACGAAGGAATAGACCTTCTCCCGAGACATTCCGATCAGACTCGGTATCCCGGTTCTACAAGACACTTCGACAAGTTAAAACAAATCCAAAAACACCGCCCGAATGTGCCGACAAATCCCGATAGGAGCTGCACATATCTCGTTCTCAGGGCACAATCGGATAAGCAATCCGTACAACTAAAACCAGCCCTCGAGTTTCCCAGAGGTGGCGCTGCAAGGGGCTCTAGGTTGGACCAACAATCAGAGGAGCACTGGCCCGGGGGGGTTTAAATAAGATGACCCTCGGGCTTGGGAAACCCAAGGGAAAAAGAGGCTAGGTGGAAAATGGTAAAACCAAGGTTGAGCATTGCTGGAAAAGCTTTAATCAAGGAGAAATATCAAGGGGTTCCCATTATCACCCAACCGCGTAAGGAACAAAAATCCGGGAACATAACACCGATATGACGGAAACTAGGGCGGCAAGAGTGGAACAAAACACTCGGCGAGAGGCCGAGCCTTCCACCCTTTACCAAGTATATAGATGCATTAAGATAACAAGATAATATAATGATATCCCAACTAGTAAATAATGTTCCAACAAGGAACGGTCTCCAATCTTCACCTGCAACTAGCAACGCTATAAGAGGGGCTGAGCAAAGCGGTAACATAGCCAATCAACGGTTTGCTAGGACATGGTGGGTTAGAGGTTTGACATGGCAATTTGGGAGGCATGATAAGCAAGTGGTAGGCATCGTAGCATAGGCATAGCAAAAGAGCGAGCATCTAGCAACGCAAAGTTAGTAGTGATTTCGAGGGTATGATCATCTTGCCTGCAAAGTTGTCAGAGTTGACTGGATCCTCGAAAGCAAACTCAACGGGCTCCTCGTTAGAGAACTCGTCTCCCGGCTCTACCCAAACAAGACAAACAAGCAACAAGGACACAATCAACCACGTGCAAAGCTCAAACAATATGATGCAAAGATGGTATGCTATGCGGGATGCGATATGTGATGCATATGCAAGATTTGACAAGGAATGAATGAACCTGGCCTCAACTTGGAAATACAAGTGTGCCACTGGAAAGGTGAGATGAAATCGCTTGAAAACGATAAAAAGAACACCGGAATCGGAGTCACAATTTGTAAATGGCAAGCAATTCAAATATGGCACCGGTCTGCGATTTACAGCAAGTAGCCATCTAAATACAACAAGATGAACATGCTACAGCACTCAAACATGGCAACAAAATACATGGCAGGGATCCATTTATGATGCTTAACAAAAGAGGAACACTGAGCTACGGCCCATTCATCCATTAACAGGTTCAAACAAGCATGGAAAAAATGCATTTGGCAAACAGATTTCAGACTTAGTGAAATTAACACTTGTCTGGAATTTCAGATCAGGTAGCACACTTTGGAGCATGAAAACTATATGCTACAGGACCCGAACATGGCAAAGTAACACATGGCATGGATCTACTCAAAGAGCTTAACAAAAGTCCCTTAGTGACCTTGAGCCAAAAGGGATGAGAAAATACATTTGCAAGCATGTGAACATGGCAAAAACATAATCAGATCACAGACTTAGTGGAAAACTGGAGCATGCAAATCAGATATCAAGTAGGCATGTTTCCGAGCTCGATGCACTCACTACAGAGCAATTCATGGTAATCTAAGCATACACCCATCAAGAATACACATTATACAAGCTAGACATGGCAAGAACAATAGCATAGCATGCACAGATCAACTACAACATCCTCGGCAAAATCGCTAACAAGTATACAATCTGCCTAGATTCATGAAATAGCAAAAGTAGAGCTCGATTGACTCAAGCTAGGTTGCTCCATAATTGCAAACAAAGACATGGATGGATAGAGCACTACAATATTAACAAAACATCCTTACTGATAATCCTCAAAAGAGGCACGGATCACTAGGAAACAACATGAACATATGGCATATTGAGATAAACAGATCAAGGACTTAGTGGAAATGCTAAGTCCCTGAAATCAGCATTAACGAATGCTCCACTTTGCAAGCTTGTGCTAGTCACCACACACATCACAAAAATACATGGGTTGCACCTCTGGATAGATGGCAAAACTCATGTAGAGCTCAGGGGCATATCATGCACACAATAATCATGGCAAAAATGACAAATATCTAATTGGAGCAGCAGATCTGACAATTATCTCAAATAGCATTCTTCCAATAGCATTTCAGGCATCAAGATGAACTCAAATGAAAATGATGCAATGAGATGAAATGATGTGCTCTCTGAGACGAACATTTTGATATGCTATATGCCCAAAATGGAGCTACGGATGCAAAGTTATGATGCGATGATCATAGCCAAATAATTAGGGTTTCGGGGTAAAAAGTCAACCGATCCGAGATCTGGATCCAGATCTGGCCGCACGGATAACGAGGTTCGCCGGGGACTTGAAGCTCGCCGGAGTTGATGAGGGCGGCCGGAGCGAGGGTGGCCGGAGCGGGGCGCTGCTCGCCGGGGTCTTGGCCGGCATGGAGGAGGAGCGGCGTCGGCGGCGAGGCCTCAGAGAGGCGGCGGCCGGCAGCGTGCGGTGGTGGCGAGGAGGCGCGGTGGCTGGCGTCGAGGTGCTGCAGGGCGGCGGCCGGCGGCGTGCGGTGTTGGCGAGGAGGCGCGGCGGCCGGCGACAAGGTGCTGCAGGGCGGCGGCCGGCGGACTTGGGCGGCAGAGTGCGGGAAGACGAGGCGACGTGCGCGGGAGGCCGGTCGGGCCGGTCGGGCGACGGGGAGGTCCGGCGCTGGGCCTTCGGGCCCGCCTCGGTGGCGGCGGTGAAGTGGGGCGCCCGCTGCCACGTGGCGCGCCCCGGTTGGCGGCGTGGTTTGTCCGGCGACGAGCGGACGTTGTCCGGCCGCGCGGATGGAGCGGGGCTAGGGTTAGGGGGAGAGTGGAATCGCGAATTTTTAGGAGGGGGTCTATATATAGGCATAGGAGGAGCTAGGAGAGTCCAAATGAGGTGCGGTTTTTGGCCACGCGATCTTGATCGAACGCTCTAGATGATGGAGAGGGTTTTGGTGAGTTTTGGGCCAAAATGGAGAGGTGTTGTGCTGCAACACACACGAGGCCTTTTTGGTCCCTCGGTTAACCGTTGGAGCATCAAACGAAGTCGAAATGGTACGAAACTTGACAGGCGGTCTACCGGTAGTAAACCAAGGCCGCTTGGCAAGTCTCGGTCCAATCCGGAAATGTTTAATCCCCACACACGAAAGAAAGGTAGAAATGACCACCGGAGGAGAACGGAGCGCCAGAATGCAAAACGGACAACGGGGAAAATGCTCGAATGCATGAGACGAACACGTATGCAAATGCAATGCACATGATGACATGATATGAGATGCATGACAACGACAACAACACATGGAGACAAAAACCCGAACCCGAGAAAATAAAATAACTTAACACCGGAAACGGCAAGAGTTGGATTACATATTGGGTAAATCATATCCGGGGTGTTACAACACTCCACCACTACGAAAGGATCTCGTCCCGAGATCTAGGACTGAAAGAACGCCGGGTACTCAGAACGGAGGTGATCCTCGCGTTCCCAGGTAGCTTCACGGTCGGCATGGTGTGACCACTTGACTTTGAGGAATTTGATTGACTTGTTGCGAGTCTTGCGTTCAGTCGCTTCAAGAATAGCAACGGGGTGCTCACGATAAGAGAGATCTTCTTGGAGCTCAATGTCCTCGAAGTTGATGGTGCGGTCAGGGGTCTTGAAGCACTTGCGGAGCTGAGAGACATGGAACACGTCATGCACATTTGCAAAGTTTGAAGGAAGCTCGAGTTGATAGGCGAGATCGCCTCTCTTGTTGACGATCTTGAAAGGTCCCACGTATCTAGGGTCAAGCTTCCCTTTGATACCGAAGCGACGAGTACCTTTCATAGGAGAGATGCAGAGGTAAACATGATCTCCGATCTCGAAAGCCAAATCACGGTGCTTACTATCATAGTAGCTCTTCTGGCAGGATTGGCTTCTTTGAGGTTATCTCGAATGACTTTGCACATTTCCTATGCCTCTGTGATTAAGTCATTTCCCAGAAGTTGACGTTCACCGGTTTCAGACCACTTGAGAGGGGTACGGCACTTCCTGCCATACGGAATTTCAAATGGGGCCTTGCCCGAACTTGCTTGAAAACTGTTGTTGTAGGAGAATTCAGCATATGGAAGACAATCCTCCCACTTCATGCCGAAGGAGATCACACAAGCCCTGAGCATATCTTCAAGAATCTGGTTGACACGCTCGACTTGACCGCTAGTTTGAGGATGGAAAGCTGTGCTGAAGCGGATGTTGGTGCCCATGGCCTTCTGAAAAGAATCCCAAAACTTGGAGGTAAAGATGCTGCCACGGTCTGAAGAGATCACTTGTGGAATACCGTGCAGCGAGACAATTCGAGAGGTATAGAGCTCCGCCAATTGAGCTGCAGTGATTGACTCTTTGATAGGCAGAAAGTGAGCCACTTTAGTGAGTTTGTCGATGACAACGAATATAGCATCATTGCCACGTTTGGACTTTGGAAACCCAGTCACGAAGTCCATCTCAATGTGGTCAAACTTCCATTCTGGAATGGCAAGAGGTTGGAGGAGACCAGCTGGCCTTTGGTGTTCTGCCTTCACTCTTCTGCAGACATCACATTCATTCACGAACTGAGCAATCTCGCGCTTCATTCGAGTCCACCAATAAGCCTGTTTGAGGTCCTGATACATCTTCGTGCTCCCAGGGTGGATGGAGAGGAGAGAATTGTGAGCCTCATTCATGATCACTTTTCGTAGGTCACCTTTGGGCACAACAATACGATCCTCGAAGAAGAGAGTATCCTTGTCATCAAGGCGGTAGCACTTGTATTTGGGTTGACTCTTGGCAATCCCAATCTTCATCTTTTTCACCATAGCATCAAGAAGCTGGGCTTGGCGAATCTGATCTTCCAAGGTAGGAGAGACTTGAAGGTTGGCGAGGAAACCTTGGGGAACAACTTGCAGATTAAGTTTGCGGAAAGCTTCACAAAGCTCGGGTTGATAAAGCTTGAGAATCAGACTGTTGCAATAAGCCTTTCTGCTCAATGCATCAGCAATCACATTGGCCTTGCCTGGAGTATACTCAATACTCGGATTATACTCTTGAATCATTTCGACCCATCGAGTTTGCCTAAGGTTGAGATTAGGCTGAGTGAAGATGTACTTGAGACTCTTGTGGTTAGTGAAAATGTCCACTTTTCTTCCCAATAAGAGATGTCTCCAAGTCAAAAGAGCATGCACAACTTCCGCCAACTCGAGGTCATGAGTGGGGTAGTTCTTCTCGTTGGGCTTCAACTGGCGAGAGGTATAAGCCACAACTTTCTTTTCTTGCATCAACACTGCGCCAAGACCTTGGAGAGAGGCATCACAAAAGACCTCGTACGGTTTGGATTCATCAGGAGGAGTCAGAACTGGAGCAGTGACCAATTTCTCTTTGAAAGTGTTGAAAGCAATGTCACACTCCGGAGACCAAACGTACTTGACGTGCTTCTGGAGAAGATTTGAGAGAGGCTTTGCGATCTTAGAAAAGTTTTCAACGAATCTTTGACAATAGCTTGCGAGACTGAGGAAGCTACGGAGTTGCTTCACGTTCTGAGGTGGTTCCCAATTCACAATTGCAGACACCTTCTCAGGATTCACCGCAATGCCCTTAGCAGAGATGATATGACCAAGATAAAGAACCTCATCGAGCCAACATTCGCACTTGGAGAACTTGGCGTAGAACTTGTGTTCCCTGAGCTTATCGAGTACCAAACGCAAGTGCTTGGCATGATCTTCCTTGTTCTTCGAAAAGACCAGAATGTCATCGAGATAGACCAAAACAAAGTCATTGGTGTAGGCGTTGAAGATGAAGTTCATCATGCGAGAGAAAGTCGGAGGAGCGTTGACGAGGCCAAAAGACATGACAGTGTATTCATATGAACCAAAGCTTGTCCTGAAAGCCGTCTTGGGAATATCTTGCTCACGGATTCGAATCTGATGATAACCCATGCGAAGATCAAGCTTGGAGAATACTTGGGCACCTTTGTTGTTCGAACAACTCGTTGATGTTGGGAAGTGGGTATTTGTCTTGATGGTCTTCTTGTTCAATGGACGGTAATCAACACAAAGTCGGTCCGTTCCATCCTTCTTCTTCACAAAAGAACACCACAACCCCACAGAGAAGAACTAGGCCGGATGAGACCCATTCTCTCTTGAATATCGAGTTGCTTCTTCAGCTCCTTCAACTCTTCAGGTCCAAGCTTGTAAGGACGCTTGCACACAGGTTCCGTGCTAGGCTCAAGATCGATGACGAATTCAACTGGCCGGTGCGGAGGCATTCCTGGAAGCTCTTCTGGAAAGACGTCTTGATATTCGCAAACGACTGGAATTTGCGAGATGGCATCCAGTTCACCCTTCTCATTGAGAGAAAACAGACGAATGGTATCATCACGAGCGGCAAAGACAATTACATCCTCAGACGAATGAGTCAATTGAATCTGCCTGGCTGCACAATCAAGATGCGCCTTGTGCTTAGAAAGCCAATCCATCCCGAGAATAAGATCAATGTCCGAGTCACCAAGAACATTTGGAGAAGACAAAAACTTATAGTCACCCAAAGTAATTGTAACATCCGGAACGCATACTCGAGATGTCATTTGACGGGCCGGAGAGACAATAGCCAACGGTTTTGACAACACTTGAGTAACAAAATCATGCTTAGATGCAAAAGGTCTCGAGATGAAACAATGCGATGCACCAGTGTCAAAAAGAACTTTAGCTGGAATATCGTTAATAGGAAGGTTACCCATGATGACATCTGACGAGTCCTCTGCCTGAGCTGCGTTCAACATGTTGACCTTGGCGTGCTTGGGGTTATGCTTGACCACAGCTGTACTTGCCGATCTCACAGGAAGAGGAGGAGGAGGAGGAAGACGCCTCTGATTGAAGCACTTGTTGGCGTAGTGACCCTTTTGTTGGCACTTGTTGCACGTGACCTCTGAAAGCGGACGGTGATACGGAGCACTCGATATTGGAGCTTGAGACGAAGTCTTGTTCTGAAAGCCAGGGTTGGGTGGGTGGGAAGATCCACTGCCACCTTTGCTCTTCTGATACGGCTGACGGAACGGAGGAGGAAGCCAATACTTCTGATGCTTGGCCACTTGAGTAGAGGAAGAGGGAGTAGCATCTCTGACTCGCTTCCTGGAAGCATCATACCTCAGTTGAGCGGCCTCTTGCTTCAATGCCATGTTGTAGAACTCATCGTACCTCAAGGGCTCAAAGAGAACAAGAGCTAGCGGAATTTCTTCTCTGAGACCACCCCTGAACTGGTATATCATGCTCTTCTCGTCAGGGACATTCTTCTTAGCAAAGCGGGCAAGCTTCTGAAACAAATTGTTGTAGTCATAGACAGACAAAGAGCCTTGCTTCAGGTTGCGGAATTCCTCACGCTTGCTTTCAACCACGCTCTGAGGGATATGATGAGCTTTGAAGTCTTGACGGAATTCATCCCAGGTAATCACACGACCTCCTCTGGAATCCTTGTACTGCTGGAACCATTCTGCAGCTTGGTCTTTGAGTTGGAAGGAAGCGAACTTGACAAAGTCCTCAGGCCTGACGTTACTGCACTCGAAATGCTTGCACAGATCCACGAGCCAATCATCAGCATCAGTTGCCTCAACACAATTGCTAAAAGTCTTTGGCCCATTAGCAAGGAACTGGTTGAGTGTAGAAAAGTGATTCTGATTGTTGCCTTGGTTGCCTTGGTTCGCTTGATTGCGCTCTTGAAGAATTTGCATGATCAACTGTGTGTTTGCATTAGTTGCGGCCATCACAGCTTGCCATGCCTCCGGAGGAGGTGGAGGTGGTGGCGGATCCTGATTTTGATTCTAATTGGTGCTCTTAGCGGGAGCCATCCTGAAGAGGGTGACAACCGTTAGCACATTGATAGATAAAATGAAGCTGAATCAAGCGGGATGAAATTGCAACATAAAGTCTTCACATCCGAACAAAATGAACGAATGCATTCCACTTGAAATGGTCACATATCCATAACTTGAGAAGCCACTTAGAATTTAGGTAGAGGAATAAATCAACAAGGTACGGATCAAGAACGAATACTCGGTAAGAAATCCCAATTTCAAACCAAATATCCATGGAAGAAGAACTAGAGCTACAAGAATTCCCACCCATGAAACTCCCGAACCTTTCCGGTTATGCAATCAGGTGTTGGGGATACAGGGGAAGCATAATATCTCACCCAAATCTAGCAAATCCTACATCCAGCTGTATCCATCCTTCAACACATAACCGAGAAAAACTTCGGAAACCATCTACCTCAACCTTCGAAAAGCATCCGTTATACAAGTTATGGCAATACTCCCGAACTCCCGCCACAGTACTGGGTGGTGTCGAGGTTATCTCACCAACGAACTGCATAAAAGAGATTTTCGATGTCGGCGTACTAAACTAAGGTATTCCAGAACTGCAATGATAAAATTGTGACGATAACACCTCGGTGCTCAACTCCCCGAGACACTGCCACAACCCCTAAAGACAGGAGGCACCAAGAACAATGTTCTCGTCACAAAACCATCGGAACGATTCCAAGATACCCGCGTGATCCTAAATTTTTTTTAGTGAAATTTGGGAAGAGAAGAGTCAAAACTCTACGTCAGGATGCCTTACTAGAGCGATGAGGAGACTGGGAAGTAAAAAGAATTCCTAAACTCTCCGATATATAATTCCTAAATGACTCAAAACATTTTTCTAGACTCAACAACGACTGCTAAAAAGATCAAGCAATGGGGGCTCCTAAGGTCGGGGAAGGCTCTGATTACCAACTTGTAACGCCCTCGATGCGGCTATATCTCCCACGTGTCGAGGCACGACTTAGAGGCATAACCGCATTGAAAGCAATGTCGCAAGTTAGGCAATCTTCACAACATCCCATGTAATATAGATAATAAAAGGGGAGATACATAGTTGGCTTACACTCACCACGTCAATCAAAGTTCATAAATAGCATTACAACATTCAAACACTCATGGCCTGACTACGGCGCCAAAATAAAAGATAACCCAACATGCGACACGATCCCGATCGCCCCAACTGGGCACCACTACTGATCATCAGGGAAAGACACATAGTAACGGCGTGAGTCCTCGTCCAACTCCCACTTGAGCTCAAGCGCGTCATCTGGAACGGAGTCATCAGGCCCTGCATCTGGTTTGGAAGTAATCTGTGAGCCACAGGGACTCAGCAATCTCGCACCCTCACGATCAAGACTATTTAAGCTTATAGGTAAGGCAAGGTAAAATATGTGGAGCTGCAGCAAGCGACTAGCATATATGGTGGCTAACCCATTCGCAAAAGAGAGCGAGAAGAGAAGGCAAAGCGCGAACGAATAACTAGAGAACAACCTGCGGCAAGCATTACTCCAACACCGTGTTCACTTCCTGGACTCCGCCGAGAAGAGACCATCACGGTAACTCACACAGTTGATTCATTTTAATTAAGTTAAGGTTCAAGTTATCTACAACCGGACATTAACAAATTCCCATCTGCCCATAACAGCGGGCACGGCTTTCGAAAGTTCAAATCCCTGCAGGGGAGTCCCAACTTAGCCCATGACAAGCTCTCACGGTCAACGAAGGAATAGACCTTCTCCCGAGACATTCCGATCAGACTCGGTATCCCGGTTCTACAAGACACTTCGACAAGTTAAAACAAATCCAAAAACACCGCCCGAATGTGCCGACAAATCCCGATAGGAGCTGCACATATCTCGTTCTCAGGGCACAATCGGATAAGCAATCCGTACAACTAAAACCAGCCCTCGAGTTTCCCAGAGGTGGCGCTGCAAGGGGCTCTAGGTTGGACCAACAATCAGAGGAGCACTGGCCCGGGGGGGGGGTTTAAATAAGATGACCCTCGGGCTTGGGAAACCCAAGGGAAAAAGAGGCTAGGTGGAAAATGGTAAAACCAAGGTTGAGCATTGCTGGAAAAGCTTTAATCAAGGAGAAATATCAAGGGGTTCCCATTATCACCCAACCGCGTAAGGAACAAAAATCCGGGAACATAACACCGATATGACGGAAACTAGGGCGGCAAGAGTGGAACAAAACACTAGGCGAGAGGCCGAGCCTTCCACCCTTTACCAAGTATATAGATGCATTAAGATAACAAGATAATATAATGATATCCCAACTAGTAAATAATGTTCCAACAAGGAACGGTCTCCAATCTTCACCTGCAACTAGCAACGCTATAAGAGGGGCTGAGCAAAGTGGTAACATAGCCAATCAACGGTTTGCTAGGACATGGTGGGTTAGAGGTTTGACATGGCAATTTGGGAGGCATGATAAGCAAGTGGTAGGCATCGTAGCATAGGCATAGCAAAAGAGCGAGCATCTAGCAAAGCAAAGATAATAGTGATTTTGAGGGTATGATCATCTTGCCTGCAAAGTTTTCAGAGAGCGAACTCGTCTCCCGGCTCTACGAAACAAGAGAAACAAGCAACAAGGACACAATCAACCACGTGCAAAGCTCAAACAATATGATGCAAAGATGGTATGCTATGCGGGATGCGATATGTGATGCATATGCAAGATTTGACAAGGAATGAATGAACCTGGCCTCAACTTGGAAATCCAAGTGTGCCACTGGAAAGGTGAGATGAAATCTCTTGAAAACGATATAAAGAATGCCGGAATCGGAGTCACGGTTTGGTAATGGCAAGCAATTCAAATATGGCACCGGTCTGCGATTTACAGCAAGTAGTCATCTAAATGCAACAAGACGGACATGCTACAGCACTCAAACATGGCAACAAAATACATGGCAGGGATCCATTCATGATGCTTAACAAAAGAGGAACACTGAGCTATGGCCCATTCATCCATTAACAGGTTAAAACAAGCAAGGCAAAAATGCATTTGGCAAACAGATTTCAGACTTAGTGAAATTAACACTTGTCTGGAATTTCAGATCAGGTAGCACACTTTGGAGCATGAAAACTATATGCTACAGGACCTGAACATGGCATAGTAAAGCATGGCATGGAGCTACTCAAAGAGCTTAACAAAAGTCCCTTAGTGACCTTGAGCCAAAAGGGATCAGAAAATACATTTGCAAGCATGTGAACATGGCAAAAACATAATCAGATCACAGACATAGTGGAAAACTGGAGCATGCAAATCAGATATCAAGTAGGCATGTTTACGAGCTCGATGCACTCACTACAGAGCAAGTTATGGCAATCTAAGCATACACCCATCAAGAATACACATTATACAAGCTAGACATGGCAAGAACAATAGCATAGCTTGCACGGATCAACTACAACATCCTCGGCAAAATCGCTAACAAGTAGACAATCTGCCCAGATTCACGAAATAGCAAAAGTAGAGTTCGATTAACTCAAGCTAGGTTGCTCCATAATTGCAAACAAAGACATGGATGGATAGAGCACTACAAGATTAACAAAACATCCTTAATGATCATCCTCAAAAGAGGCATGGATCACTAGGAAACAACATGAACATATGGCATATTGAGATAAATAGATCAAGGACTTAGTGGAAATGCTAAGTCCCTGAAATCAGCATTAACGAATGCTCCACTTTGCAAGCTTGTGCTAGTCACCACACACATCACAAAAATACATGGGTTGCACCTCTGGATAGATGGCAAAACATATAACAAAACTCATGTAGAGCTCAGGGGCATATCATGCACACAATAATCATGGCAAAAAATAACAAATATCTAATTGGAGCAGCAGATCTGACAATTATCTCAAATAGCATTCTTCCAACAGCATTTTTGGCATCAAGATGAACTCAAATGAAAATGATGCAATGAGATGAAATGATGTGCTCTCTGAGACGAACATTTTGATATGCTATATGCCCAAAACGGAGCTACGGACGCAAAGTTACGATGCGATGAACATAGCCAAATAATTAGGGTTTCAGGGTAAAAAGTCAACCGATCCGAGATCTGGATCCAGATCTGGCCGCACGGATAACGAGGTTCGCCGGGGACTTGAAGCTCGCCGGATTTGACGAGGGCGGCCGGAGCGAGGGTGGCCGGAGCGGGGCGCTGCTCGCCGGGGTCTTGGCCGGCGTGGAGGACGAGCGGCGAGGCCTCGGAGAGGCGGCGGCCAGCGGCGTGCGGTGGTGGCGAGGAGGCGCGGCGGCCGACGACGAGGTGCTGCAGGGCGGCGGCAGGCGGACTTGGGCGGCGGAGTGCGGGAAGACGAGGCGGCGCGCGCGGGAGGCCGGTCAGGCCGGTCGGGCGACGGGGAGGGCCGGCGCTGGGTCTTCGGGCCCGCCTCGGTGGCGGCGGTGAAGTGGGGTGCCCGCTGCCATGTGGCGCGCCCCGGTTGGCGGCATGGTTTGTCCGACGGCGGGCGAACGTTGTCCGGCCGCGCGGATGGAGCGGGGCTAGGGTTAGGGGGAGAGTGGAACCGCGAATTTTTAGGAGGGGGTCTATATATAGGCATAGGAGGAGCTAGGAGAGTCCAAATGAGGTGCGGTTTTCGGCCACGCGATCGTGATGAAACGCTCTAGATGATGGAGAGGGTTTTGGTGGGTTTGGGGCCAAAATGGAGAGGTGTTGTTCTGCAACACACAGGAGGCCTTTTCGGTCCCTCGGTTAACCGTTGGAGCATCAAACGAAGTCCAAATGGTACGAAACTTGACAGGCGGTTTACCGGTAGTAAACCAAGGCCGCTTGGCAAGTCTCGGTCCAATCCGGAAATGTTTAATCCCCACACACGAAAGAAAGGTAGAAATGACCACCGGAGGAGAACGGAGCGCCGGAATGCAAAATGGACAACGGGGAAAATGCTCGAATGCATGAGACGAACACGTATGCAAATGCAATGCATATGATGACATGATATGAGATGCATGACAACGACAACAACACACGGAGACAAAAACCCGAACCCGAGAAAATAAAATAACTTAATGCCGAAAACGGCAAGAGTTGGATTACATATTGGGTAAATCATATCCGGGGTGTTACAAATCCATTTTGAAGAAATGCATCCTTAACTTAGCACGGTGACAATAGCTTCAGCGGGCGATAACATCACGGATAACCGTGTTTCTGCTCTTGTCATTCCCATGAGCTATCATTCCATAGTTGATATCTCCTGCCTTAGGGTTTTCTTTGACAAAACTTCGAGTTCTCATGCTCCTTGTTTCAGTCTTTCTCCGATACACCTTGATCTTGGGTATTGACAACTTCCATAGTCTGCCAAGTTCCATAAGGGTAGCCTTCCTAGGTTAGACAAATCTGGGAATTCTTCAGAGCCTTCAAATTCTACTTGTCTTTGGTCTTCAACCGTTGTAGTTTCCATTATTCAGATGCACGGAAAATACTCTTCATTCCGAAGTGGTCTTAGTTGTCCGATATCTTGTACTTCTTGGAGTGGTCTCATCAGTCGAATCTTCGTGGTCAAAAGGGAAAAGGGGGTATGGTCTCACTAAAAGGGGATATTTGAATAAGCTCAGAAGAGAAGAGAGGTAAAAGATATTTTTGAAAAGTAAAGTTTTAGAGAAAAATCTTTCCGATGGGCTTGCCATTTTCTAGGGTCACGTCCTACAGTCAACATGTGCTCTGATACCATCTTGTAGCGACCCGACCCGAATGGATCAAGTCTCTGTGCTTAAGTGTCATCCCTGGATCGGTATGCTGACACACACAGTACTCGAGGATTTATAACAGAGGTAAATCACATGTAAAAGTAACGTAAATACTATTACCTCAATCCAAATAGCGGAAGTAACAAGGTTGTGGATTCCCATCAACACCAACGGCAAAGTTGAGTGTAGAAATCGTAACCCTAACGTATCACTTACTCGTCGTAAGATATCCTGCAACATGAGATGTTGCAGCCACGAAGGGTCAGTACATTGAATGTACTGGCAAATTCACACCATAGAGAGTGATGAACAATGGCTATCACTACATGCATATATGGCTAGTGGAAAAGCTCTATGGTTATAAAGTTTTTGCGAAAAGCCAATTTTTCCCTACTGCAAAGGAATAAATTTTATTTAATTATCATGGTGGTTGTTGAACATTGAGAATGGTTGACAGCATCCTCAATCCCAATTAAGTATCATCATTAAACCCAACAAACTTAATTTAAAGTAACATGATGAGATTCACATGATAATCCAAGTACTAGATACTCAAAACGTCCACAACCGGGGACACGGCTAATCATGATTAGTTTATACACTCTGCAGAGGTTTGCGCACTTTTCCCCACAGGACTCGATCTCCTCCGTTGGTTTTCTCGCACTGCATGGTGTTTGAGAAACGGATGACCGAGACACAGTCTTTCAGAAGCACTAGCACCTTACGATGGATAGACCGTTACACCTACTTTCCCCTACATCTGCTAGTCTGCCCTGTAAGAGTTCGCACGACTTAATCAACTATGCTAGAGCCCATAATAGCTTGTGGCTGCACACAGAAGTGTCTAGTATGAAAAATCTCATGATCCCTTTGAGCCTGGGTGGCGGTCCATAAAAAAACAGGCAATCCTAGTCTACCCAGGTGCCTAGATAGGCAATCCTGGAATACCCAGGTGCCGCAATCCACCCAGATGTGTGTTTAAGTTGTAACTCCCATCTGTCATGAATACTCTCAAAAACCAATCCATGTCTATGAGCATAGCATGGCAATCTAAGCATAACGTAATAGTAACTCCCAAGGGTTTGATAATAAACAGGTAATAGGTACTACCTCAACTACTTCCCATCCCACAATTTAATTAGATCCTAATCATGCAATGTTGGAGGTTTGGTCTAATGCAATAAAAACTGGGTATGAAAGAGGTATGATCAAAGTGTGAAATTGCCTGCAATGTTGATGAAGATAATTCGCACTCAAACCTCTTGATATATCTACTCGTCTCACTCCGGTCAATCTATCGTAAGCAAGCAATAGTAACCTCACATAAGCAATCACTCAGAAGATCGAGAAGAACGGAGAAAACAGTTCGGAAAACATCAAAACCAAGCAAATAAATCTTGCAACATAAAACAATTTCTAACAGTACCAAAATTATGTGAATTTGGGCTTATCAGAAAGTTTAGGTCAAGAGCTTCGATTTGCAAAAAGAATCAACTAAATCGGAGTTACGAAACTCAAGTTATGATCAAACGAAGTTTGAATACAAATCTGATCTAATTCAAATTTTAAAATTTTAAAAAACATGTTTAAGTTTTTTATCTGGATATAGGAGATCATAACGAAGAAGTGGGCGTTGGTTTCGTTGAATTTGGACTAACGAGTAAAAAGATGTGGTCGTTTGAAATACAGGGACTAATCTGTGAAGAAAATTATCACGAATAGGTCGCTGGCTGCAAAATAAAAAAAATAAAAAGAAAAATCTAAATAGCGAACGTTCGTTACAGAACGCTAACGAACGAATCCGTTCGCTGTGAAGGGATAAACAGCGAACGTGCACCCAATAGGACTAACTAAAAAAACGATCTAATATAAAACCGAACTAAAAAAACGATGCGGGTTACGGTTTATACCGGTTCACCCAAAAGAACCGGCGACGGCGCTGGTTACTCCGGCAAGACGGGATGGCGGCGCGGCGGCTCCGGCGTGGTACGGCAGCGACTTGCGGCGCGACGGGCGGCGCGGGGCAAGGCAGCGGCGCAAGCGGCAGCAGCAGCAGCTGCTGCAGTGGTGGCGAGTGGTGGCGAGGGCGTTGGGCGGCGGCGGCGCTAGATCCGAGCGGCGGCTCGGTGCATGGAGAGAAAGGCGGGGCCCGGGGCCTCGGGTATTTAAGGAGAGGGGGCGAGGGATGGCGTGGGGGAGGGGCAAGAGGAGGCCGGCAGCAGCACGGAGGCGGCGGCGATGCCGTGGCGGCTCGGGACGCCGTCCCGATCTCGGGGACGAGCGGGGCGCGGTGACGGGCCGGTTGGGCCGTGGCCTAGCGACTGGGCCAGCCCGGTCCGGTCGGTCCTTAGTTTTTTTACTTAGACAAATAAAGAAACAGAAAAAAGAAATATATTATATAGGCATATAATATATCAAAATTTTCAGAAGAAGATTTCCTACAAGGTGAACATTTTCCTAACATCAAATAAAATACACACAAATTTAGATAATTCAAAGAGTGCTACTGCTCTAATAAAATTCAATAAAAATCATTTTAAAAATACCAAAATGATTTCAAATTTATTTCTCTCCAATTTTCTGTTGTAGGGAATCATGTTACCCTAATTTCCATATATTTTATTTTTGGAGAAAAATAATTTGAATAAAACTCAAATAACTCCAAATTGAAAATTAATTCGAAAAGGACTTTGAAATTGATCCTTTGAAACTCCCAACTCATATTTCATATAATTTGAAGAAGTCATTTTATCTTCTCTCGTGAAAATCATTGAGTTGCATAAAGTTTCAGAATTGGAAATGTTCTCAAATGAAATTCAAATATTATCAACACCCCTTGTCATTTAAATAAATGGAAGAAGTCATATCATCTTCGCTCAAGGGTTTTGTATTTGAAAAGAATTTGAATTTCACAGGGATCAAAATGCAAAAGGTGAAAGTTTGGGGAAAGTCCTTTTATTCCCTCTCATTTAACTTTCAAAAAGTTATGAATTTCACTCAATCAATCACACAACAATCAAACAATCAATCAATCTATCTATTTATTATAACATTCCAAAATTTAGAATTTTGGGATGTTACATTGTCATGAGCTGAAATTTGGAGGAGGTGGGTTATTTGATCATATGAAGCTTCTGTAAAAGTTTCATGCCATTTGGAAATACCAAAATGGTACTTGCTTCACAATGCTTCATTCTGACCAGAAACTTGGAAACATTGCATAGGGAAAATGGATTAATGAATTGAGCCAAACCTTGGTGTAGAGAGTTCATATGGATAGGAGAATGTCCTGGTAAATTATCGGCTTAAATGAAGCAATATAAAATATGGTTGCTTCACAAACCGAAAATCTAACTAGAAACTAAGATTTGGAGCTGGGCTCACATAGAGTGATGAAAGTATCCCAAATCTTGAGGAGAGTGATGATTTGATCATATGAAGGTCCTTGCAAAATTTAAACTCATTTCGATTACCCTAGCTAGTACTGCCTTCACAAAGGCTTCCTTCAGACACGAACCTTGAAAAATTGCTCAGGAATATTTACTAGGAAACTTGTGTTGAATTTTGGCATGGGGCAATTATATGGACATGAGAATATGACCAAAAAGTTTGGAGTCAATCAAGTAAAGATAAATAGCACTTGCTTCACAAAGTGCCATTTAGGGCATAATAGGAAAAGAATTATTTGAGGATTATTTTTGAACATGGCAATGAAACGTTTTTGCCATATTTGAGCATGATAGGACCCAAATAATTTATGAGAATTATTTGGGAATTTTGGAAGTGACAGAAATATAGGTTGCTTCCCAACCTAGGGTTTAAAGGGTTATTCCTTTAACAGAAAAGGAATATTCCCGGGAAAAAGAATATTGGATTAGGTCAAGGATGGAAATGACATAATCTTGGGATAATGATGAGGATGACAAGCCACTATAAAACCTAGGAAGACATGATCTTCCCAAGTTTCAGAACCACATAGCCACGAAAAAACAAATGAAAACAGTAAATCCAAGAAAATCATTAGAAAAAGAAAAGGGCAAAATCCAGGATGTTACAATAAGTAACATTGGATACTAGCCTGAGTAGGATATGAACACCATGAACATACATATCATATAGGTTATGTTGGTTTTGATTCAACTACATGCATGAACATGTCCCAAGTCAAGCCACTCGAACATTCAGAGGAGGATACCATATCATCATACTGCATCACAATCATTTTAATGCAATGTTGACATCCAAGATAAATCATTATCGACTCCTAGCTACTTATGAATGACATGAGAAACTATAATCTCTAATTGTCATTGCAAACATGTTTGATCATAATAGGCTGAATCATGGATACTAGGTTAAACATATTTACAAAAACAGAACAAGTTGAGTTCATAGCCGTTTCTCTCTGCCACTACCGGTTCATCAAATATCATCATTATTGCCTTTCACTTGCACGACCGAATGATATGAAAATAATAATAGTGCAGGAGTGTCGTGGACTAAGCTAGAATCTGCAAATATTTTATTCAATAGGAGAAGACAAGGTAATATGGGCTCTTTGTTAGATCAACAATAATGCATATGAGAGCCACTCAACATTTTCATCGTGGTATTCTCCTCGGTATGACTCAATAGAAAGAAAAGGAAATTCAGAGAAGCACACTGAAATATTTTTGGAGTTTTTGGTTTTTTTCTGAAAGAAAGCAACTTAAAGAGAGAAAAACAAAAATGAGAAAAACTATATACACGGGGAAGCTCCCAACAAGTAAATGAAGAACAAGGAAATCTTTTTGGGTTTTGTTTTTAGATACTATAGCTAACTACAATAGAAAGAAAAATCAAAAAGAAGCAGGAAATATTTTTGGATTTTCTCAGAGTTTTTCAAACACACAAGAAGAAAGCGAGAAAATAAATTTAGCATGGATAATACAATGAAAGAGTGTGGACACCGACAATTGAAATGAGATGTGTGAACATGAAAGTAATGTTGGTGGAAATACGTACTCCCCTGTAACATCCCAAATTTTCAATTTGGAATGTTATACACTAGATCATCATTGCATATCATATTTATTTGCATTTTGGTTGATCCTACAAAATTCTACGCAACTCAAGGACCCTCGGAAAGAGTTCAGGATTTTGTTATTTTCATATTTGAGTTTTCTCAAATTTTGAAAATAGGATCATTTGATTTTATTTATTTTATCTACAATTATTTCTATTACAAAAATATGAGAGAGGGAATAAAATGACTTTCCCAAAATAAAGAAATAGTGAGGATTTAATAATAAAATAAAATAAGATTTTATTTTGGTTTTATTTGCTATTTTATTTGAATTTAGGAAAAATGCGCATCTTTCAAAATTGCATTTGGGCCCCAAATAAATGTTCATCATGTGCGGCTTGATTTTAGAAGCCGGGGAAAATTTATTTCGGGATTTTTTGAGTCCGCTTAGTATTCCTTTTGTTTTTTCTGAGCGTAACTATTTAAAAAAACGCGAACCGACCTAACAGGCCGTGTCCGACCCGGACACTTGACCCGGTCGGCCTTATAAGCCGGGGAGGAGCCTAGCCGAGACCCCAAACCCTAGCCGCCCCGCCCCGCCGCCGCCGCGCCACGCCGCCGCCGCCCCGCGCCACCGCCGCCCGCGTCGCCGCCGCCGCCCCACGCCGCCGCGTCGCCGTCTCGCCGGAGGTTGACCCCGCCCGCTGCCGGTTTTTCTCGAGAAACCGTTCGGTTTCCCGTCGGTTTTTCGTTCAGTTTTTTTAGTTTCGCTTTTAATAGATCGAGTTTTCCAGTTTATTTATTTAGCGAGCGTTCGCTCGTTCGTTCGTTTTAACGAACGCGTTCATCGGTTAGATCTAGATAACGAACGTTCGTTCGTTAATCTGTTCGTCGTTTTTCTTTTTCTCGGATTAAATCCGCGATTTCTCTGATCGCGATTCCTGATCCGATTTTCGTTCTAGTATAACTTTTCGCTCGTTTATCGGAATCAGGCGATTCAAGCGCCTGGAGTTTTGTCTCGAAACCCTCTTTCCTTTTAACCAACTCAAACAAGTTTTTGCCACTGTAAAATTTGACCTAGATCCAAAATAGTAAACGAAGCTTGTTTCTTTTGCCGTTTGTCTTTCGTTGCTTCATTCGATTTGGTTCTTTTTGCCAACCGGAGTTCTTAAGTTGAACTTTCTGGTTAGATCTCTTATTTGAGTTTTACTTGTGCATTATTTGAGTACTTATTGTATGCTTGTTTGTTTGCGATAGGGTACCCGGAGTGCGCCGCTTGCTACTTCGAATCGCTAGGTTTTGCGGATCATCAGCAAGGCAAGTAACACTTTGATCATACCTCCTACTACCCAGTTTTATTGCATTAGATCAATCCTCACACATTTCATGTTTAGGATCTAATTAAATTGTGGGTTTGGGAAGTAGTTGAGGTAGTACCTATTACCTGTTTATTATCCAAACCTTTGGGAGTTACTTCTACGTTTGCTTATTATGCCATGCTATGCTAGTAGACGTGGATTGGGTGAGTGTATCCATGACTGATGTGAGATTGTTAAATTAATGGTTTATCTAAGGTGGCAACTTAAATACACATCTGGGTGGATTGAGGCACCTGGGTATTCCAGCGATTGTCTGTTTTTCTTTTGGACCGCCACCCAGGCTCAAAGGGATCATGAGATTATTCATGCTAGAAACTTCCGTGTGCAGCCACAAGCTACTATGGGCTCTATCATAGTTGATTAAGTCGTGCGAACTCTTACAGTGGTAGACTAGCGGATGTAGGGGAAAGTAGGTGTAACGGTCTACCCGATCTTAAGGTGTTAGCGCTTCTGAAAGACTATGTCTCGGTCATCCATTTCTCAAAAACCATGTAGTGCGAGAATCCCAATGGAGGAGATCGAGTCTTGTGGGGAAAAGTGCGCAAACCTCTACAGAGTGTATAAACTAATCATGGTTAGCCGTGTCCCCGGTTATGGACATCTTGAGTATCTAGTACCTGGATTATCATGTGAATCTCATCATGTTACTCTAATCAATTTTGTTGGGGTTTTGTTTAATGATGATGCTTAATTGGGATTGAGAATGCTGTCCACCATTCTCAATGTTTAACAACTACCATGATAGTTAAATAAAATTTATTACTTTGCAGTAGGGAAAAATTGGCTTTACGCAAAACTGTAACCATAGAGCTTTCCACTAGCCAAATATGCATATAGTATAGCCTATTATTTTCATTGCTCTCTATGTGTTACCTTGCCAGCATATTCCATGTGCTGACCCGTTTCGGGCTGCAACGTTCATGTTGCAGACTTTTCAGACGACGATTAAGGTGCCTTTAGGTCGTGGTTCTATACTCAGTGATGCCGTTGGAGTTGATGGACTCACTTATCTTCCAAGCCTTCCGCTGTTATCATTATTAGATGGCCTTAAGCCATATTTATTGTAATAAGTTCTCTCTTGAGACACTCGATGTAATAAGTGTGTGATTGCTACTCTGTTATAAATCCTTCAAGTACTGTGTGGTGTCAGCATTACTGATCCAGGGATGACACCTGAGCACAGAGATTGGACCGTTTGAGGTCTAGTCGCTACAAGATGGTATCATAGCACACGCTGACTATAGGACACGACCACTAAGCTAAAAGACCTAGATCACTACTCACTCTCTTCTCATTCTGACTTCTCATCTTTTCTACTCTTTTAGGATGGCGGATGCAAGGAACACGTTCACGCAACCGGATGAAGACACACCCTTTGGATGTCACTTGAAGGAAGTCACTAGATATCTAAACATAAGAGTACCAAGCTTCACTGGAACTTACAACGCCACTTTACCTGAAGAGGAGCGCTGAATGATCCAAGTTCAAGTTCCAGGAAGGACGTTCATGCCAGTCACTGAACCCATAGAGTTTTCTTTTGATGCACCAACTTGGAATCTAGGAAAGAGCATGGCAGCTCACATCGCCATGGGACGCATTGGAGAAGTTTACCGCAATGATCTCAAGGATACTATCTACCAGATTTGTGGGCGCCGAGATGAACACTGGGAAATGATCACCACCAGGAAGGATAGATCAGTTGCAGCTTTATCCAGGAGTTAAACCAACACATTCGACGTCAGGAGAACCAGATGTGCACCGACATGATAGATCTGAAGAAGGCGAGGAAAAGAATCAAGGAATTGGAGGAAGAACTCAAGGCCACATATGAAGATTATGAAGAGGAAATCGAAGTATTATTGGACAAGAATGCCGACTTAACAATGAAGATCGGAATATTCATGGGAGGCCCTACACCAGTAGAAGAAGATGAAGAACCCAAGGAGATTCGCCCGGAAGACTACATCATCATTGACAACACCGACTCAGATCCAGAAGATAGCGATGATGACTATGTGGATGAAGCTAGAGCAGATATAATGGAGCCTGCAACCGAAGAATATTTCTACTAGACCACCCATCAGTAGTAGTAGTCCACCATGTAAATATAGTAGTCCGAGCACTTTCGCGATAGTTAGATCGATTGTATGCCCTTGTTTGGTTGATTGAATGAAGTGAATTGTTTGCTTTTGCCTCATGTACATATGGGTAGTGTTTTCTCTCTAGACCCCTCTCTATTCTTAAATCTCATCTTTTCTAAACCCTCAGATGCCTCCGAGACGTGACCCCGGATTTACCTTCCCACCGGAGCTCACCTAGTTGATCCAGCAGCAGAACACATTGATGCAGTTGCTAGTCCAGAATCAGAATCAGGGGAACAACAACAACCCACCACCACCACCACCTGTTGATCACTTAGCCCGTTTTCTTAGGCTGAATCCGCCGGTGTTTTCCAGTAGCACCGAGCCTATAGTAGCAAATGATTGGCTCCGCAAGACAGCAAGGGAGTTGACCACGGCAGGATGCACAGATGCGGAAAAGGTGAAGTTTGCCGCACATCAGCTTCAAGGACCCGCAGCATCATGGTGGGAGAATTTCACCGCCACTTTCCCTATTGACACTGTCACATGGGACCAGTTCCAGCAGGCTTTCCATACTGCCCATGTTTCAGCAGGAGCTATGGCCATGAAGAAGCGAGAGTTTCGCAACTTGTGCCAAGGAGGGCGGACAGTTGGCCAGTATGTGGAGGACTTTAGTAAGCTAGCACGTTATGCCCTAGATGACGTAGCTACGGATGCCGCTAAGCAGGAGAAGTTTCTGGAAGGACTAAATGATGAGTTGAGCATGCAGTTGATGGTAGAAACCTTGAACAACAACCAAGAGTTGGTAGATCATGCTCTCATGATTGAAGGGAAGCAGCAACAGATTGAGAACCGCAAAAGGAAGTATGGACAAGGGAAGTACAATTCAAGAGCTCAGCAGAAGCCACGTTTTACCCCTAGGCCGGGAGGACATTTTCAGCATACCCATGGAGGAGGTAGCTCGCACAATCACAATGGCACCAAGAATGGTAATGGGAATGGAGCAAGCAGTGGCCAGAACCGCACAAATCCATCAACCCCAGCCAAGAGAGACCTGAGCCAAGTCACTTGTTTCAAGTGCCAGAAGACCGGACATTATGCAAATGAATGTCCAGAATCATAGAATGGAAATGGCAATGGAAGCTCTGGGAAGAAGCCGAACCCTTTCAACAGGGGACAGGTGAACCACGTTAACGTGGAGGAGGTTGAAGAGCAGCCGGATGCAGTAATCGGTATGTTTTTGGTTAAGTCATTTACTGCACTCGTTCTTTTTGATACTGGTGCATCGCATTCATACATATCAAGGGAATTCGTGGATAAGTATAACCTGCCCACCAAAGTTCTTAGAACACCTATGCTAGTAAGCTCACCAGGAGCGGAGTATATGGCTAGTAAGGGAAGTTTTCAAGTGCCATTGAGTATAGGTAGGCATGTGTTTCCCTCGGATTTGATCATTTTGGAATCACAAGGATTGGATGTAATTCTGGGTATGGATTGGCTGTCGATGTATGGAGGAAACATCGATTGCGCCAGTAAGTCAATTTTGCTTACCACCCCAGAAGGGAGAAGGATCAAGTATGTATCCCGGCATGTGCCGAAGAGGACTCAAGTAAATTGTTTAATAGGAGTTTTGCAGAAGGAAGTACCAGTGGTGAAGGATTTCCCTGATGTATTTCCAGAGGAGTTGCCAGGCATGCCACCAGATAGAGATATTGAGCTTTTGATTGAGCTTTTGCCAGGCACAGGGCCAATATCTAAGAGACCATATAGGATGCCCGCAAAGGATTTGGTGGAGATTAAGAAGCAGATTAAGGAGTTACTGGATAAAGGATATATTCGCCCAAGTTCTTCACCTTGGGGATCGCCAGTACTTCTAGTGGAAAAGAAGGATGGATCGTTAAGGATGGTTGTTCATTATCGAGGATTGAATGAAGTAACCATCAAGAACAAGTACCCACTACCAATGATAAATGATCTGTTTGATCGATTGGGAGGAGCTAAGGTATTTTCCAAGATCGATCTGCGATCAGGATACCATCAGTTGAAGATTCGAGAACAGGATATACCTAAGACAGCTTTTACCACTAGGTATGGGCTGTACGAGTATACCGTTATGTCATTTGGTCTGACTAACGCACCTGCATATTTTATGAACATGATGAACAAGGTGTTTATGGAGTTTCTGGATAAGTTCGTCGTAGTGTTCATCGATGATATCCTGGTTTACTCAAAAAATGAAGAGGAGCATAAGGAGCATTGCGTTTTGTACTTGGAAAACTCAGAGAACATCAGTTATATGCCAAGTTTAGCAAATGTGAGTTTTGGTTGAAGGAAGTTGGATTTCTCGGACACGTTATATCCGAAGAAGGTATAGCAGTAGATCCCACCAAGGTTGACACTGTGACAAATTGGGAAGCGCCAACAACAGTCAGAGAGATCCGGAGTTTTCTTGGACTCGCAGGATACTACCGAAGATTCATTGAAAATTTCTCGAAGATTACGAAGCCTATGACGGAGTTGTTGAAGAAGGATACAAAGTTCATATGGACCGAGGAATGTGAGGCCAGTTTCCAGGAGTTGAAGAAACATTTGGTTACATCACCTGTGTTGATTTTGCCAGATCAGACTAAGGATTATGAGGTGTATTGCGACGCTTCACGTCGAGGACTTGGAGCAGTGCTTATGCAAGAAGGAAGAGTTGTTTCATATGCCTCACGACAGCTTAAGCCTCATGAGTTGAATTATGCTACACATGATTTGGAGTTAGCAGCCGTAGTGCATGCATTGAAGACCTGGAGACACTTTCTCATTGGAAATCATGTGAGGTGTACACGGATCACAAGAGTTTGAAGTACATTTTCACGCAAAAGGAGTTGAATCTCAGGCAAAGGAGATGGTTGGAGCTCATCAAGGATTATGACATGAGATTGCATTATCACCCCGGAAAGGCCAACGTAGTAGCCGACGTGTTGAGCCGTAAAAGTCATGTCAACACCTTAATGATGGGAGATTTACCAAGGGAGTTAGCCGAAAACCTTCGTAAGCTATGTTTGGAGATAGTCCCAAGAGGCTATATAGCAACATTGGAGATTCAGTCTACTTTGATGGATAAGATCAGAGAAGCCCAGAAGACTGACAAGGAGATTGCTTCTATCAAGGAGAAAATAAGCAAGGGAAAAGCTAAAGGATTTCGTGAGGATGGGCATGATACCTTATGGTTTGAAGACCGCATTTATGTGCCTAATGATTCGGAGATCAGGAAGTCAATTCTGCAAGAGGCCCATGATTCACCATATTCGATTCACCCAGGAAATACCAAGATGTATTTGGATTTGAAGGATATTTTCTGGTGGACCGGAATGAATAAGGATATTGCAGAGTATGTAGCAGTTTGTGATGTATGTCAGAGAGTGAAGACAGAGCATCAGAAGCCAGCAGGATTGCTACAGCCATTGCCGATACCCGAATGGAAGTGGGATAAGTTAGGCATGGATTTTATCACCGGATTGCCCAGAACTCGTTCAGGCTATGACTCGATTTGGGTTGTAGTCGATCGTTTGACAAAGGTAGCTCATTTCATTCCAGTGAAGACTATCTATACTAGTGCAAAGTTGGCAAAGATATACATGACCAGAATCGTATGTCTACATGGAGTTCTAAGGAGCATTGTATCAGATAGAGGAACCCAATTTACCTCAAAGTTCTGGAATCAGTTGCATGAAACTTTGGGTACCAGGCTAGAGTTCAATACAGCTTTCCATCCGCAGACAGATGGAAAGACCGAGAGAGTCAATCAGATTTTGGAGGATATGGTGAGAGCTTGTGCGCTAGATTACGGATCTAGCTGGGACGAGAATTTGCCATATGCACAGTTCTCTTACAACAATAGTTATCAATCCAGTTTGAAGATGGCCCCTTTCGAAGCCTTGTATGGAAGGAGTGCAGGACCCCATTGTCGTGGGATGAAGTTGGAGACTGCCAATTGTTTGGACCGGATCTGATTAAGGAGTCCGAACAGAAAGTGAAATTGATTCGTGATAGGCTCAAGGTAGCCCAATCCAGGCAGAAGAGCTACGCAGATTCTAAACGCAAGTCGGAGACCGAGTTTATCTTTGAGTATCTCCACTTCTAGGAGTTAAGTGCTTTGGAGTTAAGGGAAAGTTAGCGCCACGTTTTGTAGGACCATACAAAGTTTTGGAGCGTATGGGAGAAGTAGCCTACAAGTTAGAATTGCCCGAAGGATTGTCAGGAGTTCACGACGTGTTCCACGCTTCCCAGTTGAAGAAGTGCCACGCAGAGATGGCTGATATACCGCTGAGAGACACAGTGCCACTGGAAGCGATTCAGTTGGACAGTGATTTGACCTATGAGGAGAAACCAGTCAAGATTCTTGAATATGCCAGTCGAGTCACCCGCAGCAAGGTTATAAAGTTTTGCAAAGTTCGGTGGAGCCACCACACGGAGGATGAAGCCACCTGGGAACGAGAGGAAGATTTGCTGAAGGACCACCCTCACCTATTTTCTAGCCAACCCGAATCTCGAGGGCGAGATTCATCTTAAGGGGGGTAGGTTTGTAACATCCCAAATTTTCAATTTGGAATGTTATACACTAGTTCATCATTGCATATCATATTTTTTTTGCATTTGGTTGATCCTAGAAAATTGTACGCAACTCAAGGACCCTCAGAGATAGTTGGGGATTTCGTTATTTTCATATTTGAGTTTTCTCAAATTTTGAAAATAGGATCATTTGATTTTATTTATTTTATCTTCAATTATTTCTGTTACAAAAATATGAGAGAGGGAATAAAATGACTTTCCCAAAATAAAGAAATAGTGAGGATTTAATAATAAAATCAAATAAGATTTTATTTTGGTTTTATTTGCTATTTTATTTGAATTTAGGAAAAATGCGCATTTTTAAAAATTGCATTTAGGCCCCAAATAAATGTTCATCCTGTGCGGCTTCATTTTAGAAGCCGGGAAAAATTTATTTCGGGATTTTTGGAGTCTGTTTAGTATTCCTTTTGTTTTTTTCTGAGCATAACTATTCTAAAAAAACGCGAACCGACCTAACGGGTCGTGTCCGACCCGGACACTTGACCCGGCCGGCCTTATAAGACGGGGAGGAGCCCAGCCAAGACCCCAAACCCTAGCCGCCCCGCCCCGCCGCCTCTGCCGCCGCCCCGCACCGCCGCAGCCCGCGCCACCGCCGCCCCGCGCCGCCGTCCGCCGGAGGTTGACCCCGCCCCGCCGGTTTTTTCTCGAGAAACCGTTCGGTTTTCCGTCGGTTTTTCGTTCGTTTTTTAGTTTCGTTTTTAATAGATCGGGTTTTCCAGTTTATTTATTTAGCGAGCGTTCGCTCGTTCGTTCGTTTTAACGAACGCGTTCATCGTTTAGATCCAGATAACGAACGTTCATTCGTTAATCTGTTCGTCGTTTTTTTTTTCTCGGATGAAATCCGTGATTTCTCTGATCGCAATTCCTGGTCCGATTTTCGTTCTAGTATAAATTTTCGCTAGTTTATCAGAATCAGGCGATTCAAGCGCCTGGAGTTTCGTCTTGAAACCCTCTTTCCGTTTAACCAACTCAAACAAGTTTTTGCCACTGTAAAATTTGACCTAGATCCAGAATAGTAAACGAAGCTTGTTTCTTTTGCCGTTTGTCTTTCGTTGCTTCGTTCGATTTGGTTCTTTTTGCCAACCGGAGTTCTTAAGTTGAACTTTCTGGTTAGATCTCTTATTTGAGTTTTACCCGTGCATTAGTTAAGTACTTATTGTATGCTTGTTTGTTTGGGATAGAGTACCCGGAGTGTAACTATTCCTTTTGTTTTTTCTGAGCGTAACTATTTAAAAAAACGCGAACCGACCTAACAGGCCGTGTCCGACCCGGACACTTGACCCGGTCGGCCTTATAAGCCGGGGAGGAGCCTAGCCGAGACCCCAAACCCTAGCCGCCCCGCCCCACCGCCGCCGCGCCACGCCGCCGCCGCCCCGCGCCACCGCCGCCCGCGTCGCCGCCGCCGCCCCACGCCGCCACGTCGCCGTCTCGCCGGAGGTTGACCCCGCCCGCTGCCGGTTTTTCTCGAGAAACCGTTCGGTTTCCCGTCGGTTTTTCGTTCAGTTTTTTTAGTTTCGCTTTTAATAGATCGAGTTTTCCAGTTTATTTATTTAGCGAGCGTTCGCTCGTTCGTTCGTTTTAACGAACGCGTTCATCGGTTAGATCTAGATAACGAACGTTCGTTCGTTAATCTGTTCGTCGTTTTTCTTTTTCTCGGATTAAATCCGCGATTTCTCTGATCGCGATTCCTGATCCGATTTTCGTTCTAGTATAACTTTTCGCTCGTTTATCGGAATCAGGCGATTCAAGCGCCTGGAGTTTTGTCTCGAAACCCTCTTTCCTTTTAACCAACTCAAACAAGTTTTTGCCACTGTAAAATTTGACCTAGATCCAAAATAGTAAACGAAGCTTGTTTCTTTTGCCGTTTGTCTTTCGTTGCTTCATTCGATTTGGTTCTTTTTGCCAACCGGAGTTCTTAAGTTGAACTTTCTGGTTAGATCTCTTATTTGAGTTTTACTTGTGCATTATTTGAGTACTTATTGTATGCTTGTTTGTTTGCGATAGGGTACCCGGAGTGCGCCGCTTGCTACTTCGAATCGCTAGGTTTTGCGGATCATCAGCAAGGCAAGTAACACTTTGATCATACCTCCTACTACCCAGTTTTATTGCATTAGATCAATCCTCACACATTTCATGTTTAGGATCTAATTAAATTGTGGGTTTGGGAAGTAGTTGAGGTAGTACCTATTACCTGTTTATTATCCAAACCTTTGGGAGTTACTTCTACGTTTGCTTTTTATGCCATGCTATGCTAGTAGACGTGGATTGGGTGAGTGTATCCATGACTGATGTGAGATTGTTAAATTAATGGTTTATCTAAGGTGGCAACTTAAATACACATCTGGGTGGATTGAGGCACCTGGGTATTCCAGCGATTGTCTGTTTTTCTTTTGGACCGCCACCCAGGCTCAAAGGGATCATGAGATTATTCGTGCTAGAAACTTCTGTGTGCAGCCACAAGCTACTATGGGCTCTAGCATAGTTGATTAAGTCGTGCGAACTCTTACAGTGGTAGACTAGCGGATGTAGGGGAAAGTAGGTGTAACGGTCTACCCGATCGTAAGGTGCTAGCACTTCTAAAAGACTATGTCTCGGTCATCCGTTTCTCAAACACCATATAGTGCGAGAATCCCAACGGAGGAGATCGAGTCTTGTGGGGAAAAGTAAGCAAACCTCTACAGAGTGTATAAACTAATCATGGTTAGCCGTGTCCCCGGTTATGGACATCTTGAGTATCTAGTACCTGGATTATCATGTGAATCTCATCATGTTACTCTAATTAATTTTGTTGGGTTTTTGTTTAATGATGATGCTTAATTGGGATTGAGAATGCTGTCAACCATTCTCAATGTTTAACAACTACCATGATAGTTAAATAATATTTATTCCTTTGCAGTAGGGAAAAATTGGCTTTATGAAAAACTGTAACCATAGAGCTTTCCACCAGCCAAATATGCATATAGTATAGCCTATTATTTTCATTGCTCTCTATGTGTTACCTTGCCAGCATATTCCATGTGATGACCCGTTTCGGGCTGCAACGTTCATGTTGCAGACTTTTCAGACGATGATTAAGGTGCCTTTAGGTCGTGGTTCTATACTCAGTGATGCCGTTGGAGTTGATGGACTCACTTATCTTCCAAGCCTTCCGCTGTTATCGTTATTAGATGGCCTTAAGCCATATTTATTGTAATAAGTTCTCTCTTGAGACACTTGATGTAATAAGTGTGTGATTGCTACTCTGTTATAAATCCTTCAAGTACTGTGTGGTGTCAGCATTACTGATCCAGGGATGACACCTGAGCACAGAGATTGGACCGTTTGAGGTCTGGTCGCTACATCCCCCAAGCTTAGGCTTTTGGCCTAAGTAGCCTGCATAACGGTCAGAGTGATAGCTCATGGAGGCTCTCGGTGCGGATGCCTCAGCCCGCCGTGCAGCCACAACTGCCGCGTTATGATCTCGTGCCTCGCTCTTAAGAACAAAATATCTTCCCGTACTGTGAACATCAAAGAGAGCAGGTACAGGAAAATATGTGTCGACAATGGAACTTTTATTAAACAACATGTTATAGGAGAAATTATGGGGTTCACCACTAAGGATCTTATGACGTCTCATAGCATCGAAGTCAAAGTACTGAGTGGGTAAAATAGGGTCATAAGGCAAAGGTGAAACACCCAGCTCTCCTGCTAAGCGTGTGGCATAAATCCCACCATAAAAATATCCACTACCAGCGTTATGTTGCAATCTACGTGCAACAATAGCTCCAAGGTTATAACTTTTGTCACCGGTGAGAGTAGTGCGTATGAGGCTCAAGTCCGGGGCACAAAGTGTACTACAATCTTGTTTACCTACAATACATTTTCCATTAAATAAAGCAAAGTACTAGATTGAGGGAAAATGAATGTTCTTTATTCTACCCTGCGTCACTCCCCTAGTCTCACCATAGCAAAGACTAGTCAAGAATATCTCAAACTCAGATCATGGTGGTTCGTCAAGCGAACCCCAGAATGAGATTTTGCAGCAGTAAGAAAATCTTTCTAGAGATATGGTAAATGGATTTTCATACAGTTTAAATGACACCCTAGACTCATGGGGATGGAATTTAAACCCTTTGGTAAATGATTCAGCGAGAGTGAGGTGTTGGTTGCACTTAACTGAAATGTAGGGACCGAGCTCGGCATTGTGAACATATTGCTCAGATTCTTCCTTAATGCCCACATTCGTATGTTTTGGTGGCCATAAGCATGTTTTGGTGGCGCCATCTCGTATGGAACTTTCACTTGGTTCAACATAAGACCGATGAGCGGAGCTTCTACTTGAAGATGCCCTCGAGGATCTCCTCCTCGAAGAACTCCTTCAAAAGAGGTTCATCATATTCACGTACAATTTTCTAAAAAAAATTGGGTCACAAAAATTTGTTAACAAAACTTAACAAGATTGGTAGCAACTACTCATAAGGATTCGTAGAGGCCATACCAAGCATTCAAGCTACTTAGAACTCAAAGAATTCAACATGCAAGCTCATCTACAGCAACACCAAGAGTAGCTAATTATTAAAAATATAAACCCCTAAAGAAAAAACTAAATGGACCAATGGAGGAGCCACATACCAAGCAACAATCCCCCAAAACAGTTTCAGAAACAGAGCTTCAAGCAAAGAGATCGAAATCCACGGGTTTGAGAGCAAGAACACGAGAGAGAGAGAGAGAGAGAGCAATGGTGATTTTTTTTCTGAGGTAGGTGGTGATGTGGGATGAAGAGATAAGTGAGGGGAGCCATGTGCACTACAAAAAAAATACACTTTCGTGATGATACCTGTTTCTCACAGTAGGTCACGTTTTTTGTCATGCATGTACATCCATGACGATTTTATGACAGAATCAAGATAGTCATACCTGTGCTGTCGTAGAAGTGTTCCATGACATTACCAAAATTATCATCACAGAAGTGTCCACTTCCATGACGATAAATCGCGCGTCATAGAAGTGCTTTCATCAAGGGTGACCAACACGTGGCATCGACCGTAACGGGTTGTCGTTAAGCTATCGGGTCCGGTTTTGGATCCGATAACCCGTTAACATCCCGGACCAATGGGGTTTTCCCACATGTAAAATTCTCATTGGCCGGAGGAAACACGTGTTAGCTCACCGTTGGGACAGATGTCATCCACTCATTGGACATGAGGCGCCTATGATACGTTGATACGTGGCACGGCCCAACAGAGGCCCATTCTGGTGAAAAGGCCGGCCCAGCTAAAGGCCCACCATGTTTTTTCAGACACTAGTGGGCTGGCCCGTTAACAGCCTGCCATGTTTTGGGTCAAATTGAGGCCCATACCAGATCAGGCCCGTTCACAGCCTACGGAGTTTTGGGCCAAATTACGGCCCATATCGGATCAGGCCTGTTAACAGGCCACTGTTCTTTTGGGCCCATTCTAAGATAGGATTGTATTTCAGCCTGTTAAATGCTCATTTACCAGTTCCTCCAGATAGTAGTTTAGTCCTGTTAGCGGCCCGTGGTGCATCTGGGACATTGTCGGCCCGTTTTAACTTTAGGCCATTTAACGGCCATGCAGAAACTGGGCTATTTCTTGTCCGAAGTAACTTTAGGCCTCTTAATGGCCCATAGTCTTCATGGATAAATTTCAGCCCAACTGGCCTATCGGCCTGTTAATGGCTCGTGACACTTTTGGGCCTATGGCCCGTGTGGATACCGGCCTGCTTAAAGCCCATAATTTATTGGGCCAAACAGACCCGAAATATATTTTGGCCTGTTAACTCGTCCTATTTGGGCCCAACATGGGCCTTAGGCAGTTTCGGCCGATATTGGCCCGTGAATTTTTCGGCTCAACGCTAGCCCAATCTGGGTTTTAGCCTGTTAAAAGCCCATGGTATTCCCTGGCCCAGCTGGCCATGTTTTGGCCCATATGAGTAACGAGCCGGCCTGAAGACTGACAAAACTGAGATCCACTGAACCTTCCGGCCTAAAGTACAGCGTACCGACCAAGGAATAAACCTAGACTATACAATAAACAAATTACGGCATATTACATCCACTGGGAATCAAAGTTCTCTACCGGTGATAATAAAGTGCAACGTGACCGCAGATTACATACACTGGGCATCAAAGATCGCCACCAGTGCATATAAACGCGCCGACAAAAGAATATACAAAAATGAGAGCACTTCAGAAAGCACTAGGCCTGGCCAGGACGGGCCCCGCAAGCAGCCGAACAAGCTGATGAGACCTCAGTTCTGTCAACAATAGATGCTCCATCCCTAGTTGTATGGCACCATAGTGCGCACGGTAGTCCTCTGACATCTTCATTGCATCTTTGATTTCAACTCGGAGCTGAGCTAAAGCAAGCCTTTCCACTTTAAGTTGAGACTGAAGAAGTCGAACTAATTGAGGCAGCCACTGCATAGAGTGTCTCACACCTACTGTTGAGTAGCTTCAACTCACTGTCTTCATCAAGACAGGACCTTGGGGTCATCTTGCTGTCCTCAAGATGGTTTGGCTCACTATCTTCCCTAAAGTTATGCCTGGCATAAGAGATATGACTCTGAAAAAGAAACAAGGAGACATGTAACAGGTTTCACAATTATATAAGCAAATAAATGGATCTGTTCTGCATAAGGAACATGTTTTTACAACTACAATTTAATACTGGTAGTTGTTGCAAACATCCAATCAGATGTAAACAACAAAGTAAATAGCAATGGAGGAAATGATGCCTATCCAAATCTAGAACAAAGTTTGAAGTCTTGAGAAGGATGAACTTACACTACATGTTAACACGGGCTGGACAAAGCCCTTCTCCATGTTGATGGAAGGATAATTCAATAAATTCCCCAAAGAAAATTCTTTATAAGCGTTGCCATTATTATACATTTTGCAAAGAGTAAATATAGATCAAATAATATTGGAAGAAACAGAGGATAATGAAGCTTAGGTGTAGACTGATGATACATAATCAAATAGCAATTAATCAAGTACAGCATTACAAGGCAAAACGTACTGACAAAAGAAATGCATACATCAACGTGTGTAGTGTCATTGGCTTTATTCAACATTTTGGTAAGAGTAAATGTAGATATGATAATTTGGAGAAAGTGGAGGGCAGGGCAGATAAGATGCAGAGTAATGCTAGACAATCAACTATCTCGCGATGCAAGTACAGTAATACCACCACCGTCCGTTGTTACTTGTCGCTCAAATGGATGTATCTAGCACTATTAAGTTCTAAATACATCCAATTGATCAACAATTAATTCGATACAGAGGGAGTATATGACAACAAGTACTTACATGAGCAATCCAAAACTTCATAACCATTGTGTTAATTCTACATTTATCTAAGAGTAAATATAGATCTTATAATTTCAAGGAAAGGGAGGATAAAAAGCGAACATTTACAGTGATGATACATAATCAAACAACAATGAGTGTAAGTATGCTGACAAAGGGCAAGAGGTATTGACAAGAGCAATGCAGAGCCCAGTATTGTTGTCAGATCCTATGATCCTTTGAGCAAGGAGATTCATCTAAAATTAGTTTTCATACAAGAGAGAAGGTAAGGCACATGCAGAAATTTAGGAATCCAAATTTTGAATTGATATCATAGACAGTACCTGACGCTGGGCTCTCAGCAGTTCTAATAGGGGCTTGGCCAGTGGAGTAGGGGTAAAGTGTGGTACAGTTGGGCCTGTGTTTTCTGTGCCTGCTGATCTATCAGATTTAACAGGTATCACTACCTTTTCCAAATACCTAATTTGTACTCCTTGAGGATCTGCACTCACCCTCTTCCTTTTGGACATCTATTACGAAAGAACAACATTTGACTAGAAAAACATAGTATGACGACACATGGAATAGGTACAAAAAATGGATAGGTATGGCATATACTCATATATGATGCTTAAACTAAGAAGATGGTGTAACAAAGTAGAAGTAATGCAAGAGGTCAGATGCAAAATATGTGCGACCAATACAACCTTGCCAAGTTAGAGCAAGCACCTTGATGGGTGAATAAGATAGGCCATCCTCCACCATGCCAAATTTGTTAACCAGTGGATTGTTCCGCAATATTCCTCTCGTGCGCCCATTCTCATATTCATTTTGATAATGTTCAATATCTGACATGCATGAAAACATAAAAACAAGTGAGATTATCTTTGTAATGCAGAAGTGATTCTAATCCAATACTGCCTCCCTGTAAACCCCTTTGTGCTATCTTTGCAATTCTTGTGAGAGACGCCATGCATGCTATAATTTGGTGTGTGCATTAATATAATGTGGCCTACTACTCAAAATATGAGAGCTCCAGAAGTGATGATACTTCACAGATGACAGCTTCAACATATAGTAAAGAAGAACAAGTTGACCCGACCTTACAGATTCAAAATATACTAAGGGAGAACCACTCGACCTGACCAGTCGACCGCAAATGTCTCTTCTACTCTTCGCAACAAGGAACATACTTATTAAAGAAGAGAAGAGGATCATCCTAAAGAAGAGTAGAAGAGCAAGCAGATTGAAGATATTACAAGCCTTTCTATACAATGTCGGTTGCCCACCCAAGATGAACCAGAGCGCACAGAGAAATATATTCCTTCCAGTCTCTCCATATGTGGCTCACATGCATTTCGAAACAAAAGTAGGAACATTTAGCTGAACAATTAAACATCTCTTAGTTTTACTAATATCAGCATAATATCAGATTTGAATTTGTACAACTAAGTTTGTTTAGCTCGATGGGTGGAGCAGTGCTATCACGACACGAACCACGTAGGCCGATCGTGGTTATCATAAAATGAGGAAACCGCAAGCATGACGAGTATAGTGTTGACCGTGGCAGTGGGATGGCAGATCTAAAGCTGCAAACTGCGCAAAGGGTAGTTAGCAACCGATGTTTGGTCTGAAATAACAACTAAAATTTGGTATGGACAAGAAAGTACAGTCAACAAGTGACAAATAAATGCAATTCTGCTATCTCTCTATATGTCGGGACATGCATTTGGAAACTCAAGTGGGACCTTTAGCTAATAAATCAAATGTGTCTGTTAACTAATATCACTATCATATAACAATCATATTTAAACAACTAAGCTTTGGAATTTTGAGTGTTGTATTGTTTAGCTTGAAGGGTGGAGTGATGCTAGTACGACAGAAATCACCTACACAGATCATAGTAGAGTAGATAAAAGGGGAAAACCCTAAGCATCAAGAGTAAAATCAGGAAAGTGGAACTAGCTGGACCAGTGGGTGGCGCACATGCTTTTCGAAAAGAATATAGGAACATTAGGTGACCAATTAAATGTTCTTTGTTTTAGTGATATGAGCATCATATCATATTCGTATTTCAACACCTAAGCTTTGGAATTATGAGTAGCATGTTGTTTCGCTTGATGGGTTGAGGTCTTGAGGAGTAGTGCTAGCACGACATGAAGCACCTATGATGATGGTAGTGAATGTAAAGGAGGGAAACCATAAGCTCTACGAGTATAGTGATCGTACCATGGCAGATCTGAAGGTGCAAACTGGATAAAGCTACTTTGCAACCAATGTTTGCTTTCAACTAGCCACTATGATTTGGTACAGACAAGAAAAATACAGTAAACAATTTACGATCTATTTTCCAGGTGAGATCAATAACTTAAGCAGATATGGAAGAGTACCACGTCTCTTGCGACGCCGTGTAGGCCCCTATTGATACGTTGAGGGTGTTGCGGGTGCGATGGCTGTCGGCGGCGGGGAAGAAGACTTTAGACAGTAGACAGCCGAGTCAGGGGATAAATCATGTTGCCGTGGATGAGGCGGTCGTAGGAGCGGCAACGGCAAGGTGGACGACGGCGCCGATGAAGCGAGAGGACGTGATGAAAGGATCCTGGTCCGCCGCTATGGATGAGAGACGTCCATCTCTTGCAGTGGATGACGGTGTAGGGGTAGTTGCTCCGGCAAGGTGGAGGATGGGGTGGCGGATGGAGGAGGCTGGCCATAGTGGGGAGGTTGTCGTGGCGCCGATAGTGTATGAATTGGGAAATGGAGGGGGAGGGGGTCTCAAACTTTGGGACGCGCTTGTCTGAAATGTGGGAAAGTTACGAACTTATCCCCCGTTTAAAATTTCAGACATCACGTCAGATGGGGATAGGACGGTAATCTCGCATCTCCCAAATATTTGCCGGTAGCGATTTCGGGCGAGGAGAGGGTGTTTTGCCGCCAACGGTTGGCGCCCACAGTGTATGAATGGGGCTGACAAGTAGGGCGGTTGTGTCACATTTGAGGGAAGTTACACATCTGCCCTTATTTAAATATTTGCCTACATTGATTTCGGACGAGGAGAGTTTGTTTTGCTGCTCACTGTGTATGAAGGGAGAAATGGAGGGATACACATGTCTTTCGGACGACCTTGAATCAAATGTGTTTTGCCGCCTACGTTTGACGCCCATCGTGTCTGAATGGGCTCAGAGTCGGTCGTGTCATGTCTGATTAAAGTTACTAGTCTACCCCTATCGACATCAGTGTAAATCCGGTCGATAAGGATGTCAAGTGTCAGGGGTAGACAATAATTTCCATCTTGCAAACACTTGCTTCGGGCAGCCCACAAATGATAGTGGGTGTTTAGCTACTTCGTTCAAAACTTGGGAAATAGCATTAATGTTTTCCCTGGGCCCTGGCAACTAAATTCAAATCCAATTTGTATTCGATTACGAGTATCCACACATAATTCTATGTTTTGTTATTTATTTCTTCAAAACCACAACAAAGATCTATTCCACCTTTATATATGATTATGATTTAGAAATGCCGTGATCTTCGAATTCAGTAGGTTGGATACACTTTGAGTCAAACAGTTATTTCGTCCAATACAATATGCTCACACGAAAAATAGTTCACCCTATGTCAATCATACAAGTACTGAGGATTACCTTGCCTAAAAAATTTGGATCATTACAACACATGGACAACATAGTGGGTCTTACAACATAATCCATTCAGAGACATGACATAACATGCAAGTACAATAATCTAATGACAATTTCAATTGGTATCTAAAGAGGAACTAGGATTACCCTGGGCTTCAGATAGCAGAAACAGCAGGACCTCCTCCGTCTTCAAATGCAACATTCTTACTTCCTCCAATTCTTGGGTTGCTTGCATAATGCGTGCACCTAATTGCATAATTTCCATCCTCAAGATCAAGATTACCTCAATCATGGCAGACACACCTTCTCTTTCTGCCTCTAGTAGAGCCTCGAGAACTATAATATCTGTGCTCAGACTGCTCTCCGGCGGTGTTGCCTCTGAACTGCTACCATCTGGTAACATGGATGGCGCACTGCTTCCACAAATAGATTATGGGGTTGTACATTGTGTCCTAGTGTGAACGGCATCCTGAAAGGTTTCCGCTGGACATGAGTAAGAGATAGTTATCGCATGATCCAGGCAGTAAGCTTACATGGTAAACGACATACGAATTATTGCCGAGCATGGCAAGCTATATTTAAGTGGTTCGAAGCAGCATCAGCCGAAAAGAAATTAAAATGGTAAGATGAAACTAGGGATGTAAGTGGCAAATAAACGACATCCGCCAGTCCGATCTAGTTAGTTTTTGCTAGCTCCCTAGTTCATTTTCCACGAAAAACAAAAACTCTTTTGAACTATCATACTACTAGTGGATATACTAATAATGATGATGGAGATGCTGTGCGGAAGCTATATATAGGTAAAACTGTGTCTACAATAGCTTGCGTAAGAACTAGTTAAGCTTCAAGTGCGTACTTGTTGGTGAAAGTGTTGTCCAATGGGAATTATATTTTGTATTACTCATGTAGCCTACAAAGTCTGTCGCACAGCCTTGTAACTTCTTACTCCATTTCTAAATTTGTACTAGTCCTCTATACCATATATTGCACTACTCGTACTACTACCACCCTCCTGGTGTATTGGTCCCCTTCATAATTTGTGTCAATTTTTGACCATAAATTTCACTAAATAAATGTTAATGCATGTCACAAAAAATTATATCGTTTTATTCGTATTTGAATATAGTTTCCAATGGAATAATTTTCGGTGACATGCATTAACATTTTGTTAGTTAAACCTATGGTTAAAATGTGACACTAAATACGACTAGTAAGTACTCAGTACTACTTGCTGTATGTCGGTCAAATTATTCATCATGTCCTCACGTTGAATTGACGTGACAACACGCTACGCGTGAGGTGACACAAGAATCCCGGCGGCATGTTCGGGTATTGTGGACTTCAGATTTGGAGTACTACCACTTATCTGTCAAAATCTTTCATCATTCACTTAAAACAATCGATTGGTCATACATTGAGTACCATATAACTGGAATTAACCGATGCAACTCCAAGAAAGATTGGTCGGTGCTGCCGGCAGGCGTCAAGTTCGATCCTAGGGATCAGGAGTTGATCGAGCACCTTGAGGCCAAAGTGAGTGCCGACAGCGCTAGATCGCACCCTCTCATCGATTTATTCATACCAACCATCGACAGCGAGCACGGCATATGCTACACGCATCCTGAGAAACTTCCAGGTAAGACACCGATCGGTTGTCTACTTACAAACATATTCCTTTGTTTATAGCTCTATTTTCTTTTTTAGACGCAGACCTAGTGAAGCAATTACAATTTGACAGTTAGTAAAAAGTGAAACAAGTGAGTGCAACATGCCAAAGATGTTATGAAAATGCCAACTACATGCACTAAAACCTGTATTCGACAATACTGCAGGTATCACACTGAGTGGCCTAAGCAAGCATTTCTTCCAGCGCAATTCCAAGGCATTCAAAAGGGGCACGTGGATGCATCGCAAGATACAGTCAGAGTGCAGCATGCACGCGATGTGGCACAAGACTGGAAATACCTTGCCGGTGATGGTCAATGGTCGGCAGATGGGCAACAAAAAGGGTCTGGTGCTGCACACCAACAAGAACTTCGACCAGCAGAGGACCAACTTGGTGATGCACCAGTACCACCTCGGGGACCTGGAGCAAGTGATGGAGCAGGAGCTGGTCCTCTGCAAAATTTTCTACAAAACGAATACTAGGGCCGAGTAAAAAGATTATAAGTTAGTTTGGTATTGGTACTTGTACTACCTTGTTGTCCGCAAGTTGGTATTGTTGTTAACGATCTTTTGGTATGAACTTGGGATTTGCTTCCAACCATCATGCCGAGGGTCGACGTGGATATAAAGCTGAATCTTTGTTTCGAAACGAATTTTCAGGCACCTGATTTTTATTTGATGGGTAGCATAAGCACCTGTCGTTCGAATTCCCAGTTCTCCATATTTTTCAAAACAAGTGCATGCACTTATTATCATGATGAAAAAACAATATACCTGCTGCATCCCAGTTATCAGTCTGTACTTGCAGAATTCTCTCATTTATTGAGCAGGTATATTGTTTTTTTAGGTCGAGAAAGTTTCAACTGGGCTGTAGACTACCCAGGCTTGGTTTTGTTTTTAACAGGCCCAGCCCACGGCGACAACGGGGCACAAAGATCCAGCAGATATCAACTGGCCTCTGGCCCGCCAGCTTTAGTTATATTTTGTCTTACAACATCCGCATGCAGTTTTTTTACTAAATCAAACACACGGCCTAGTTCTTTTCTCCTCTTGAAACGCCATGTCCTACTTTCATTTTCTAATCTCTACCTATAGTTTTACTAGTTCATATACACGTATCATTATATTGAAAATACATAAAGTTCCCTTTTCATATTTACATCCTTATTTTTGTTGTTGTTTTCCCTCCCAGCGCTGATTTTTTTACCACTGGTTTTCCCTTAAACTAACTCAATTGTCCCACATCTTGTTTGCTTAAAAAAACAAACAATTTTTTTGGCAAATCAATAAGTTCTTAAAAAATGTTCATCATTTCAGGATTACAACAGTTCGGACTCCACCGAAATATGCAAAATAAGGTTGAACTTTTTGACCATGGTCCTGGGCAGAAAATGGGTTGTAATAAATTACTTAAGAATTAGAAAATGGGCTGCAAATTATTTAAAAAATAACAATTGGGCTCTATGTTGTCTGCCACAGATTTGGAGGCTGACTTGTGGGCCTACTAAGTTCATGCGTACACAAGGTTTCTCAAAAAAGAAACTTAGTCAATAATCGACTCTACCAGCGTCAGACCGTCAGATGTCAATCTAACGGAAATCGTGCTTCTTCAGTCTCTGATCTTCTTGCTCCAGCCGACCAAACTAGCGCCGGTTAAAACGCCTGCTCCCGCCTCCTGTGGTCGGCTGCGCTGCCGGGCAGGCCTCACGGCCCCACCACACTCGCTTCCCTGGCCCGGCTATCCCTCAACTCACCCACACCTCATGTTATTTTCCGGCGACAACAGTTGAACCAGTCAACCCTCATACTCCCCACCGCATGGGCAGCCACTGTCGTGTCTTCCTCGGCTCCATGTTGTTCCCTTCGTAGGCCTCGCCGTCGTCCACCGCCCTGGTGCTCTTGGTGCAGCGTGGTCAACATGGTCAACGAACGACATCCGTTGGAAGTGGACTGTACGAGGAGAGGTTGACAGTTGGGTCCACGGCCACACACAAGGAAATGCCTCCTTATTACATGCAAAATAATGATTTCTCCACCTGACATCTGGGACCCACCAGAAGGGCCTCTGTATTTCGCGAAGAAACGTTCCCACCGCTGACAGCTCAGACCCACCAACTATATCTTCGCACGGAAGGAAGTGCTTCCTTATTATGCACAAAAAAAAGAATACTCCCTGATGAGGACATCAATACCATTGTTACACCCACAGCCCCTATTGCTATACATACTGGACCAATTACTAGAGCTTGCGCACGCCAATTGAATTATCAGGTACTTTTGTTTCTTGGTAACGATTCTAATGTTCATGAGAATATAATGCTACCTAAATTGGATACATTTGTTTTGCTTACAAATGAAGGGCCTAGCTTGGACAAGAAAGATGAACCTTGGAGCAAGTTCAAGCATGGAGATGATGGCATACGCAAGGGGAACAAGAACGGAGTTACAAGTGATGATTCCAGGACTTTGAAGCCACCATAATGAGTGAATGAAGCCTTGGACGAAATATAGAAGATTCCACTTCATAAATTTTGTCCACGGGCTAGCCTAGGTGCTGCGTTTCCTTATTTTTGGGCTAGGCCCATGTAATTTTCAAATACTTGATTATAGGTTGTTTTTAGAGTCCGTATGTGTGGGGAAATAAGATTTAGGGTTGGTTTTGGACCCACCTCCAAGGGACACAAAATTCCCCCTCTCTCCTCCATATATATAGCCCTTGGGGAATCATTTAGACTTTGGGTTTTGTTTAGATTAAAGTTCGCCATAGCTGCAACTTCGCGTACTTTGTTTGTGTTCAACGACCCAACAAATGCGTCATAGAACCCAACCTTGATGAATAAAACTTTCCTCTTATATTCGCAATATCCAGATTGCAATCTTAGTTTCTTGCTTGTTCTTCGTTTGCCTACAGGAAACAGACCTTCGTGGTCAGGTTGATCATGCTCTGGCATGGTCAATAACCTCTCGGAGTTGGTTTAGAGATTGCTAAGGCGCGACGTCCTCGCACGTTCGTAGTCAGATCGTCAAAGTCAACTTCCTCCAAAACGATAGACACCATCTCATCGAAAGACGGGACACCTTTGCCTCTATCACTCCCCTTGCTAGCTAGGACCCAACATATGGGAGGCTGACTTGTGGGCCTACTAAGTTGACGCGGACGGAGGGCTTTGTCAACTTAGTCAATATGAACGATTCTAGCTGCAGTGACCGTACGATGTCCATCCAATGGCTGTAGTGCTTATTCAACCTCTGGTCTTCTTGCTCCAGCCGCCCAAAGCAGCACCGATCTTGCCTCCTGCTCCTGCCTCCCATGGCCGGCTATGCTGCCGCGGAAGCCTCACCGCCCCCTACTACTCCCACCGCTGGCCAGACCCTGCGGCGAAGCCAGACTCACACTGTAGCTGAACCAGTGAACCCTTGTACTCCTCTCTGTGTGGAAATCCACTGTCGTCTCTTCCCCGGCTCCGCGTCGTCCCCTTCCTAGGCCTCGCTGTCGTCCACCGCCCTGGTGCTCTCGACGCGGCGTGGTCAAGGAACGACTTGCATCAGAAGAGTACTGTACGTGGAGGGGCTGACAATTGGGTCCACGACCGCAGCAAGGAAGTGCCTCCTTATTACACGGAAAATAATGATTCCTCCACCTGACAGCAGGGAACCACTGGACGGGCCACCGTATTTTGTGAAAAAATGTTTCCCCTGACTATTGGGACCCACGAGCTACATCTTCGCACGCAAGGAAGTGCGTCCATATTACGGGCAAAAAATGATTCGCCCCCTGACTACTGGGACCCACCAGCTACATTTTCGCACACAAGGAAGTGCCTGAGAGACAGGACCCACCTGGTTGAACCGTTCGTAGCATTGTCATTCTAGTCACAAACGTGTACGTACATACTGGTCGATCGGTCTGTCTGCAGGCTGCAGCGATGAACCGTGGTCGTGTAAGGAAGGGCACGTGTTGTAGTAGAGGCGTGCACATGTCATAGTAGAGGCACGCATGTAGCATGTACACGTACGTCTAGTGACCAGGGTGCAAGAAGGTAAATACAGCCACGTACGTACATACGGGCGGGGTCTCGAACACCTACTCACGCATACGTACGGCTAGGGCTCATGCACATGGCTGGGTCAGAACAAAGAAACTGCATTGTCATCGTGTTCATGGGGAGGCAAGAGAATGTGTCGTGTTCATGGGGAGGCAACGGAATACATGGTGTTCATTGGGAGCCGGCCGGCTTGGATGGAACAGCCGATGGAAACGAGGCCTGGCGTACCGCAGAATGGAGGAAACGGCCTTGTGTTCGACCGGCCATAGTTGAAACGGGATCCTGTTCATCATGAGGGGTCTGGCGTACCGCAAAATGGAGGAAAACAGACTTCTCTTGGACCTCCTACGGTTGAAACGGGGTCCTGTTGATCATGAGGGGTGTGGCGTACCGCAAAACGAAGGAAACGAACTTGTGTTGGAGCACTACGGTCGAAACGGGGGTCCTGTTCATCGGGAGGGGTGCCCCCAGTGGAACTATTCATCCACCCTCCCAACAACGCTCACTGTTCATCCAGAGGCAACATCGGTCTGCTTCAGTTAGCAGTAGTGTGGCGAAGGAATCACTCGATCGGGTTCAGTTAACAGCCATCGATCGATCGCTCGGGTTCAATAACGCATAGCCTACAGTGCAATCGCTCGGGTTCAGTAGGCGAACGCCTCAGTCGGGTTCAGTTAGAGCCCAACGCCTCGCACCCACGCGCGTACGTGTGCGAGAGAAACGCGCATCACTCAGCCCCCGACCACCCACCATAACTGGGAACTCCCTGATATTTTCCTCGCCCTCGCTTCTACCATGGTTTTTTGCGTCATGGACGGCCCAAAGAATGTCATGCAACTGCGTCTCCGGCCCTCCCAGGACGAAAAGCCCATTTTCTGTCATGATTTTTTGTCATAGAAGTAAGAGCCCACCACATCTATGATGATACCATGTTTTATCACAATTGTCATCATAGAAGTGTCATAAGCATGACAGAAAAACATTTCGTTCGGCCCAAAATGTCACGGACATGTCTTTTTTTGGAGTGGTGGGGACCACAACCCACCAGGGCGTGCCTAGGGGTCCTGGCGTGCCCAGGTGTGTTGTGCCCACCTGGTGCACCTCCCTCTGATGTTATTTGCACCAAAAATCTTAAATATTCAAAAAAAACATATTAAATTTTCAGAGCATTCTGAGACCTTTTATTTTTGGGTCATTTTTTATTGCACGTGAAATTCAGGAAATAGACAAAAGGTAGGGACAGAAGGTAGTGCTCACTAAATTCATTAACTTCATACCTCTCAAAAATGATCCATTAATAAGGTTGATCAAGTCTTATTAACAACCACTTTCGATTAGCATGAAATCGAAGAACTTTTGTAAATCACTAAGTTATCTCAACATGGATATGAATGTCCCCAACAATAAGCAATTCGTATTTCTTTTTGTAGTAGGTAGAGGTAGTTGAAAACTTCTAACAGTGATTGCCGAAGATTTTTCAATAACATTAATACCATTCACTTGGAATTGTTTCTTCGGGAAGTGCACTGTGTGCTCATTACCATTGATATGAAAAGTGACCTTGCTTTTATTACAACCAATAACAGCCCCTACAGTATTCAAGAAGGGTCTACCAAGGATAATCGACATGTTGTCGTCCTCGGGCATCTCAAGTATAACAAAGTCAGTCAAAATAGTAACATTAGCAACAACAATGGGCTCATCCTCACAAATACCGATAGGTATGGCAGTTGATTTGTCAGCCATTTGCAAAGATATTTCAGTAGGTGTGAGTTTATTCAAATCAAGTCTTTTTTATAAAGAGAAAGGCATAACACTAACACCAGCTCCCAAATCACACAAAGCAGATTTCACATATTTTCTTTTGATGGAGCAAGGTATAGTAGGTATTCCCGGATCTCCATGTTTTTTAGGTACTCCATCTTTAAAAGTATAATTAGCAAACATAGTGAAGATTTCAGCTTCCGTTATTTTTCTCTTATTGGTGATGGTGTCTTTCATGTACTTTGCATAAGGAGGCATTTTTAAGATATCAGTCAAGCGAATACGCAAAAAGACTGGCCTCAGCATTTCAGCAAAGCCTTCAAATTCTTCATCACCTTTCTTTTTAGTTGACTTAGGTGGAAAGGGCATAGGTTTTTGAAACCATGGTTCTCTTTCCTTATTGTGTTTTCTAGCAATAAAGTCTCTTTTATCATATCTTTTATTCTTGGGTTGTGGGTTATCAAGATCAATTGCGGGTTCTATCTCAACATCATTGTCTGGTTCTCTATTATTTGTTTGAGTATCTTCACGAACCTCATCATTATCTTTTTCATTATCAAAAGGTGAGTGTTCATTACTCGATTGAGTTTCAGCATCAGAGATAATGATGCGGAGCATCCTATGTTCATCCCCATGTACACTATAATGAGTACCGAAGACCCAAGAGGACATATGATGAGACCTCGAACATACGCCACTGGACACAAGGTGAACTCGCTCCTCTCCGAACTGTCACTTTCCACATGCGAGACATGGCTACTACCTAAAACGTATATGCTATGCATGATCAGGAACCAAGAAGAAGACCAAGAAGCATCGGACGAGAAGGTGAGGAAGCGGAGCAAGAGAAGGAGATGCTCGGAAGCTTCAGCCACCGGACGATGCCGGGCGTCCAACGCCTGGACACTCAGCCAGCCAGAAAGGCCAGCCGACGGAAGCTACAGCGGCCGGACGACCGGCAAGTACCGGATGTCCGACACACTCCAGCGACCGGACGTCTGTCTCTCTCCAGAAATCCGGTGCCACCTATCCAAAGCCAAAACGCCGAACGATCGGACCCTCACGAGCCACCGGACGTCCGGTACCTGTCGGACGTCCGACGCCTGTGTGCCCACAGCTTCGGGTCTGAGGCCCATGTACCCCTTCACTTCGCCCCCATTTGCGCTACGACTATAAATAGGACACCCCTCCTCCTAGTTAGGGTCAGCAATGTGATAGCTCATATTAGAGATAGAGCTTTGCCCATCCACTTGGTTACTTCTCCTTTGGAGCTCATGACCTCTGCGGAGAAGATCCCCCAACAGGATTCAAGACCCCTATACGGGAAGAACCCCCTCAAGACATCCTCACGGAGAATAATCGGTTACCGTTGTTATCGTCCCTTGTTGATCGTGGATCTTGTATCTCCTTTTGTGTTCGAGGATCTATCATATGTGTGACCATATCTTGTTGGTTTGAGTGATTCTCTTGTGTTTCCCTTCGTGTTTTCCCCTTGTGTTCTTCGTGTTCATCGCGGGATCCGCTCCTTTCGTGAAAGATCGGCCATATAGGGTTCCACCCTACATCATGTTGGATGAGAGCAAGGTTGATCACGAATTTGGAGCACCTACCCCTCTTTTTCTAGCCTAATTTTGTTGTGTTCTTCCCCAATTTCGAAAATCCCCACCAAAAATAGCCCCAATTTTTTTTTGTGATTTGTTGGTTTGATGAAGTTCTGTTGGATTTGATCCATGGATTTGCTTGGTTTTGAGTGGATCTAGCATTTCCCCAAGTTTTCTCATCTTCCGTCCACGAAATCTCCTCAATTTTAACCCCAAAATCCCCAATTTCCACGCAAAATCACATCCCAAATCTTGGATCTCGAGTTGACCCCGACCCACCGGACGACTGACGTTTTTACGGACGTCCGGAGCCCTTTGAGCCACTGGAAGTCCAACACTTACCGGATGACCAGAACCCCAAAACCAAGCTGAAACAGCGGATTACCGAGCCCGACCGGACATCCGTTCATTACCGGACGTCCGACACATGTAGATATTGACTTTGGCTGATTTTTGTTTCGGCCATAACTAATTCATCTGAACTCCGATTTTGATGTTATTTAGCTCGTTTTGAAGATTTTGACATCCCCCATCCCACAAAAATACTTCCAACATCATTTGACACCATCAAATATTTGGAACTTTGGCATCTTTGCCTAGGGCTTCCACCACATCATCCGCTACGCCACCACCGACTTCCGCAACCTAACCCATTTTGATCCATATAGCATTAGTGGTTGTTTGAGTTGTGATTTAAGTCTCCTAAGGTGTTTTGGCTACTTAGGGACGGTTGCTTCTTCATCAACCACCACCATCACACCAACTTAACCCAATTTTGTTTCAGTTCTGAGTTGTGTCTCCTAAGGTGTTTCGGCTACAAAGGGACGGTGACCTTCAACTCCGTATCATAACCCAACAACCTCCCACTTCCGCATTGCCTACTCGCATAACCCATCATTGCATTTCCGGAATCCCATTGAGCTTCCACAACACCACCACCACTTTCCCGCTACCACCATTTGACATTTGACATTTGAGATTTTGAGTTTGCGGGTTTTTTCGTTTCCTAAGGTGTTTCGTCTAATTAGGAGCGGCTCTACATGAAGAACACTGCCACTCCTCATCGCATCGGACGGTAACCTCGACGACATCATTATACATTCTCCTTGCAATTGCATTGATAACCCCTAGCCTATTTTGCGTCACTTGCCTATCGATACTAGCCATTTGAGTATTGCTGACAATGTTACTTGTGCACATTAGTGATCATTGACCTACACCTTCCATTTCATACATACCATACAATATCGGTATCATCTTGGTATCATATCATCTCGTGTGCCTCAAGTTTTTTCCCACATATACACAATTGCTATCTTGGTTGTGCATTGTGCAAAAGTGGCCATACACAAAAAAAGAATAAGCTTTTAAGCAAAAGAGAAAGAGCAAAGATCTTGTAAGCAATAGCCATAGCATCATACCACATTGCATATACGATTGTCATATCCGATCATCTTGGATCATCGTGTGAGAAACACCGAGAACCATACATACATAGCCTACTTGGGATAGAAGTTGATACATTTTGCATATCATAGGTTGTGCACAAGTGTCGTTGATACGTCTCCAACGAATCTATAATTTATGAAGTATTCATGCTACTATATTATCAACCTTGGATGTTTTATATGAATTTATATGCTATTTTATATGGTTTTTGGGACTAACCTATTAACCTAGAGCGCAGTGCCAGTTTCTATTTTTTTCCTTGTTTTAGAGTATTGCAGAAAAGAAAAACCAAACGGAGTCCAATTGACCTGAAGCTTGACGGAGCTTATTTTTAGACCAGAAGAAGGCCATGGAGTAAAAGAGTTGGGCCAGAAGAGTCCCGGGCTACCCACGAGGGTGGGAGGCGCGCCCACCCCCTGGGCGCGCCCCCTACCTCGTTGACAGCTCGGAGGGCCCCCTGACTTGTTATCGACGCCAAAACCTCTTATATATACAGAAACCTCCAGAAATTAACCTAGATCGGAAGTTCTGCCGCCGCAAGCCTCTGTAGCCATGAGAAATCAATCTAGGCCCTCTCTGGCACCCTGTCGGAGGGCGTGGAGGAGGATCCCGGAGGGGCCATCGTCGTCATGAAGGCCAAGGACCAGAGGGAGAACCTCTCCCCATCCAGAGGGGAGGCCATGGAGGAGGAAGCACAAGGGGGAGAACCTCTCCTCCTCTCTCTCGGTGGCACCAAAGTGCCATCGGGAGGGGAATCATCGTCGCGGTGATCGTCTTCATCAACATCACCATCATCATCACCATCCTCATCTCTCTTATGCAGTCCACTCTCCCACACCCCGCTGTAATCCCTACTTGAACATGGTGCTTTATTGTCACACCCTAGTTAGTTCAAGCATTAGAGTGTGCATCATGTTTAAATTCCTCTTAAATTTGAAATGGGGAAGACAGAACCCCCAACCCCCCTGGAAACAACTAGGGTTTACTAAAATTATTTTTCAATGAACCTGAAATGCCCTTCTAAAAAGTTCACTCTCTTTGTCTTGGGTTAGAACCTCTGGCAAAATTGGTGCACAATTTTCTAAGTCAATAGAAGGTCATTGAATTAAATCATAAGTATTTGATTTTGGGCATTTAAATGCTATAAAATAATTTAAATGCTCAAATAATTCTGGAAGTAAATGTTGCTATTGGAAATATTCTAAACAGAGCCCACAATTATTTTCAGGATTTTTGGAAATGTTTTAGTATTTTTAATAAAGCCCAATAGTTGCAGTTAAATAGAAAAATAGAAACAAATCAAAAAAAAGAGAGAGAGGGAAGCCCACCTGGGCCTTACCTGTGCTGGCCCAGCCCACCTGGCTCGGCCCAGCCGACTGGCCTTGCCAGTCGTCGTCCTCCTCCCGCCAGGAGGACGAGGAGCGCGTGGCCGGCGCCCGTGGCCACACGCCGGCCACCTCCTGCTTCTGCCGACGCCCTGGAGACGTCCAGGGATGCCACACCGACCCCCACGTCCCCCTCTCATCCTCCCTCACTCTCCCCCTCGTCTCCCTCACCCTCTCCCGCGATGGCCGAGCGCGATCCTCGCCGCCGTTCGCCGTAGACGTCACCAGAGCCACCCGCTCGCCCCTCCGACAAGCCCAATAGCTCCGCCTCGTCGCCTTGGACCTCTCCGCTGACCCACACGACTCCAAACGCCGCCGAACGCAGTCTTCGCCCTCGTCTTCAACCTCGGGCACCCAAGCCGTCTCCGGTCGATTCGTCACCGCCAGGACCTCCCCGAGCTCGCTGACCCCCTCTCCGACCCCGCTGTGAGCTCCTCTTCCTCTTCCCCTAGCTCCCGTGCTCGTTTGGCCTCTGTAGTCACCACTTCCACCGCACCCGAAAGCTCCCCGCCGCTGGCCATGGCGCCGTCGTGGCTAGAGCCACAGTGGCTCGAAGCCAAGCTCACTGTTGTGCTCAGCGCAGCACCAGGAGCCCGTAGCCACCACCAGCTCCTTCTCCCGTGCACCGTAGCGTCGAACCCAACCCCGTCCGAACTCCGGCCGCCGCTGTCGAGCTCGCCGGCGTCATTTCCGGCGTCCCCGTGTCCAACCACTTGCACCATTGGATGCGGCAGCTCCCCAGCTACGCGTAGCACGTCTCCACCGGCGTTTTGGTCACCGGAGGACCAAATCCGAAGCTCTCCGCCGTCTCAGCCTCGCCGGCGACTCAACGCCGACGGGATTAGCCCCGCTGACCAGGGGTTTGACCCCAGTTTGACTCCATCTGAGACACTGATGTGTGGGGCCGGCTTCTAACTAATTTAGATTAGTTTAAATTAGAGCTAATCACTCTGTTAGAGGTTAATGACGCCGTTAAATACCCCTCTCTCACTGACATGTGGGCCCAGAGCCAAACTAACCCAGTTTAGTGCTAACTAAACACTAACCAACTCCGTTAGTTAGCTGAGAGACTGACAGAAGGGGCCCACCAGTCAGGTTTGACCAGGGCTGGCGCCTTTGACCCGCTGACGTCACAGTGACGCAGTGCTGACGCATTAATTCAATTACTGGATTTATTCTTTAAAAGAAAATTCCGGAAAATAATCAAAACTTCTAAAAATCATAGAAAATCAACCATAGCTCCAAATGCAAAGATTTATATATGAAAAATGATCAGAAAAATTCAATCTATCCATCTGTAATGGTTTCATGCATGAAAAAACAAGTTAACCTTGCTGTTTAAGCAGAATGAGGTCATGCGCTAATAAAGCCATGTTTAATAAGCTAATAATTGAATCTTTGACTCAAATGAGTTCATCCCTTTCTGTTTTAGCTTGCATTAGGCCAAGACACCTTCATCTTGCCATGTCATAGCATGCATCATATTGTTGCATATTGCCATGTGTTGATTATGTTTCAGTGTGTCTTTCATGGTAGGTTCTGCCTCCGAGGATAACCCCGAGTATCCGTCTGAAGGGCAGTACCCTTCTACCACTACAACAGGCAAGCAACCCATTGATCATTCCGATACAAAACCATGTTCTCGCTTCTGCTCTTGTTTACTTCATTAAGACAACCCGATTCAAACTGCTGTGTGTTACGGTAGTTGAACCCTTATCCTCTGCATGACCTGTCATTGCCACAGTAACTAGATGAAACCCACTAGCATGTGTAGGAGTTGATTGAGCCATGTATGTGATTCCTACCTTGCTATGCCTGCTATGCTTAGAGTTGTGTCAGGTCTGGTTCATCTGGGTGATGGGCTAGAGTGATATGATATGTCAGTAATGTGAGGAATGTGTTGAACATGTTTTGGTAAAGGTATCGCTGAGAGGCCATGTAGGAGTACATGGTGGGTTGTTTCATTGAGACCGTCCATAAGAACTGAGATCTGTATGCGTGATTTAAGATTCAGCTACTACCACACATTGGGCCCTGAAATATGACCCCGCTCGACTTACTGACCCCTCTCGCCCTCTGTCCAGGAGTTGCAACTAGTTTCTGGTGTTTGTAGGATATGTGTTGGCGGCCGTGCGTAGCGCTGACCCTAGGGGTGGCCTATGATGCGGTAGATACACTGTGGCCGGGTATGTCGGGCGCCCGTTTGGCGTCTCGGGACCCTGTACACATCGTTTGGGGCCGTTGAGGACACCCCGGCCGGATTTCCTTGCGGATGGAACCTGAATAGGCGATAAACCTGGACTAGAGACTTGTGAGGTTAGTCAGGTCATGGTCTACACCCACGTCGGTTTTCGCTTGAAGTCTACCAAGCACATGTCGTGTGCAGACGCTAAGTGGTGGAAACATGTGTGACGAAGTACACCCCTGCAGGGTATAAAACTATTCGAATAGCCGCTTCCGCGGTAAAGGACTACTTGGTTGCCTATGCAGTTCATAGACAAGTTAATGGATACTACTAAAAGACTCAAGATAAGTGTGAGTACCGAGGATGGCCCTCTCGTAGGATGACGAGGGAGGATCCTCGGTGGAGTATTGTGTTGGTGAGTAGTGGACTCGTGTGCGAAAACTATTTTTACTAGAGGAGTTCCGTAGGATAGCTTAGCCAAGAGTCAAAGCTGGCTTGCTGCAATAACCCCACCACCTTCTTGAGAATAAGCATGTATAGTAGGTTCTGTTGTAAGACTTGCTGAGTACCCTTGTACTCATGTTTGCTTAATTACTGTTTTCAGACGACAACACCGCCCCCTCCGATGGGTTCTACGTAGACCTTGACGTCGACGAGTGACTAGCCACCCAGGTGGTGATCCTGGCCATGGAGGGCCCTATGTAGATAGACAGGCTTCGAGAAGCCTTCTTTCTTTCTAGTGTTTGTACTCAGACTAGTTGCTTCCGCATGTGCTTGTATGATTGTATTACTTGAGTGTCGGGTCATGTGACCCCTATCTGTATGACATGTTATGTGTGGCTCTCTGGAGCTTTTAAATAAAGTACTTGAGTTGTAGAGTTTTGTTGTGATGCCATGTTGTATGTACTCATATCGGGCATATTGTGTGTATGATTGAAATGCTTGGTATGAGTGGGATCCGACAATCTAGTTGTTTATCCTTGGCAACCTTTCTTATGGGGAAATGTAGTCTAGTGTTCCTCGAGCCATAGCAGTCCGCTACAGCCTGGTTCACCGGAGTCCTGCTAGCCCAGCACTACTGTTTAGGACACTTGACTGGCTGGCATGTGTTTCACTTCGTTCATATTTCTGTCCCTTTGGGGAAATGTCACGCGGTGACTTCCGGAGTCCTGCCTAGCCTGCTACAGCCCGGGTTCCCCGGAGCCCTGTTAGCCCAGTGCTACAGCCCGGAATCACTCGCTGATGACCGACATGCTCGATGTGATTCATGTATGCCTGTCTCCATAGGTCTGTGCCGCTTTGGGTTCACGACTAGCCATGTCGGCCCGGGTTCTCTATCATATGGATGCTAGCGGCACTATCATATATGTCAGCCAAAAAGCACAAACGGTCGCGGGCCATGGTAAGGCGACACCCGTGGGATACCGTGCGTGAGGCCGCAAAGTGATATGAGATGTTACCGGCTAGATCGATGTGGCTTGGAATCGGGGTCCTGACAGCGTTGGCATCAGAGCCGGACTGCCTGTAGGTTCGTTGAGCCAAGCTGGTCGATGTCGAGTCTAGAAATGCTTTAGTTATATGTAGGGGAATTGATTATGGGAGGGAACGTAAGGCTCTTTTACTCCTTTACCCTATGCCTCTGATCTGAGTCATTCTCTTCTCATTCAACGTGGGTTAAGGACTAGGCTCTCTTCTTCTATCAGGTTCATGTGTTACTAATCCGTAGTAGCTTATAGGATTGTTGTTACAAGCCCAGTTCAGTTTCTACTATTTTAGTATGTTGCTAATTGGATCAAAACCTTGATATGATGTTGTTGAGTGGTATTGCGAACTATTGTGGATGTCTCAAATCTTTTTCTGAGCATTTACAGCTGTTATGCTGTCCAATTTTCCCTAGAAATTCTGATGTCTTTGCATTGTGGTTGTGCTTTCAGATGGCCAACCATGTTCAAAACCAAGTGGTTCGCCTGACCCGGTGCCTCGACGTGCCCGGTCATACTGCTATGTTAGTCCGGGTAATGATCGAGACGGGTTACCGTTGGTATCCCGAATACACCGTCGAAGAGCAATTCCGAGACTTTAATCAAAGCCAATATTTCTGCACCGTCAGAATATTTCCTTCTTATCCTGGATCTACCGAGCCCCTTCACTGTTCCTATGGACTCGGGGTTACTGTTGAGATGGCTGTGCAGGATGCTGCCTATTCCATGATGACGATCATGCGAGTCCGGACTGGCCTGCTTCGGAACACCGACTTCCGTTACATGCCAGCTTCACTTCCGGGAGCGCAAGGGTATCTTCAGGCTATCTATGCTGACTCCACTCAGGAGGACTCATTAACTCGTACCACTGCCGAGATGCTCGAAGATAAGGACCGAGAGAATCGGGCCTTGAGGCTGGAGCTTTTCAATACCCGTGCTGATCATTGGGCTACATTGACTCGGTTTGCACCTGCGGTGCAAGCTGGATGTATGGATACAAGGGATCTGTATCCTGTGAGATCTGCTTTGCCAGACATGGTGGATTGGCGTGATGTGGGAGGCATCACCCCACCCCGTGGTCCCCGCAGGCCACCGTTTGTTGGTCCAAGACCTCATCCTAGCCCCTATGGTCCATAGGCTCCTCAGGACCGTCTGTTCCCGGATGGTCACGTTGAACTTCCAGGGTATGGAGGTGACTTCTATGAGGACTACTACGGAGCTGTCTGAGTTAGTAGTAGTACCACTAGTATTGTAGTAGTTGTATCTCCACTGCCCTGTGTGACTTGTGGAATATGACTTTGTGTGTAATCAATTCTGGAGGTGTAGACAAATAATGTATAGGAGCTTGGGATGCCTCCGATTAGATGTAATGTCTTTCATCATAGTTGTACTGTAGCCTTGGCTTGTACTAAACTATGTATGATGTGTATGACCATTGGTATATATATGGAAGTTTTATATTACCATGACATACGGATGAACATCTCTGCATTCCGTGCTATCCATTACATTCTGCACTTCCTTGCTAAGCTTGAGCCATCCTTATCTAAACCATTGTCTTGTTTTCTCCTAGGATGGTCAACACCTGCAGCAACCCTGCTGCCTCGGAGCAGGGGGAAGCCAGTGCAGCTAGGGGTGAAAATCTGCCTCACCCGCCGTCTCTGGCCGAAGTAATGCTGGAGGCAGAAAGAAACAAGCGTGAGACTAACTGCCTGCTAGAGCGGATTGAGCAGAACACTGCACGCCACCCACGAAATGACTTGGTGTCAATCAATGACTTTATCAAGCTGTACCCACCAAAGTTTAACCATTTCGTCAAGCCCCTCGACGCGGATGACTGGCTTCGCAGCATCACCCACAAGCTACGTTCTGCCAACGTAGCCGAAGCCGACAAGGTTACTTACGCTGCCTACCATCTCAAAGGCCCTGCTAGCCTCTGGTGGGAAAATTTTGAAGCTATGCGCCCGGTCGGCCAAATTACTACTTGGGCTGAATTCAGTGAGGCTTTCCGTGAGCATCACATTCCGGAAGGTCTCATGGATCGCAAGAGGGAGGAGTTCTGCAATTTCACCCAAGGAAGACTGACTGTGGATGCATATAGTCGTGAATTTGGGAATCTGGCACGCTATGCCCCTAAAGAGGTATCTACTGATGCTAAGAAGCAGGCAAGGTTCCACAAGGGACTTAGCCCTGAGCTTCGCCGCGATCTTCGTCTACACGAGTGCACCTCCTTTCAGAAGTTGGTCAATAAAGCCATCAGTGCTGAGACAGGCCAGACTGATTATGACGCTTCACGCAAGCACTCCCGTGATTTTGGCTTTTCATCCGGCTCTGGAGCTCAGAAGCGCTGGGTGTGGATCCCAAGCACGGCACTGCCACCCAGGTTCATCCCGAGGCCATCCTTTGAGGCGCCTCGTCCCAACCAGCAATTTGCACCGCCCAAGCCCTATGGTGGCCCCGCTGCTAATGCTGCTCCATGCGCCAATGTGGTGACATGCTTTTAGTGTGGAGAGCCGGGTCACTAAAGTCGAGAGTGTCCCCAGAACAACAACCCCACTCAAACTGGAAAGTCCGTTGGCCGTGGTAAGCCCGCGGGAAAGACATTCTACGCCAAGCCGGTCACTACTGCACGTGGCCATGTCAACTATGTTTCAGCCGAGGAGGCTCATGAGGATCCTAACGTCGTCCTTGGTACGCTCCTTGTTAACTGCCATCCGGCATCTGTTCTTTTCGATACTGGAGCATCTCATTCATTCATATCCGAGAACTATGATCGATTGCATAACACGGCATTCTGTGACATGCCCTCTACCATGGAAATTCAAACCCCTGGCTCTAGATGGCAAACTTCTAGAGTAAGCCATGTGAATGAAATTCTTGTCGATAGACTTGTCTTCCTTGCATCCTTAATAGCTCTCAAGTCCTCGGACATAAACATCATCTTGGGTATGGACTGGATGTCAGCTCATTATGCTAAGATCGATTGTGCCACTAGAACCGTTCAACTTACACACCCATCGGGCAAGACAGTCAATGTCTTAACTCGAGTGGCCAAGCGCCAACTTTACTCCCTAAATGCCAACCCCCTTCCAGACCTTGAGGATGTTCCGGTAGTCGGAGACTTTCCGGATGTCTTTCCAGAAGAACTGCCAGGTGTTCCACCTGACAGGGATGTTGAGTTTGTGATAGACCTTGTTCCAAGAACCGTTCCAATTTCTAGAAGACCCTACAAGATGGCACCCTTAGAACTAGCCGAGCTTAAGAACCAACTCGATGAGTCCTTGAAAAAGGGTTTCATCCGTCCTAGTTCCTCTCCTTGGGCTTGCCCCGTCCTCTTCGTTAAGAAGAAGGATGGAACGGATCGAATGGTTGTGGATTACCGACCTGTCAACTTGGTCACCATCAAGAACAAATACCCGCTTCCCAGGATCAATGATCTGTATGATCAGCTCGCTGGATCCTCAGTCTTTTCCAAGATGGATTTGAGGTTGGGCTACCATCAAATCAAAATCAGAAATGGGGACATTCCCAAAACGGCCTTTGTTACTCGTTATGGCCAATACGAGTACACCGTCATGTCCTTCGGTTTAACAAATGCCCCAGCTACCTTCTCTCGGTTAATGAACTCGGTCTTCATGGAGTACTTGGATAAATTCGTCGTAGTATACCTCGATGACATACTCATCTACTCCAAGAATGAAGAGGAACATGCAGAACATCTAAGGCTGGTATTGACGAAACTTCGAGAGCATCGCCTTTATGCCAAATTCTCCAAGTGTGAATTTTGGTTGCCAGAAGTGACCTATCTAGGCCATGTAATCTCTGGTAAGGGTATTGCTGTCAATCCCGAACGAGTTCAAGCCATCCTTGATTGGACTCCACCTGAGACGGTTAAGCAAGTTCGGAGCTTCCTTGGCTTAGCGAGTTATTGCTGCCGCTTCGTCGAGAATTTCTCCAAGGTTGCTAAACCTCTAACTGAACTCCTCAAGAAAGATAAAAAGTTCGAGTGGACTCCACAGCGCGAGTTCAGCTTTCAGGAACTGAAAAGACACCTGACATGTGCTCCCGTACTGGTACCACCAGACTTCTCCAAGGACTTTATTATCTATTGTGACGCCTCGCGACAAGGACTAGGTTGCATACTCATGCAAGATCGTCAGGTAATTGCCTATGCTTCACGGCAATTACACCCACATGAGGAAAATTATCCCACACATGATCTAGAGCTTGCAGCTGTAGTCCGTGCACTTAAAACTTGGCGACATTACCTTCTCGGTAATCGTTGCGAGATCTTCACCGATCACCAAAGTTTGAAATATATCTTCACCCAACCAGATTTGAATCTCAGGCAAAGACGTTGGGTTGAGTTGATCTCGGATTATGATTTAGGAATAACTTACACCCCGGGCAAAGCCAATGTCATGGCTGATGCGCTAAGCCGTAAGTCCTATTGTAACAACCTGATGTTACAACAAAGTCAACCACTTCTCCATGAGGAATTTCGTAAGCTTAATCTTCACATTGTTCCTCGAGGATTCCTATCCACCCTGGTGGCGAAACCTACCCTTATGGATCAAATCATAGCTGCCCAGAAGCATGATAAGGGCATATCCCGGATTAGGGAAAACATTGCTAGCGGAGTTGCTAAATGTTTTTCCATGGATAAGCGGGGTGCTGTCTTCTTCGAGAACCGTTTGGTGGTTCCCAAGAAACAACATCTACGACAGTTGATCCTTAAGGAAGCTCATGAATCCCCTCTCACCATTCATCCCGGTAGTACTAAAATGTATCAAGACCTACGCCAGAGGTTTTGGTGGACTAGGATGAAGAGAGAAATCGCTCAATACATTGCTAATTGCGACGTTTGTCGTCGTGTTAAAGCAGAGCATCAACGGCCTGCTGGCACCCTTCAACCTTTGGCTATTCCTGAATGGAAATGGGATAAAATCAGTATGGATTTCATCACTGGGTTTCCCAGAACCAAGAGAGGGAATAATGCCATCTTCGTCGTGATTGACCGACTTTCCAAAGTAGCCCATTTCCTACCTGTTCGTGAGAGTATCACCGCTAGCCAGCTAGCAGATTTATACATCTCCTGAATAGTGTCTCTTCATGGTGTCCCATTGGAAATTAACTCAAACCGTGGGAGTCTCTTCACCTCTCGATTTTGGGAAAGTTTCCAAAATGCTACGGGAACTCGTCTCTCTTTTAGCCCCGCCTTCCATCCTCAATCAAGTGGTCAAGTAGAACGAGTTAATCAAATTCTGGAAGATATGCTCCGAGCTTCTGTTATCTCGTTCGGAATGAGTTGGGAGAAATGCCTTCCATTCGCGGAGTTTGCTTATAACAATAGCTATCAAGCCAGCTTGGGCAAGGCTCCTTTCAAAGTTCTCTATGGACGAAAATGTCGAACGCCTCTTAACTGGTCAGAAACCGGGGAAAGACAACTTTTTGGCCCGGATATGATTCAGGAAGCAGAAGAGCAGGTTCGCGTTATTCGTGAGAAATTGAAAACAGCCCAATCTCGTCAAAAGAGTCAATATGATCGTAAACATAAGCCTATGACTTATGAAGTCGACGAGAAGGCTTACCTTCGGGTTACTCCGTTAAAGGGAACCCATCATTTCGGTATCAAAGGCAAATTGGCTCCTCGTTACATTAGACCCTTTCGCATTCTTGCCAAACAAGGAGAAGTTGCCTACCAATTGGAACTACCTTTGCATCTTTCCAGAGTTCACGATGTCTTCCATGTTTCTCAACTCAGGCGTTGCTTCGCGGATCCCATCCGTGGAGTGGACCACGAAATGCTTGATCTACAAGATAACCTCTCCTATCGGGAATATCCCGTTCGTATCCTTGATCAAGCCGAGCGTACCACTCGACGTCATAATATCAAGTTTCTCAAGGTTCAACGGTCACACCATTCCGAGAAAGAAGCCACTTGGGAAAGGGAGGATCGTCTTCGACTCGAGTACCCCACCTTCTTCCCGGAGGATCCTAAATCTCGGGACGAGATTCTTTTGAGTGGGGGTGAGTTGTCACACCCTAGTTAGTTCAAGCATTAGAGTGTGCATCATGTTTAAATTCCTCTTAAATTTGAAATGGGGAAGACAGAACCCCCAACCCCCGCTGGAAACAACTAGGGTTTACTAAAATTATTTTTCAATGAACCTGAAATGCCCTTCTAAAAAGTTCACTCTCTTTGTCTTGGTTTAGAACCTCTGGCAAAATTGGTGCACAATTTTCTAGGTCAATAGAAGGTCATTGAATTAAATCATAAGTATTTGATTTTGGGCATTTAAATGCTATAAAATAATTTAAATGCTCAAATAATTCTGGAAGTAAATGTTGCTGTTGGAAATATTCTAAACAGAGCCCACAATTATTTTCAGGATTTTTGGAAATGTTTTAGTATTTTAATACAGCCCAACAGTTGCAGTTAAATAGAAAAATAGAAACAAATCAAAAAAAGAGAGAGAGGGAAGCCCACCTGGGCCTTACCTGCGCTGGCCCAGCCCACCTGGCTCGGCCTAGCCGACTGGCCTTGCCAGTCGTCGTCCTCGTCCCGCCAGGAGGACGAGGAGCGCGTGGCCGGCGCCCGCGGCCACACGCCGGCCACCTCCTGCTTCTGCCGACGCCCTGGAGACGTCCAGGGATGCCACGCCGACCCCCACGTCCCCATCTCATCCTCCCTCACTCTCCCCCTCGTCTCCCTCACCCTCTCCCGCGATGGCCAAGCGCGATCCTCGCCGCCGTTCACCGTAGACGTCACCAGAGCCACCCCCTCACCCCTCCGACAAGCCCAACAGCTCTGCCTCGTCGCCCTGGACCTCTCCGCTGACCCACGCGACTCCAAATGCCGCCGAACGCAGTCTTCGCCCTCGTCTTCAACCTCGGGCACCCGAGCCGTCTCCGGTCGATTCGTCGCCGCCAGGACCTCCCTGAGCTCGCTGACCCCCTCTCCGCCCCCGCTGTGAGCTCCTCTTCCTCTTCCCCTAGCTCCCGTGCTCGTTTGGCCTCTGTAGTCGCCACTTCCACCGCACCCGAAAGCTCCCCGCCGCCGGCCATGGCGTCGTCGTGGCTAGAGCCATAGTGGCTCGAAGCCAAGCTCACCGTTGTGCTCAGCGCAGCAACAGGATCCCGTAGCCACCACCAGCTCCTTCTCCCGTGCACCGTAGCGTCGAACCCAACCCCGTCCGAACTCTGGCCGCCGCTGTCGAGCTCGCCAGTGTCGTTTCCGGCGTCCCCGTGTCCGACCACTTGCACCACTGGATGCGGCAGCTCCCCAGCTACGCGTAGCACGTCTCCACCGGCGTTTTGGTCAGCGGAGGACCAAATCTGAAGCTCTCCACTGTCTCGGCCTCGCCGGCGACTCAACGCCGGCGGGATTAGCCCCGCTGACCAGGGCTTTGACCCCAATTTGACTCCATCTGAGACACTGATGTGTTGGGCCGGCTTCTAACTAATTTAGATTAGTTTAAATTAGAGCTAATCACTCTGTTAGAGGTTAATGACGCCGTTAAATACCCCTCTCTCACTGACATGTGGGCCCAGAGCCAAACTAACCCAGTTTAGTGCTAACTAAACACTAACCAACTCCATTAGTTAGCTGAGAGACTGACAGAAGGGGCCCACCAGTCGGGTTTGATCAGGGCTGGCGCCTTTGACCCGCTGACATCACAGTGAGGTAGTGCTGATGCATTAATTCAATTACTGGATTTATTCCTTAATAGAAAAATTCCAAAAAATAATCAAAACTTCTAAAAATCATAGTAAATCAACCATAGCTCCAAATGCAAAGATTTATATATGAAAAATGATCAGAAAAATTCAATCTATCCATCTGTAATGGTTTCATGCATGACAAAACAAGTTAACCTTGATGTTTAAGCAGAACGAGGTTATGCACTAATAAAGCCATGTTTAATAAGCTAATAATTGAATCTTTGACTCAAATGAGTTCATCCCTTTCTGTTTTAGCTTGCATTAGGCCAAGACACCTTCATCTTGCCATGTCATAGCATGCATCATATTGTTGCATATTGCCATGTGTTGATTATGTTTCGGTGTGTCTTTCATGGTAGGTTCTGCCTCCGAGGAAAACCCCGAGTATCCGTCTGAAGGGCAGTACCCTACTACCACTACAACAGGCAAGAAACCCATTGATCATTCCGATACAAAACCATGTTCTCGCTTCTGCTCTTGTTTACTGCATTAAGACAACGCGATTCAAACTGCTGTGTGTTACGGTAGTTGAACCCTTATCCTCTGCATGACCTGTCATTGCCACAGTAACTAGATGAAACCCACTAGCATGTGTAGGAGTTGATTGAGCCATTTATATGATTCCTACCTTGCTATGCCTGCTATGCTTAGAGTTGTGTCAGGTCTGGTTCATCTGGGTGATGGGCTAGAGTGATATGATATGTCGGTAATGTGAGGAATGTGTTGAACATCTTTTGGTAAAGGTATCGATGAGAGGCCATGTAGGAGTACATGGTGGGTTGTTTCATTGAGACCGTCCATAAGAACTGAGATCTGTATGCGTGATTTGAGATTCAGCTACTACCACACATTGGGCCCTGAAATATGACCCCGCTCGACTTACTGACCCCTCTCGCCCTCTGTCCAGGAGTTGCAACTAGTTTCTGGTGTTTGTAGGATATGTGTTGGTGGCCGTGCGTAGCGTTGACCCTAGGGGTGGGCTATGATGCGGTAGATACACTGTGGCCGGGTATGTCGGGCGCCCGTTTGGCGTCTCGGGACCCTGTACACATCGTTTGGGGCCGTTGAGGACACCCTGGCTGGATTTCCTTGCGGATGGAACCTGAGTAGGCGATAAACCTGGACTAGAGACTTGTGAGGTTAGTCAGGTCGTGGTCTACACCCACGTCGGTTTTTGCTTGAAGTCTACCGAGCACATGTCGTGTGCAGACACTAAGTGGTGGAAACATGTGTGACGAAGTACACCCCGGCAGGGTATAAAACTATTCAAATAGCCGTGTCCGCAGTAAAGGACTACTTGGTTGCCTATGCAGTTCATAGACAAGTTAATGGATACTACTAAAAGACTCAAGATAAGTGTGAGTACCGAGGATGGCCCTCTCGTAGGATGACGAGGGAGGATCCTCGGTGGAGTATTGTGTTGGTGAGTAGTGGACTCGTGTGCGAAAACTATTTTTACTGGTGGAGTTCCGTAGGATAGCTTAGCCAAGAGTCAAAGCTGGCTTGCTGCAATAACCCCACCACCTTCTTGAGAATAAGCATGTATAGTAGGTTCTGTTGTAAGACTTGCTGAGTACCCTTGTACTCATGTTTGCTTAATTACTGTTTTCAGACGACAACACTGCCCCCTCCGATGGGTTCTATGTAGACCTTGACGTCGACGAGTGACTAGCCACCCAGGTGGTGATCCTGGCCATGGAGGGCCCTATGTAGATAGACAGGCTTCGAGAAGCCTTCTTTCTTTCTAGTGTCTGTACTCAGACTAGTTGCTTCTGCATGTGCTTGTATGATTGTATGACTTGAGTGTCGGGTCATGTGACCCCTATCTGTATGAACATTTTATGTATGGCTCTCTGGAGCTTTTAAATAAAGTACTTGAGTTGTAGAGTTTTGTTGTGATGCCATGTTGTATGTACTCATATCGGGCATATTGTGTGTATGATTGAAATGCTTGGTATGAGTGGGATCCGACAATCTAGTTGTTTATCCTTGGCAGCCTTTCTTATGGGGAAATGTAGTCTAGTGTTCCTCGAGCCATAGTAGTCCGCTACAGCCCGGTTCACTGGAGTCCTGCTAGCCCAGCACTACTGTTCAGGACACTTGAATGGTTGGCATGTGTTTCACTTCGTTCCTATGTCTGTCCCTTCGGGGAAATGTCACGCGGTGACTTCCGGAGTCCTGCCTAGCCTGCTATAGCCCGGGTTCCCCGGAGCCCTGTTAGCCCAGTGCTACAGCCCGGAATCACTCGCCGATGACCAACATGCTCGATGTGATTCATGTATGCCTGTCTCCATAGGTCTGTGCCGCTTTGGGTTCACGACTAGCCATGTCGGCCCGGGTTCTCTGTCATATGGATGCTAGCGGCACTATCATATACGTGGGCCAAAAAGCGCAAACGGTCCCGGGCCATGGTAAGGCGACACCCATGGGATACCGTGCGTGAGGCCGCAAAGTGATATGAGATGTTACCGGCTAGATCGATGTGGCTTGGAATCGGGGTCCTGACATTTATGCCACATATTATGATCCAATGATGTATTGCCATCCTATGATGTTTTGAGTAGATATCCTTTGTCTTTGGGTTGATTGATGATCTAGATTGGTATGAGTTGTATGTTTTACTTTGGTGCTGTCCTATGGTGCCCTCCGTGTCGCGCAAGCGTGAGGGATTCCCGTTGTAGGGTGTTGCAATATGTTCATGGTTTTCTTATTGTCTGCGTTGCGTGAGTGACTGAAGCACAAACACGGATAAGCGGGACATGGCGTATGGGAATAAAGAGGACTTGATGCTTTAATGCTATGGTTGGGTTTTACCTTAATGATCTTTAGTAGTTGCGGATGCTTGCTAGAGTTCCAATCGTAAGTGCATATGATCCAAAAAGAGAAAGTATGTTAGCTTATGCCTCTCCCTCATATGAAATTGCAATGACGACTGTCGGTCTTGTTAACAATTGCCTAGGACAATTCCGCACACCGACCCATCATTATTCGACACTTGCTATTTATAATATTTAGTAATATATTCTAAATTTATGATAACATCCCCTACTTTTATATTTTATCTCTCAGATATCATGCAAAGTTACCCTCTTCATACCCACAACGTAGTTTTATTTCTCGTTTGTAGTCGGAAGCAAACGTTCGATGTACGTAGAGCGGTATGAGTGGTAGATAGGGCTTGAGAGAATATTGATCTTACATTTAGCTCCTTGTGGGTTCGACACTCCATACTTATCACTTCCACCTTTGGAAATTGCTACGATGATTCCCTACACTTGGGGATTATCAAGCTTTTTTCTGGTGTCGTTGCCGGGGAGCAATAGCGTGGGGTTGATATTCTCGTGTGTGCTTGTTTGCTTTCTTCACTAAGTAGATTTTTTTCTTTTTTGTTTCTGTTTAGTTGTGGGTGAAACATAAAAAAATTAAAGAATGAAAATAGAAAAAAAGTACTTGCCTCTCATACCTAAAAAGTTTTTCAATAAGAGAAGTGATTGGAAGATTATGCATTGAAGAAATGAGGGTCGACCTTGAGCACTTGTGTTCATGTTCATGGAAACAATGTATAAAATTTCATGGAAGCTTCTCTGAAAATAATTATCCCATTGTATATATCCATTGTATTATAAAAATAATGTGCCAAGTTTCGGTTTTAGGATGATTAGATTGCTTGTTTACTATGTTCTGTACAAAAACAGAAACTTTGGCTGTAGCGCGTGATTTTAAATTTTTTACAGGAAAGTCAAATGGGTCTGCAACTTTTTGCATGTTACTTCTGTACAAAATTTTCAAATTTTTAAATTTATTTCATAATTGTTGGAGTTACATAAGTTTACTAAACCTCCATATTACTACAGACTGTCTTGTTTTAGACAGATTCTGTTTTCTATGAGTTGTTCGCTTATTTTGATGAATCTATGGGTAGTAACGGGGGATATGAACCATGGTGAAGTTGGAATACAGTAGATATAGTTCTAATATGAAATTGGAATGAGTTTGAAACAGTACCTAATGGTAGTGGTTTGCTTTATTATACTAACGGGTCTCACAAAGTTTTTGTTAAGGTTTTGTGTGGATGAAGTGTTCGAAGATCGAGGAGCTATCAATATGAGAAGAATAAAGAGAGGAAAGAGTTCAAGCTTGGGGATGCGCAAGGCACCCCAAGTAAATATTTCAGAGGATACTCAAGCATCTAAGCTTGGGGATGCCCCGGTTGGCATCCCATCTTTCTTCTTCAACAAATATCGGTATACCTCGGTTTTTGTTTTGTTCACATGATTTGTGTCCTTTGTGTTTTTTCTTTTTTTAACAACCATGATAGTAAGATATGTCCCTTCATCAATTTATAGAATACTTCATGAGCTTCACTTATATCTTTTAAGTATGATCTTATAGAATTGCTCTTTGAGCTTCACTTAAATCTTTTGAGTATGGTTTTATAGAATGCTTCCTGTGCTTCACTTATACATTTTGAGCTTGGATATTGGTTATTCTATATTAATTGTAGAATGCTCCATGAACTTCACTTATATCTTTTGGATTATGAATAATACTATCATCTAAAGCGGGTTTGGAAGAGTGTCAACTTTAGGAATTAGTGATCCCGCCATTCCAAATGAGAAGAATTTTGCTTATGTGGAGAGTAGAAAAATTTCTATGCTTGTAGATCATGAAAAGAATTCTTTATGTGATGGTTATATTGTTGAATTCATTCATGATGCTACTGAAAATTATTATGAGGGAGGAATACATCTTTGTAGGAGTTGCAATATTATCAAGTTTCCCCTCTATATGCTTAAAGTTTTGAAGTTATACTTGTTTTTCCTTCCTATGCTAGTTGATTCTTGTTCCTATAAATTATGTGCTCACAAAATCCTTAGGCATAGGAAGTGGGTTAGATTTAAATATGGTGTTCATATTCTTCATGACGCTCTCTTTATGTTTCAATTCTTATCTTTTATGTGAGCATCATTGAAATCATCATGCCTAGCTAAAAGGCATTAAAGAATAGCACTTGTTGGGAGACAACCCAATATTCACCCTTACTGTTTTTGTGTGTTTACATGATTAAGCTACTGTAGTAAACTTGTTTTTATAGCTTTTCTTTCAATAAAGTGCCAAGTAAGACATTTGGGAAGACTTGGGTGAAAGTTAATGTGATCATGCTGTAAAAAACAAAAACTTTGTGCTCACGAGATTAGCTGCCATTTTTTTACAGAAGAGCGCGATTGAGTTGATTCTTTTTTTATAAGATTAATAGGAAAATTCCTCACGTCCACCAATTTATTTCAGAATTTTTGGAGTAGTATAAGTATGGTTGGTGTTCAGATCATTACAGACTGTTCTGTTTCTGACAGATTCTGTTTTCATTGCATAGTTTGCTTGTTTTCTAGTTTCTATGGCTTATATTTCTCAATATAAATTGTATAAATGATATGGTACAGTAGCATTTGTGTGAGAACAATTATTAACCTTGTCTTTGACAGTACCAAAGTGAATGGTTTACTCTTTATCATACTAACCTATCTCACAAAGTTCCGTTAAGTTTTGTGTGATTGAAGTTTTCAAGCTTTGGGTGAGATATCGATATGAGGAGAATAAGGAGTGGAAAGACCCTAAGCTTGGGGATGACCAAGGCACCCCAAGGTAATATTCAAGGAACACTCAAGCGCATAATCTTGGGGATGCCACAGAATGCATCCCCTCTTTCGTATTCAAAACTATTGGTATACCTTGCTCGGAGCTATATTTTTATTCGTCATATGATATGTGTTTTGCTTGGAGCGTAGTTTCAATTTTACTTGATGTTTGAATAAAATCATTGGATCTGAAATATTGAATGAAAAAGAATCCTCCCATGGCTATTTAATTATTTGACTACTCAGTGTCCTTCACTTATATCTTTTTGGAGTAGTTTGTCATTTACTCACGTGCTTCACATATATCCTATGAGTAAATGGTAGAATGAATTGAATATCATAAATCTAAATTTATATATGTTTCATATGCTTATACCATGGGGAGTAATGAGTTCACACAGAATAAGTATAGGTAGTAAACTTATTGAAAGTTAGCAAACGTAGAATTGGTCACTTGAACAATTCATGAAAGAATGTTGAAGGAAGAGAGATTTCACATATAAATATACTATCTTGGACATCTTTTGTAATTGTGAGCACTCATTAAAATATGACATGCTAAAAGGTTGATGTCGGACAAGGAAGACAACGTAATGGGTTATGTTTTCTTATATCCGAAATAAAGTATATTGTCTTGGATCATCCAACATGTTGAGCTTGCTTTTCCCCCTCGTGCTAGCCAAATTCTTTTCACCAAGTAGAGATACTACTTGTGCTTCCAAACATTCCTTAAACCAGTTTTGCCATGAGAGTCCACCATACCTACCTATGGATTGAGTAAGATCCTTAAAGTAAGTTGTCATCGGTGCATGCAATAAAAATTGCCCTCTAAATATGTATGATCTATTAATGTGGAGAAAATAAGCTTTATACGATCTTGTGATGTGGAAGAAATAAAAGCTACGGACTGCATAATAAAGGTCCATATCACAAGTGGCAATATAAAGTGACGTTCTTTTGCATTAAGATTTTGTCCATCCAACCATAACAGCGCATGACAACCTCTGCTTCCCTCTGCGAAGGGCATATCTTTTACTTCTATCTTCTACCTTATGCAAGAGTCATGGTGATCTTCACCTTTCCTTTTTACATTTTATCCTCTGGCAAGCACATTGTGTTAGAAAGATCCTGATATATATATATATAATTGGATGTAAGTTATCATGAACTATTATTGTTGGCATTACCCTTGAGGTAAAAGGTTGGGAGGCGAATCTATAAGCCCCTATCTTTCTCTGTGTCCGATTAAAACTTTCAACCCATAAATATCACGTGAGTGTTAGCAATTGTGAAAGATTAAATGATAGTTGAGTATGTGGAGTTAGCTAAATCAAAGCTCTAACATAGACCCTTCCTGAAAATAGGATGAATTGCAATTGTTTGATGACTAAGAATATAGTTTCTTAGTTTCAAGAAAGTTTACGATCTATACTTTAACGGGTGAATAGCTTGTTACTTGATCATGAAAAGTTTTATGAAAATGAGCTACTGTTATGATATATAATGATGCTAGAAAAAGTGATTGGAACTATCATTGATGAAACTTATGCACTTGCTAGCATTCACACTTCATAAATTATTTCTTTTATCATTTACCTACTCGAGGACGAGCAGGAATTAAGCTTGGGGATGCTGATACGTCTCCAACATATCTATAATTTATGAAGTATTCATGCTATTATATTATCAACCTTGGATGTTTTATATGCATTTATATGTTATTTTATATGGTTTTGGGGACTAACCTATTAACCTAGAGCCCAGTGCCAGTTTCTGTTTTTTCCTTGTTTTAGAGTATTGCAGAAAAGGAAAACCAAACGGAGTCCAATTGACCTGAAACTTGACGGAGCTTATTTTTGGACCAGAATAAGGGCATGGGGTAAAAGAGTTGGGCCAGAAGAGTCCCGGGCTGCCCACGAGGGTGGTAGGCACGCCCACCCCCTGGGCGCGCCCCCTACCTCGTGGATAGCCTAGAGACCCCCCCTGACTTGTTCTCGACGCCAAAACCTCTTATATATACAGAAACCTCCAGAAATTAACCTAGATCGGAAGTTCTGCCGCTGCAAGCCTCTGTAGCCTTGAGAAATCAATCTAGGCCCTCTTTGGCACCCTGCCGGAGGAGGCCATCATCACCGGAGGGCATGGAGGAGGATCCCGGAGGGGCCATCATCGTCATGAAGGCCAAGGACCAGAGGGAGAACCTCTCCCCATCCAGGGGGATGCCATGGAGGAGGAAGCACAAGGGGGCAAACCTCTCCTCCTCTCTCTCGGTGGCATCGGAGTGCCATCGGGAGGGGCACCGCGGTGATCGTCTTCATCAACATCACCATCATCATCACTGTCGGTGTACTAAAGTAGGGGTACCCTTAGTACCCCGAACTTGTGCACGGGCAGTCGCAGCATCCCGCGGCAAGGCTTGCCGGGCGACCGCCAAGATCCTCCGTGGTCCCCTTGAAGACCATTCAAGAACAAAGTACTCAAGACAAGACCCCGGCAAGAGGAGCTTGCCGGGAAGGCTATCAAAAGCGTCCCAAGGCCCCGGCAAGAGGCGCTTGCCGGGAAGGCCAACCAAGGCGTACCAAGGAAACTTGCCGCGGCGCCATACGCGCCCCGGCAAGGCCCGGTGAGCGACAAGCTCCCGGACCTACACGACAAGACGACGACCGCGGCAAAGAGCTTGCCGCGGGAAGCCCCCACTTCGTGCCCGCGCTCCAGCACATCCACCCACGCATCGCTCTGGAGCCCTCCCAAGCACACGTGGCGGAAGGCTGCGCAGCTGAGGTGCGAGGTGGCAAGCAGGCGCTGGCAAGACAACCACCGTGGCTAACGGTGGCTTCTCTAGCAAGCCCCTTTCGGCACTGTTTAGGCGACACAGACGGGCATTTAATGCTCTTGTCCCCTGCCGTCAGGGTTAGGTATGATAACACTGTAGCAGCTAGCTGTGCCTACTACAGCACCTAGCTGTGCCTACCACCACTCTTCCACTTTTGCCCTCCGTTGCCCTATGTCGGTAACCCCTTGAGCATATAAAAGGAGGCCCGGGGCAACTGAGAGGGGGGAGACACTTCGAACACTCTCGCTCGGGGTTCAGCAACTCCACACACTCACGCTCGATCTCGCTCCCGAGCTAGAAAGCAATACAATCCACAAAGCAGGAGTAGGGTTTTACGCATCCGTGCGGCCCGAACCTGGGTAAATCGCTCGCGTGCTTCGCCTCGATTTGCCCTTCGCACGACCAACCGCCCGTGTGCTTCGCCTCGATCTGCTCTTTGCGCGACCTCCGCCCCCGCCGAACCAAAAGGGACCCCGGTCCCATAGGTGCCCCGTGGATCAGCAGCCCTGCCAAGTTCTTCAAGAACGACAGCAAGAGGATGCTCGTACTCGCATCGAGCGGCGAAGAGAAGCGCGGCGTCAATCAGACCAGCGCGCTGGGCCCTCTGTTGACATGCACGCGCCGGGGGAACCAGGCGACTTGCCGTACACGGTAGGTTGCCCTGCGTTCACTCGTGAGCTGCGGCAAGTCCAGTGGCCCAGTACGAAGAACTTCAAGCCAGATGTGCAAGAGAAGTACGACGGCAAGTCGCATCTGTCGGAGTTCCTCAGCATCTACACCATCGCGGTGCAGGCTGCTGGGGGGCGGGATGACAAGATCCTTGCCAACTACTTCCCGTTGGTGCTCAAGCCCAACGTCAGGTCCTGGCTCATGCACTTGCCGGACAACTCCATATCCTCCTGGGCTGAGCTGTGCCATCAGTTTGTCGGCGCCTTTACAGGCGGCCACAAACCTCATGGCCAAGAGAGTGATCTCCATCTGCTCGTCCAGAAGGAAGGGGAGCCCCTGCGCAAGTACATCCAGAGGTTCAGCCGTGTACAGTACAACATCCCAGACGTCCACCCCACCGCGGTCATCAGCGCGTTCCATCAGAACGTGCGTAACCGCAGGATGCGGGAGGAGATGGCGATGTGCCGGATTAGGGACGTCAGCGAGCTGTACGCCCTGGCCGACAAATGTGCACGCACTGAGGAAGGGAGGAGACTCCCCGGAGAGAAGACCGGAGCGGAAGGATCTGACAGCGAAGATGCTGCCCCGGCAAAGAAAAACCGGCGGCGCAACAACAGGAAGAAGCAGAACAAAGAGGTGCTAGTCGTTGAGCAGTCCGGCGACGAAGGGGGCGCCAAGAAGGCTACAGTTGGTTGCTCCGGCAAGGAAATTGCCGCATGCACCAACTGCCAAGCCATGGCGGCCGCCGACAAGCAGGACGGCTCCGACAAGCACTACTGCAAGATTCACCGCACCAAGGGCCATGACCTCCAGAACTGTAAGAAAGTCTAATGATGTGTTGCCATCCTATGTTGTTTTGAGTAGATATCCTTTGTCTTTGGGTTGATTGATGATCTAGATTGGTATGAGTTGTATGTTTTACTTTGGTGTTGTCCTATGGTGCCCTCTGTGTCGCGCAAGCGTGAGGGATTCCCGTTGTAGGGTGTTGCAATATGTCCATGGTTTGCTTATTGTCTGTGTTGCATGAGTGACTGAAACACAAACACGGATAAGCGGGACATGGCGTATGGGAATAAAGAGGACTTGATGCTTTAATGCTATGGTTGGGTTTTACCTTAATGATCTTTAGTAGTTGTGGATGCTTGCTAGAGTTCCAATCATAAGTGCATATGATCCAAGAAGAGAAAGTATGTTAGCTTATGCCTCTCCCTCATATGAAATTGCAATGACGACTTTCGGTCTTGTTAACAATTGCCTAGGACAATTCCGCACACCGACCCATCATTATTCCACACTCGCTATTTACAATATTGAGTAATATATTCTAACTTTATGATAACAACCCCTACTTTTACATTTTATCTCTCAGATATCATGCGAAGTTATCCTCTTCATACCCACAACGTAGTTTATTTCTCGTTTCTAGTTGGAAGCAAACGTTCGGTGTACATAGAGCCGTATCAGTGGCAGATAGGGCTTGAGAGAATATTGTTCTTACCTTTAGCTCCTTGTGGGTTCGACACTCCATACTTATCACTTCTACCTTTGGAAATTGCTACGATGATTCCCTACACTTGGGATTATCAGTCGTATCCGCCTATAGAGCAATCGTGCTAGCGTCTGTCTTGAGTTGTGCAACACGAGCGTTTTCCGTGGATTCCACATTTTGTGCTCATTCCTTGGTTACACGACCCCATTTATCTATCTGTGTGTGTGTTTCCATGGGCCATTCATTTCTATTGGTCTACTTATTTCACTTGCGAATTTGTGAATCTATTTCAACATTATTGACTCTTGCTAACATTTTGCATCAAATTTTTGTGCCACTATCCTCATCGAGCTCCACCATAAGCCTTACTTGTGTAGGTGTGAGAAATTGACGAGATAAGTACCAATTGTGCTATTTTCTTGTTACATCTTTGATTGATCATTGATCCATTTTCAACATCGGTTAAGGTACATTTGGTATAGTTCTCTCCATTCTTCCACTCATATTTGCTCGAGTCTTGTGATGGATAAGAAAGGCATTTAATCTCCGGTCTTCAGCAACAACAATGGTGTGAACAACTACATCACCAAAACACCCATCTTCGGACTACAACACGAAATGCAAGGTGCACAATCTAGCTTGCGAGAGCGCCTCGACAACCTCGCCATCGACATATGACACTCCGAAGCAAGGAAAAGGGACTACATCAACACCAAGTTGGACGATCTAAAGGATCAACTACGAGACATGGTGACCGACTACAAGTCTTCTTCTCCTTCATCATCCTCAAGGTGACGGCAAGCTAGTCGATCATCTTCGAAGCGCACACGCGACGCAAGCGCAATTTTTCCATGTCCACATCTCCATGGCGACCATCATCACATTCGTGATCCACGTCGTTGTGAAGGGAAAGTCACCTCTAAGAATCATGTGCACGACAACGACGAACGCCATCGAGCTCAAGCACGACAACGACACCATCAACACGAAGATGCTCATCAAGCGCAAACGTACAAGTCCCAACAAGCTCCACATCATGCTACGGCCAAACTTCATGAGCAGAAGAGAAGACCACAAGACAAGCACCACCAAGAGCATGCTATGGCTACCGCCACCACTTCAGCATCTTCGCCAAGTGCTATCAAGGCATGTTCGCCATTGGACGTACGGCATCTTCACCTACTTCCCATGAGTATGCCTACATCAACATCATCAAGTACAAGGCGACCAACTACGAGCGAGGGCGACACTTCCATCTTCGGAAGCCCCTCAAGGAAGATGGCCGAGCATGGGAAATTCCCTTCGGTCATGGAGACGAGCTACAAGGTGCCACATCATATGGGCCTCCAACAACAAGATGGTGACAAGAAGGTCGAGCTAGGGCCATCCCCTTCGACCACGACAACAAGCACAAACCTCTTCAACAACAAGAAGACGGCGCCCCAATATGTCTCCTACTCCGAGTCAAGCTACGCGAGCACGCATGAGACTTTATCTTTGCTCTCAGAGGAGAGTGATTTTTTTCCACATCCTACGACATTCATCTTTGGAGGCGTTATGGACAAGGGGGTTGAGCATGGAGCTATCCCTTCAACCAAGGCGGCGATAGGAGTTGAGCATGGAGACATTTGCACCAACATCCCTCCGACACCCACATATGACGTGATGCCCCAAGTCCCATGTGAGGCGAGCCACCCCACCATGAGTGATATGAGTGAGTCCAGCATATGTGACATTGAGTGCATTTCCTATGAGAGGATGAGTGTGACCACCACTAGTCCGACACATGAGAGCATGCCACACATCCTATGTGAGGTTGACAGCCATTCGAGGGACTCCACCAACCATACGAGTGAGAGCATCCAAGAGGGAGTGAGTGAGCCACAACACTTAGTGAGTGAGGTAGTTGAAACGGCACGTGAGGCCACTATGATTTGTAACGACTTACCCTCTACTCCAAGTGTGTTTTCTTCTTTGATGCTTGGTCTCCTACATGACGACATGCCTATCCTCGATGAGTCCATACCTCCAATGGAGACGACGATGGCCATGGAGGAAGAAGATGCACCCCCACATGGTTCCATCAAGATGAAGATGACCACGACTTGGACTTTGACACCTCACCTACAACACATGAGCAATGCTCTAAAGGTAACATAGGTGATGGTGCCTCTCTTGTCCCACTAGTGGACTATCTTGCAAATGATTGCTTGCATGATGATGATCACCTTATGGATTCACCATATACTATGTCTTTCACATGCTCAGATATGCCACCCATTTATGATGAATATGATGACGAGCATGTTGATTTGCCTAGTTGTGATGCTATGCTCATAGGATATCACGTGAAAATTCTTTTTTTTTGACAAAAAGACTATAAGGGAACCCCTCTACAGTATAATTGGTGCAACAAACCCAAATTGCAAGTACCATGCTTTGAACCTGGGTGGGTGGGAAGGCATCAGCCCCTTTCCACCACTAGGCTATGCCTTAGTCTGCATGTGAAAATTCTTTTGGTCACATCATGTTAGACAACCCTTTAAACTTGTCATATGCTATGAGTGAGATCTCCCATATTGCATCATTTCAATCTCAACATAGTAGCTATCCATGCCCCATTAAAATAAATCCCATTTGCACTTATGGCATAGATGACGAGGGTCATTGGCTTTTTTTCATGTGATGATTTTTCCATGCTTCCTTTGCATGATTTGTGCAATTCATCTACTATGCCATGCGATGATCACAATGTTCCAAATATGCATTATTTTGGATGTTGTCAATATTCTCCATGTGATGTTTCCATTAATGCTCATGAGGAGACCCCCATAGTTTCCTCAAACATATTAGGAGATTTTGATGCATTCCATACTTTGCATGATTCCCATAATTGCTTGCACCATATGCATTCCATGAATAACAATGCTCTACATATTTCCCATGATGCATTACACAATCTGGGTCTCCATTATGCTATACATAACAACAAACCTCTCATGATGGATGACATGTTTCTATATGACGCATCCCATTTATTTGAGCATTGGCTATTTTGTGCTAACCAACAAAAGCACGTGCACAACATAATTTATGATGTGTACATATGCCACGCACACACAATTCTCCATTTGTCCTTGTTTTGTGTAGGTTGATACATCTCCAACATATCTATAATTTTGTATTGTTCCATGCTATTATATTATCTATTTTGGATGTTTAATGGGCTTTATTATACCTTTTATATTATTTTTGGGACTAACCTATCAACCAAAAGCCCAGTGCAAATTGCTATTCTTTTGCCTATTTTAGTGTTTCAAAGAAAAGGATTATCAAACGGAATCCAAATGGAATGAAACCTTCGCGAGGATCGTTTTTGGAACAAACGTGATCCAAGAGATTTGGAGTGGACGTCAAGGAAGCAGCGACGCAGCCACGAGGTAGGAGGGCGCGCTCAGGGGGGCTAGGCGCGCCCCCACCCTCGTGGGCCCCTCATAGCTCCACCGACCTACTTCTTTCGCCTATATATACTCTTATACCCTGAAACCTTCGGGGAGAGCCATGAAACACCTTTTCCACCGCCACAACCTTCTATACCCGTGAAATCCCATCTTGGGGCCTCTTCCGGCGATTTTTTGGAGGGGGATTCGATCACGGAGGGCTTCTACATCAACACCATAGCCTCTCTGATGATTTGTGAGTAGTTTACCACAGACCTTTGGGTCCATAGTTATTAGCTAGATGGCTTCTTCTCTCTCTTTGGATCTCAATAAAAAGTTCCCCTCGATCTTCTTGGAGATCTATTCGATGTAACTCTTTTTGCGGTGTGTTTGCTGAGATCCGATGAATTGTGGGTTTATGAACTTGATTATCTACGAATATTATTTGATTCTTCTCTGAATTGTTATATCCATGATTTGATATCTTTGCAAGTCTCTTCGAATTATCGGTTTAGTTTGGCCTACTAGATTGATCTTTCTTGCAATGGGAGAAGTGCTTAGCTTTGGGTTCAATCCTGTGGTGCTCGATCCCAGTGACAGAAAGGGAAATTATACGTATCGTATTGTTGCCATCGAGGATAAAAGATGGGGTTTATATCATATTGCTTGATTTTATCCCTCTACATCATGTCATCTTGCCTAATGCGTCACTCCGTTCTTACGAACTTAATACTCTAGATGCATGCTGGATAGTGGTCGATGTGTGGAGTAATTGTAGTAGATGCCGAATCATTCCGGTCTACTTGTCACGGACGTGATGCCTATATTCATGATCATTTCCTTAGATATCATCATATCTATGTGCTTTTATATCAATTACTCGGTAGTAATTTGTTCACCCACCGTAATACATGCTATGTTGAGAGAAGCCACTAGTGATACCTATGGCCCCCGGGTCTACTTTACATCATATAAGTTTCCAATCTACAATTCTAGTTTACTATCTATTTTGCAATCTTTATTTTCCAATCTATACCACAAAAATACCAAAAATATTTATCTTATCATCTCTTTCAGATCTCACTTTCGTAAGTGACCATGAAGGGATTGACAACCCCTTTATCGCGTTGGTTGCGAGGTTCTTGTTTGTTTGTGCAGGTACTAGGTGACTTGCGTGTAGTCTCCTACTAGATTGATACCTTGGTTCTCAAAAACTGAGGGAAATACTTACACTACTTTGCTGCATCACCCTTTCCTCTTCAAGGGAAAACCAACGCATGCTCAAGAGGTAGCAAGAAGGATTTCTGGCACCGTTGCCGGGGAGATCTACGCACAAGTCAAGACATACCAAGTACCCATCACAAACTCTTATCCCTCGCATTACATTATTTTCCATTTGCCTCTCCTTTTCTTCTCCCCCGCTTCACCCTTGCCGTTTTATTCACCCCTTTTTTGTTCGCCCTTTTTCTGTTCATCTCTTTTTGCTTGCTTCTTGTTTGCTTGTGTGTTGGATTGATTGATTGTTTGTCACGATGGCTCGGGATAATACAAAATTATGTGACTTTACCAATACCAACAACAATGATTTTATTAGCACTTCGATTGCTCCTCTTACCGATGCTAAATCTTGTGAAATTAATACTGATTTGTTGAATCTTGTCATGAAAGATCAATTTGCTGGCCTTCCTAGTGAAGATGCCGCTACCCATCTAAACAGCTTTGTTGATTTATGTGATATGCAAAAGAAGAAAGATGTGGATGATGATATTGTTAAATTGAAGCTATTTCCATTTTCGCTTAGAGATCGTGCTAAAACTTGGTTCTCTTCTTTGCCTAAAAATAATATTGATTCATGGAATAAGTGCAAAGATGCTTTTATCTCTATGTATTTTCCTCCCGCTAAGATCATCTCTCTTAGCAACGAACGATATTATGAATTTTAAGCAACTTTATCATGAGCATGTTGCACAAGCTTGGGAGAGGATGAAATTAATGATACATAATTGCCCAACACATGGTTTGAAGTTATGGATGATTATACAAATTTTTTATGCTGGATTGAATTTTGCTTCTAGAAATCTTTTAGATTCGGCCACGGGAGGCACTTTTATGGAAATCACTTTAAGAGAACCTACTAAATTCCTAGATAATATTATGGTTAATTATTCTCAATGGCACACCGAAAGATCTACTAGTAAAAAGGTTCATGCGATAGAAGAGATTAATGTCTTGAGTGGAAAGATGGATGAACTTATGAAATTGTTTGCTAATAAGAGTGTTTCTTCTGATCCTAATGATATGCCTTTTTCTACTTTGATTGAGAATAACAATGAATCTATGGATGTGAATTTTGTTGGTAGGAACAACTTTGGTAACAACGTGTATAGGGGAAAATTTAATTCTAGACCGTTCCCTAATAATTCCTCTAATAATTATGGTAATTCCTACAACAACTCTTATGGAAATTTTAATAAGATGCCCTCTGATTTTGAGACTGGTGTTAAAGAATTTATTAATTCGCAAAAGAATTTCAATGCTTTGCTTGAAGAAAAATTGCTTAAGATTGATGAGTTGGCTAGGAACATGGATAGAATTTCTCTTGATGTTGATTCTTTGAAACTTAGATCTATTCCACCTAAGCATGATATCATTGAGTCTCTCAAAGCCATGAGAATTTCCATTGATGAGTGCAAAGAAAGAACCGCTAGGATGCATGCTAAAAAATATTTCTTTGTAAAAGCATGTTCTTCTAGTTTTCATGATAATAATGATGAAGATCTAAAAGTGATTGGTGTGTCACCTATTAAATCTTTGTTTGCCAATATTAATCTTGATAAAGATGGGACTGGAGATGAGTCAACTTTAGTTAGAAGGCGTCCCAATGATTGAGAGTTTTTAGATCTTGATGCAAAAATTAATAAAAGTGGGATTGAAGAGGTCAAAACTTTACATAGCAATGAACCCAATATTTTGGATTTCAAGGAATTTAATTATGATAATTGCTCTTTGATAGATTGTATTTCCTTGTTGCAATCCGTGTTAAATTCTCCTCATGCTTATGATCAAAACAAAGCTTTCACTAAACATATCGTTGATGCCTTAATGCAATCTTATGAAGAAAAACTTGAATTAGAAGTTTCTATCCCTAGAAAACTTTATGATGAGTGGAAACCTACTATTAAATTAATATTAAAGATCATGAATGATATGCTTTATGTGATTTAGGTGCTAGTGTTTCCATGATTCCAAAAACTCTGTGTGATGTGCTAGGTCTCTGTGAATTTGATGATTGTTCTTTAAATTTGCATCTTGCGGATTCCACCATTAAGAAACCTATGATAAGAATTAATGATGTTCTTATGGTTGCCAATAGGAATTATGTGCCCATAGATTTTATTGTTCTTGATATAGATTGCAATCCTACTTGTCCTATTATTCTTGGTAGACCTTTCGTTAGAACGATTGGTGCAATTATTGATATGAAAGAAGGAAATATTAGATTCCAATTTCCATTAAGGAAAGGCATGGAACACTTTCCTAGGAAGAAAATTAAATTACCTTATGAATCTATTATGAGAGCCACTTATGGATTGCATACCAAATATGACAATACCTAGATCTATTCTTGTTTTTATGCCTAGCTAGGGGCGTTAAACGATAGCGCTTGTTGGGAGGCAAGCCAATTTTATTTTTTTCCTTGCTTTTTGTTCCTGTTTAGTAATAAATAAATCATCTATCCTCTGTTATGATTGTGTTTTTTATGATTTAATTAGTATTTGTGCCAAGTAAAGCCTTTAGGATCTTCTTGGATGATTGTTGTTTGATCCTGGTAAAAAAACAGAAAGTTTGCGCTCACGAGAATAATTTTCATTTTTTTACCAGAGAGCGATAAAATACCAATTCAAACTGTAGTAGATTAATACAAAAATTATTTAGGTCTTCCTAATTTGGTAGAATATTTGGCGTTACATAAGTATTCAAAACCTACATATTACTACAGACTATTCTGTTTTTGACAGTTTCTGTTTTTTCGTGTGTTGTTTGCTTATTTTGATGAATCTATGGCTAGTATCGGGGGGTATGAACCATAGAGAAGTTGGGATATAGTAGGTTTAACACAAATATAAATATTGAATGAGTTCATTACAGTACCTTAAAGTGGTTATTTGTTTTCTTATACTAACAGAGCTCATGAGATTTTCTGTTGAGTTTTGTGTTGTGAAGTTTTCAAGTTTTTGGGTAAAGATTTGATGGATTTTGGAACAAGGAGTGGCAAGAGCCTAAGCTTGGGGATTACCAAGGCACTCCAAGGTAAAATTCAAGGACAACCAAAAGCCTAAGCTTGGGGATGCCCCGGAAGGCATCCCCTCTTTCATTTTCGTCTATCGGTAACTTTACTTGAGGCTATATTTTTATTCACCACATGGTATGTGTTTTGCTTGGAGCGTCTTGTATGATTTGAGTCTTTTATTTTTAGTTTACCAGAATCATCCTTGCTGTACACACCTTTTCGGAGAGACACACTTGAATCGGAATTTATTAGAATATTGTATGTGCTTCACTTATATCTTTTGAGCTAGATAATTTTTCTCTAGTGTTTCACTTATATTATTTTAGAGCATGGTGGTGGTTTTATTTTTTAGAAATTATTGATCTCTCATGCTTCTCTTATATTATTTTGGGAGTCTTTTAGAACATCATGGTAATTTTCTTTGGCTATAAAACTAGTCCTAACATGATAGGCATTCAAGATGGGTATGATAAAAACTTTCATATAGAGTGCATTGAATAATATGATTCTTGGTAGATGTTTTGAGATATAAAGGTGGTAATGTTAGAGTCATGCTAGTTGGGCTATTGTGAAATTGAGAAATACTTGTGTTAAAGTTAGCAAGTCCCATAGCATGCACGTATGGTAAACGTTGTGTGACAAATTTGAAGCATGGGGTGTTCTTTGAGTGCTTTCCTTATTAGTGGCGGTCAGGGATGAGCGATGGTCTTTTCCTACCAATCTATCCCTCTAGGGGCATGCGTAGTAGTACTTTGCTTAGAGGGCTAATAAACTTTTTGCAATAAGTATATGAGTTCTTTATGACTAATGTGAGTCCATGGATCATACGCACTCTTACCTTTCCGCAATTTGCTAGCCTCAACGGTACTGTGCATTACCCTTTCTCAACCTCGAGAGTTGGTGCAAACTTCGCTGGTGCATCCAAACCCCGTGATACTATGCGCTCTATCACACATAAACCACCTTATATCTTCCTCAAAACAGCCACCATACCTACCTATTATGGCATTTCCATAGCCATTCCGAGATATATTGCCATGCAACTTTCCACCATTCCGTTTATTATGACACGCTCCATCATTGTCATATTGCTTTGCATGATCATGTAGTTGACAACATGTTTGTGGCAAAGCCACTTTCATAATTCTTTCATACATGTCGCTCTTGATTCATCGCATATCCCGGTACACCACTGGAGGCATTCACATAGAGTCATATTTTTGTTCTAGTATCGAGTTGTAACATTGAGTTATGAGTAAATAAAAGTGTGATGATCATCATTAATAGAGCATTGTCCCATGTGAGGAAAGTGAAATAAAAAAATAAAAAAGGAAGCCAAAGAAGCCCAAATAAAAAAAGAGGCCAAAGAAGCCCAAATAAAAAAAGAGATAAAAAGAGAGAAGGGACAATGTTACTATCCTTTTTCCACACTTGTGCTTCAAAATAGCACCATGGTCTTCATGATAGAGAGTTTCTTATTTTATAACTTTCATATACTAGTGAGAATTTTTCATTATAGAACTTGGCTTGTATATTCCAATGATGGGCTTCCTCAAAATGCCCTAGGTCTTCGTGAGCAAGCAAGTTGGATGCACACCCACTTAGTTTCTTTTGATGATCTTTCATACACTTATAGCTCTAGTGCATCCGTTGCATGGCAATCCCTACTCCTCGCATTGACATCAATTGATGGGCATCTCCATAGCCCATTGATTAGCCACGTCAATGTGAGACTTTCTCCTTTTTGTCTTCTCACATAACCCCCATCATCATATACTATTCCACCTATAGTGCTATATCCATGGCTTGCGCTCATGTATTGCGTAAGGGTTGAAAAGGCTGAAGCGTGTTAAAAAGTATGAACCAATTGCTCGTCTTATCATTGGGGTTATGCATAAGAGGAGCATTTTGTGTGACGAAAATGAAGCATGGCCAAACTATATGATTTTGTAGGGATAAGCTTTCTTTGGCTATGTTATTTTGATAAGACATAATTGCTTGGTTAGCATGCTTGAAGTATTACTATTTTTATGTCAATATTAAACTTTTATCTTAAATCTTTTGGATCTGAACATTCATGCCACAATAAAGAGAATCACATTGAAAATATTGTTAGGGAGCATTCCACATCAAAAATTCTGTTTTTATCATTTACCTACTCGAGGACGAGCAGGAATTAAGCTTAGGGATGCTTGATACGTCTCCAACGTATCTATAATTTTTTATTGTGACATGCTATTATATTATCTGTTTTGGATGTTTAATGGGCTTTATTATACCTTTTATATTATTTTTGGGACTAACCTATTAACCGAAAGCAAAGTGCAAATTGCTCTTTTTTTCCTATTTCAGTGTTCCGCAGAAAAGGAATATCAAACGGAATCCAAACAGAATGAAACCTTCGCGAGAACTGTTTTTGGAACAAACGTGAACCGGGAGACTTGGAGTGGACGTCAAGGAAGCAGCGAGGCAGCCACGAGGTAGGAGGGCGCGCCCCCACCATCATGGGCCCCTCGCAGCTCCACCGACCTATTTCTTTCGCCTATATATACCCTTATACCCTGAAACCTTAGGGGAGAGCAGCAAAACACCTTTTCCACCGCCGCAACCTTCTGTACCCGTGAGATCCCATCTTGGGGCCTTTTCGGTGACCTGCCGGAGGGGGAATCGATCACGGAGGGCTTCTACATCAACACCATAGCCTCTTCGATGATGTGTGAGTAGTTAACCACAGACCTTCGAGTCCATAGTTATTAGCTAGATGGCTTCTCCTCTCTCTTTGGATCTCAATACAAAGTTCTCCTCGATCTTCTTGGAGATCTATTCGATGTAACTCTTTTTGTGGTGTGTTTGCCGAGATCCAATTGTGGGTTTATGAACTTGATTATCTATGAATATTATTTGATTCTTCTCTGAATTCTTATATGCATGATTTGATATCTTTGCAAGTCTCTTCGAATTATCGATTTAGTTTGGCCTACTAGATTGATCTTTCTGGCAATGGGAGAAGTGCTTAGCTTTGGGTTCAATCCTGCAGTGCTCGATCCCAGTTACAGCAAGGGAAACGATATGTATTGTATTGTTGCCACCGAGGATAAAAAGATGGGGTTTATATCATATTGCTTGATTTTATCCCTCTACATCATGTCATCTTGCCTAATGTGTCACTCCGTTCTTATGAACTTAATACTCTAGATGCATGCTGGATAGCGGTCGATGTGTGGAGTAATTGTAATAGATGCAGAATCGTTTTGGTCTACTTGTCACGGACATGATGCCTATATTCATGATCATTGCCTTAGATATCATCATAACTATGCGCTTTTCTATCAATTGCTCGATAGTAATTTGTACACCCACCGTAATACATGCTATCTTGAGAGAAGCCACTAGTGAAACCTATAGCCCATGAGTCTACTTTACATCATATAAGTTTCCAATCTACAATTCTAGTTTACTATCTATTTTGCAATCTTTATTTTCCAATCTATACCACAAAAATACCAAAAATATTTATCTTATCATCTCTATCAGATCTCACTTTCATAAGTGACTGTGAAGGGATTGACAACCCCTTTATCGCATTGGTTGCGAGGTTCTTGTTTGTTTGTCCAGGTACTAGGTGTCTTGCGTGTAGTCTCCTACTGGATTGATACCTTGGTTATCAAAAACTGAGGAAAATACTTACGCTACTTTGCTGCATCACCCTTTCCTCCTCAAGGGAAAACCAACGCATGCTCAAGAGGTAGCATAGGTACTCATGTACTCATCAACCTCTCAATCCCAAGAGTTGACAAAACGAGCTCTTGAGAGCAATGATGATTTGGGATCCCGTGGACTATCCTTACCACCATTCCCTTCACGCAAGGACTACGCGCATGTCTTTTACTTGGCTCTCACATGGCTATGGGCTATTTACCAGTTGTCATATTATGCCCATTCTACCATGTTCACTTTGCATTTTATGCTTGCTTCTATGCCTTTGCCATGCAATTGTGACCCTTTCTTGCATTTACCCACGATTCACCAGTTTACTACTCATATGTGTATTTGCATGCTTGGTGGAGATCCTTGTTGCTATTGCCATATTTACCATGTGCCTCATGCTATTGTTACTTGTTGTGTTGGGAGAGTCATGGTGTCCCATTGCTATTTACATATGGCCTCTCGCCAATACATTGATCATATTTTGCTCATATCTTGCCTTCATGCTTGTGATATGTCATGTGAATTATTCATGCCCACTATTTGCACACATGACATGATTGCCATGATTACCTCTAGTACGTTGCATCTTCACACTACTAGCTTGCACCGCTTGATCAATATGATTGCTTGCTTTGTCGCATCACCCATGTTCCATTCTTACTTGCTTTCTTGGGTTAATCACACATACATGTTCATACCTCTCACATGATATATCTTGATCATTGTCACTTGTCTCCATTAGTGGCATCTCTCATATACACTTGTATTGAGTGCCAACTTGCTATGCTTATTGATCGTGGAGACCTGGACATATTACTTGTGATGCATGCTTGTTTGATTGAGCCTATTGTATTTGGTTGTTCTCGCATCATATGCCTCCATACTATGAAATGCTCCCTTGTCCTTTCTTAGATGAGCATGATGCATACACTTGTTGGGTCTCTTACCACGCTAATGATAGGTTTTGCATTTCTGCTAACCTCATTTGTTTTTTCTGAGTGTTTGTCGTGTTCTTTCATTTTGAAGGATCCACAAGGTGGTGCCGTCACGCAACAACTTGGTCATGTAAATGAGTACACGATGCGCGACACCAACATTCTCCACATCCTCATAAAGGTGAACCCATTCCCTTTGAGCCATCATCAAATACGCATATTGGATGGGTCACTCTTTCATTGTTGTCTCCTTGTTGTCTACATGATACATCTCGCGAACGGAGGAGCGACATTGGAGATTGGCTCTATGGACCTTCAAATTGAGGAGCACTCATACTTATTGGATGCACCTTCGCACCTCCACTCATGCCACAACATCGAGCATTGGTACATCAACACTCCTTTAACACATTGCACTAACACCTCCATATTTATTGATTGTGCTCACACATGTCATGCTCGATGGACATATCATACACATAACAAATTTGCATCTTATGCACAGATTGACTCACATTATGATTGCCTTGTTGCATCTTGTATTTTTATGTCATCCATGATATATGAGCTTGTGCATTTCCTTAGCAAATTTGTTGTGATCTTTCTTGATGGCATCTTCATACATCATGATCATCTTGCCCACCCTCAATTGCATGACAACATAATCACATTGAGCACCAATTACCATGTTCATGCTTTTGATAAACCGTCCCATTATGACATCATTTTGCACAATGGTTGCATTAGTCACATTCCCAACACCTTTGTGCATACTACAAATGCTTTTGCTCCCATGAATGCTTTGCATATCATTCTATATCATCTTGATAAAGATCATGCGCTTTGCCACGAATAGTATTTCCGAACGGACCCATACTTACTTGATGGACACTTTGTGTGCGCTAACCATTGTATTTCCGAGTTTCGCTTTCGTTTGCTATTTTTGCATATCTATCACTTCAGAGACACCTTGGAGTTCTTGGATTGCGCCATGTCTTCAACTTCGTCCAACTACAAGTCCGTCCATGACAACCGTTTCCATGGTGATGAGGATCACAATCCGAGGTTGGATCTTTCCCGGGGGGGGGGGGGAGATGATGCGGAGCATCCTATGGTCATCCCCATGTACACTATGACGACTCCCCAGGACCCAAGAGGACATATGACGATACCTCAAACATAAGCCATTGGACACAAGGTGAACTCGCTCCTCTCCGAACCATCACTTGCCACATGTGAGACATGGCTACTACCTCAAACGTATATGCTATGCATGATCAGGAACCAAGAGAAATACCATGAAGCAGCAGATGAGAAGGCGAGGAAGCGGAGCAAGAGAAGGAGCTGCTCGGAAGCTTCAGCCACCAGACGACCAGACGACGCCAGACGTCCGACGCCTGGACACTCAGCGAGCCAGAAGGGCCAGCCGATGGAAGCTACATCAGCCGAACGACCGGCAAGTACCAGACGTCCGACACACTCCAGCGACCGGACGTCCGTCCGTCTCCGCAAATCCGGTGCCACCTATCCAGAGCCAAAACGCCAGACGTCCGACATGTACCGGACGACCGGACGCTCGCGAGCCACCGGACGTCCGGTACCTGTCGGATGTCCGATGCCTGTTTGTGGACAGCTACGGGTCCGAGGCCCATGTACCCCTTCACTTCGCCCCCATTTGCACTATGAATATAAATAGGACACCCCCTCCTCCTAGTTAGGGTGAGAAATGTGATAGCTCATATTAGAGATAGATCTTTGCTCATCCACTTGGTTACTTCTCCTTTGGAGCTCACAACCTCTTCGGAGAAGATCCCCCAAGCGGATTCTAGACCCCTATATGGGAAGAACCCCCTCAATACCTCCTCACGGAGAAGAACTGGTTACCTTTGTATCATCCCTTGTTGATCGTGGATCTTGTATATCCTTTTGTGTTCGAGGATCTAGCATATGTGTGACCGTATCTTGTTGGTTTGGGTGATTTTCTTGTGTTTCCCTTCGTGTTTTCCCCTTGTCTTCTTTGTGTTCATCGCGGGATCCGCTCCTTTCATGAAAGATCGGCCATATAGGGTTCCACCCTACATCAGATACAAACTTCATTATCATTATCAGGAGGTTTTTCTACTTCAGGTTCACTACATGCATGCAAATTCCTATCCTTTTTCTACTTCTTTTCTTTTTAGAAGGACTAGGTGCATCAGTGTTAACCCTTCGAGAGTCTTGTTCAATTCTTTTTGGGTGTCCCTCGGGCTAAAGTGGTTCCTGAGTCATTCTACCTCCTCTAGTCATTACTCTAACAGCATCATCATTGATATTATTATTCATTTCATCTAACAACTCTCTTTGAGATTTAGCAACTTGTTCTAACTGAGTTTGAACCATAGAAGCATGCTTCCCCACACCTCTAACATCATGTGAGATTCTGAATAACAAGTCACTCAAGCAAGAAATCATATCAGAATTGTATTTCAATTGTCTCATAACATTTGCATTGAAGTGATCTGGCTTTCTAATGTAATTTTCAAACTCATAAAGGCATTGGCTAGGGTGCATATTGTGAGGATTGTCATTATCATTGAATTTCATTAGAGAATTTACCTCTATCACCTTAGGTGGTGGTGGTGTATCAAGCCCATGTATTTCTTCAATAGGAGGTAAAATTTTGACATCCTCAGCTTTAATACATTTTTCCTTCATAGATTTCTTTGCCTCTTGCATATCTTCAGGACTGATATATAATATACCCCTCTTCTTGGGAGTGGGTTTAAGCAGTGGTTCAGGAAGAGTCCAATCATCATAATTTTTCAATATGTTCTTCAATAATTCTTCAGCTTGCCCAATAGTTCGTTCCTGAAAACACAGCCAACACAACTATCTAGGAAATCCCTAGAAGCATCATTTAGTCCATTATAGAAGATATTGAGTATTTTAATTTTCTTAAGAGGATGATCAGGCAAAGAATTAAGCAATTGGAGAAGCCTCCCCCAAGCTTGTGGGAGACTCTCTTCTTGAATTTGCACAAAGTTAAATATTTCCTGTAAGGCATCTTGTTTCTTATGAGCAGGAAAATATTTTTCAAAGAAGTAATAAATCATATCGTGAGGACTACGCACACAACCAGGAGCAAGAGTATTGTACCAAGCTTTAGCATCACCCTTTAATGAGAATGGAAATAATTTGAAAATATAATAATAGCAAATTTTCTCATCATGAGCAAAAAGGGTCGCTATATCATTCAACTTAGTAAGATGTGCCACAACAGTTTCAGTTTCATAACCATGGAAAGGATCAGATCCAACCAAAGTAGTCAACTCTGGGTCAACAGAGAATTCATAATCCTTATCGTCAACAAAGATAGGTGAAGTAGCAAACTGAGGATCACATTTCATTTTAGCATTCAAAGTCTTTTCTTTATACTTAAATAATAATTTTTCTAGATCATCTCTATCCTTACAAGCAAGAATGTCTCTAGTTATGTCCTCATTCATAACATATCCTTCCAGTACCTTAGGCAATTCATATCTAGGAGGGCTAGTTCTAATAGGTGTTTCAACTTCAAGCTCTTCATCAGTTTCAACAATTTCATCAGTTTCAGCATTCTCAAAAGCTTTAGTTCTGGCAAGTTGTTCATCAAGAAATTCACCTAGTGGCACATTATCATCAAGTAAGGTACTAGCATCATTATAAATATCATTCATAGCAGAAGTAGCATCATAAACAACTTATGACATATCAGGATTAATAGCATGTGGTGGTGTTGCAAGTTTACTTATAACAGAAGGTGAATCAAGTGCAGAGCTAGATGGCAGTTGCTTACCTCCCCTCGTCTTAGAGGGAAAAATCTTAGTCTTAGCATCCTTCAGATTCTTCATAGTGATAATTTGAGAATAATCCCAAGTGACTCAACAAATATAGCTATGCTCCCCGGCAACGACGCTAGAAAAAGGTCTTGATAACCCACAAGTATAGGGGATCACAACAGTTTTCGAGGGTAGAGTATTCAACCCAAATTTATAGATTCGACACAAGGGGAGCCAAAGAATATTTGCAAGTATTAGCAGTTGAGTTGTCAATTCAACCACACCTAGAGATTAATTATCTACAGCAAACTGATCAGTAGCACAGTAATATGATAGCTTTGATAGTAGTGGTAGCAGCAACGGTAACTGTAACAGTGATAGTAATAGTTTTGTAGCAGTGACAATAGTAACAACAACAGTAGTAACTTAGCAAGATCAATATGTAAGAAATTCATAGGCATTAGATCGGCGATTTGTTGGATGATATTCATCATATAACACTCATAACCTAGGGCGATACGACACTAGCTCCAGTTCATGATTATAATGTAGGCATGTATTCCATAAATAGTCATACGCTGTAACATCCCCAATTTTCAATTTGGAATGTTATACATTAGAGCATCATTGCATATCATGTTTTATTGCATTTTGGTTGATCCTAGAAATTCCACGCAACTCAAGGACCCGCGGAGAGAGTTGGGGATTTCGTTATTTTCATATTTGAGATTTTCTCGAATTATGAAAAGAGGATCGTTTGATTTTAATTATTTTCTTTGAAATATTTATTTTATTAAAAATAAAATAGAGAGGATAAAATGACTTCCTCAAAATAAAGAAATATCAGAGATTTAATATTAAAATCAAATAAGATTTGTATTCGGAGTTTTCTCGCTATTTTATTTGAATTAGGAAAAAAGTGCGTTTTTCAAAATTGCATTTGCGGCCCAAATAAATGTTCACCTTGTCCGACTTATTTTTAGAGGACGGGGAAATTTTATTTCGGGATTTATGGAGTCCGTTTAGTATTGCTTTTCTTTCTTTTTCTGCGCGTCGAAATTGTTTAAAAAAAGTCACTGACTTAGGCCTGTATTCAGCCAGGACTTCTCGGGCCAGGCCTCTTATAAGCCGCAGCCCCGAGGCCCGTTCGACCCGCCAGCCCCGCCCCGAACCCTAACCCTCACCGCCACCTCGCCGCCGCCCCTCGCCATCTCACCGGAGGTAGCGCCGCCGCCGCCGGTTTTCGTCGGAAAAACGTGCGTCTTTTTTTAGATCTGTGGTTATTATTTATTTAGATTGGTTTTTTTTATGGTTTAGTTATTTAGTGGACGTTCATCCGTACATTCGTTTTAACGAACGGTTTTCGCTCGTTAGTTACAGATAACGAACGTCCGTTCGTTAGCCTGTTCGTCAGTTTTTCTTTTTCTCGGATTTTCCGCGATTATTTTCGATCGCGATTCCTGATCCGATTTTCATTCTAGTTTAACTTTTCGCTCGTTTATCGGAATTAGGCGATTCAAGCGCCTGGAGTTTCGTCTCGAAATCCTTCCGTTTAAGCAACTTAAACAAGTTTTTGCTACTGTAAAATTTGACCTTAGTCTAGATTAGTAAAAGAAGCTTGTTTCTCTCACCGTTTGAGTTTTGTTGCATCCTTTGATTTGTTTCTTTTTTGCAAACCGGAGTTCTTAAGTTGAACTTTCTGGTTAGATCTCTTATTTGAGTTTTACCTGTGCTTTTGCTTGATTGCTTATTGTATGCTTGTTTGATTGCGATAGAGTACCCGGAGTGCGAAGCGTGCTACATCGAGTCTCTAGGTTTCGCGGATCATCAGCAAGGCAAGTAACACTTTGATCATACCTCTTACTACCCAGTTTTCATTTCATTAGGTCAACCCTCAAACATTGCATGGTGAGGATTTGAATTAAATTGTGTGTTTGGGAAGTAGATGAGGTAGTACCTATTCACCTGTTTATTATCAAACCCTGGGAGTTACTTCTACGTTGCTTATATTACCATGCTATGCTCGTAGACGTGGATTGGGTTTGAGTGTATTCATGCCAGATATGAGATTGTTAAATTAGTGGTTACTTAAGGTGGCAACTTTAATACACATCTAGGTGGATTGAGGCACCTGGGGAACTCAATGATTGCCTGTATTTTTGGAAATCCCGGGGTACCGTGTGATTCTCCTATGGACCGCCAACCAGGCTCAAACGGATCATAAGACTATTCATACTGGAAACTTCCGTATGCATCCACATGCCATTATGGGCTCTGGCATAGTTGAGTAAGTTGTGGGAAATCTTTCCATGATGGGCTAGCAGATGTAGGGGATTGTAGGTGTACCGGCCTATCTATCGGTTAAGGGGACCTCTTCGGAAAGACTGTGTCTTGGTCATCCGTTTCTCAAACACCATGTAGTGCGAGAACTCCAATGGAGGAGATCGAGTCTTGTGGGGAAAAGTGCACAAACCTCTGCAGAGTGTACAAACTAATCATGATTAGCCATGTCCCCGGTTATGGATATTTTGAGTATCTAGTTCTTGGATTATCATGTGGATCTCATCACTCTTAATATAATTTGATTGGGTTTAATGTTGATTACTTTTAATTGGGATTGAGTTGGGTGAACCTTCTCAATGTTTAACAACTACCATGATAGTTAAATAAAGTTTATTCCTTTGCACTAGAGAAAAATTGGCTTTACGCAAAAACATATCAACCATACAGCCTCCACCAGCCATATATGCATATAGTGATAGCTTTATTTCTGTTCATTATTCTCTTGTGTTACTTTGCCAGCATATTCTATGTGCTGACCCGTTTTCGGGCTGCAACGTATCATGTTGCAGACTTTTCACACGATGAGTAAGGAGCCTTAGGTCGTGGTCTTTCACTCAGTGATGCCGTTGGAGTTGATGGACTCACTCTATCTTCCAAGCCTCCCGCTGTTATCGTATTAGATGGCCTTAAGCCATATTTATTATAATAAGTTCTCTTCTTAGACATTCGATGTAATAAGTGTGTGATTGCCACTCTATTATAAATCCTTCAAGTACTTTGTGTGTCAGCATTACCGATCCAGGGATGACACTTATACACAGAGATCAGACTGTTTGAGGTCTGGTCACTACAGAGATGGTATCAGAGCACACGCTGACTGTAGGACATGACCACTAAGCTAAAGCCTTAGATCACCATTCTCTTCTCATTTCTAACTCCTCTCCTTTTTCTACTCTTTAGGATGGCGGAAGCAAGGAACAAGTTTGCGCAACCGGATGAAGACGCCCCTTTTGGAAGATACTTGAAGGAAGTCACTAGGTACCTGAACATTGGAATACCAAGCTTCACCGGGACTTACAATGCCACTTTACCAGAAGAGGAGCGCTGGATGATTTAAGTTCAAGTTCCAAGAAGGACATTCACACCAGTCACTGAGCCCATAGAGTTTTATTTCAATGCACCAACCTGGAGTCTAGGAAAGAGTATGTTAGCTCACATAACCATGGGACGCATTGGAGAAGTTTACCACAAGGATCTCAAGGATACTATCTACCAGATTCGTGGGCGCCGAGATGAGCAATGGGAGATGATTAGCACCAGGAAGGATAGATCCATTGCAGCTTTCATCCAGGAGTTAAACCAGCATATTCGCCACCAGGAGAACCAGATGTGCGCAGGCATGATAGATCTGAAGAAGGAAATGACCAGGATCACAAAGCTTGAAGAGGAACTGAAGGCTACTCGTGAAGATTATGTGGAGGAAATCATCGTACTAGTGGAGAGGAATGACGATCTGGAAAGGAAGCTAGGAGTATTCATGGGAGACCTCGCGCCAGGAGGAGAAGACGAAGAACCCAAGGAGATTCGTCCGGAGGACTACATCATCATCGGCGACACCGATTCGGACCCCGACGATAGCGATGATGACTATGTTGATGAAGCTGGGGCAGATGTCATGGAGTCTTCGATCGATCAATATTTCTAGTTGACCACCGAAGCAGCAGTAGTAGTCTACCATGTAAATAGTATAGTCCAAGCACTTTGTAACGATAGTTCTAGACTGATTGTATGCCTTGCTTGATTGATTGAGTGATATGATTGTGTTTGCCTCATGTGCATATGGGTAGTGTTTTCTCACTAGACCTCATTCTATTCTATTCTCTTCTCTCTAAAACCTCAGATGCCTCCGAGACGTGACCCCGGATTTACCTTTCCTCTGAAGCTCACTCAGTTGATCCAGCAGAAGAATAACCCTGATGTAGTTGTTAGTTCAGAACCAAGGCAGCAGCAGCAGCAACAACAACAACAACAACAACAACAACCGACCGCCACCACCACCACCAGTTGACAACTTAGCCCATTTTCTGAGGTTGCAGCCGCCGGTGTTTTCCAGTAGCACCTAGCCGATAGTTGCAGATGATTGGCTCTGCAGGATTGGAAGGGAGTTAACCACTGCATGATGCACAGATGTTGAGAAGGTGTGTTTTGCCGCACACTAATTAGATGGACCAGCAGCCTCATGGTGGGAGAATTACACTGTCACTTATCCTATAGCCATTATCACATGGGATCAGTTCCAGGAAGCTTTCCGTACTGCCCATGTATCAGCAGGAGCTATGGCCATGAAGAAGCGTGAGTTTCGCAACTTACGCCAAGGAGGACATACTGTTGGCCGGTATGTGGATGAGTTTAGTAAGTTAGCACATTATGCCCCCGATGACGTTGCTACGGATGCAGCTAAGGAGAAGTTTTTGGAGGGATTAAATGATGAGCTAAGCATGCAGTTGATGGTAGCAAATTTCAATAACTACCAGGAGTTGGTGGATAGAGCTCTCATGCTTGAAGGGAAGCAGCAGCAGATTGACAGCCACAAAAGGAAGTATGCACAAGGGAAGTATAATTCTAGAGCACAGCAGAGACCCCGTTTCACCCCGAACTCGGGAGGACTTGTTCATAACCAAGGAGGCCACACTCATAATGGAGGAAGTTCGCACAACCATAGTGGCCCCAAGAACGGCAATGGTAATGGAGGAAGTAGCGGACAGAACCGTTCCAACCCGGCAACACCCGCCAAGAAGGATCTAAGCCACGTTACTTGCTACAAGTGTCAGAAGACCGGACATTACGCCAATGAATGCCCTAAAGCTAAGAATCGAAATGGCAATGGAAGCTCTGGGAAGAAGCCCAACCATTTCAATAGGGGACAAGTGAACCACGTTAACGTGGAGGAGATTGAAGCCCAGCCAGATGCAGTAATTGGTAAGTTTTTGGTTAAGTCTTTTACTGCAGTCGTACTTCTTGATACTGGTGCATCGCATTCATACATATTGAGGGGATTTGTGGATAAGTATAACCTGCCCACTAGAGTACTTAAGACACCCATGCTAGTAACCTCACCTGGAGCTGAGTATATGGCAAGCCATGGATGTTTTCAGATGCCATTGGCCATAGGTAGGCATGTTTTCCCTCCGATCTGATAATTTTGGAATCACAAGGTTGGAATGTGATTCTGGGTATGGATTCGCTATCGATGTATGGAGGAAACATCGATTGCACCAGTAAGACGATTTTACTCACCACCCCAGAAGGAAGAAGGATCAAGTATGTATCCCGGCATGTGCCGAATAGGACTCAAGTAAATTACCTATCGGGAATAGTATAGGAGGAAGTACTAGTGGTGAAGGAATTTCCGGATGTATTTCCAGAAGAGTTGCCAGACATGCCACCGGATAGAGACATAGAGTTTTTGATGGAGCTTTTGCCAGGCACATGGCCAATATCAAAGAGACCGTACAGGATGCCCGCATAGGATTTAGAAGAAATTAAAAAGCAGATTAAGGAGTTACTGGATAAGGGATATATTCTCCCAAGCTCGTCACCTTGGGGATCACCAGTACTTCTAGTGGAGAAGAAGGATGGATTGTTCAGGATGGTTGTTGACTATCATGGATTAAATGAAGTAACGATCAAGAACAAGTACCCACTGCCGATGATCAATGATTTTTTTAATCAGCTCCAAGGAGCTAAGGTGTTTTCCAAGATCGATCTGCGATCAGGTTATCACCAGTTGAAGATTCGAGAGTAGGACATACCTAAGACAGCTTTTACCACAAGGTATGGGCTATATGAGTATACCGTTATGTCATTTGGCCTGACTAACGCACCTGCTTACTTTATGAACATGATGAACAAGGTGTTTATGGAGTTGTTGGATACATTCGTCATAGTGTTCATTGACGATATTCTGGTCTACTCGAAGAATGAAGAGGAACATAAGGAACATTCGCGTTTGGTACATGGCAATCTCAGGGAACATCAGTTATACTCCAAGTTCAACAAGTGTGAGTTTTGGTTGAAGGAAGTTGGATTTCTTGGACATGTTATATCCGGAGAAGGAATAGTAGTAGACCCCAACAAAGTTGTCACCGTGACAAATTGGGAAGCACCCACGACAGTTGGAGAGATCCGGAGTTTTCTTGGACACGCAAGATACTACCGGAGGTTCATTGAGAATTTCTCAAAGATTGCTAAGCCCATGACGGAGTTGCTAAAGAAGGACACCAAGTTCAATTGGACTGAGGAATGTGAGGCCAGTTTTCAGGAGTTGAAGAGACGCCTGGTTACATCGCCAGTGTTGATTCTACCAGATCAACGCAAGGATTATGAAGTGTATTGCGATGCTTCTCGTCGAGGACTTGGAGCCGTGCTTATGCAGGAAGGAAGAGTTGTTTCATATGCCTCACGACAGCTTAAACCCCATGAGTTAAACTATGCTATGCATGATTTGGAGTTAGCAGCCGTAGTGCATGCATTGAAGACATGGAGACATTTTCTCATTGGAAACCATTGTGAGGTATACACGGATCACAAGCGTTTGAAGTATATCTTCACACAGAAGGAGTTGAATCTCGGGCAGAGGAGATGGTTGGAACTCATTAAGGATTATGACAAGAAGTTGCACTATCATCCCGGTAAGGCTAACGTAGTAGCCGATGCATTGAGCCGCAAGAGTCATGTCAATACACTCATGACCGGAGAGTTACCCAGGGAGTTAGCAGAAGACCTTCATGAGCTATGTTTGGAGATAGTTCCAAGAGGTTATGTAGCAGCTTTGGAGATTCAGTCCACTTTGATGGATAAGATCAGAGAAGCGCAAAAGACGGACAAGGAGATTGCCGAGATAAAGGAAAGGATGAGCAAAGGAAAAGCCAAGGGATTTCGTGAGGATGAGCACGATACTTTATGGTTTGAGGACCGCGTATATGTGCCAAAAGATCAGGAGATCAGGAAGTTGATTCTGCAAGAGGCCCATGATTCGCCATATTCGATTCACCCGGGAAATACCAAGATGTATCTGGATTTGAAGGACAGTTTCTGGTGGACCGGTATGAAGAAGGATATTGCGGAGTATGTAGCAGTTTGTGATGTATGTCAGAGAGTGAAGGCAGAACATCAGAAGCCAGCAGGATTGCTACAGCCATTGCCTATACCCGAATGGAAGTGGGATAAACTAGGCATGGATTTTATCACTGCATTGCCTAGGACTCGTTCCGGCTATGACTCGATATGGGTTGTAGTCGATCGATTGACGAAAGTAGCTCATTTAATCCCAGTAAAGACCACTTACACTAGTGCTAAGTTGGCAAAGATTTATATGACCAGGATCGTATGTCTGCATGGAGTTCCAAGGACCATTGTATCAGATAGAGGAACCCAGTTTACCTCAAAGTTTTGGAATCAATTGCATGAAACTCCGGGAACCAGACTAGAGTTCAGTACATCATTTCACCTGTAGACAGATGGACAGACTGAAAGAGTAAATCAGATTCTGGAGGACATGTTGAGAGCTTGTGCGCTAGACTATGGATCTAGTTGGGACGATAATTTGCCTTATGCAGAGTTCTCTTATAGCAATAGTTATCAAGCCAGTTTGAAGATGGCCCCCTTCGAAGCACTGTACGGAAGGAGGTGCAGAACACCGTTATTGTGGGACAAAGTTGGAGACCGACAGTTGTTTAGACCAGATTTGATTAAAGAATCTGAAGAGAAGGTTAAGCTGATTCACGATAGACTCAAGGTAGCCCAATCCAGGCAGAAGAGTTATGCGGATTCGAAACGCAAGGAGACAGCCTACAAAGTCGGAGACAGAGCGTATCTTCGAGTAGCACCACTCCGAGGAGTGAAGCGTTTTGGAGTTAAGGGAAAATTAGCACCACATTTTGTGGGACCATACAGAGTTTTGGAACGTATGGGAGAAGTTGCTTACAAGTTAGAATTACCCAAAGGATTGTCCGGAGTTCACGATGTGTTCCACGTTTCTCAGTTGAAGAAGTGCCACGCGGAGATGGCTGAAATTCCTACGAGAGATACAGTGCCGCTAGAAGAAATACAGTTAGATAGCGATTTGACCTACGAGGAGAAACCAGTCAAGATACTCGAGTTTGCCAGCCGAGTTACACGCAGCAAGGTTATCAAATTTTGCAAGGTTCAGTGGAGTCACCATACCGAGGATGGAGCCACTTGGGAACGAGAAGAAGACTTACGAAAGGATCACCCTCACCTATTTTCTAGCCAACCAGAATCTCGAGGGCGAGATTCATCTTAAGGGGGGTAGGTTTGTAACATCCCAAATATTCAATTTGGAATGTTATACATTAGAGCATCATTGCATATCATGTTTTATTGCATTTTGGTTGATCCTAGAAATTCCACGCAACTCAAGGACCCACGGAGAGAGTTGGGGATTTCGTTATTTTCATATTTGAGATTTTCTCGAATTATGAAAAGATGATCGTTTGATTTTAATTATTTTCTCTGAAATATATTTTTTATTAAAAATAAAAGAGAGAGGATAAAATGACTTCCTCAAAATAAAGAAATATCAGAGATTTAATATTAAAATCAAATAAGATTTTTATTCAGAGTTTTGTCGCTATTTTATTTGAATTAGGAAAAAAGTGCATTTTCCAAAATTGCATTTTAGGCCCAAATAAATGTTCACCTTGTCTGCCTTAATTTTAGAGGACGGGAAAAATTTATTTCGGGATTTTTGGAGTCCGTTTAATATTTTTTTTCTTTCTCTTTCTGCGCGTCGAAATTATTTAAAAAAAAGTCAACCGACTTAGGGCCGTATTAGGCCAGGACTTCTCGGGCCAGGCCTCTTATAAGCCGCCGCCCCGAGGCCCGTTCGACCGCCAGCCCCACCCCAAACCCTAACCCTCATCGCCGCCGCGCCGCCCCTCGCCGTCTCGCCGGAGGTAGCGCCTCCGCCGCCGGTTTTCTTTGGAAAACCGTGCGTCTTTTTTTAGATCCGTGGTTTTTTATTTATTTAGATCGGTTTATTTTTTTCCAGTTTAGTTATTTAGCGAACGTTCGTCCGTACATTTGTTTTAACGAACAGTTTTCACTCGTTAGTTACAAATAACGAACGTTCGTTCGTTAGCCTGTTCGTCAGTTTTTCTTTTTCTCGGATTTTCCGCGATTATTTTTGATAGTGATTCCTCATTCGATTTTTGTTCTAGTTTAACTTTTCTCTCGTTTATCAGAATCAGGCGATTCCAGCGCCTGGAGTTTCGTCTCGGAACCCTCTTTCTGTTTAACCAACTTAAACAAGTTTTTGCTACTGTAAAATTTGACCTTAGTCCAGATTAGTAAATGAAGCTTGTTTCTCTCGCCGTTTGAGTTTTCTTGCTTCGTTTGAGTTGTTTCTTTTTTGCAAACCGGAGTTCTTAAGTTGCACTTTCTGGTTAGATCTCTTATTTGAGTTTTACCCGTGCTTTTGCTTGATTGCTTATTGTATGCTTGTTTGATTGCGATAGAGTACCCAGAGTGCGAAGCATGCTACATCGAATCTCTAGGTTTCTCGGATCATCAGCAAGGCAAGTAACACTTTGATCATACCTCTTACTACCCAGTTTTCATTGCATTAGATCAACCCTCAAACATTGCATGGTTAGGATCTGAATTAAATTGTGGTTTTGGGAAATAGATGAGGTAGTACCTATTCACGTGTTTATTATCAAACCCTGGGAGTTACTTCTACGTTGCTTATATTGCCATGCTATGCTCGTAGACGTGGATTGGGTTTGAGTGTATTCATGACAGATGTGAGATTGTTAAATTAATGGTTACTTAAGGTGGCAACTTTAATACACATCTAGGTGGATTGAGGCACCTAGGGAACTCAATGATTGCCTGTATTTTTGGAAATCCCGGGGTACCGTGTGATTCTCCTATGGACCGCCACCCAGGCTCAAACGGATCATAAGACTATTCATACTGGAAACTTCCATGTGCATCCACATGCCATTATGGGCTCTGGCATAGTTGAGTAAGTTGTGGGAATTCTTTCCATGATGGGCTAGCAGATGTAGGGGATTGTAGGTGTACCGGCCTATCTATCGGTTAAGGGGACCTCTTCGGAAAGACTGTGTCTCGGTCATCCGTTTCTCAAACACCATGTAGTGCGAGAAATCCAACAGAGGAGATCGAGTCTTGTGGGGAAAAGTGCACAAACCTCTGCAGAGTGTACAAACTAATCATGATTAGCCATGTTCCCGGTTATGGACATTTTGGGATTGGGATTGAGTTGGGATTGAGTTGGGTGAACCTTCTCAATGTTTAACAACTACCATGATGGTTAAATAAAATTTATCCCTTTGCAATAGGGAAAAATTGGCTTTACGCAAAAACATATCAACCATACAGCCTCCACCAGCCATATATGCATATAGTGATAGCTTTATTTCTGTTCATTATTCTCTTGTGTTACTTTGCCAGCATATTCTATGTGCTGACCCGTTTTCGGGCTGCAACGTATCATATTGCAGACTTTTCACACGACGAGTAAGGAGCCTTAGGTCGTGGTCTTTCACTCAGTGATGCCGTTGGAGTTGATGGACTCACTCTATCTTCCAAGCCTTCCGTTGTTATCGTATTAGATGGACTTAAGCCATATTTATTATAATAAGTTCTCTTTTGAGACATTGGATGTAATAAGTGTGTGATTGCCACTCTGTTATAAATCCTTCAAGTATTGTGTGTGTCAGCATTACCGATCCAGGGATGACACTTATACACATAGATCAGATTGTTTGAGATCTGGTCGCTACATACGCGCTTATGGAAAGAACTTGCATGACATCTTTTGTCCTACCCTCCCATGGCAGCGGGGTCCTATTGGAAACTAAGGGTATTAAGGCATCCTTTTAATAGAGAACCAGAACAAAGCATTAACACACGGTGAATACATGAACTCCTCAAACTATGGTCATCACCGGGAAGTGTCCCGACTATTGTCACTTTAGGGTTCCGGGATCATAACACGCAATAGGTGACTATAACTTGCAAGATCAGATCTAGAACATAGTTGGATACTAGGGATCAAGCCCTAACAAAACTAACTGGATTACATGATGAATCTCATCCAACTCCTCACCGACCAGCAAGCGTACAAATGAATTACTCACTCCCGGTGGATAGCCTCATGGAATTGGTGATGGAGGAGGGTTGGTGATGACAAAGACCGAAGATTCCCCTCTCCGGAGCCCCAAACGGACTCCAGATCTGGCCTCCCAATGAAGAACAGGAAGTGACGACGGCTCCTTATTGTGAAACGAGATAATTCTTCCTCCCTGATTTTTTCTGAAAAAATGTGATTTTATAGCGTCGGTTTTAGGGTCTACGGGGCCACCAGGTGGGGACAACACACTTGGGCGCGCATGGAGGGGGGCGCCCTAATGGGTTGTGCCCACCCACGTGCCCCCTCCGGTGGTTCTTGGCTCCAGAAATTATCTTTTATTGAATAAAAAATCCTCACAAAGTTTCTTTCTAATCCGAGAACTTTTATTTCTGCACAAAAACAACACCATGGTAGTTCTGCTGAAAACAGCGTTAGTCCAGGTTAGTTTCATTCAAATCATCCAAATTAGAGTCCAAAACAAGAGGAAAAATGTTAGGAAAAGTAGATACGACAGAGACGTATCAATGTTGTCTCTCCTCTAGTGGTGTTATGTGAACATCGACTACATGACACTTCACCATTATTTGGGCCTAGGGGAAGGCATTGGGAAGTAATAAGTAGATGATGGGTTGCCAGAGTGACAGAAGCTTAAACCCTAGTTTACGAGTTGCTTCGTAAGGGGCTGATTTGGATCCACATGTTTCATGCTATGGTTAGATTTATCTTAATTATTCTTTCGTAGTTGTGGATGCTTGCGAGAGGGGTTAATCCTAAGTGGGAGGCTTGTCCAAGTAAGGACAGCACCCAAGAACCGATCCACCCACATATTACCAAAGTAACGAACGCGAATCATATGAGCATGATGAAAACTAGCTTGACAATAATTCACATGTGTCCTCGGGAGCACTTTGCTTTATATAAGAGTTCATCCAGGCTTGTCCTTTGCTAGAAAAAGGGTTGGGCCACCTTGCTACACCTTAGTTACTTTTGTTACTTGTTACCCATTACGAATTATCTTATCGCACAACTATCTGTTACCGATAATTTTAGTGCTTGCAGAGAATACCTTGCTGAAAATCGCCTGTCATTTCCTTCTGCTCCTAGTTGGGTTCGACACTCTTACTTATCAAAAGGACTGCGATAGATCCCCTATACTTGCGGGTCATCTAGAATCTTTTCTGGCGCCGTTGCCGGGGAGTGAGGCACCTTTGGTGAGTGGAATTTGGTAAGGAAACATTTATATAGTGTCCTGAAATTTACTGTCACTTGTTACTATGGAGAATAATCCTTTGAGGGGTTTGTTCGGGGTATCTTCACCCCGACCGGAAGAGAAAGAGTTGCCCCTCAACCTACTTCATGTACTGAAAAAATTTATTATGAAATCCCGTCTGGTATGATAGATAAACTGCTAGCTAATCCTTATGCAGGAGATGGAGCATTACATCTTGATATGCATCTAATCTATGTTGATGAAGTTTGGATTATTTAAGCTTGCAGGTTTGCCCGAGGATGAAGTCTAGAAGAAGGTCTTCCCTTTATCTTTGAAGGATAAGGCATTTACATCGTATTGGCTATGCGATAATATTGGGACTTGGAACTACAATCGATTGAAATTGGAATTTCATCAGAAGGTTTATCCTATGCATATAGTTCATCATGATCGGAATTATATTTATAATTCGTGATCGGAATTATATTTATAATTTTTTGCCTCATGAAGGATAAAGTGTCGCTCAAGCTTGGGGGAGGCTTAATTCAATGTTATATTCATGCCTCAATCATGAGCTCTCAAGAGAAATTATTATTCAGAATTCTTATGCTTGGCTTTCTTGTAATGATCAATCCATGCTCGATACTTCTTGTACTGGTTCTTTTATGAAGAAGACTATTGAATTCAAATGGGATTTATTGGAAAGAATTAAAAGCAACTCTGAAGATTGGGAACTCGACGAAGGTAAGGAGTCAGGTATAAACCTTAAGTTTGATTGTGTATTTGCATGCTTGGTGGAGATCCTTGTTGCTATTGCCATGTTTATCGTGTGCCTCATGCTATTGATCCTATTTTGCTCACATCCTCCTTTCATGCTTGTGCTATGTCATGTGAATTATTCATACACACTATTTGCACACATGACATACTTGACATGATTCCTTCTAGTACGTTGCATCTTCGCACTACTAGCTTGCTTGCCTTGATTCACATGATTGCTTGCTTTGTCGCATCACCCATGTTCCATTCTTACTTTCTTTCTTGGGTTGATGACGTATATGTTCATGCCTCTCACACGATATATTTTGTTCATTGTCGCTTGCCTCCAATTGTTGCATCTACGCATATTGATCGTGGAGACTTGGACACTTTACTTGTGATGCATGCTTGCTTGATTGAGCCTATTGTATTTGGTTGTTCTCGCATCATCATATGACTCCATACTATGAAGTGCTCGCTTGTACTTTCTTATGATGAGCATGATGCATCCACTTGTTGGTTATTTTACCACACGAATGATAGGATTTGCATCTCCGCTAACCTCATTTGTTTTTCCGAGTGTTTGCCATGTTCTTTCATTTTGAAGGATTCACAAGGTGATACTGTCATGAGACAATTTGGTTATGTGAAGGCGTACACGATGTGCGACACCAACATTTTCAACATTCTCATAAAGGTGAACTCCTTCCCTTTGAGCCATCCTCAAATATGCATATTGGATGGGTTACTCTTTCATTGTTGTCTCCTTCTTGTTGTCTACATGATACATCTCGCGAACGAAGGAGCGACATGGGAGATTGGCTCGATGGACCTTCACATTGAGGAGCACTCGGACTTATTGGATGCACCTTCGAACCGCTACTCATGCCACGACATCGAGCATTGGTACACCAACACCTCCATATTTGTTGATTGCGCTCACACATGTCATGCTCGGTGGACATCTCACACACATGAAAAATTTGCATCTTATGCATGGACTGACTCATATTATGATTGCCTTGTTGCATCTTGTATTCCAATGTCGTCCATGATATATGAGCATGTGCATTTCCTTAGAAAATTTGTTGTGATCTTTCTTGATGTCATATTCATACATCATGATCTTATTGCCTACCATCAATTGCATGATCACATCACATTGAGCATCCATTACCATATTCATGCTATCGATAAACCGTCTCACTATGACATCATTTTGCATCGTGGTTGCATTGATCATATTCTTGCTTTTGCTCCCATGAATGTTGTGCATACATTTCCATATCTTTTGCGTAAGCTTCATGCACCTTGTCATGATCAATATTGTCGCACAGACACATGTTTACTTGATGGACACTTTGTGTGCGCTAACCATTGTATTTCCAAGTGTACTTCATGTTTGCTCATTTTGCATGTACCACATACTAGAGACACCTTGGATTACTTGGATTGCGCCATGCCTTCAACTCCGTCCAACTACAAGTCCGTCCACGACAATTGTTTCCATGGTGATGAGGATCACGATCCAAGGTCGGATCTTCCCCAAGGGGGGGAGATGATGCGGAGCATCCCACGTTCATCCCCATGTACACTCCGACTACTCTCCAAGCCCCAAGAGGACATATGACGAGACCTCGAACATACGCCATTGGACAGAAGGTGAACTCGCTCCTCTCCGAACTTTCACTTTCTACATGTGAGACATGGCTACTACCTCCAACATGTGTGCTATGCATGATCAGGTACTTACAGGAAAGCCACGGAGCCACCACATCCAACGGACGAGCTAGCAAGGACGCCAAGTACAAGGACTAAGAGAAGAAGCTGCCAGAAATCCACAGCCACCGGACGACCGGTCTGGACCGGACGTCCGACGCCTGGAGTCTTCACCAGCCAGCCCAAGTCCCAGCCAGCAAGACCTACAGCGGTCGGACGACCGACGCTGACCGGACGTCCGACATCCTCCAGCGCCCGGACGACCGGCCCCGTCCGGAAATCCGACGATGGCTTTCCTGAGCCAAAACGCCGGACGTCCGACAAGTACCGGACGACCGGACCCTCGCGAGCCACCGGACGTCCGGTACCTGTCGGACGTCCGACGCTTGTCGGTGCATAGTGTATCGGGCCGAGCCCATGTATCCCTTCGCCCTCACTTACCCCTTCGTGGCCCTAGACTATATATACTCCTCCACCTCCACCATTTGAGGGGTAGCAAAGGATTAGCTCATATTTCGTGTGAGAGCTTTGCTCATCCACTTGGTTACCTTCTCCTTGGAGATTCGAGCGTCCACCGGAGAAGATCCCCCAAGCGGATTCAAGACCCCTTTTTAGGGAAGAACTCAAGACCTCCTTTGGAGAAGAACCGGCTACCGTGTAACGTCCGTTGTTGACTTTGGATCTTGTATCTCCTATTGTGTTTCGAGGATATAGCACTTGTGTGATCATTCCTGTTGGTTTGTGTGTTCTCTTGTGTTCCCCTCGTGATTTTCCCCTCGTTTCCCTCCTCGTGTTCTTCGTGTTCATCGCGGGATCCGCTCCTTTCGTGAAAGATCGGCCGATTGGGGTTCTACCCTACATCACTTATCATCCTCAGTCTAGTGGTCAAGTAGAATTGAGCAATAGAGAAATTAAATTGAATTTGCAAAAGACTGTTAATAGATCTAGGAAGAATTGGTCTAAGAAACTTGATGCTACATTATGGGTTTATAGAACTGCTTATAAGAACCCTATGGGTATGTCTCCGTATAAAATGGTTTATGGAAAAGCATGCCACTTACCTCTTGAACTAGAACATAAGGCTTATTGGGCAATTAAAGAGCTCAACTATGATTTCAAACTTGCCGGTGAAAAGATGTTATTTGATATTAGTTCACTTGTTGAATGGAGGACCCAAGCCTATGAAAAATGCCAAGTTGTTTAAAGAAAAGTTAAAAGATGGCATGAAAAAAGGATACAAAAGCGTGAATTTAATGTAGGTGACCATGTCTTGCTATACAACTCTCGTTTAAGCTTTTTTGCAGGAAATCTTCTCTCTAAATGGGAATGTCCTTACATTATCGAGGAGGTCTATCGTTCCGGCGCCATCAAAATCAACAACGCCGAAGGCACTAATCCGAAGGTGGTAAATGGCGAAAGAATCATACATTATATCTCAGGTACTCCCATAAATGTTGAGACCAATATAATCAATACCATAACACCGGAGGAGTACATCAGGGAGACTTTCCAGAACATTTCGGACTCCGAAAAGGAATAGGTATATGGTACGGTAAGCAAACTTACTCCAAAACGTTTCCAATAACATTTTTTCTCCGTTTGGAATATTTAAAAAATTAGGAAATAAGAAGTAGTCTGAAGAAGGCACAAGGAGGCGGCAAGGCAGGGGGCTCGCCTTACCCCCCTGGGCGCGCTCTTGTGCCTTGTGGCCACCTCGTGTGCCCTCCGGACTCCGTTTTCTTGTGGAACACTTCTTTTGATCGGTAAAAATTAACTGCAAAAAGAATTCGGAATTAACTAAATAGCACTTTCCAAATAAAAATGTCAGCAGTTCTCGTGAGCGCTAAAGTTTCTGTTTTTTACAGCAAGATTAAAAAGACTTCCCCCAAGTCTTCCCAACGGTTCTACTTGGCACAAACACTAATTAAACACAAAAAACACAACCAAAACAGAGGCTAGATAAATTATTTATTACTAAACAGGAGCAAAAAGCAAGAAATAAAAATAAAATTGGGTTGCCTCCCAACAAGCGCTATCGTTTAACGCCCCTAGCTAGGCATGAAAGCAAGGATAGATCTAGGTATTGCCATCTTTAGTTGGTAATTATTTAATGAGACATCTATCACTTTTAGAAGTTTCTTTCCTTTTATCAATAATCAAACTTCTAGGTACAAGATCAAAAAAATCATTAGTAGCAAATGGTTCCTTAATGATAGCAAAAAGATTAGGATGAATACTTATAGATTTGAGATCCGCGGTTTCTTTGCTAGAGGATTCACCCTTATTTTTAGGAACGTACATAAGCTTGGCAATTTTAGTTAGAGGACTTGGAGTATTCTTTACGGAAGAAAAAGCGGTTCCCAAGTTGGTAATGATACCCTCAAGTTTATCGATTCTAGTGGAATCATGATTTATTCTTTCATTAACTATAGGTTCCTTCTCTTTAATATTTTTCAAAGTTACTACTATCCATATCGGGTAATTTGGTTGTGGATCTTTTTATCGAAATTTTCAATTAACTCAACGGTAGGAACTTTATTTTCAATAATTTCAAGTTTTTGCATTACATGCTCCAAAGTTAACATAGTTCCATTAACCAAAAGAGGAGGTGAGCCAAATAAATCTATCATATCATTATAGGAATCAAAAGTGTGGATACCCAAGAAGTTCCCTCCGGTAATGGTATCAAGGACATATCTGTGCCAAGCAATAGCACCTACATAAAAATTGTGAATAAGAATAGTGCTTCCTGGTAGATCTATTTTGAGCATTGCAAATTCAATACCAAGCATCTTTTAGGTTTTCCCCTTTCCTTTGCTTAAAATTAAGAACTTCATTTTCGGGAGACAATGGAGAAGATAGGGGACTAGCCATAATGACAAGCAAGCAATCCGACACACAAGAAAACAAGAAATGGGGAAAAGAGGCAAAAAGAGAAAGAGAGGGAGGACGGAGAGAGAGAGGGCGAATAAAACGGCAAGGGTGAAGTGGGGCAGAGGAAAACGATAGGAAAATGGCAAATAATGTAATGCGGGAGATAAGGGTTTGTTATGGGTACTTGGTGTGTTGACTTTTACGCGAACCTCCCCGGCAACTGCGCCAGAAATCCTTCTTGCTACCTCTTGAGCTCTTGCGTTGGTTTTCCCTTGAAGAGGAAAGGGTGATGCAGCAAAGTAGCGTAAGTATTTCCCTTAGTTTTTGAGAACCAAGGTATCAATCCAGTAGGAGGCCACGCACGAGTCCCTCGCACCTACACAAAAAAATAAATCCTCGCAACCAACGTGATAAGGGGTTGTCAATCCCTACACGGTCACTTACGAGAGTGAGATCTGATAGATATGATAAGATAATATTTTTGGTATTTTTATGATAAAGATGCAAAGTAAAATAAAAGGAAAAGGAAATAACTAAGTATTAGAAGATTAATATGATGGAAGATAGACCCGGGGCCATAGGTTTCACTCGTGGCTTCTCTCAAGAGCATAAGTATTCACGATGGGAAAACAAATTACTGTTGAGCAATTGACAGAATTGAGCATAGTTATGAGAATATCTAGGTATGATCATGTATATAGGCATCACATCCAAGACAAGTAGACCGACTCCTGCCTGCATCTACTACTATTACTCCACACATCGACCGCTATCCACCATGCATCTAGAGTATTAAGTTCATAAGAACCGAGTAACACTTTAAGCAAGATGACATGATGTAGAGGGATAAACTCATGCAATATGAAATAAACCCCATCTTGTTATCCTCGATGGAAACAATACAATACATGCCTTGCTGCCCCTACTGTCACCGGGCAAGGACACTGCAAGATTGAACCCAAAGTGAAGCACTTCTCCCATTGCAAGAAAGATCAATCTAGTAGGCCAAACCAAACTGATAATTCGAAGAGACTTCCAAAGATAACCAATCATACATAAAAGAATTTAGAGAAGATTCAAATATTGTTCATAGATAAACTTGATCATAAACCCACAATTTATCGGTCTCAACAAACACACCGCAAAAGAAGATTACATCGAATAGATCTCCACAAGAGAGGGGGGAACTTTGTATTGAGATCCAAAAAGAGAGAAGAAGCCATCTAGCTAATAACTATGGACCCGTAGGTCTGAGGTAAACTACTCACACTTCATCGGAGAGGCTATGGTGTTGATGTAGAAGCCCTCCGTGATCGATGCCCCCTCCGGCGGATCTCCGGAACAGGCCCCAAGATGGGATCGCGTGGATACATAAAGTTATGGCGGTGGAATTAGGGTTTTGGCTCCGTATCTGGTAGTTTGGGGGTACGTAGGTATATATAGGAGGAAGGAGTACGTCGGTGGAGCAACAGGGGCCCACGAGGGTGGAGGGCGCGCCTAGGGGAGTAGGTGCGCCCCCTACCTTGTGGCCTCCTGGTTGATGTCTTGACGTAGGGTCCAAGTCCTCTGGATCATGTTCGTTCCGAAAATCACGTTCCCAAAGGTTTCATTCCGTTTGGACTCTATTTGATATTCTTTTTCTGGGAAACCCTAAAATAGGCAAAAAACAATTTTGGGCTGGGCTTCTGGTTAATAGCTTAGTCCCAAAAATAATATAGAAGTGTATAATAAAGCCCAATAATGTCCAAAACAGAATATAATATAGCATGGAACAATCAAAAATTACGGTGGAGACGTATCACTGATGCGGTCCACCGGAGATTCTATGTGTTCCTCAGATCCAGGTGGGGGGCTCACCACTTCTCCCCACGTTGCCGAGTGCGGGATCTACAACCGGTGTCGCCATTGGTGGGAGCCTCATCTTCTTGGCGCTGGGGCCAGCCAACTCCATTTTCCTTGAGGGCGTCACGCCGAGCTCACGGGTTTGAGCAGAGTAGCCAGAGACGAGCCTTGTGGCAGTGTGAGTAGGGAAGAAGGGCTGGGGTATTCTGTAGGAGTGGAAGAAGAGGAGAAGGCATTTTCTGTACGAGTGAGGAAGAAGGTGAGTGAGGGTTTTCTGTATGAGTGAGGAAGATGGGGAGCGGGGGAAATTGGGGGGCAACGGAAGCGACAGAGTCCAGTGAGCTGAAGTATAAGTGGAAGCGAGGAGGAAGGAGGGTTTTTTGGGATCGCCCCCTCTTCAAGAAATATGGGCTTCTCCTCGCAAAAAACAAAAACAAATGGGCTTTAAGATGGATAGGCTTTTGTATTGGTCCAATCGACTGCGCGTGTTTTGTACTAGAGGGCCTTAACACTAGAGGAAGCCCATTAGAGACACTCTCCATCTCTCCAGCTTATTGCCCATTCAAAAGAAAATAAGAGACGCCTCCAGCTTAATTATGGCTCCTCATCGGCAACATTTTCAACTTGAAAAATTTAATAGCTCCTTTTCGGGCCGGCTTGGCATCCACCAAATTAGAGGATGGTGTACTGCATGTAGACACTCACACTGGTCGTAGCGCGGCAAAATGAGGGGTCAAATAACGTCCCACAATATACATAGATTAACAAGGATTGTGGGGGATTAAATCATGTACAAGCCAAATTCCCCTCCATTCCTCTCCAAACTCCTTGGGAGGAGGTTTAACCGAACAAGGCCTAAGACTAATCATAGTGGGAGTAACTTAATTACATACGGAATCATAATATGATACTCAACCCTCTCTTTCTTCATTTAATTCTACGCCACCTCATGAAATTTGCCTACTACCTCCATCTCGGTGAATAAGTCATCTGCATAGTTCTAGGTCGATAATTTAACTATCTAAATATGTATTATATGTGACAAAAAATATGTATGTAGAAACTACATCCGTGTAGAAATCTAATAATATACTTTTCATGACATATAACACATATTTAATTCCTCAAATCGATGACCTAGAACTACGCGAATGACTTATTCACCAAGATGGAGGGAGTAGTTGTGAAAGTGCTAGATATCGACTAGAGGGGGATGAATAGGCGATTTTTATGGAAGTCTTCAAAACAGGGGGGCTTTGAAGACACACGATAGAAATGAACCTATTGATATGCAGCGGAAGGTAGACTACACTAGACAAGCCATAGTCAAGTAAGCAATGAAGAGAAAGCATGAAGACTATTAGCGGCTAGGTAGTATGGATCAAGATGGAAGACAATATAAAGCCAAATAGTAAATAGTCTTCACTTAGTAAAGTCAATCAGATCATACAAGCAAGCAATGGCTTCATGAAGACAAACTGTAAGGTAAAGGGAAGTGAAGGATAGAACCAATAGCATGGTGAAGACAAGGATTTGGTAGACCAGTTCAAGTTGTTGTGACAACTGTACGTCTTGTTAGGGAGGCAGAGGTTTAACTCAGAAGACCGCGTCTTCACCTTATTCCCCTTGAGCTAAGGACACACAATCCTCGCCCAATCACTCTGGTAGGTCTTCAAGGTAGACTTCCAAACCTTCACAGACTTCGTTCACCGGCAATCCACAATGACTCTTGGATGCTCAGAACGCGACGCCTAACCGACTGGAGGATTCATAGTCCTCAAGTGTAACAAGTCTTTAGATCATGCAGACAGAAAGACTTCAGTGATGCCTAACACTCTTTGGCTCTGGGTGTATAGAGCTTTGTCCTCGCAAGGATCTCTCTCTCAAATGCTTTGGAGGTGCGTTGCTCTCAAACGACAAAAGCCGTGCACTAACTCTGAGCAGCCACCAATTTATGGTGTAGGGGTGGGCTATTTATAGCCAGGAGGCAACCCAACCTGATTTGTCCGAAATGACCCTGGGTCACTAAGGAACTGACACGTGTCCAACGGTCAGATTTCAAACACACACGACAGCTTGACTTGGGCTACAAGTAAAGCTGACACATCCAGCTCAGGATAAGATTTGCTCTCATTGTCTTCGCTCGAAGACATAGGATTTGGTTGAGCACACTACAAAAAAAAGACACATCCGTGACATTTTGGGCCGAACGAATTTTTTTTTGTCTATGACGATAATTGTGACAAAACCCGGTCATCATAGATGTGGTGGGCTCCTACTTCTATGACAAAAAATCATGACAGAAAATGGGCTTTTCGTCCTGGGCGGGCCGGAGACGTAGCTGCATGACATTCTTTGGGCCGTTCATGACAAAAAAAACCGTGGTAGAAGCGAGGGGGAGGAAAATTCTGGGGAGTTCCCGGTTACGGTGGGAGGTCGGCGGCCGAGCGATGGGCGTTTCTCTCGTACATGTACATGCGTGTGTGTGCGTGAGGCGTTGGCTCTAACTGAACCCGAGCGAGGCGTTGGGCTCTAACTGAACCCGAGCAATTGCACTGCAGGCTACGCGTTATTGAACCCGAGCGATCGATCGATGGCTGTTAACTGAACCCGATCAAGCGATTCCTTCGCTACTACTGCTAACTGAAGCCGATCGATTGGATGAACAGTGAGTGTTGCGGGGGGGGGGGGGTTGGATGAACAATGAGCGATGGCGTTGCCTCTGGATGAACAGGACCCCGTGGTGTGGTGGGGGGCTGGATGAACAGTAGACGGTGGAGGGGTGCCCGTGGAGGGGTGGTTGAACAGGACCCCGTGGTGTGGAGGGCTGGATGAACAGTAGACGGTGGAGGGGTGCCCGTGGAGTGGTGGTTGAACAGTAGCCGGTGGAGTAGCGCGCGATGGAGGCTGGATGAACAGGAGCCCGTGGAGGCTGGAGGAGGTCGACGGTAGCCCGTGGAGGCTCGAGGAGGTCGATGGTGGAGATGAACATTATCCCGTGGAGTCCCATTTTGCGGTACGCCACACCCCTCCCGATGAACAGGACCCCCGTTTCGACCGTAGGAGGTCCGTTTTGTGGTATGCCACACCCCTCCCGATAAATAGGACCCCTGTTTCGACCGTAGGAGGTCCGTTTCATCCGTTTTGCGGTACGCCACACCCCTCCCGATCAACAGGACCCCTGCTTCGACCGTAGGAGGTCCGTTTCCTCCGTTTTGCGGTACGCCAGACCCCTCCCAATCAACAGGACCCCGTTCTGAACGTAGGAGGTCCGTTTCCTCCGTTGTGCGGTACACCAGGCCTCATTTCCATCGCCCGTTCCTTCCAAGCCCTCCCGATGAAGACGACCATGCATTCTGTTCCGACCCAGCCAGTTGGCTCCCATGCGTTCTGTTGCCTCCCGATGAACACGACGCATTCCGTTGCCTCCCCATGAACACGACGCATTCTGTTGCCTCCCCATGAACACGACGACGACGTTGTTTCTCCGTTCCGACCCAGCCATGTACACGAGCCCTCGTCGTACGTATGCGTGAGTAGGCGTTCGGGACCCCACCCGTATGTACACACACGTGGACGTATTTTCTTTGTTGCACCCTGGCCGCTGTACGTGCATGTACATGCTACGTGCACGCCTCTACTACGACACGTGCGCGCCTCTACATCCACCAGTATATATGTACGTACACGTTCGCAACCAGAATGACAACGCTACATACGCTTCGCCCAGGTGGGTCCCGACTGTCAGGCACTTCCTTGCGTGTGAAGATGTAGCTGGTGGGTCCCAGCAGTCAGGGGGCGAATCGTTTTTTTGCCCGGACGCACTTCCTTGCGTGCGAAGATGTAGATGGTGGGTCCCAGCAGTTAGGGGGGCGAATCATTTTTTTTGCCCGGACGCACTTCCTTGGCTGCAAAGATGTAGCTGGTGGGTCCCAGCAGTCAGGGGGAAACATTTTTTCACGAAATACAGTGGCCCGTCCGGTGGGTCCCAGCTGTCAGGTGGAGGATTCATTATTTTCCGCATAATAAGGAGGCACTTCCTTGCTGCGGCCGTGGACCCAGCTATCAGCCTCTCCACGTACAGTCCATGTCTGATGGAAGTCGTTCCTTGACCATGTTGACCACGCCGCGCCGAGAGTACCAGGGCGGTGGATGACGGCAAGGCCTAGGAAGGGGACGACGCGGAGCCGAGGTAGATGCGGCAGTGGAAGACCGCACGGAGAGGAGTACGAGGGTTCACTGGTTCGGCTGCGGTGTGAGGCTGCCGTCGCCACAGGGCCTGGCCAGCGGTGGGAATAGTAGGGGGCGGTGAGGCCTTCGCGGCAGCACATTCGGCCATGGGAGGCAGGAGCATGCGGCACGACCGGCGCTGCTTTGGGCGGCTGGAGCAAGAAGACCAGAGGTTGAAGAAGCACTACGGCTGTTGGATGGACATTGTACGGTCACTAGAGCTAGAATCGTTTATATTGACTAAGTTGACAAAGCCCTCTGTCCCCGTCAACTTAGTAGGCCCACAAGTAAGCCTCCCACCAAGGTGGGTCCCAGCTAGCAGGGGGTATTCATTTTTTTTGTGCGTAATAAGGAGGCACTTCCGGTGGGTCCGAGCTGACAGCAGGGGGAACGTTTTTTTCATGAAATACGATGGCTCATCAGGTGGGTCCCAGTAGTCAGGGGCAAACGTTTTTTTCACGAAATACTGGTGGGCGTCCGGTGGGTCCCTGCTGTCAGGTGGAGGAATAATTATTTTTCACGTAATAAGGAGGCACTTCCTTGTGGCTGCCGTGGACCCAGCTGTCAGCCTCTCCACGTACAGTATTCTTCCGATGGAATTCGGTCGTTGACCACATTGACCACACCGCGCCGAGAGCACCACGGCGGTGGACGACGGCGAGGCCTAGGAAGGGGACAACGCGGAGCCGGGGAAGACGCGACAGTGGATGCCCACGCAGAGAGGAGTACGAGGGTTCACTGGTTCGGCTGCGCCGCCGTCGCCGCAGAATAACAGGGGGTGTGGGTGAGTGGAGTGGAGGGATGGCCTGGCTAGCGGTGGGAGTAGTATGGGGGCGGTGAGGCCTCCGCGGCAGCACAGCCGGCCATGGGAGGCAGGAGCAGGCGACGCGACCGGCACTGCTTTGGGCGGCTGGAGCAAGAAGACCAGAGGTTGAAGAAGCACTACGGCAGTTGGATGGACATCGTACGGTTAGTCGAGCTAGAATCGTGCATATTGACTAAGTTGACAAAGCCCTTCGTCCCCGTCAACTTAGTAGGCCCACTATACTGGGTCCCAGCTAGCAGGGGGAGTATTCATTTTTTTGTGCGTAATAAGGAGGCACTTCCTTGCGTGCGAAGATATAGCTGGTGGGTCCGAGCTGTCAGCGGCGGTAACGTTTTTTTCGTGAAATACATAGGCCCTTTCGGTGGGTCCCAGATGTCAGGGGGAGGAATCATTATTTTGCGCGTAATAAGGAGGCATTTCCTTGCATGCGGCCGTGGACCCAGCTATGAGCCTCTCCACGTACAGTCCACTTCAGATGCATGTCGGTCGTTGACCACGTTGACCATGCCACGCCGAGAGCACTAGGGCGGTGGACGACGGCGAGGCCTAGGAAGGGAACGACATGAAGGCAGGTAAGACTCGGCAGTTGTTTTTGTTTCCCACGTGGAGGGGGGTACGACTGTATGAGGGTTTACTGGTTCGTCTGCCGTTGCCGGAGAATAACAGCAGGTGTGGGTGAGTAGAGGGATGGCTAGGCTAGCAATGCGAGTACGGTGGGGCGGTGAGGCCTGCGCGGCAGCACAGCTGGCCGCGGGGAGGAGGGAGCAGGTAGTCCCGCCCGCGCTTGTTTGAGCGGCTGGAGCAGGAAGAGCAGAGATTGAAGAAGCACGACGGCCGTTGGATGGACATCCAACAGTATACATGCCATCTATAGAAAGCCTCAAATCTGTGGAAACAGCATACAGCCCATCTTCCATTATTTCAAATAATTTACAACCCATTTGCTAATTCTTACGGGTTTTTTGGAGCCCATATTCTTTTTGTTAGCATTACATCCCATATTGTGGCCATGGTTAAAACATTATACGAAATTTTTCATATGTCGGTGCGGTCTAAACTGTTTTTAATCCCGAAATTTCGATTCACATTTAGACTGCTTTTAAAAATAAATGTATATCAATATAAAATCCAATAAATTGTCCACGCATAAAAATCAATGCAATTTAAAATCTCGAAATGAAAAAAAGATATTTGAAACTAATTTTCGGTTTGATGTGTTTTAAAAATGTACAGCCCATTTCTCATTACTGATAGGCCATTTTCTCGGCCAGCCGAATGAAGCTCTCCTCGTCTTGAAAGATTTGCAGCCCAACAGGCCTGATAAAGCGACTTACTTGACAAATCATAAAAAATCTGGGCTAGCCATTTTCAGAAACAAAAAAACTACTGGGCTGGTCTGTGGTAAACATAAAAGAAAAGGCTGTCTAGACAGGCCAGAGTGTCCCGCATAGCCCAGTTGACACCCTGCTTCCGTCTCAGAAACAAATTAGATAAATGCCACTCCAATTATGGCGATTCATAAAAATGCCACTGCAATTTCCAAACTTTTAAAAATGCCACTGCAATTTTTGCAAACTTTGAAAAACGCCACTGCAGTTTGCAATTTTTGAAAAACGCCACTCCAGACTTCGAAAAATGCCACTAGAAATGGCATGAAATGGCATTTTTCAAAGTTTGGAAATTGCAGTGGCATTTCTCGGATACACCAGATTTGGAGTGGCATTTATCAAATTAACCCAAAACAAAAATAACTGGGCGAGCTATTGGGTCCCTGGTGTCAGCCGCTCGTTGTGCAATTCTCTCGTTTATTAACTATGTTGACAATGGCATGAGACCCAGATGTCAGAAATCCACTAGGAGGAGCCATTTTTTATTGGCTTGAAATAAGGAGGCACTTGCTTGCGTACTGCCATGACCTTGGCGGGTCCCTATTGTCATCCTCTCCACGTACAATCATCTCCTCATTGTGTACGCGTCAACTTGCTAGGCCCACAAGCCAGCCTCTAAACCCGTGGAGGACAAATACAACTCATTTAAAAAAAATAACAGCCCATTCCATACGTTCAAACGGAAAGTTCAACATTCAGAGCAAAGTAACAGGTCTGATCCATATATAGAGTACTGAACTTCCACGTTGAGAACCATCATAGCCAAGTTAACTGTCTACTCCCACTAATAATCTAGTAGCGTACAAGTACTAACTTACTCTTAGCTAACTAGACAATGTCGGCCGCCATCTGTGGTACACGCTAAATGCCGGCACCGGCGTCGTGTGCCTCGCCTCGGACTTGCAAGAGGTGCGATAGGGCGTGTTGCTCACACACATTGGCCCTTTCCATGCCGGCGTGGTCCACCGAAGCTTCGGCTTCCAAGCGGGAAACCCACTTGACGAGCTGGTAGTAAAAATCAGCATCACGAACGCGTGCATGCCCGACAGCCTCCAGGGCTATTTGCCGGGCGCCGACCTCCACATAGTCGCGCCAGTTGCGGGCGCTCTGCTCACGACTCAGAGCGTCGGTGCGCTGCTGCTCCATGTCCCGCTGGTGGTGCACATCGGCGATATGCTGCTCCTCCGCCAGGCGGTCGCGCTCCAACAACTCATGCTCCTCCGCCGTGTGGTCGTGCTCCAACAACTCCTCGATCTCCGCATTGCCATCTAGAGACAGATAGAATGCCTCCTCCCTCCGTCTGCCTTCCAGTGAAAACCCGAACACTAGTTCCGGCGGTGACCGCCTCCGGCGTCGCCTACCGCAGACGGGCGGGGGCATGGCGGACGTGGCGAGCGACGTCGGGCCGGTGGGGGCTTATGAGGATATGGCGAGTTGGGTCACGGTGGCACCGGAGAAGGCCGGGAAGCAGTACTTATAGGCGGAAGGTAGCGCGACGGTCATCGGAATTCAATGCATAATGGCTTAGCGCGCCAGCTTGCCGTGGAAAACTAGAGAAACTGAAATTATGACTGTGCCGTCCTGTCCCGTCTGGGTCACACACCGGGATGGCGGTCAAATGAGTGCACTCAAACCATCTCCCTCCTTGTCAATAATGATTCCACGGATTTAAAAAGCCCGCAACAATTAAAGCGTATCTTTTTTCGCATCAGTTAGCTGCCTTAATTACGGCCAGCTGCATGCAGGAACTCAGAATCGCTCGCAGGCAGTACGCGAAGCAGCATGCAACGAGTCGCAGCCGAGGGCACGCATGCAGGCACTTAAGTCGCTGGAATTAATTAGGCTTAAACTTCTGCATGCCGTCAATTATTGCCATGCCTTGGTCTTGCTGCTTTGCTCACGGGACTAATAAACCCGGACGGAGGGAGTACCTTGGTTGGTGAGAGGTTTGAATTAAGCCATGCAAACCGGAAAGGAGGTACTAGTACATGCGTGATCCGCTATTTATTCATGTAGGATCGAGTAGGTCGTTTCTTGAATTGAGCCCTGCAAACCGGAAATGAGGTAGTACGTGCGTGATCCGCTATTTATCCGTGTAGGATCGATAGTGTAGCTTGTCAGTTTCTTCAGAGGTAGGCATTTTTATTCGGGTAGGATCGATAGTGTAGCTTGTCAGTTTCTTCAGAGGTAGGCATTTTTATTCAAAAAACTGCCACTTCGCATCTTGTGTCGCAAATAAAACTACCAGGAGCGCACTTGTAGGCTAGCTAGTGATCGATCAGTAACTTGTAAACACTGAGCGAACAGAAATAAGTAAGTGTTAATGCATCTCAATGATTCACAGATCATATACAAATATGTAGCTCCAAATGCAAAGATCAGCCACTTCGGATCTTGCATGGCAACTAAAACTAACTAGTACGATTCCCATACATAAGATCAACATGTTAATGCATCTCAATGATTCACATATCATATACAAATATGTAGCTCCAAAAACAAAGATCTAGAAAAAACATATGTTCTTCCTACTAACATGGATGCTTCTCTTGGCCAACATTCAGTACAGACTAAAAGACAAATTTGTTTGTGAAGTCTACAATTCCTCTTGCAAACATAAGTGGTTTCACCAACAACTGGAACCATGAGAATGAACCACACATGATGGAGGAACATCCACTGCAATATGATTTGATCTTCTCTCGATCACATCGCGAGACTATTTTCGGAATACAAACTTTAACTTAGGCAAAATGATGCCCACTGTATAATCATACCAAAGCAATGAAGCACCTAGTGTTGGCCAATAAATAGTACAGTACTACTTTTCTGCAGTCCATGAAGTGACTATCCAATCTTTCTGTGTCTATTTTCAAATGGCACTGCATGCAGTGACTATACTATTCTCTTGTGCAGTTCAACCAAAATTGCGGACACTTTGTTTGTCTGCCAAATAGCAAAGGATAGACATCTCTATCTACACAAATATCAAGCAGCTAGCAAACATATACCGCACCTTTTATTTTCGTTTTAAACATGTCTCTTCCGCTTAGCATCTGTCATGTTCTGCACTGGATAATCTGATACAGTTATGTTTTTCCCTGGACAATTTCATACTGAATTGATTTGCTGGTTCAGAGCAGAAATAGCGCCTATTCTTCATCAGACCAAGGGTATCCATGTTCGCAGTGATGGAATAGGTGAAATCGATACAACCGAAATTGAGCATCCAATCATTGAATCCTGTCCTGCACCTCCAATGTAGGTCCACCCTGCCAATAAATTCACATGCAAACCACTAGTATTACTATCTAATGACAGTACAAAAAGAGTAGCAAGATAGTAGCAAACCATGTACCTTCGTAATGAACAGCTCATAGTGCCACCAATTGGATATAAAGGTTTGGAAAAAACATGCTCCTAATGTTAAACCAGTTGGACTTTTTGTGCAGTTCCACTAAAATTGACCATCCCTGTTTGCATAGATATTGAAAGTGTGATTACTCTAAAAGTGGCACTATTTGAAGCATAGACTCACAAATATAAGCATTCCAATTTCTTAATGGGAAAAGGTAGCAAGACTGTTTCTAACCACCTGTTTGAAGGAATAAATAAAGCAACAGCGGCTGATGTCAGGAAGGCATACATAGTTTTTTCTGAAAAACTGAGCCATTCCTGACCTTTCCTCTTCTTTTAAGCAAATTTTGTGCAGTTCTACTAAAATAAAATGCCATCACCGCCTTAACAATTCATGATGTCAGGTATGTAGTCGACAGGCATTAGAGACAAACATACAGACCTCCTCCGATAACATAATGAACATTAATTTTAACAAAGGTGTGACTAGCTTTACCGGCATAATTTGAGTGAACTCTACACCCTTTGTTCCTTAATATAAGACGTTTTCGCAGTATAATTTAAAGTACCCAAACGTCTAGTATTTAGAAAAATAGGTAGTAGTTTTCTTGAGCACATATCTGGGAAAGCTTGCCACACTTTATTTATGTCCATACGCTAATGCAACACCATTCGAATACTACAAATATACACTAATCCAGTGGCTAGTGCAATACTAGAGTAGTTAGTTTATTACAGGGTACAGTACAATGGTTTTACTGAACAGATTTCAATAAACTCTAGCACTGGAAGGTTTCTATAAGAATTAACAATACAAAATGTAAAGGTAACAAGTTTCAGCATTGGTATACTAGTTGTGCATGAGCATTAAACCAAATACAAAAGTCTGAAGGTAACTAGCATTATTAACTAATGATAGTATAAGAAATTTGCAAACCATGTACCTCCAAGGTAAATATCATTTTGAACTCGCGGGGACCTTAAAAATTGCTATCCCAATCTTGATAATCGATCAAACATAAAAACTTGATCGAACGAATCAAGAGAACAGCCAGAGGAGGAGGTGCCCACTCTTGACCTTTCCTGTTGTCTTCATAATTGTCTGTGCAGTTTAACCAAAATAAAATGACATCAGCACCTTGGCATTTTGGTGACACTGTACAAAAAAATTAACTTATCTCATGAAAGTGAGGTATGTAATCTATAAGCATTAACAGTGCAAAAATCTGAAGGTAGTAACAAGTTCCATCGTTGGTATACTGGCTGTGCAACAGCATTAGAATGCCTTAGCTGAAAAATCTTTAATACATCCATAATCAACAACTAACCCTAAAATAATCCAGTGACATTAAATGGCATTGCTTAATTTATCGGTGGCATTAGACTGAGAGCAGCATTAGTTAAATGTGGCATCACTTTAGCAGTAGCATTGCTTGACTTGACTGCTGGCATTATACTAACAGCAAAAAAGTGGCAATAAGAGCATGGGAGGCCCATTCGAACAGTGGGCGCACTAGTACGATGTACCTCCACGGATGCAGAGTGGTGAGCGAGGTATGGTTGCCCAGAGCAACAAATATCTAGGCAGCATATGTGGATTACGTCCCATTTTTGTTCTCGTTAGCCACCTTTTTCCTATGCGAGGACAACAAACCGATCGACCTAGTCATTCTCTATTCCGTTTTCATGCCTTTCTACCCTTCTTCAACCAAGAGACATGAGACTCATTCCTTAGCTACTGATTTTCCCCTTTTCAACCGAGATGCGGGTTCGATGCCTACTCTCTTGGACAGTACAGTCTCCCTTCCTTTCCTTATTCAACCCAGACATGGATTAGTCTGCATGAAGTAGGGTTTCCTTTAGTAGTGCAAATTATGGTTTTCCTCTGCGTGGCCAGCAGAGCAGAGGATAGCAAATTGGGAAGATGGTGGAGTGGAAAAAGATCCACATGCAACGACGTGGCAGATGGGGCAATAGAACAAGGTTATGGTTCGAAAAGAGGTAGCATACCTGAGGGTCGGCGGGAAGTGGCTTCGCTCGTGGTCGTCGTTCTCCGTACACACTACGGCAGCGAGCTTGGGGACGGAGGCCATCCCGCGCGGGCGCTAGATCTGAGAGGATGACCTTGCCGTCAGTGCGTGACCTCGCTTGCCGACGACGAGTGCGTCAACGCTGCACATCCTTTTCTTCCCTGGCGGATCTGTGACCACCGGTGAGGAGGGAGAGAGGGGCCGTCTTTTTTAGATCTGGAGAGAGGGTGGTGGTGTGAGAAGCAAGTGGGCAGCCCTTAGCAAGAAAGTGCTGAAGCTCCAGCCTATATATCTTTTTTATACTACTAGTACTGGAGGTGGAGTAGTGGTAGAGTAGTTTATATTTTCTCTGCGTACAGTACCAGTTAGTCGTTCTTCAAAACTAATCGGCACGCCATTAAAAAAATAAAGGTCGATAACTAATGCGGCACCTCAGGCCAACGCGGCCAGATCGCATTTTGCACGAGAAATTACACACCATGTTTCGTTGACATGTGGTCCCATTCCAACATATCAGTGAGACGATGGCGAGTAGTAGGAGTATTTCCAAACGGGCGTGTAGGCCGGGGCACCTCTTCGTGAACCGTGGCAAACTCGCAACCGTCCACCGACTCTTCACCTTTCCCTCTCGATTTGGAATTGCTATCACACGCTCTTCCTCTCCCTCCTCCATTTTCCTTCAGCCCTTCACCCTTTCTTCTGCCATTGTTCGATCGTCTTCTCCATGGAGGGAACAAGCCGGAAACGACCCTGTTATTCTTGCCCCGATCTGAAAGATGACGTAGTGGAGTAACTCATTGATCGGTGCGACGTCATCACCTCGGCTAGCATGGCAGGTTCGTTCAAGCCCATTCTCAACTCAACTAATAACATCATTACAAGGAACCCAAGAGTCAAGGAGCGGTTTGATCTCCCCTATCTTCTTCGTCGTGACCCTTATGACTGGAGCCGGCACGACGGAGGCCTCGCCCTGTGCAAGTTGATGCCGCTTGATAATGATACGTATGATGTTAAGATGCCATCGCTTGAGGGCAAGGCTTGGGAGGGTGCAAATGGAGATTGGGTTGTTTACATTGGGTCCAACTACGAGTGGGAACTTGTGAATGTGTACACTCGTGACCGGGTTCCACTTCCAAAAATCCCAGCAGACTGCCCAGAGGTTGAGCACACCGGTATTGTACGCACGTTCAAATACGATCATGGTGACTGTCTTCTACGGAAGATAGCAATTTGTCAAGTCCCCAACCGCTCTTGGAATTACAACAACTATGAAGTTGTTGCTATCTTCGACAAGCTTGTTGCCGTCCTTGGTGGTTTGACTTGATGGATATTGCTCAAAAGTCATTTTCTATTCACGGATGAGTACTGTGATGCAATTCAATACGAGGGCCTTGTGTTTGCTGCCACCACTCGTGGCACTGTTTTTGCATGGGATCCTCGCAGTTTTGGTACGTTTGTCTTCCACCGTAATTATAATTGTTTCATCCACAGTCATGCGGGTTAGCATGTTTCCCTTTACTAATTAACCTTCTTCTTGTGTTTCCAAGGTCCTGTGAACATCCCACCACCTGTACTTGAAAATATTTATAACCAAGGAGGAGATGACGATGGTGATGATCACGGGCATGAGGACGAGCAACGCCCATATACTCTGTGGCGCCTGGCAACTAATTCCGATGGATCACCTCTTCTTGTGTGTATATAGCCCAGTGATGATGTTACTGCTAAGGAAGCAGGTGTAGTCTCCCATGGTCGCACTCTCCGGACCTATTCCAACACCCGTTGCATGGTATTCGGGATGGATACTAGTGTGCTAGCGCCAACTCCTTCTCCTTGGTACAGAATTGATAGTCTTGGAGAAAACTCGCTCTTCCTTGGACAAAACTATCCGATGATGGTGAAAGGCGATCCAACTGCTGTTGGCACAATGTTACTAGTACCATTTATGAGAAGCAATTGTGTCTATACCTTGGACATTTGGGTGGTTCCCTACCCTGGTACTGATATAGTAGGCCGCTTCAACCTGGATGATCAGTCCTGCATTGGTCTCCAGATCGACAATGGATGGCTCGTCCCAGAGAATCACGTGTGGTTCAAAGCAAGCGTTTCCAACGCAGAGGAATGGTTGAGTTGAAGTTATTTCATTGCTTGTTATTTGTTGTGTGGTGAAAACTTTAGTGTTTATAATGTATCCTTGTTGTCCATGTGGGTTGATGACCTGTTGTATGTAATAAAATGATATGCCTGTGATAAACTTACTAAATTTATGAATGGCTTTCGAGTCGCTTCTCTAAGTGAGTGGTGCGACGAGGCAAAAAAATATTTTCTGAATACATAATTGTACGTGCATTGCAACAGGTTATCGGACGAGGCCAATCAACAATAGTAGTACACTATTTGTACTAGCTTCACATGCTTCGCGCGTCGGGCGGGTGTTTTTACTGTAGCCATATGTTAATGTGTTCGCTGTACGTAACCAGCACCTCGAATCCTCGATACTAGTACTATATAGTAGGAGTAATTAGTAGGAGTGGTAGGGTGGCATGGGCCAGAACAAGCATTCAAGTCCAGAAGTACGGCACACGCCACCACCACGACATCCATCTGACACCATATTATTTCTTGGAGTCCGTGCTAGAGCAATCTCTTCAACCTCGTCATTTCTCTAACTTCAGCCATCGCGCGGCAAGCGAGGTGGGGGTTTGCCGATAGTCGGTTTCCTTAACTGCGGTCCCACTTGTAAGGCCAACTCCAACGCACGACCCCAAACAAACGCCCGTTTTGCACAAACTCCAACTATAATTTTGACTAGAAAAGCAAGACCAAAGAAAACAAGAACCACAAGAATACATTTTACTACTCATGTAAGTTGGATTAGTGCCTTCTCGATGCATTGATTGTTAATCTACGGAGGCTCGATCTTGCGTGCTTCTTTCTTATTTGAGTGTAAAGAAGTAGACATTGCTTCCTCGCATCTAGTCTCATGTCTAGCCTCTATTCTAGTAGGAGTATCAACAAGTGCACTAATCTCATCTCTAGCCTCTGTGCTAGCTAAAAGTGATAGAACATCTACTAAATTGTGATCTATCAATATATGGATGTACTCTTCTTCCCAATACAAAAACTTGCATCCATTCTACTCCCTCCGTTGCACAATACATGCCTTCTATTTGTCAAAATATATATGTATCTAGACATGTTTTAGTATATAGGTACATCCATTTTTGGACAAATGGAAGTCAAGTATTTTGGAACGGATGGAGTACACAATAAAAATTTTAAGTTAGCACAACTAGTCTAATCCGAGAGCACAACCGAAGATTTGGTCAGGTTCTTCCTCCTTTTGCCGACACATGGGACATCCAGCATCCAGGTCGTGTCATGAAAGAAAATAGAGTGGTAGTTGAAGCCACGAGATGTGCATCTTGGGTTAAACTGTAAATATAATCTTACTACTCTTGAGTAACTCCAAAAGTGGCCACCGAAGATCTTTATTGGATTTGTTTTTCATCACTATCACGTCGAGGTGAAAGATGTGCAGGTTCAGTGGGTCCTCTTGCGTTTTCACTGACATGTGGGGCCGCATGTGAGCAAACAGAGGATGGGCTCCGTGCGTCCGCTGGCTGGCTGAGAAGAGAGATAGAGAAGGGCTGAGCATGGACTGCAGGAAATTTGTTCTACGTACCTCGATATAGGCTCGATATAGTGGGGTGGCATGGGCCATAACTAGCATTACATCTAGCAGTACGTCACACGCCACCCACATGAGTCCCATCTGACACCAATTTTCTTGGAGTCCATGCTACAGCCATCTCTTCTCCCTCCTGTTTTCTTAGCCATCACGTGGTGGGCGGGGTGGGGGTTTGCCGATAGTCGGTTTGCTCAACTGCGGTCCCACTTGTAAGTGAAAATGCAACACCGCATGCATTCCCGCTTGAGCGGCGTGCCGGACCAAGCGTGTGGGGGTGCGACGCGAACACGGAAGGCTTTTCCTTTTGAACTCGTAACTTGTAAATTTTGGTTCTGCTCCATGGCATGACCGATAGATAGAAAATAATGATTTTGCCTAGAGTAATGAGAAGTTTGGTTCTGGCACCGTTCATGCATGGAGTACGTACGAAAATTATGAAGTTGATGCGAAAGGTAAGATAATTACTGTAGTATCATATACTACTACATGGATTTGACGGAAAGATAAAAATACATACGGATCCATCAACGACATCCTCACGCCCTAGTGCGCCGAGTCACTAACCGACGTGCGAGGAGCAGCGACGTTGGCGGCGAGCTCAACGTGCTTCTGAACAGTGCCGTCCAAGGTTGCCCTGCGGTCCAAGAAGGCCAGCGTCCTATCGTCCTCCTCTTGCATGTAGTAGTCCTTGTGGATGATTTGCGTGTAGACGTGGGTGATTATGTTGATGGTGTCTTGCTGCGCCAGACGCTGCGCGGCGAGCGCGACCTCGAGGTGGACATTCTTCGGTGCGACGGCAGGCAGTCGCAGGGCCACCAGTGCGTCGAAGAGGTTGTCACCGTAGTCGCCGTTGAGGGTGGCGGGCATCGCAGAGCCTGGGCACGTTGGCTGGAGGCTTACGTCAAAGTCGTCCGCAAGCTTCTTGACGACGGTGAATGAGGGAGTCCTGGATTAGGGGGTGTCCGGATGGCCGGACTATACCTTCGGCCGGACTCCTGGACTACGAAGATAAAAGATTGAAGACTTCGTCCCGTGTCCGGAAGGGACTTTCCTTGGCGTGGAAGGCAAGCTTGGCGATACGGATATGTAGATCTCCTACCATTGTAACCGACTCTGTGTAACCCTAGCCCTCTCCGGTGTCTATATAAACCGGAGAGTTTTAGTCCGTAGGACGAAGAACAATCATACCATAGGCTAGCTTCTAGGGTTTAGCCTCTCTGATCTCATGGTAGATCTACTCTTGTACTACCCATATCATCAATATTAATCAAGCAGGACGTAGGGTTTTACCTCCATCAAGAGGGCCCGAACCTGGGTAAAACATCGTGTCCCCCGCCTCCTGTTACCATCCGACCTAGACGCACCGTTCGGGACCCCCTACCCGAGATCCGCCGGTTTTGTTACCGACATTGGTGCTTTCATTGAGAGTTCCTCTGTGTCGTCACTTTTAGGCCCGATGGCTTGTCCGATCATCAATAGCGATGCGATCCAGGGTGAGACTTTTCTCCCCGGACAGATCTTCCTATTCGGCAGCTTTGCACTGCGGGCCAATTCGCTTGGTCATCTGGAGCAGATCGAAAGCTACGCCCCTGGCCATCAGGTCAGATTTGGAAGTTTGAACTACACGGCCGACATCCGCGGAGACTTGATCTTCGACGGATTCGAGCCACAGCCAAGCGCGCCGCACTGTCACGATGGGCATGATTTAGCTCTGCCGCCGAACAGTGCCCTAGAGGCCGCACCCGTGTCCGCTCCAACCCCTAGCTCGGAGTCGATCACACCAACCGAGGATGGGTGGTTAGACACCGCCTCGGGGGCTACAATCTCTACGGCGATCGAGCTGAACACCAGCCCTATTCTCTGCGAAGCCCGTGACTCCAAGGAGCCGGACTCCTCTCCGGACTCCGAGCCCTCTACGCCCCGACCGATCGAACCCGATTGGGCGCCGATCATGGAGTTCACCGCCGCAGACATCTTTCGGCACTCGCCCTTCGGCGATATTCTAAATTCACTAAAGTCTCTCTCTTTGTCAGGAGAGCCTGGCCGGACTATGGTCGGCAAGGTTGGGATGCGGATGATGAAGAAATTTAAAGCCCACCCACCACCCACTTCGTAGCCACTGTCGATGATTTAACCGACATGCTCGACTTCGACTCCGAAGACATCGACGGTACGGACGCCGATGCAGGAGACGATCAAGAACCAGCGCCTATAGGGCACTGGAAAGCCACCTTGTCGTATGATATATACATGGTGGACACCCCAAAAGAAGGCAATGGCGATGGAACGGTGGAGGATGACCCCTCCAAGAAGCAGCCTAAGCGTCGGCGTCAGCGGCGCCGCTCTAAATCCCGCCAAAACAAAAACGGTGATTCTGGCACGGGGGATAATAACACCCCGGACAGTGCTGAAGACAACCACCTCCAGCAAGATTCAGCACAGGAGGATAGAGAAGCCATCCCTCATGAGAGAGTGGCAGACAGAGAGGTCGAGGACGATAATTATATGCCTCCCTCCGAAGACGAGGCAAGCCTCGACGACGACAAATTTGTCGTGCCGGAGGATCCCGTCGAACAAGAGCGTTTCAAACGCAGGCTTATGGCCATGGCGAGTAGCCTCAAGAAAAAACAGCAACAACTTAGAGCTGATCAAGATTTGCTAGCCGACAGATGGAATGAAGTCCTTGGGGCCAAAGAGTACGAACTCGAACGCCCCTCCAAGAGCTACCCAAAGCGCAGGTTGCTACCCCAATTAGAGGAGGAAGCACCTAAACCTACATCACCAGCGCATGATGCGGCCGACCGGCCACCCCGTGGCCGCGACAGAGAGGCCTCTCGGCCCTCCACTCAAGCCGCACCCCGGCGCCGCTCAAAAAATACCAAGGCATGGGAAAATGCGCCAGACCTGCGAGATATATTGGAGGATAAGGCAAGGCAAACAAGATTGATCTACGGATCACGTGGGCGCCCCACGGCACGAGATGGTACTCGTCACGCCGGATACAGTAAATCCGGTCGGGCCAAACACAGTAGACAAAGTTTGTTTGAGCTGCGTCGTGATGTAGCCCAATACAGAGGCGCCGCACACCCACTATGCTTCACAGATGAAGTACTGGATCATCAAATCCCCGAGGGTTTCAAACCCGTGAACATCGAATCATACGATGGCACAACAGATCCTGCGGTATGGATCGAGGACTATCTCCTTCATATCCACATGGCCCGCGATGATGACCTACACGCCATCAAATACCTCCCACTCAAGCTTAAAGGACCAGCTCGGTATTGGCTTAACAGCTTGCTAGCAAAATCAATTGGTTGTTGGGAGGACCTGGAAGCCGCATTCCTCGACAATTTCCAGGGCACTTATGTGCGACCACCAGACGCCGATGACCTAAGACACATAATTCAGCAGCCAGAGGAATCAGCCAGACAATTCTGGACATGGTTCCTAACCAAGAAAAATCAAATCGTCGACTGTCTGGACGCAGAGGCCCTAGCAGCCTTCAAGCATAACATCCGCGACGAGTGGCTTGCACGGCACCTAGGACAGGAAAAGCCGAAATCTATGGCAGCCCTCACGACACTTATGACCCGCTTTTGCGCAGGAGAAGACAGCTAGCTAGCTCGCAGCAATAACATGACCAAGAGCCCTGGTAATTCGGATACCAAGGACAGCAGTGGCAGGTCGCGTCACAACAAGCAAAAGCGCCGCATTAACGGTGACAATACTGAGGATACGGAATTAATGCCGGATTGAAAGGCTCTAAACCCGGTCAGCGGAAAAAGCCATTCAAAAGAAACACTCCGGGCCCGTCCAGTTTGGACCAAATACTCGACCGCTCATGCTAGATACATGGCACCCCCGAAAAACCAGCCAATCACACCAACAGGGATTATTGGGTAGTCAAGCAGGCAGGCAAGTTAAATGCCGAAAGCAGAGACAAGGGGCTGCATAGTGATGAGGAGGAGGAGCCCCGGCCGCCGAACAACAGTGGACAGAAAGGTTTTCCCCCACAAGTGCGGACGGTGAACATGATATACGCAACCCACGTCCCCAAGAGGGAGCGGAAGCGTGTGCTAAGGGACGTATACGCGATGGAGCCAGTCGCCCCAAAGTTCAACCCATGGTCTCCCTTCCCGATCACTTTTGATCGAAGGGACCGCCCCACTAGCATCCATCATGGCGGATTCGCCGCATTGGTTCTAGACCCAATTATTGACGGATTTCACCTCACTAGAGTCCTTATGGATGGCGACAGCAGCCTGAACCTGCTTTGTTAGGATACAGTGCGGAAAATGGGCATCGATCCCTCGAGGATTAAACCCACCAGAACGACCTTTAAAGGCGTCATACCAGGTGTAGAAGCCAATTGTACAGGCTCAGTTACACTTGAAGTGGTCTTCGGATCTCCGGATAATTTCCAAAGCGAGGAGTTAATCTTCGACATAGTCCCATTTCGCAGTGGCTATCACACACTGCTCGGGCGAACCGCATTTGCCAAGTTCAATGTGGTGCCGCACTACGCATACCTCAAGCTCAAGATGCCAGGCCCTCGAGGCGGCTATCACGGTCAATGGAAACACCGAATGCTCTCTCCAAACGGAGGAGCATATGGCCGGGCATGTTCCGAGCAAGCGTAGCAATGCGGCCCCAACCCCAGCCCTCGCGAACTTGCGAAACCAGTGTTGCGCGTACATAACTACGCTCTAGAAATACCATGGGCACAGGGGGAGGGGCACCATCACGGCACGCCCGAAACGCGGCTTAAACCGCACTAGGGGCTGCCGATTTCTTAAATTTTCTCTTATTTTCAGGACTACATTCTTCGGAAGGCTTGTCCGGCAGTACAATTGCCGCACAAACGATACAACCAGGGAAGCAGAAAGCTACGCCGCACTACGGAACTCTAAGGTGGTCTCTATAACGAGCAATATACCTGTTTCGCATAACATTCGACAGCTCGCCTCTGGAAAGGACATATTTGATAGTCCCATCTTTTGCTTATCGCACTATTTGTATCGTTCTGCTTTGATCGCAGCTTTTTTAAATAAACAATGCATAGCTTCCGTCTATTCTTGCATTACCTCTTTTTACGAATATATGTTCATTAATGACATGTTGTACCCGTACACTTTGGTACGGCCAATACGCCAAGGGCTTAAGTACCCCACAACATGGTGTAAGAAGTCCGAACACTTTCACAAGTGCGGCACCCCGAACTTATAGCATTATATGCATCGGCTCCGAATCATGTCTTGGGTCAAATGTTGGGTTTGCCCGGCTCCTATGTTTTGGTACCTTACGTTCCGTTATATCGGCTAAGGTAGCACTAGGAGAACTACTGCGATTGTGCCCCAGTTGAGCTGGGCTAAGCACCTCAGTAGAGAAAGCTAAAACTGACCGTCATGATGAGGCGAGAGCTGGTCGCTGTTCGAGAGGTTTTCGAGTCCCTAAAGACTTATGCCGCTTAGAGCGAGGAGTCGGCTTTGTCCGGCCTAGGCATGGATAGCGCCCCGAACTCGGTCTTCCGAACACTAGGGGCTTCGCCGAAATTTAAAATTATAGAATTCTATGGCTAAGTGAGAGTGTTCAGGCATTATAGTCCGATTTCCTTGTTCATTGTGTTGAGCGCCTCCCTTGAAGGATCCAAGAATGGGAAAAAGAGCGCTCATGTTTATCCCGAACACCCCAGCACTCGTGGCATGGGGGCAGAAGCCGACGACTCTCCATATCTCAAATTTGATAAACGCCGCACAGAAGGTAATATTTTAAATTCAAAAGCGTTACTTAGCGCATATGAACAAGTTTTCAGCGTACATGATCACAAATGCGAGTTTACTCAAAAATTACATCTTTGGAGCATTCATCCGCTATAAGGCGGGCACCCTTCAGGACGCCCTCATAATACGCTTCTGGGACGCGATGCTCCTTGCCCGGCGGCAGCCCGTCCTTCACCAGCTTCTCCGCATCCATCTTGCCCCAGTGCACTTTAGCACGGGCAAGCGCCCTACGGGCACTTTCGATGCAGACGGAGTGCTTGATTACTTCAAGCCGTGGACAGGCACCCACCAGCCGCCTCACCAGCCCGAAGTAGCTCCCAGGCAGAGCCTCTCCAGGCCACAACCGAACTATGAGGCCCTTTATGGCCTGTTAGGCAACCTTGTGGAGCTCGACCATCTGCTTCAGCTGGTCGCTCAAAGGCACCAGGTGTCTGGCCTCAGCATACTGAGACCAGAACACCTTCTCCATCGAGCTCCCCTCCTCGGCTCGGTAGTAGGCGGCGGCATCAGACGCACTGCGGGGCAAATATGCCAATGCTCCTGGAGAGCTCCGGACTCAGGTAAGTAACAAGTAATTCACTTTCACGTGCTTGCTTTGCATAATGAATGCCTTAACCGCCGCTATCTTCTTCATCGCGTCAATTTCTTTGAGGGCTTTCTGGGCTTCGGCCTTGGCAGACTTCGCGCTTTTGAGGGCTGCCGCAAGCTCGGACGCTTGCGTCTTTGAGTCAAGCTCCAAACTCTCGTGTTTTTTCATGAGAGCCTGGAGCTCTTTCTGCACCTCCTCCACCAGCGCCTCCTGCTTCTCTCTCTCCGTGTGCTCCGCGGCCGCCCTGTTTTCGGCCTTGGACAGCGCTTGCTTAAGGGTTGCCACCTCGGCCATGGCCCCTGTAATAGCACGTTGATCCTGTCATCTTTTTCAACCACATCTTCTCTATATAATTGCGCAAGGTATTACTTACCTTCCTTCTCCTCGAGTTGCCTCTTGGCATGGCCGAGCTCGTTCTTGGACCGCGCGAGGTTCTGCTTCAGCGTATCCACCTCCACAGTCAGTGCGGCAGAGGCCAGCAGCGAAGCCTGCATATGCATATTGACTTGATTATGTTAGACTCCTGCGATTATTAGATCCTTTATTCGGCTTTTCTTTCCGAACGCCGAACAGAGCATCAGGGGCTACTGTCTATGCGGTAATATTTTTACATATTCTTTACTTACCTCAAAGCCTGTTAGAAGGCTGGCATAGGCTTCAGTCAGTCCACTCTTGGCGGACCGAACCTTCTGGATCACCACACTCATAATAGTGCGGTGCTCCTCGTTGATGGAGGCGCCGTTAAGCGTCTCCAGCAAATTGTCCGGTGCCTCCGGTTGGACGGAGGTCACCAGCTCGGTAGGCTTGCTCCTCTTGGAAGGAGTCTGCCTACCGGAGTCCGGAACCGTTGAAGGTTCCGGCGCGGTGTCCGGCTCAAGGCCGGACTTGGAGCCCTTGGGGGTTCTATCCCCTTTACGCCTGGAGTCCGGGAGGTTGCCTTGCGGCGCCTCTAGGACCACCTCCTCCTGGCTTGGAACCTGTTGGGATGCCACCTCGGCGCCGTCCGTAGGGTGGGGGGAGGAAGCCGTCGGAAGCGAATTCACATCCGACGAATCCAGGGAACCGCTCGACGACACGTCGAGCCAGTCTTTGGGTGGACTGCATAAACATGTTCGACATAAGGAAAAGCTGTGCAATGGAAGAATACTATGAATCACTCTAGTATCCGGACACCTACGATCTCGCCAGGGGCTTGGCCCTGTGCGGCCGCTCCTCTTCGCCGTCGTCGGCGTTGGTGGAGCCGTCCGGAGGAAGGGTTTTCTCCTTCTTGGACCCTTCGGCCTACCCAGTTGGGGCGGCCTTCCTTTTCTTCTCTCCCCCCGCTGGAGGGGGAGAGGTCTCTTCTTCCTCCTCCTCATCTTCACCGGAGGAGTGCGTCTTGGAGGCATCGAATGATGAATCCGACACCCCCAGGCGCCGGGCACTCTTCCGAGTCCCCGTGGCCTTCTTCTTGGCCTTCTTCTCCGGCACCACATAGGGAGCTGGAACCAGCAGCTTCGCCAAGCGAGTGTCCGCTGGGCCTTCGGGTAAAGGAGCCGGACAGTTGATCTGTCCGGACGTCTCCTGCCAATCCTGTCAAAGGTAAGGGAGCTTAAGATCCCGCATGGAGTCAAACTATGAAAAACTAAGACCCTGTAAAAGGTAAAAATAGCTTACCGCACGAGCGCGACGTGCTGCGTGCTGAATCCGCGATCCTCGGGAACGGATGCGGGGGCCTCGGCGCCCTTGAAAAGCACCTTCCGGGCATCTTCGTACGTTGTGTCTAAGAGCCTGCTTAGAGTTCGGTGCTGCACCGGGTCGAACTCCCACAGGTTGAAAGCCCGTTGTTGACACAGGAGGATCCGGTGGATGAGCATAACCTGGACTAAGTTGACAAGTTTGAGATTCTTGTCCACCAGGGTTTGGACGCATGTTTGGAGTCCGGTCAGCTCTCCTTCTTTACCCCACGACAGGCCCGTCTCTTTCCAGGAGGTGAGCCGCGTAGGGGGTCCGGATCAGAACTCGGGGGCTGCGACCCATTCAGGGTCGCGCGGCTCGGTGATGTAAAACCACCCCGATTGCCACCCCTTTAGGGACTCCACGAAGGAGCCCTCGGGCCATAGGACGTTGGGCATCTTTCCCACCATGGCGCCTCCGCATTCCGCCTGAGTGCCGCGCACCACCTTCGGCTTGACATTGAAAGTCTTGAGCCATAGGCCGAAATGGGGTCGGATGCAGAAGAAAGCCTCGCACACGATGATAAACGCCGAGATATTGAGGACAAAGTTCAGGGCCAGATCGTGGAAATCCAGGCCATAGTAGAACATGAGCCCCCGGAAAAATGGGTGGAGAGGGAAGCCCAGTCCACGGAGGAAATGGGGGAGGAACACCACCCTCTCATGGGGCCTAGGGGTGGGGATGAGCTGCCCCTCTTCGGGAAGCCGGTGCGCAATGTCATTAGACAAGTATCCGGCCTTCCTCAGTCTTTTGATGTGTCCCTCCGTGACGGAGGAGGCCATCCACTTGCCTCCCGCTCCGGACATGGCTGGAGAAGGTTGAGGTGGGTGTGCGGACTTGGGCACTGGAGCTCGAGTGCGCGGAAATGGATAGGCAAAGAAGGAAGAAGGCATGGATGAAAAGGTGGATCCTTATCCCCTTATATGGGCGGACGCGACTATGCGCCCCCACCAGCCTGGTAAAACTCGCTTATCTCCCAAGCGCCGTAGTCAATGGCGCGGTTGGGTTACCCACGCCCGTATTGATGAGAATCCCAGAATAAGGGGACACGATCTCTGCTTTAACAAGACGTGCCAAGGAAACCGCCTCGCTAAACGCGCTGAGGTAGAACAATAAAACGATTCGGATAAAGACTTGGCAGTGGTGTGATGTCACGCCACGGAATATGTCAGTAGATTAGATTTGTGTAAATATTATTCTCTCTATGGCAATATGTGGAAACTTATTTTGCAGAGCCAGACACTACCTTTGTTTTCAAAATCTTCTATGAAGAACTTGGAGGAGGAACCCGCCTTGCAATGCCGAAGACAATCTGCGCGCCGGACTCGTCTTCATTGAAGCCTGGTTCAGGGGCTACTGAGGGAGTCCTGGATTAAGGGGTGTCCGGATGGCCAGACTATACCTTCGGTCGGACTCCTGGAGTATGAAGATACAAGATTGAAGACTTCGTCCCGTGTCCGGAAGGGACTTTCCTTGGCGTGGAAGGCAAGCTTGGCGATACGGATATGTAGATCTCCTACCATTGTAACCGACTCTATGTAACCCTAGCCCTCTCCGGTGTCTATATAAACTGGAGAGTTTTAGTCCATAGGACGAAGAACAATCATACCATAGGCTAGCTTCTAGGGTTTAGCCTCTCTGATCTCGTGGTAGATCTACTCTTGTACTACACATATCATCAATATTAATCAAGCAAGACATAGGGTTTTACCTCCATCAAGAGGGCCCGAACCTGAGTAAAACATCGTGTCCCCTGTCTCCTGTTACAATCCGACCTAGACGCATAGTTCGGGACCCCCTACCCGAGATCCGCCGGTTTTGACACCGACAGTGAACTTGTCGAGGAAACCGACGAGGGCCTCATCGAACGAGGAGACGAAGCTGTCGTCCAAGCGGCCCCTTGCCCTGGCGGCCTCAAGCAATACTACCTGGAGACGTTCCTCGGTGCCGGGCCGCAGGCCGGCGTCATGGACCATCTGGCACAGCCGGTTGATGCTCGCGCTCATCGCCTCCATGGGTCTAGCTTAGCTTCTAGTCAACTGATCTTGCGATTCGAGTGATCACTCTTGCCCTTAGTTAGCGTGCGTAGGTGCATAGGATTTTGTACTACTCCTCGGCCCTCTACTGCACCTGCCTTTGGCTGTATGATAGGTGGGCCAGCCACCCCCTGGGCCCACGTGTCATTCACCCAAAGGCAGTTGACGTAAGTCAATGAAACTGCGTCCTCCTCCGTGCCAGTGCAGTATAGTCATCTCACCGGACCTCTAGTTGGGGCCAAACGAGAGAAGTTTGATGTTTACTGGTTTATTGGTCCCCTTTGCATTTTGCGCCAAGTTTTGACCTTTGATTTAACTAATAAAATGTTAATGCATGTAAACAAAAATGTTGTGTAAGTCACCTTACGAAAACCAAATAATCCCAAAATACTTAGCCACGGTGCATTAACTCCCTCCTTGTTTCTTATTTCGTGACATGTCAACCAATGAGAGATGTGGGCCGTGCATGCTTACAATGACTTGAGACTACCAAACATGACATGCAGTGTTTAGTTCATTGCATGTAATCCTACTAGTACTCTAGTTAGCAAAAAAACATTAAGTTCTCTCGCCGATAGGAATAAAACACCATGTATTTATTTACAGAGGGAGTAGTACATTTTTTGTGACATGCATTACTAGATATTGCTAGTCAAATACTAAAACCCAGATGGACGTGGTAGTACTCCTAAATCTAGACGGTGGTGCTACTAGCACTAGTAGTAGTACTACCAATGTAGTAGTAGGAGTACTACCACTGTACTACCCGTTGGTCAAATTATTACGTGTTGCTCCTCATAGTGAAGTGACAAGACCCTGCGCCGGAGATGACACCTGAGTATAGGCGCCGTGTTCGGCATACCATAGTCAGCCTCACTGTCTGCAGTCACTATCATCATGGCTGTATAGCTAGCCTGCTTACAACTAGCCCTGTTCGACATAATTTCCCATGTGTAGATGCCCGTGCATTGCACGGAACACCAAGATTGGGGGTGGATGGCTCCGGCAACGGCCATCGCGCCACATTTTTCCATGGCCTTCTAGATGTGGTGGGGAGGAGATAAGGCTGATTGTGAGAGACAAGGAGTTGTTTGTAAATAGGGAACAAGTGCGGGCATCTTTTTGCAAAAATGGAGAAGCTTGGTTTGTATGCGTCAGATCTAGATCCGACGGCTATTGGTGAAAGATGGGAGGCACAACATCATCACCAACATAGGACCTGTTTGATTCACAGGATTTTGAAAACGCAGGAATAGGACACGACAATATTACAAGTTTCAAACTGATATTACAAATGTTAGGAGTAATGTTGCACCTACGAAGAGGGAATTACTAGGAAGTTTACGTAAGAACTTTTGTTACTTTAGGTGGATGCAGCACTATCGTACAAAATAAAATCCACCACCCTGACAAGTCACTAATGGGCAAATAAGTTTTCGAGTCTCTGGCCACTTGATGTTTCAAAAACAAATTCAGCTTCTGCGGAGACTTTGTCATTTAGGCTTAGACGCTTGCGGTGATCAGCACGCCATTCATTGTTGCGGCAGAGAACGCCAAACCTCATTACCTTGAGCACACTTGCCTCTAGAACAAAGAACCTGGCCAATTTAATCTCAGATGTGCTGCCTCGGTAGTCGACCAAATCAATTTCTGTAAGATGAAGATCAAGGCATTCGATGAGATTGTTATAGTGCAACACATTTTTCACTTTCGGGTCTTTTTTTATCTGCAAAAGAAGAGAACATATTAGAGCAGCTGGATGCATAAGATTGCCGTGTCATCAAGAGGTACCAATATCATTCGATCATACGATAGGGTTGGCTGGCTAGTGATACTCTCTCTCTCTCTCTCTGTTTCCTCTCATTTAACTAGGAGCACGTGAAGAGCTTGGGCATTTGTTGCCTTCCACTATGTGGCCGATGCCATATTTCGCAAAAGTATGCCACATAATACGCATCGATGTCAAATCAAAAGATTTTGGCACCGCTCTCACGATGTGAGAGTGTTGGCACCACTGTGCACACAGACCCACATGTATAAACAAATCAATCAAACCAACTACACCAGCCTCTCACTCTCCCAAACAAGTGTTTTTATTGCCTCAGTACTCTCTCTCTCCCAGGTAGTGTTTTTTCATTGCGTGAGTTAATTTGGCACCGGAGCATAGTAGGTGATCCAGATTGGGGCACCAGGTGAGCAATGGAGGGGCATCAGTGCCAAATGCATCGCAAGTGAATTTGGCACATGTTTTGGCCTACATAGCCCACTTTTGTACTCCCTCCGTCCCAAAATTCTTGTCTTAAATTTGTCTAAATACGGATGTATCTAGTTACATTTTAGTGTTAGATACATCCGTATCTAAACAAATGTAAGACAGGAATTTTGGAACGGAGGGAATACTACCTCGTATTTAGTATAAAATTTTGACCATAGATTTACCTAAGAAAATGCCAATGCATGTCACTAAAAATTACACCATTTGAAATTATGTTCAAATACGAATCCAACGATATAGTTCTTAGTGACATGCATTAACATTTTGTCAGTTAAATCTATGGTCAAATTTTGATACTACAAAATTGGAAGAGTAAACCAGGACGGAGGTAGTACTTGCTCTTAGGGTAACCATAGACTTACTCGAGTAGTCTAAGTTACTTTCCACTATGACTAGCCTAGGCTACTATAGTAGTACAGCATAAAAATGATGCAGGTGATCACGTGAGAAAAAAATACTAAAAACATTTCCTTCGATGCAGTGCGTAGATGCATTTTGGAACACTAACTTGTCATCGTAATTTCGGAAAATTACGAAAAAATTGAGCTACGTTGTGATTACCGTTTACTTATAGGAAAGAAGTTTCACCTCGATGAGTAGCTTCTCCGTGCACAGAAAGCATGTAAGGAATCCAACAACTTGATCCAGATTGGGGCCGATAGATTTTAGTGCTAAGATCTTCACTGTGCGCATGGACTGGGTCAAGCTTGTGGGAATCATTTTCTGGAAGACGGTCGTAAATACATCAACAAGAAATTTAAAAATGTGAATTTCAAGAAGACGGAGAAGAAGATGAGTGATGTACCTGAACGATTACAGATCCAATAAAGAGTTCGGAGAATTTGGCAGACGAGTACACCAACGCTGTCAATTTTGGCGCGTCAATGACCCTGATTTTTGTTGGACCTTCTAGATCCGATACAAGCAATCTCTCAAGGAAAGGCGCATTCTCGATGACCATAATGTGGAACTGCTAGAGTGATCTCTTCCCAATTGATGTTTTGTTGCGGGGCCAGCATGACACATAAATCCATCGGAGATTCATCGAGGCGATGTGGAGGCTAATGAACCCGTGGATCTGCTCAAGACGAAGGTACTCGAGCGCAGTACAGCTGCGGAGCAGGTGCTCCATTGCCTTCTTCGAGATGACAATGTTGAAGAGGTCGAGCTGCTTGAGTTGAGGGAGAAGAAGGGCGGGCGCGGCATTAATCTGGGGAAGATAGAAGGAGCTGAAGCTGGTGCGGCGCAGCGTTGGCGTGAGGTGGAGCGCGGACGACGGCAGAGAGCGACATCGTCCAGCTTCAAAGCTGAGCTCCTCGAGCTGATCTAGGGCGGGGGATAAGAACCACTCGTCGAACTTGGGTTGGACCTTGCAGTTGGTACTGAACATGCGGATGTCAAGGCGTCTGGCTGGCCTAGGGTGCAATGAAAGGATCTTGGAGACTGTGGCCATGCGTTTGCAATCCCTGTCGCAGCGGCAGCTATCGACAGTGAGGTTGAGGGGGACGCGGCGCCAGAGGAGGCGCCACTGCCGGGAGGGAAGGGCAGTTCGCACGGCAGATTTTTTGGGGAGGAGGCCGATGATGACGAGCAGCATGTCGTCGGGGAGGCTGCTGATGAAGTCCAGGCTCGCCGGATGCGGTTTTGGCTCGAGCCGCCTCCGCTTGTTGGCTGCCTCGCCGTCCATCTCAACCGGCGGCGACGCCGGTGTACACGTGTGCTGGTGTGTGTTGTGTGCTGGGTGTGTGCGAGTGCGTCCTTCTATGCATGCCGCCCCGCAGTGGTGAATTGTGCGCGAGTGCGTCCTTCGCGCGCAAGCAGTTTGTCCTCAATGCGCCCTCAATTTACTAGCATGCGGGGTGCTACCCCGAGTGGTTTCAACTTTGTTTACTTCACTGTGTGTCAGATGGGCCTCTAGTTTACTTATTTTCACCCACTGCCACATGGGCCAGCATACGAAGATACAGAACACAAGCTGACAAGGCAGCATGTGGATTGGTTGACCGGTCAACTAAATAATATACGGAGCTATACGCTAACAAAGTGAGCGTATAATCCATCGGTATAGAGAGTTCGAGTGAGAGGGGAGGCCCGTGGGAGATAGCAGAGAGAGAGAAAGAGCTAGTCCCTTCGTTCGATAATGTAGTTCCAACATTTTTTTAAGTCAAACTTTTGAAACTTTGACCAATTTTATAAAGAAATTACTTATATCTACAATACCAAAGATAAATGATGGTATGAGGTAAGTACATGTTGTGATGAATCTAATGATCGTTCCAGATGTAAATGTTTTTCTCCACATATACCTGGTCAAACTTTTCTGAGGTTTGACTTTTCAAAACATCCATATGCTTATGGACGTGACAGAGTCCCTAACTAGAGAGAGAGAGAGTGAGTGAAAAAAGTGTGTGTGCGTGTGTGAAAGAGACATGGATAACACACGATAAAAGTAGAGAAAAAGCATGCATGTCTTATGCAAACATATCACACATGCATCTTCAACAACGGAGGCAAGGTGAGGAGATAATGTGTGGTTGTTTGGAACCGAGAGAGCAAGACCCCTAGCACGAGGCCAAGAGGAGTCTGACAAACAAGGGAGAGAGGTTGAGAGAGACGTACGGAGAAAATGCAGACATGGGGAGGAGACAGTGTATGTTTGTCATAGAGAGATCCCCTGGAGATCGTGATGGGACTACATGGGTGGGAGATCGAGTGACAAGGTGTGTGCGCGATAGAAGATGCCCCGAGAGATATCGAGATAGACGTATGGATGGAAGGAGACAATACATGTGTTCTTGATGGCTAGTAAGAGATAATCATACATAGGAGGGGGGAGTGCTTGCGCCTATGATGGAGTGAGGGATTATGGTACTTAGGGGGGTGCGTGTCACATGGAGAGAGAACAAGGGCGGAGAGTGTTGGATGGGTCTATATGTATAGCGCGAGCGAGACATGTGTATGTGTGAACCAGAGAGATATAAGGCCAGTTTGGCTTGCGTCCTGAGCATCTTTTGCCTGCCCTGGGGTTGTGGCTGGATTTCATGCATGCTTGTTTGGTTGCTACCCTGTGAAAAAGAAAGCCCGCATGGCCTGGGTTCCCTTGCACTTTAATTAGCCTGGCTGAACTCCAGACACTGCAAGTAGCCTGGCCCAGGCGATCGATTTCAAACGCCTGGTCGTGCCTGGTCGTGTGGCCACGAGGCTAACAGCAACATGGATGGATATTAGCATTAAATAATTGATGCATGGATTGATTGATGGGACGTTGATGCTTTGTCTGGCCCAGGCATGAACCAAACGCTTTAGCACCACACAAGCCTGGCCAGGCAGAAATATTTTACATCTCACGTCCACACCAGGCAGTACCGGCCATCAAGGCATGAGGGTCAGGTCATGAACCAAACTGACCAATAAAGTTTGAGAGAGATTGAGGAGCCCCGATAAGGCTGAGTGGTGCATCAAATAGTTGAGAGGGGGAAAGAGATATTCCATCCGCTCGATAATGCAGTGCATGTAAATTTTTTAGAAGTCAAACTTTGGAAACTTTGATCAGGTTTACGCAAATGTTATTTATATCTACAATACCAAAGATACATCATACAAAACTACATCTCATGGTGAATCTAATGGTATATGATTGCCGTACTAGATGTAATTCTTTTTCTCCACGTACATGGTCAAACTTTGTGATGTTTGACTTTTCAATAAATCTATATGCTATGGACGGAGGAGAGTGCCTCAGTCGAGATAGATCAAGTGTGTGTGAAGGAGAATGAGTAAGTGTGCAAAAAGAGTATGTGTGTGCAAGAGAAAGTGACAACAAACGATAAATTAGAGAGAGAGTGTGTGTGTGTGTGTTTTTTCGTTTCTTATGCGAACATATCACGCATGCATCTCCGAGATGGAAAAGTGAGGCGAGGAGATACACGAAGATAGCTAGTGTGTGATTGTTTGCAACGGAGAGAGACACCCCTGTAGCACATGGCCAATAGAGATCTGGCCAACAAGGAACAAAGGTCGAGAGGGACACATGGATGGCATGGACGCATGGGGAGGGAGGGAGGGTGTGTTTGTGATAGAGAGATCCTGTCGAGATCGTGAGGGGACTATATGGGTGGGAGATCGAGGGAGTGCGTGTGTGATAGAAAGATGCCCCGAGAGAAATCCAGATAGACCATGCACATGTTTGTGATGGAGACTAAGATTAGCTAGTCATATACATATAGGGGGGACTGCGTGTGCCTACAATTGAGTGAGAGACCATCATACTTGGCTAGCTGGGCATGAGATTGTGTGTGTGCGCGTGTGAGATGGAGAGAGAACGAGGGGGAGAGATAGAGTTTTAGATGGGCCTATCGAGTGCAAGTGAGATATGCCTGTGTATGTGTGACCCAGGTGGATGGAGAGTTTGAGAGAGGGGGGGAACAGCTCCGAGACGACATAGTGGTGCGTGAGAGAGTTACGGGCAAAGAGCCAAGGAATTTGTGTGCGTATGATGAGTGCACCCAATATATCTAGCTTGGACTAGCTAGAGTATCATACATAGTGTGCGAGAGAGACCTATAGATGGTGTATATATGCATGCGAACTAGAAAGACCCCCCCCCCACACACACACACTAATAGAGAGAGATGGAGAGAAAGGGAGAGGGACCAACAAGGTTTTTGTGTCGGATGCGTGCGACGGAATTGAAGATTGTCGGGGAGAGAGAGAAAGAGAGAGAGAGAGAGAGAGAGAGAGAGAATAGGAGTCCGGGAGAGGGGGAGGTCGTGTTTTATGCATCAAAGACTGATATAAACCATGTTTTGATATAAACTTGCATTCAAATATTTAAATTGGAGAACACATTGTCTGCAATCCACACATGAACGGATATATGCGTACATCAAACAAGTTCATTAATTTGACTATCAACATGTTCATGGAGTACTATAATACTGTACAACATGCTACTCGATTGAGGTGTTCAATTTTGGATTTAGTTCACTATTTTGACCTACTAAACGAGCTATTTCATTGAATCGAGATATTTCATTTTGGGTTTGATTCGCATTTTTGAGTGGGTCAACTATTTGTCATATAGTAAATCACTAGCAACGAGCATGTAAAAACACATTACTCCGGAGCATCATCTCTCAATCTAAAAAAGAAGTGGCAAGCTAATATTTCAAAATTTGATCCGAATCGACTTGGTAAGGTAGACGTGGATGCTCGTTCTCCCAAAATTTGAACGAACCGTTAAACATCCTCTCTCCTCAGTGGAATTCGCCCGAGCAAATAAATGGGAGATGTGAAATTACCGTCCTATGTGGGACACGCATCAATTGGCCCATTGTACATCGAGGGTAGGTTCGTAACTTCATCCAAGCGCGCCTTCTCCTCGGTCGAAATGACATGTGCCGAATAATTCATAAACCATGGTCGGCAAAACACGCTCTCCTCGCCCGAAATAGCTCACGCCCACTATTTCAAACACGCTCTCCTCGCCCGAAATCGCTCGCGCCCACTATAGTTCAAAACACGCCCTCCTCGCCCGAAATCGCTCCCGCCCACTATTTGGGGAGAAGCAAAGTTACTCTACTATCCCCGACCCTCAGTACACAGACCCAAGCAGAGAAGCCTATAGGCAAGGGTAGAACTGTAACTCCCCCTCACATTTCAGACAAATGCGTCCGTAAGACATGGTTCCACTCCCCTCCCAATCCCCCCCCCCCCGCCCGCCCCCATTCATACCTCATGGGTGCCAAATCACCTTCTCCCTGGGAAGCTCCCTTCTCTCGAGCCGTGAAACCTCAGCCCCACCTCCATGGCGCCCCCACCGCACCAATTTCATAGCAGCCCTCCTCCCTAATGCCGGAGACGCTGTCCATTTGCCGTCGTGCACTGGGCCGTGTGCCTCTTACTCCGTGCTGCTGGTGCTGCCTCGACGACGGCCGCGTGAACCGTACCAGAGCCAATTCACCCCCGCCGTTGTTCACGGCGCCGGATCGGCTCCAACTTCGGATCCGTCCAGAGTCCTGGCGCTGCTTCCGCATAGCCGTCGACCGTCGCGACATCGCTCTTTCCCTGCCGCCGGTCACCACCGCAACCGCGCCGGCCTCACCGACTCGGCAGCTGGACCTGCCTAATTCACCATGCCGCCAGATAGGTCGCACCCTCATCTCAAATCACTTTATTTAGGCGTCAGTTGTCTGAATTTTTATTCTGGGCCAATCGATTCCCAATGGGAAGCAGCACCCCTCGAGGTGGCAGAGCTCCTAGGCTGCCGGTTGGCTGGTGTCTAACGTAAGGGTGCGGGGTCGCAAGTTCGCCGTGGAAGCAGCGCTTAGACGGCTATCTTTTAGAGTTGCGTGGGTTGAATGTACTGCCGCCGCCGGATCTAGATGACGGGGAGTCTTTGTGGATTGGCCCGGGAGCGACGCAACCACGGCAGTGCGGTGGGGCGGGGAGCGGGGTTTTGGCCGGGGCCACGGACGGCGGAGGCAGGCTGCTCTACCGTTGGTCGCTGGCTCTTCAGGGAAGATTCTGAATAGTGTCAGCCGGGAGGCACAAGATGGCCAGCCATCCGGCGTAGATCAGACAGTACCAAAATAAAATAAAATTGTGTGACCCCAATTTAGTCTTTAGTCAACAGACGTGTGACCACTCTCGTACCTTGCTGTTGAGCTCTTAGTGTATTTCTTCAGATCAAAGAGATATGTCGTTCTTAACATTATGCGTTATCTGCATCTTCAGACACACTGTCTTCCGACTCACCGCAGCTGCTCCAACAAGGGAAGCATACACCAGAAGGGAGCTATAGTCCCCACTCAACAGTTCCCTGCATCGAATGTGTGTGCCCGACATGGATAGCCACAACAACTGCAGGGCCATCAACAAGTCAGCACATGATGCTCACTCCTATGGATGGCAGCCAGATAGGTTGTACCCTCATCTTACTTGTGTGCAACATTTATGGCTTTGTTATTCATCTAAGCATGGAAAATAGATCATCATATTTCACTGTATATTCATGCTGATGTCTTATGGGTCTTGTTCAGGAGTTAACGCTATTCCATAGTTCAGCTAAGATACTTGTTCTTTAGGTAACGTTGTTCCATAGTTATCATCCATCAGCCAATGCTATCCCACAGGCTGGTGATTATAGTATTATACCACTTCTAGTATTACCTATGTTGTTATTTAATACTTTTGTGTGCCATCTAGTTAATCTCGATTACAAACGATACATATTCTGCAGCTTTCATCTGTGTTCTCCCTTTAGTTTATGAGACCTGTTGCTACCAGTTAACCCCAGTCCTACTATTTATGTCGTCTCCTATAGGCACTCATTACATAAATCTAACTACTAGTTGTCTTCCATGCATGTCAGATATAATTGCACACACTGATATATCCACAAGAACCTCACGGAGCAATGTAAAGGCCAATAAACTTGATGTCAATGATACCCAATATGATGGAACATGTAAAGGCAGTTCTTCAGAAGACTTGTAGAAAGATGATGAATCCTCTTCACCCCACAAGGTCCTTGCTCTAACTTGGCCTGTGATACGGGTACAACATGCATATAATGTCCTGGAGTGTATCTACTCTATTGCAATGGCATGTGCTTAGCATGCTGATCATGCATGTAAATATGTCATGCCTTCCTGTTTTTCAGTACCTATTCCATTCATGATAACATGTTTTCAAATTCAAGTACTGTCATTCTACTCTATCGCAATGCCATCTGCTTAATTTGGACACCATGCTTCTGAATATCTTATGCATTGTTATTCATCAGTATGTACTTCATCTGTCTACCATACAGTGTTTTTTTACATTGAAGTGTTGTTCTAGTGCTCTGTTGCAATGCCATCTTATTTTCCCAATCATACACGTGTATGTTGCCTTAGTTATTTCCGCTAGCATACAGTTTTACATTCAACTAGTGTTTTTTTGCTGTGTTGTCCTGTCGTATCCCTAGCTCTTACACCATACTCCCTCCGTCCGGATTACATGTTGCCGAAATGGATAAAAAAGATGTATCTAGAACTGAAATACGCCTAGACCCATCCATTTTTTTTCTGGATGGAGGGAATACATGTCAATATGTCATGACTTTCTATTCTTCAGTACCTATTCCATCTCTCTGCTATCGCATGTTTTATAATTAAAGCACCATTCTTCTATACAAGGCATGCAAGGGGAAGACGACTATGTTAGAATCTGAAGGGTTACAAACATGGCCTTTGCAAAAGATCCAAATGCCAGGAGATAATAAACCAACTCCAGTTTTTATAGATACTGCTCCAGCACAGAGAAACCCAACTCCTACTGATAATAAGCAGATTCCAGTGGCCAAAGAACTAGTCCGCTCCAGTCCAGCAAAAATATGTCAACTCAATTCTAAGAAGCGTGTGCGTATCCTTGCATCATGAAATTTTATAGCATCCTGATCATATTTTCTACATGTTTCTTACCCATCTCTCTTTTAGAAAATAAGCTTAACAGATAGAAGAATTTCTACAATGGTATCGTTTATGAGGAAAGATTCTTGCAGGAATTCTCTGTTCTCCAATGTAGATGTAAGTACCTGTTGTATATCACTATATTTTTACATCAGCATGTATTTTGTTAATCGGCGTGAATCCAACCTTTATCTGATCTAAGTTTAGTTGTAGCAAAATGTATGATTAAAGGCCACAATGTTGATTTTTGCAAGGAAAACTGCCTGGTAGTTTTGCATCCTGAGCTGCATGAGTATACTATCTCATATCAGTGGGTTTGAATACTTTGGTTCTGCAGTGGGTTTTTCAGTGTTTTTTTACTGTGTTGTCTTGTCGTATCCCTAGCTCTTACATCATACTCCCTTCGTCCGGATTAAATGTCGCAGAAATGGATAAAACTGGATGTATCTAGAACTGAAATACGCCTAGACCGATCCATTTATTTCCGGATGGAGGGAATACATGTCAATATGTCATGCCTTTCTATTCTTCAGTACCTATTCCATCTCTGTTGTAGCATGTTTTATAACGGAATCACCAGTCTTCTATATAAGGCATGCAAGGGGAAGACGAGTATGTTGAATTTGAAGGGTTACAAACCAGATCTTTGCAAAAGATCCAGACGCCAGGAGATAATAAACCAACTCCATTTTTCATAGATACTGCTCCAGCACAGAGAAACCCAACTCCCACTGATAATAAGCAGATTCCAGTGGCCAAAGAACTAGTCCGCTCCAGTCCAGCAAAAGAATGTCAACTCCATTCTAAGAAGCGTGTATGTATCCTCGCATCATGAAATTTTATAGCATTCTGATCATATTTTCTACATGTTTCTTACCCATCTCTCTTTTAGAAAATAAGGTTAAACGATACAAGACTTCCTCCATTGGGATCGTATTCGAGGAAAATATCTTGCGGGAATTCTCTGTGCTCCAATGCTGATGTAAGTACCTGTTGTATATCACTATATTTTTACATCAGCATGTATTTTGTTAATTGGCGTGAATCTAACCTTTATCTGATCTAAAATTAGTTGTAGAAAAATGTTAAAGGCGCCAATGTTGATTTTTGTAAGGAAAACTGCCTGGTAGTTTTGCATACTGAGCTGCATGAATGTACTATCTCATATCACACACATTACTGAATTGTAGTGCTTCTCTGGTTGCCCATTCATTCATTGTGTCAATGTTGCTTTCGTATTACCTTACCTGGGTGATGATAGTTGTGCCATATTGTGTTAATTTGGTGTAGGCTAGTTGCCCAAACGTTCGTTGTGTCAATGTTGCTTTCCTATTATCTGACTTGGCCAATGATAGCAATGCTAGTGTGTTAATTTTGTGCAGGCTTCTGAAGATAAGAAGACAAACTCTGAAAACAGCAAGGCAACCCCATTGTTTCTTTCTAGTCAATCTAGGCCACGTAATATGGCAATAACTCATGATTAATCTGTTTGGTTCTCGTCCTAATTTATGTTATGATGCAGTGGTCGAGACACTCTCCACTATCAATAATACAAGCCTGCCAAAATCGCCATCTGAATCTATTCAGTATCCTCTATCTCAAATGCAACGGAATAAATGTATGTTTGTGAACCAATTAATGGCTGAAGCAATGATGGAAATGGTGGATGAATCAGAGGTGTAGAGTCGTGCGACACAACAACTGATTAATGTTTTCAGAGACTGTGTAGCAAAGCAGCAAGAACTTGCCCACATGCTTATGGGCGTCATCTGTGCTGAGGTTGCAGATTGTGACGTTGTAGATGGTTAGGTTCTTCTCATTTATTTGCACTGGCATCAATCTTTGATTGCCCAGTGGATGTAATTTCCTGTAATATATGCTGGATGTGCAACGTTATTCCTTGTATGCCGTACCTTTGCTTGATCGGTTTTGGTCCTGTGCATAATTGCTCGTCGTAATGGACTCAAATTATCTAATTTGGCCTAAAGACATGAAAGAACTTTAGTGGGCCCATTAAGTTAATGGGCCGTTACTAGGCCGAAAGTTAATGGTCGACCCTCTTACCTCCCGGGTCGTTAACAGGCCGACATCGAAGTGGGCAACAGGTGGCCCCAATTTATTTCACGGGCCGTTAACAGGCCGTTACTAAGTTTGGGCTACATATGGCCCAACTATACTATAGGCCTTTAGCAGGCCGAAAGAGACAGCGGGCGTGTACTGGACCATGAAGAGCATGGGGCGCTAAGAGGCCGAAAGTCAGGTCGTATTGTAAACGGCCCAACTGTGTTGTGGGCCTTTAGCAGGCCGAAAGAGAAACCGGGCTGGTATTGGACCATGAAGGGCATGGGCCGTTAAAAGGCCAAAACTAAGGTCCGACTACAAATGGCCCAACTCATTTATGGTCCGTTAACAGGTCGAAAGGCATGAAGGGCCGGGAATTGGCCCAACACTTAAATGGGTCGCTAAAAGGCCAAAACTCAGGGCCGACTACAAATGGCCCAATTGATTTATGGGCCGTCAACAGGCTGAAATTGACACCGGGCACTACAAGAAATATGTCAACTTGTGACCCTCACTATTGGTCTCTGAAAGGTCATTGTTTTTCATTTGCGACCTTTTTGTGACCAAAAACATAAGGTCAAAAGATGACGGTCGTAAACTAAAATTAACGACCTTCTCTGTGAGAAGGTTGTAGACGTTTACGACCAAAATATGCCTATTGTTTTGTTTTGGTCACTAGCAGCCTCCCAGGCCACGTAGGCATCCAACGTGGCAATCTGATGTGGCACAAGAATCAGTCCAGTCCAATTCGATTTTCTACATGGGCCTGGCCCAACAATTTGGCCTTTTTAATGTATTTTTTTCTTGTTAATTTTCGCTAGCTACATGGTCTTGGGCCATTAATTCGGCCTTTTTTTTCTAAGATGCAGCCTTTTATAGTCTACTGATTTTTTATTTTCATCCTTTTTTTGACACCGGTCCCACCAATCAGATTGGTCCCACTTGTCATGCTTATCACAAAATTGATCCCACACATCAAAAATTTCAAAATCTGTCAAACAACCATTATAACTTGGACCCCCTTGTCTTTCCATTTGATGGGTATTCAAATCACATACACAATCATTATTTCAAACAATCCAAATAGCAAATGAAATTCGTCCAAAACAACACGACATTAGTCTATTACAAACGTTACAGTATACTACAGCCCAGATAAGCCTACTACTGCCTACATTTACAACACATAATATGCTAGTCTTTGTTGATATGCTTCACAGCCTCGAACTTGGATTCGCACTTCACCTGTGCAAAAAACAAGAATGAACATATAAGAATAAGAATGTGTACATGACATCAAACAGTAGCCAATGAGGGATCCAATAACCTATAAACAAGAATTGACAGCAAATGAGATGTACATAAATAGTATGACTAACACTAACCAGTATGCGTTCATGAAGTGACTAAAATGTTCTCACTAGCTAGGATTTTTTTACTATACAATATACTGACATGTGCAACTCTCTAAATTGATCATAGAAATGAAAACTATAGGTGCGCTGCAGGCCAGATCATCATACTTGAGCATTAATATTTATGTATTACTACACAACAACTACATCACTAGGAGCACACAAATAACTAGTAGCAGAACTAGAAGAAATAACCAAATTGAGTGTACACAAATATCATCAGGAACATGAGTATAACAAGCATCTTGATTTACTGGGATACAGTGACACAGCAGAATTACTAGGATACAGTAACACATACACATTGTTGATTTAACACATTCAGAAACAGTCTAGTGTGTATATTGTACTCTGCAAGGCTTGATTTAACACAATGAGGAACATTATTGATTTAAAACATGTCCCAAGAATGAACTACTCCTGCAAATATCAGAAGAGCATAAGCACACACTACATCTACTCCCCAAACGATCACTTGCCAAACTCACAAGGGCATAAGCAAAAGACTAGTACATATTACCCAAGTTTCTTCAGTACTCGAGCATCACAAGGAAAAAGAGCAGTGCATCACTAGTGACTAAGTACAAACTAGTCAGATCTAGATGATATCAAACTGAAGCAAATCAGCCACATCAAAGAAAGGAGAAAGTGATACAGCTAAAGAAAAAGATGGATGGAGGCAAGATAGAGAAGCAGCAGCCAACCTCATATTGCTCGGTCCACAGGCTGGTCTCGGTGGCCTGCTGGTAGTGGTCGAAGATCCCCTTGATGCTGCAAGTAGCACATGAAGAAGAAGAACAAAACGAAGCTGCCTTAGAGAGGTAATCAAGCAAGCAAACAGAAGCAACAGTGTAGTACAGAATGTATCACTATAGCAGGGGCATAATTTTGTACTAGTTAAAATCGAACATGGTTTGTACTTCTCACATAAATCTTTACTCTTGTAAATTCAAAGCTATGTTTGATCCCAGACGACATGAGCTAATGATTATAATGTATAACACCCTACTGAAGCAACAAACAACTCCTGACTTATTACTACAAAGAAAATAGTTCTTCCCAAGCCTCCATTTTAACAATGTATAAATCTGCATAGGCATATACTGTTATGTCACTGCCTCCTAAGTATATAGTGACAGGCAATTTAAATTCAGCATACAAAGTTTAATAGATGCTGGACTGGAATATGCCTTGGTCACCAAATATTAAAACAGGTCTGTATACTCTTAACTTTTCAGTGTAGAATAGTTATGATGGGTTCGGTACTTTGGGTAGCTCCACTGACGGTCACAGGTCTGCATGGTGCCTTGCTGCAGAATGCTCCTCTACTACTAAAGGATAAAAGGGGCATGGTTACCTTCACGAGCCGATCACTACCTATTTTGTAGTACAAGATTGCACTTGTGTTGCTACAAGTAATAATACTATCAATTTGTGAAAACGGGTGGCTGGTAAGAATAAAACCTCTGCCGGTTGAAATTTGATCAAGGTAAAAAAATTACTATACTCATGATCGTTGCATGTGTTTCCAATATTTAGTTCCACACGTACTACTCTACATAAGATTGATCTCTTGTGTTTGGAAAATTAATTACTTAACTTTGAGTTTAAGACTGAACCGGTAAGAGGAGATGCATACTAAAGCTGTCATTCCTAGAAAAAGAAAGAACAATACTACTGATGCTTGCATTCGACATGAACACAAGGTAAGATGCAGCGCGTTAATCAACTTACATTAACTACTGGTAATTCAGAGTGAAGTTGTTTCTGAACACCACTAGTGTAATTAGCTAGCTAGGTGTGTGCAGGGAGGGAGGGAAGCTAGCTAGGTAGCTAAGGATTTGAGTGACATTCAGAGAAATCAATGGATCGATCAGTCTAGTAGTAGGAACTGGGTGGGGATTGCAGCCTTAACTTAACTTGTGGACAAGCAAGCAAGCACTAGTAAGTAGTAAGTGGTAATAACAATTCCTATTCACACATGATTCTTCATCTATCTTTTAGTCCATTTGGCCAGTTTCTCAAAATTCATTAGCACAAACATGTCTGAATGATCTTTTCTATGATCTGTAGTTCTGCATAACCAAATACCTTATCTGCAGAATGGCTCAAACTAACAGACAGACACAATTAGTTCAGCCACACATGAAAAACTCAAGGATCTTTGATTTTTATTCAAACCAGCATTACAAATGAATACTCTCTGAAATGCAAGTACAAATAACGTGGTGCAGGGGTAGGATCCCCTCCCTCTCTGAGTTCCCCGTTTCATCACCAAACAAAGCAACTTCAAATCCTAATCGAGGGTAGACAGAGAGACGGATATTGGTCTCACCATGGGAGTGGTCGCCGCAGACGCGGTGGGCGGCCATGACGAGGCCGGTGACGACGCCAAGCGCGAGGAGCGCGGCGGCGAAGGCGATCTCCTTGACCGGCGCCGCCCACCAGGTCGTCCTTGTCGGTGATGAAGAAGGCGTGGGCCACGTACGCCATCCCACTGCCAGCAGGTCTGGCGCTGCCGCCACCACCACAGTCCACGGGGTTCCGGGACGGAGCGGGTTGCGCTGCCTCACCTGAGCCGTCTCAAGATCTGGACGTGTGGGGGTGGGATTGGGGAGATCTGGAGAGGTGGTGGCGTGAGGTAAGAGGGGAGGAGGAGGAAGCTTGCGAGGCGGGCAAAGGCGGCGGGGAAGGGGAAGTGGTGGCGCGGTCGCTTCTGCCGCCGTTGCGGGGTCCGCGCCATGGGCGCTGCGTGGACTCACCGGAATCCGCCGGCGTGGGTGGTGAAGTGGTGACCGTTCGTAGACTGGTGGATCCGCTGGATGAATGCGAGGGGAGAGGGTGCGTGGCAGAGACGAGGTCGGCAGTGGTGGGTTGGGGTGGGGGGCGGCAGCGGTGGGAATCACGGGAGGGGCAGGTCGAGGTCAGAGAGATACGGATCTCACAGCTCTGGATCTGCGAGGAGGGGAGGGGGAGGCCCGACGGTGAGCTATGGTGGGAGGATGTGGTCTGAATCAGGGAGAAGGGGTCGGGGGCGACGGCGGCGGCGGGAATGGGGGGCAGCGACGGGGTGGGTGGCGGGTCTGGAGCGAAAGAATGGAGGCAGGGGAGGGAGGAATGAGAGAAAGAATGGAGGCGGGGGGTGGGTGGAAAATGTCCATGAGGACAGACTAGGGTTTTGGCTCGGGTGGGTTTGGGCCGTTGGATCCAGAAGCATCCGACGGTGGTTGATGCGTGATCCGCGTGATATGCCCATGGTCCAATCAGAACGCAGCAAACCATTTGATGACCTTATGACCATATAAATTGGTCATGATCGATTCAAGATAAAAATTTTCATTCCATTTCTCAGTGCTCAAAATGAGTTTTTTGTGAAAGTCATATCAAATATTTGTTCAAATGATCTCATATTGTACACAATGGTGCATCTTGGAATTTCAAACAATGTTGCCTAAGGGAGTTTTCATTTTCTTTGCACGGAAAATTAATTTTCCATTTTTCGAGTGCCCAAAAAGAGGTTTTTTGGTGAAGGACCTACCATATGTTTGTTGCAAAATTGTACCAAATCAATTTTATAAAGTACTAGGATATATTTAATGCACAATTGACCAAATGGTTGGGTGTAAAAAAATTGATCCACCTCTCATGAAAAAGACAAATTTCCACCGATTCAGTTGGAAGCGGGTCAAATTTGAACTGTAGCTACTTCGTAATTTGCTCTTTATTTTTTTCCAAAAATCATTTCTAGGTACATAAGCATCTATTTAATCAGAGAAACACCAAAAAAATTCCAAGATTCAACCACTAGCTAGGAACGGTTATTCCTGCCATTTTGACCACATTTTGAAACGGGCATAAAAAATTAAAAAAAATCGAAAAATTGGAAAACCTTCGCATTGTTTCATTATATGTGGCCAAGTTCCTAGGAAAAATAACAAACTTGTAATACGTCAATCATTTTTAAAAAGTGTTCTCAGAAACGAGCTATCATGCGTGAAGATTCATGGCTTTCAAGACAAATGATCAATCTTATGGCCACATTCATGGCATATTTTGTTCAAATGATCTCATATTGTGCACAAGGGTACATCTTGGAATTCCAAACAATGTTGCCTGGAAGTTTTCATTTTCTTTGGACGAAAAAACCATTTTCCATTTTTCGAGTGCCCAAAAGTAGTTTTTTTTGTGAAGGACCTCCCAAATATTTGTTGCAAAATTGGGCCAAATCATTTTTATAAAATATTAGGCCATATTTAATGCATAATTGACAAAATGGTTTGGTTTCAAAAGTTTTGATCCAGCACTTGTGAAAAAGACAAATTTCTGCCGATTTAGCAGGAAACGGGTCAATTTTGAACTGCATCTACCGTATTGTTTGCTCTTTATTTTTTTCCAAAAATCATTTCTAGTTACATAAGTATCTATTTAATCATAAATACATGGTTTGGTGGCGATACGTCGAGGTTTGGATGTGGCCCAGGGCCCCAACTCCAAAGCACGTAAACTCGCATGCCCGCCGCATGGACACCGCGTGACCTTGGCGTTGACATGCGTTCTGGGAGGCCTAGGCATGTCTAGTGGGTTGGGCACTCCCCAGGTAGGTGCTAGGAAGAAAATTACAACAGAAGAATCTCACGAGGAGACTGACCTATGCTCAAAGATGAATTAGCAGCCAAGTGTTTGATTAGCGGTACGGGAAATGCACATGGCCAATGGACGTGAGTTTTGGCTGAGGATGATCATCTACTAAGGAGAATGTCTTCACAAATTTTTAGCTCAAAAGGAGGATCCTAGGTGGTACTTGCTTTGCAAAGTACCACGCTGGACAAAAATATGAATGTTGAAGCTGGGCTCAAAATAATGAATGGATTGAGCTGAAATTTGGTGGAGGATGGTTATTTGGGCATAGGAAAGCATTCTATAAAATTGATACCATTTGGACATGCCAAAGTAGTACTTCCTTCACAATGCTCTTCTATGGACAGAAACTTGGGAAAACTAGTGAGAGAGATTGGATGAATGAAATGAGCTCAAAATTGGTGTAGGTAAGTTACATAGGTATGGTCATGCGCTGGTAAATTTTCAGATCATTTGGGTAAGCCTAGCTAGTACTTACTTCACAAAGCTTCTCACGAGGTAGAAACTTTGGAAATTTCCTGAGAAAGATTTACTAGGAAAATTGAGCTGAATATTATCATGTGGCAATGATTTGTGTATGGAAGAGTGCCCAAAAAGTTTGAGGGTAATAGGAGGGGTCTAGATAACACTTGCTTTGCAACGTGCCAATTTGGCCATAAAATATAAATTGAACCTGGGCTCACATAGATGATTTGACTGAGCTGCAATTTGGAGGAGGGTGATAATTTGGGCATATGAAGGAACCGTATAAATTTCATGTCATTTTGATATATAAAAAAGGTACTTCCTTCACAATGCTTCTAGGTGGACAAAAACTTTGGAAATTTGCCGAGGAAGATTTGCTAGGCAAATGGAGCTGAATTTTGTCATGCGATAATGATTTGGATAGGAAAGAGTGCCCAAAAATTCCAAGGGCAATCAAGAATATATAAATGGCACTTCCTTCATAAAGTGTTGTTATGAACAAAATAGGAAAATGAATATTGTTGAATTAGTTTTGAACTAGGCAAGGAATGATTTTTACATATTTGATGAAGATATGACCCAAAGAATTTATGAGATTTTTTTGGGAATTTTGGGAATGACAGAAATATAGGTTGCTTCACAACCTAGGGCAAAAATTGACACATGGACAAGACACATAGGCAAAACTGATGAGGTGGCGCCAAGTCATACCAATCCACCACAATTTACAAGGTTATGACCATCTATATTAGTCATGATCAGCTAGAAATAAGGCAGCAGACTAGTGCTGTCTGCTTTATGACCATTTCGTGTAAGGAAATTACGACCTTTCTGACCAAAATGGTCACAATGGTTTAGGGTTTGGAGCCCCCCGAACAGCTTTTGACCAATTGGTCTCAAATGGTCATAGATCTATGACCAATTCTTCCAGGGTCATTGACAGAAGGTCACTAGTTGACATATTTCTTGTAGTGGGGCCAGAAATTGGCCCAACACTTAAATGGGCCGCTAAAAGGCCGAAACTCAGGTCCGACTACAAATGGCCCATCAGATTTATGGGCCGTCAACAGGATGAAAGACACACCGGGCCGGAAATTAGCCCAACATTTAAATGGGTCGCTAAAAGGCCGAAAGATGTACATCCTGAAAATTGGCCCATCCATTAAATGGGCCGTTAATAGGCCGAAATCTCATCGGGCCGATATTGAGCCCAAATATATAGCGGGCTGTTAACGGGCTCGAACTGATGATGGGATGCAATGGTGTCAAATCTTTAACGGGCCGTTGACGGGCCGAATTGGCACATCTCGTATGGGCCGTGGGCTTAAATGGACTTGACACAAGTAGGCCTTATATGGGCCGGCCTGCTAATTTTTACTGGGCCGACCTTTTTCACCGGAATGGGCCACTGTTGGGCCGTGTCACGTGTCAACCTATCATAGGCGCCTCCTATCCAATGAGTGGATGACATCTGTCCCAACGGTGAGGCAACACGTGTTTCCTACGACCAATGATGATTTTACACGTGGAAAATCCCCATTGGTCCTGGCTGTTAACGTGTTACCGGATCCAAAACCGGACCCGATAGCTTAACGGCGTTCCGTTACGGTGGATGCCACGTGTCGGTCACCCTTGAAGAAAGCACTTCTGTGACGCACGATTTATTGTCATGGAAGTGGACACTTCCATGATGATAATTTTGGTAATGTCATGGAACACTTCTATGACAGCACATGTATGACTATCTTGATTCTGTCATAAAATCGTCATGGATGTACATGCATGACAAAAAATGCAACCTATTGTGAGAAACACGTATCATCACGGAAGTATTTGGAAGTATCTGTGAGTCACGAGGAATCAAACAATCTGTGAGTCACGAGGATCAACTCCACTACTGATCAATGGGAATCAAACAAAACAACTATTTCGAAGTATCTGTGAGTCACGAGGACTCAGCAATCTCATGCCCGCGAGATCAAGACTATTTAAGCTTATGGGTAGGAAAGGGGAGTGAGGTAGAGCTGCATCAAGCATTAGCATATATGGTGGCTAACATACGCAAAAGAGAGCGAGAAGAGAAAGCAACGGAGCGGTCGTGAAGCTACAAGTGATCAAGAAGTGATCCTGAACTACTTACGTTCAAGCATAACACAAGACCGTGTTCACTTCCCAGACTCCGCCGGAAAGAGACCATCATGGCTGCACACGCGGTTGATGCATTTAAATTAAGTCAAGTGTCAAGTTCTCTACAACCGGACATTAACAAATTACCATTTGCCCATAACTGCGGGCATGACTTTCGAAAGTTCAAACCCTGCAGGTGTGTCCCAACTTAGCCCATCACGAGCTCTCACGGTCAACGAAGGATATTCATTCTCCCAGGAAGACCCGATCAGACTCGGAATCCCGGTTACAAGACATTTCGACAATGGTAAAACAAGACCAGCAAGACCGCCCAATGCGCCGACATCCCGATAGGAGTTGCACATATCTCGTTCTCAGGGAAACACCGGATGAGACAGGCTACGAGTCAAACCAGACCTCGAGTTTCCCTGAGGTGGCCCCGCAGGCGGCTCGGTTCGGACCAACACTTAGACAAGCACTGGCCCGGGGGGGTTAAAATAAAGATGACCCTCGGGTTGGCTGACCCGAGGGAAGGGTAGGTGGTGGTCAGGCAAATGGTAAAACCAAGGTTGGGCCTTGCTGGAGGAGTTTTATTCAAAGCGAACTGTCAAGGGGTCCCCATAACACCCAACCGTCTAAGGAACGCAAAATCAAGGAACATAACACCGGTATGACGGAAACTAGGGCGGCAAGAGTTGAACAAAACACCTGGCATAAGGCCGAGCCTTCCACCCTTTACCAAATATATAGATGCATTAATTAAAATAAGAGGTATTGTGATATCCCAACATATCCTTGTTCCAACATGGAACAAACTTCATCCTCACCTGCAACTAGCAACGCTATAAGAGGGACTGAGCAAAGCGGTAACTTAGCCAAACAATGGTTTGCTAGGAAAGGAGGGTTAGAGGCTTGACATGGCAATATGGGAGGCATGATATAGCAAGTGGTAGGTATCGTGGCATAGCAATAGAGCGAGCAACTAGAAAGCAAAGATAGAAGTGATTTCGAGGGTATGGTCATCTTGCCTGGGATCCCGCAAGGAAGAAGAACGAGTCAATGAAGAAGACAAACGGACGAAGTCGGACGAATCCTCACAAATGCGACGTTATCAGAACTAACCCGAAGAAGCAACACCGGAAAGAAGCAAACAACATAGTAAACAACCATACATAAGCATGGCATGATGCACAACCAAGTATGATGCATGTCCGGTTTAAAGAGGCATGACATGGCAAAGTGCAACAAACAATACTACAATTTAAGTGGAGCTCAATATGCAATGAGTTGAATATTGACGAAACACCACATTTAATTATTTAGTTCTCCCCCATTTAGGTACTCAACAAAATTAAATGTTGATTAACATGGAAAGAGGTGAAGCATAATTAAACTAACTATCTAGTCAAGTTTAAATGAGGCCGTAAATAACAAACAACAATTCCGGAAAATTCTCATGTGCATATTTTTGGATTAGGTACTGTTCCATCTTAAACCATATTTTAGAGTTGTTAAACAAGCAAGATGAATGCACCATGTTAAATTAGGCATTTTTCTACCCCATTTACCTATAAAGTTTGTTGAGTTTGGAGCTACGGTTAGTTAGTTATGAAATAAATCATTTTAGCATGTTATTTAAGCAAAATAAAGAAAACACCATTTTAAACATGTCAAACATGATTGAAAGTTGGATATTATTAAACTAGATGAAATTCTAGTCATATTTCATATATAAATTGTTTACATGCGATGCACGGTTGGTGAGTTAGGATATGCATGAAGCGCAAGGGCTTTTTTGTAAAACTGGTAACTCTGGATAAATGGACAAGTCGTAGAACGAAAAAAAACATGACATGGGCCGAATCTGGACAGGAAGCCCAACAAAGGAAAAAAAGGACGGGCGCTGGGGTGGCCTCACCATAGGCCTCGGCCCGGCTTGGTAGAGGAGGCCAGCGGCGCTGGGCCTTGCATGGCACAGGGGAGCGGCTGGGCCGGCGGAGAGAAATCCGGCCCACGCGGGAGTCAACGCGAGCGGGCACAAAGCTCGCTGCCCTCAATCCCGAGAGGGACGTGGCCATAGCGGTGTTGGCGGCCAATGGTGACAGCGGCAGCGACGGATCCGGGAATGGGGAGGCAGAGGGCACTCCGGGCGGTGGCGCGAGCATCCTTGACGGCTGCGAGATGCAGTAGGCAGACGACGGCGACGGTTAGAGAGAGAGAGAGGGAGAAAGGGAAGGAAGCAAGAGAGGGTCGGGGTCGACCTGGTGGTGGTGGTCGCCGGCGACGACTCCGGCGAGGCGGTGGGGATGACGGCCGATGGCGGGGTCCGGTGGGGGGGTCGAGGTGGGCGCGAGGAGGCGCGGTCGGACGAGAGGAGCTCGAAGCTCTCCCGATCCAGATCGAAGACGGCGGCGCGAGAGAGCGCCTCGGGCTTGGATGGGCTCGTCGGGCCCCAGATGGGCCTGGCAGGGCCGGCGCGAGGTGGGAGGAGGGAGGCGCTGGCAGGGGCACGTGGCGCGTTGCCACTGTCCCTAGGCGGCGGCGATGGGGGTTCAAGTGGCAGCTCGCTTGCAGGGGAAAACGCCAAGTGGCGGCGGTGGGTTAGGCCGGTGCGGAAAACGAGGAGGTGGTGGGAGGAGGCTAGCGGTGCGCGGCCTTCGAGGAGGGGCTAGGTTTTCCAGAAATGGAAGGGGGAGGTGGCTATTTATAGGCAAGGGGGCTAGCTTAGGGGGATTAGCTCCGTTTCGGATCTGTTCGACCACCAGCGGACGGTCCGGAGCAGAGGGGTAGGTAGGTAGGCTAGATAACGGGCTGTGCAGAAAGCCTTGGGCTGAGAGAAGAGAAGAGAGAGACCCGGCGACTGTTTCCGGAGACCGAAAACGTCTGATGTTTGACCGGCTATAATGTCGCTATAGTTTAATGGTTGGGCTATCAAACGAGCTCCGAATGCGATGAAACTTGGCAGGCGGCCTACTGACAACAAAACAACACCGCGCACAAACTTTCATCCCATTCCGAGAACATTTTCATGCCCCTTATAAAATACTATTTCAGACATGCCGCGGGCACGTGCAAGTGTGTCTGGGCTCAGAACGGACAACGGAAAGAACTGGGAGACCCGGACTAATGCAAGTTTTGAAAACATGATGATGCAATGCACATGATGACATGATAAAATGCAACACGCAAGCAAATGACATGGCAATGACAATGAATAACTGGAAGACACCTGGCGCAACGGTCTCGGGACGTCACAACACTCCACCACTACAAGAGGATCTCGTCCCGAGATCTAGGATGGCACCGGAGGAAAACGGAAGAGGAAGATAAGAGGTAAAACTAAGTTTCTTCCTTGACAAACGAGTGAAACCAAAGAACCTTGCGAGGTTGAACAAATTTAAAGAAGAATACAACGACGATGAACAAAGTTGAAAACACTCTGTTAGAAAAGAGGAACAAGGAACATTACTAGAACCTTGTAGGTTGAAAGACATAAGAAAAAGGTTGCAATGGACAAGAAGTACATGCAAGCACTCCGGTAGAAACGAGATGTACAAGGAACAATAAGGATCAATTACAACAACACTCCGGTTGGAAATGTAAGGTCAAGAATATGAGCTTGGGAAAATGAAAGCACTTGGATGAGACTCCGGTTAGAAGAGGAATGATAGGCACAACACTACGATTAAAACAAGATAGAGAAGGAATAAGAATGATATAATTTGGGCAGCACTCCAACTGAAAATGAAAGGAATTGAATATGAACTTGGGAAGATTGGATGATACTTGATGAAATCAACAACACACTGTCTTCGGAACTATTGAAAGAATGGCACAATGGGTAAGCAAGATTTCAGATGGCACTCCGGTTGAGAAGGGAGGCAAAACTTGATAAGATGAGAGAACTTGAATGAAGGACATGACACTCCGGTTGAATGGATAAGCAAAAGGAAAGAACGTGATCTTTTGCAAAAAATGGGATGATGGGTGAAGAGAGTAACATCACTATGCCTCCGAAACAAAAGAAAAGAAGTTGAATCGTTGGAAAGAAAAGAATTGGGAAGAAAATGAAAACTTCTGCCATAAATGAGCTTGGAAAAACACCCTTCCAAGAAGGTTATAACGGAGTTGTTGGAAAACAAACAATGAAAAGAACAAGCTTGTAGTGGGCTTATGAAGAACATCTCCAAAACTATGAGGTGGAATTCTGCCACTAACGAAAACAATAGATTGGATTGATATCAACAAGGAGACGAGAAACTTATTTCATCGGGAGGATAGATGAAGAACTTGGGTCATTTATTAGCACCATAAATAGCAACAACCCTTAGGGAAAGCTTTAGGTGAAATATAACCCAAGATAATTCCAAGGAAGAAAATGATGGGTTTAAATATCTCATTCTTAACAACTTGCGAATCATGAAACACGAAGGGAAATTGTCAAGAATGACATAACACCACCTCAAAAGATAAGATAGAAAGAATTGCACTTTGAAATGCAAGATGAAGAATACTTGAAGTATAGCTTGGCGGATCATCGCTTCGAGAGAAATCTTGACGAACAATTGAAGAATGAAAGGAATCCTTGACGAACCACCATGTGGAACCTCCATGAAGAACTCCAGTAACAAAATGATGATAAAAAGGAAGAGAAGTTGAAAACACAAGGTGAAGCCTTGTAATGATTTAGATTGATCTTCACGATGATATATCCGAGAAAAAAACTTGGAACTCCAGAAAGAAAGATGAACAAATGAAATCAAGACTTTTGATGATCCTCCAGAATAAGGAATTAATCATTTGGGTGAAACAAGAATAAGAATTATGTTATGCATATCCTTCACCAATTTAAATTGATGACCAACAACGGATTTGGCATACTACTTATTCTCGTAGAAAGGATTAAGAGAGATATAGCACAAACTTGGGAAAATCTTTAACGAACCACCGATAGGATTGAAACAACGAATGAATTAATATGATAACCATGGAAGAGAATCTTGAGCAAACCACCGTAAGACTTGAAAATGAAAGTAGCAAAGGCACAAAACACCGGGTAGAATTTGAAAACGAATGAAGATACTTGCTGGGATTTAGATACATGAGAACGAAGAGATCAAGAACTGATTAGAGGATATTTGAATGATGCACTGGTAAGATTTGGAGAATGAGAGCTGAAAGCTGGAATGAATAATTCTGAGATGATGGGCTCCGAAGAATCAAACTGAAAAGACTCCTGAATTGCTCCGTATGGGTGAAAAGCATTCTCACAATCAAAAACAATAATGAGAGGATGGCACCAAGCTAGAATCCTGTATCTTTGAGAGAACGGATATGATTTGGAGGAAAAACTCTTCTTCGGTCTTCAAAATTCGAGAATGATGACGAGAAACCCCATCAAGAATTGTTGAGACACTCTGGAATAATGAAGAATATAAAGGTTGAATCAACAATGAAAAGAATTTGAAAGATCTTGGATAAAGACATTTGACTGATGATAATTCATTCTTACGTCAAACTTGAAAAAGAATTTGAGAGTAACACCGGAAAAATTAGAAGAGTCAGGTAAGATCCCGGGAAAAGACCTGTGGGTTAGGGGCCACTCAAAAGAAACACCGTTGAACGATTACTAGAAATATATTGCACCGGTTGAATTAAATGGCTTGAATGAGATAACAATCTCGAAATAGCTTGAACAGATTAAGAATGGAAACATGAATCTTCGAGATATCTTCAGCACTCCGGAACAATTGATTAGCGAGAAGTGGATGATTAAGAGGTGCACCGGCATGAGAAAGCATTTGAATTGAGGAAAGGATATGATCAACAAAGCTTGACTTAAATCCACCGGAGAAGAAAGAGAACGAAGAATGATGAACTAGAAACTCCGTTAGAATCTTCATGATAATCACCGGATAAGAACATTAACGGAAAAGAATGGATAGACTTCACATCAATAAAAGGATACTTGATTAAAAAGTCCGAGTCCTTGAAGAAAAGGGTGGGTGGGCAGGAAAAACAAAGACAACTTGGGCAGATGGAATGGATACCATCGAGAAAATTTAGAGTTGATCTTGCGGATGTTGAAATGATCGGATCCACTTGAAGAGAAACACGCCGGTTGAGAAGATATTGAGATGACAATCTCGATGATCAAGAAGGATTAGTGTTCACATAGATATATGAGAACACCGCTTAGGCAAGGTACGGAATCGACATTTGACTTCGAAGCAACTCGAATACCACAATCAAAACAAAAACAAAGGATTGGCTTGCAGAAAAAGCCGGAACAAACATATGATAGAGATTTCGTCCAAAGTTTTCGTGGTGGGGCCCACACGGGATCGATCGTACATCACCATCATGTACAAGGCAGTGCACATGACATACGAAGCGTCCCCGAGTCAGCATAGCCAAGGACTCTTTAAGACACAACGAGACCACTGTAAAACCAACCGTGGATAGGCAGACCACTAGACGTCGAACCCCAATCTCATATCATGCATCTGTCAGAAATATATCCTAAGAGCTACTTGAATTCCCACTTATAAACTCCCGACACTTTCTGGTTATGCAATCAGGTGTTGGGGATACAGGGGAAGCATAATAATCTCACCCAAAACTAACAAATCCTACATCCAGTTGTACCCATCCTTCAACACATAACCAAAAAACCTTCGGAAATCATGTACCTCAACCTTCGAAAAGCATCCGTTATACGAGTTACGACAATACCCCCGAACTCCTGCCCCAGTACTGGGTGGCGTCGAGGTTATCTCACCAACAACTGCATAAAAGAGATTTTCGATGTCAGCGAACTCCGGTATTCCAGAACTGCAACGATAAAATTGTGACAACAACACCTCAGAGCTCAACTCCCCGGGACACTGCCACGACCCTAAATGTCAGGAGGCACCAAGAACAATGTTCTCGTCACAAAATCATCAAAACGATTCCAAGATACCCGCGTGATCCTAAATTTTTTTTGTGAAATTTGAGGAGAGAAGAGTCAAAACTCTATGTCAGGAGGCCTCACCAGAGCGACGAAGGGATCGAGGAGTAAAAAGAATCCTACTCTCCGATATATATAATCCTAAGACTCAAAACATTTTGTTCTAGACTCAACAACGTCAGCGATTCGATCAAGCAGGGGGCTCCTAAGTCGGGGATGGCTCTGAATACCAACTTGTAACACCCACAATGCGGCTATATCTCCCACGTGTCGGGGCATGACTTAGAGGCATAGCCGCATGGTAGGTTTGTCACAAGAGGGGTAATCTTCACACAATCCCATGTACTGAATAAGAATGGGATAAAGAGTTGGCTTACAATCTCCACATCACACAATACATAAATAATTCATACATCATCCAGAATACAATCAAGGTCTGACTACGGAACCAAAATTAAAGAAGACAACCCCAAATGCTAGATCCCCGATCGCCCGAACTGGGCTCCACTACTGATCAACGGGAACAAAACAAAACAACGATCAATATCTTCATCGAGCTCCCACTTGAGCTCAGTAGCAACATCTGCACTGGTATCATCAGCACCTGCAACTATTTGGAAGTATCTGTGAGTCACGAGGACTCAGCAATCTCACACCCGCAAGATCAAGACTATTTAAGCTTATGGGTAGGAAAGGGGAGTGAGGTAGAGCGGCAGCAAGCACTAGCATATATGGTGCCTAACATTCGTAAAAGAGAGCGAGAACAGAAAGCAACGGAGCGGTCGTGAAGTGACAAGTGATCAAGAAGTGATCCTGAACTACTTCCATTCAAGCATAACACAAGACGTGTTCACTTCCCGGACTCCGCCGGAAAGAGACCATCACGGCTGCACACGCGGTTGATGCATTTTAATTAAGTCAAGTGTCAAGTTCTCTACAACCGAACATTAAAAAATTCCCATCTGCCCATAACCACGGGCACGGCTTTCGAAAGTTCAAACCCTGCAGGGGTGTCCAAACTTAGCCCATCACAAGCTCTCACGGTCAACGAAGGATATTCCTTCTCCCAGGAAGACCCAATTAGACTCGGAATCCCGGTTACAAGACATTTCGGCAATGGTAAAACAAGACCAGCAAGACCGCCCGATGCGCCGACATCCCGATAGGAGCTGCACATATCTAATTCTCAGGGCAACACCAGATGAGACGGGCTACGAGTAAAACCAGACCTTGAGTTTCCCTGAGGTGGCCCCGCAGGCGGCTCGGTTCGGACCAACACTTAGACAAGCACTGGCCCGGGGGGGGTTAAAATAAAGATGACCCTCGGGTTGGCTGACCCGAGGGAAGGGTAGGTGGTAGTGAGGCAAATGGTAAAACCATGGTTGGGCATTGCTAGAGGAGTTTTATTCAAAGCAAACTGTCAAGGGGTCCCCATAACACCCAACCGTGTAAGGAACACAAAATCAAGGAACATAACACCGGTATGACAGAAACTAGGGCAGCAAGAGTGGAACAAAACACCAGGCATAAGGCCGAGCCTTCCACCCTTTACCAAATATATAGATGCATTAACTAAAATAAGAGGTATTGTGATATCCCAACATATCCATGTTCCAACATGGAACAAACTTCATCTTCACATGCAACTAGCAACGCTATAAGAGGGGCTGAGCAAAGCGGTAACTTAGCCAAACAATGGTTTGCTAGGAAAGGAGGGTTAGAGGCTTGACATGGCAATATGGGAGGCATGATATAGCAAGTGGTAGGTATCGCGGCATAGCAATAGAGCGAGCAATTAGAAAGCAAAGATAGAAGTGATTTCGAGGGTATGATCATCTTGCCTGGGATCCCGCAAGGAAGAAGAACGAGTCGATGAAGAAGACAAACGGACGAAGTCGGACGAATCCTCACAAATGCGACGTTATCGGAACTAACCCGAAGAAGCAACACCGGAAAGAAGAAAACAACATAGTAAACAACCATACATAAGCATGGCATGATGCACAACCAAGTATGATGCATGTCCGGTTTAAAGAGGCATGACATGGCAAAGTGCAACAAACAATACTACAATTTAAGTGGAGCTCAATATGCAACGAGTTGAATATTGACGAAACACCACATTTAATTATTTAGTTCTCTCCCATTTAGGTACTCAACAATATTAAATGTTGATTAACATGGAAAGAGGTGAAGCATAATTAAACTAACTATCTAGTCAACTTTAAATGAGGCCTTAAATAACAAACAACAATTCCAGAAAATCCTCATGTGCATATTTTTGGATTAGGTACTGTTCTATCCTAAACCATATTTTAGAGTTGTTAAACATGCAAGATGAATGCACCATGTTAAACTAGGCATTTTTCTACCCCATTTACATATAAAGTTTGTTAAGTTTGGAGCTACGATTATTTAGATATGAAATAAATTATGTTAGCATGTTATTTAAGCAAAATAAAGCAAACATCATTTTAAACATGTAAAACATGATTGAAAGTTGGATATTATTAAACTAGATGAAATTCTAGTCATATTTCATATATAAATTGTTTACATGTGATGCATGGTTGGTGAGTTAGGATATGCATGAAGTGCAAGGGCTTTTTTGTAAAACTGGTAACTCTGGATAAATGGACAAAATGCAGAACGGAAAAAACGTGACATGGGCCGAATCTGGACAGGAAGCCCAACAAAGGAAAAAAAGGACGGGTGCTGGGGTGGCCTCACCATGGGCCTCGGCCCGGCTTAGCAGAGGAGGCTAGTGGCGCTGGGCCTTGCGCGGCACAGGGGAGCGGCTGGGCCGGCGGAGAGAAATCCGGCCCACGCGAGAGTTAACGCGAGCAGGCACGAAGCTCGTCGCCCTCAATCCCGAGAGGGACATGGCCATGGCGGCGTTGGCGGCCAACGGTGACAGCGGCAGCGACGGATCCGGGAATGGGGAGGCAGAGGGCACTTCGGGCGGCGGCGCGAGCATCCCTGACGGCGGCGAGATGCAGTAGGCAGATGACGGCGACGGTTAGAGAGAAAGGGAGAACAGGAGAAAGGGAAGGAAGCAAGAGAGGCGCGGGGTCGACCTGGTGGTGGTGGTCGCCGGCGGCGACTCCGGCGAGGCGGTGGGGATGACGGCCGATGGCGGGGTCAGGTGGGGGGGTCAAGGTGGGCGCAAGGAGGCGCAGTCGGATGGGAGGAGCTCGATGCTCTCCCGATCCAGATCGAAGACGGCGGCGCGAGAGAGCGCCTCGGGCTTGGATGGGCTCGTCGGGCCCCAGATGGTCATGGCAGGGCCGGCGCAAGGTGGGAGGAGGGAGGCGCTGGTAGTGGCGCGCTGCCACTGGCCCTAGGCGGCGGCGATGGGGGTTCAGGTGGCGGCTCGCCCGCAGGTGCAGCTCCTAGTGGCGGCGGCGGGTTAGGACGGCGCGGAAAACGAGGAGGTGGGAGGAGGCTGGCGGCGCGCGGCTTTCGAGGAGGGGCTTGGTTTTCCAGAAATGGAAGGGGAGGTGGCTATTTATAGGCAAGGGGCTAGGTTAGGGGGATTAGCTCCATTTCATATCCGTTCGATCACCATCAGACGGTCCGGAGCGGAGGGGTAGGTAGGTAGGCTAGATAACGGGCCGTGCAGAAAGCCTTGGGCTAAGAGAAGAGAAGAGAGAGGCCCGGCGACTATTTCTGGAGACCGAAAATGTCCGACGTTTGACCGGCTATAATGCCGCTATAGTTTAATGGTTGGGCTATCAAACGAGCCCCAAATGCGATGAAACTTGGCAAGCGGCCTACTGACAACAAAACAACACCGCGCACCAACTTTCATCCCATTCCGAGAACATTTTCGGGCCACTTATAAAATACTATTTCGGACATGCCGCGGGCGCGTGCAAGTGTGTCTGGGCTCAGAACAGACAACGGAAGGAACTGGGAGACCCGGACTAATGCAAGTTTTGAAAACATGATGATGCAATGCACATGATGACATGATAAAATGCAACACGCATGCAAATGACATGGCAACGACAATGAATAACTGGAAGACACCTGGCGCAACGGTCTCGGGGCGTCACATCATCTCTGGTTGGTAAACCGAATCAATATGGGACTACTACCTGTGTTATGCTGCAATTCTCACAATCACTTTAGTCCCTCAACCAAGTTTGTCGTCAATACTCCAAAACCATCTACGGGTGGCACTAGATGCACTTACAAGTTGGCATGCATGATACTACTTATGATACTCCCATTACAACCAGCGTGGTAGAATTAATATACCTAATCTAAATGGTCGCCGCTCGATCTCTTTGTCCTCCTCCAGCATCCGGCTGAAGAAGAATCATGCAAGACACCGGCTATATACGCCGGTGTCGCCTCGGTGGCGGCCTCCCGTGTTCTACTTCATCTCGATGATGGCGGTGGGCGGGGACGTGTTGGCCGTCACCTGATCAAGATTCGCATAGCCGCGTCACCTCGTCGACATCCACAACGGCTTCTTTCTCTGCCTGCATGGCGCGTCTACGCGTGTGTCGACGGCGGATGGCGCACTTGCAGACACTGGAGGCGTTGTACGACATGGCGGCGTCGAGGGCAGCGACGACGCCCGTGCCGCCGTGGTCTTCTACAAGCCGGCGTGGAGCAAGTCGGTACTCTTCCTCGAGCTGTATTAGAACGGCCAGCTGCGGAACCACGCACTGGCTTAGTGGGGCAACTGCCTCCGATGGGCTAGACGAGGTAGGTGGAGCAGCGAGCTGCCTCGCTCATAACTGTCGGGCTCGATAGGCCACCCAGACGGCTTTTATGCCGGAGAAATGCTCTTCATGCTCGTCGGATGCCGCTAAAAGAGTGGAGAAAATGGTGGAAGGAGGAGCTTGGCCAGCGTCCTGCTCTTGAACGGATGTGTGTGGCCGGAGTGGGTTTCTCGCATTCCACGCAGGTTTAAATGTAGGTTTTTGAATGCGGCAAAGAGGCGGGTATAGCTGAGAGTGCCGCAGGTGGTGCCCTGGGTCGGCGCGCCACTTCAAATGGCGGATGCAGTGAGAGGTCGCGTCTGCCCTGACCCCATTGACCGTGGACCTTGACGGTGTACGCAACCTTGTGTCCAGATCTGAGATGCCATGTGTACCAGATGAATGCCTCCAAGTTCGACCACCGTGATGTTAGGTGCGAGCCGAGGAACACTGTTGGACACACCCCCCTCATAATTTTCCTAGATTGGTCGTTTGATTCATAGGATAGAATGCTATAGGATTTTTTTCCTATGAAATCAAGTGTTAATTGGCAATCTAGCATCCACACCAACTTTTTTTCACTTCCTTTGTTTTTCCTGTGTCAAACACTCTATTTTTTTAGGGGAACATTGTGTTAATGCTATGGGATTCAAGTGGACATGCTACTCCAATCCTATATTTTTCCTATTCCTACGTTTTAAGTTCCTACGAAGAGAGTACTTGCTCTAAATGATGTGCCGCTGCAAGAGCCGCCTATATTAATTAACCATGCGCTTGGCTCTTCACCTCTTCCGGAAGTCGAACAATAATGATGGTACTACAGTAGTACTACTTCTGGCAATCTGACACCAAATGAACTGATGCACGTCCACCGCTTGTAAGCAAAAGTTTCTCCTTGTGCTGCGAGCCACCACGCACGCATTGGCGAGGGAGAAGGCGTAGTAAGCAAGCTTCTCGTTGTTCTGCAAGTTGACGGGACACATCGATGTTATTTAGTACTCTCTCCAAAAAGGGCCGACCATGTCCATGGCTACCATCCTGTGGTCTGTCATTCAGTACACGCACTATTCACGTGCCATCAAGGACAAAAAATATTGCGTAGTACTAGGTGCCATCGAAGTGCACGACTCACTTACGCACTGCTTATCTCCATTTTCTTGCATGACACGTGCACCTTGATGCTAGATGTCCCACGTGTTGGCAAAAGGATGAACAGATGATGAGGACATCAATACCATTGTTACACCCACAACCCCTGCTGCTATACATACTGGACCAATTACTAGAGCTCGCGCACGCCAATTGAATTATCAGGTACTTTCGTTTCTTGGTAACGATTCTAATGTATGATGCTGGCTAAATTGGATACATTTGTTTTGCTTACAAATGAAGGGCCTAGCTTGGACAAGAAAGATGAACCTTGTAACAAGTTCAAGCGTGGAGATGATGGCATGCGCAAGGGGATCCAGAACGGAGTTACAAGTGATGATTTCAGGACTTTGAAGCCACCATAAGGAGTGCATGAAGCCTTGGACGAAATATACAAGATGCCACTTCATAAATTTCATCCAAAGGCTATTTTAGGTGCTGCGTCACCTTATTATTGGGCCAGGCCCATGTATTTTCAAAATACTTAAGTATAGGCTGTTTTTAGAGTCCGTATGTGTGGGGAAACAATAGTTAGGGTTGGTTTCGGACCCCTCCTCCAAGGGCCACGAAATCCCCCCCCCCCCTCTTCCTCCATATATACAGCCCTTAGGGCGTTGTTTAGACTTTGGGATTTGCTTAGTTAAAAGTTAGCCAACGCAACTTTGTGTACTTCGTTTGTGTCCAACGACCAGACCAAGACCGCTTCCGGATCCCCACCATTATCAATACTTCATCTATATTCACAATATCCTAATTGCAATCTCAGTTTCTTGATTGTTCTTTGTTTGCTCACAGGAAACAGACCCTCGTGGTCAGGTTGATCGTGCTCCGGCGTGGTCAATAACCCCTCGGAAGTCCACGACAAAAAATATGCTATCCCTCCCCTTCTTTGTTCGAGGTAAACCTAAAACAAAGTCCATAGATATATCCTCCCAAGGAACACTAGGTACAGGCAAAGGCATATATAAACCATGAGGATTGAGTCGTGACTTAGCTTTTTGACATGTAGTGCAGCGAGCAACAAAACGCTCAACATCCCGTCTCATCTTTGGCCAAAAGAAATGTGTAGCAAGTATATCCTCCGTCTTCTTAACGTCAAAGTGTCCCATTAATCCTCCTCCATGCGCCTCCTGCAACAACCAAAGATGAACGGAGCTAGCTGGAATGCATAGCTTGTTAGCACAAAACACAAATCCATCGTTAAGAACGAACTTGTTCCAAGTTCTCCCTTCCTTACAATTCTGCAATACAACTTTAAATTCAGCATCATGCACATATTGATCTTTGATGGTCTCCAAACCAAATATTTTAAAGTCAAGTTGTGAAAGCATAGTATAACGACGAGACAATGCATCAGCAATAACATTTTCTTTACCCCTCTTGTGTTTAATGACATAAGGGAAAGTCTCAATGAATTCAACCCATTTAGCATGTCTACGGTTCAGTTTTGCTTGACTTTTAATGTGTTTTAAAGATTCATGATCAGAATGTATAGCAAATTCCTTTGGCCACAAATAATGTTGCCATGTTTCTAAGGTCCAAACAAGAGCATATAATTCTTTATCATAAGTAGAATAGTTCAGACTAGGCCCACTCAATTTTTCAGAAAAGTATGCAATAGGTTTAATGAATTGCTCATGCGTCTTCCACCACCACCACCGGCTGCCCCTAACCCACCTCTACACCACCAACAACAACGTCGCTTTCCAAATCAAGTGGGACGAGCACAGCGCGTTCCCATTGACCATGGGCAAAATTCTGGTGCCGCTGTTGATGCTTCTGCCGCTCCTGCTGCTACTGCAGAGGTGGAGGACCATTACGAGGATGAGGTTGACCAAAATCATAACTACGTGCAACCACCAGCACCAGCACCACCAGGTCGTCCTCATGCATATCATCACAACGGTAGGGCTGCACCACCACCTGAGGTACATGGCCATCTTCCTAAACTAAAATTGAATATTTCACCATTTGAGGGTAGATATGTTCCTGATATATATCTTACTTGGGAGTTAGAAACTGAACAACGATTTACATGTTTACAATATCCTGAGGAGAGACGCGTTCCTGCTTCTGTTTGTGCTTTCACTAGCTTTGCATGTGTTTGGTGGTCTGAACATTGTAGATTATATCCTATTCCAACTACTTGGGCTGCTTTGAATACTGCTATGCGTACTCGTTGGGTTCCACCATATTATCAACGTGAATTACTTCAAAAATTGCAGCATTTAAGACAAGGAAATTTTTTTGTAGAAGAATATTATCAGGAATTACAAACTGGCATGATTAGATGTGGTATTGGTCAGGAGAATGAAGCTATGCTTGCACGTTTTATGGGTGGATTGAATAGAGAGATTCAGACCATTCTAGAGTATAAGGAGTATACTAATATCACTCGTTTATTCCATCTTGCTTGTAAAGCTGAACGTGAAGTGCAGGATTGATAGGCATTGGCGTGAACTAACTTTTCTGCAGGTCGATCTTCATCATGGACACCACGTGCATCCTCTACTTCCACTCCACCAGCACCTCCATTAGGTGCCACCTCCAGCCGTGATACAAGAAAGCAGGCACAACCACCACTATCTGCCAAGAGCACACCTGCCGGACCTGCGCAGAGCTCTTCTTCTTCCATGGCATCAACAGGGCACACAAGTGATATTATTTGTCATCGTTGTAAGGTAAGAGGACATTTTGCGAGAGAATGCCAATCTCAGCGTGTGATGATTGCTACTGAGGATGGTGGGTATGAGTCCGCTAGTGACTATGATGAGGAGACTTTGGCTCTTATTACACGTGAAGAACACGATGGAGATGATTCTGATCATGAGACGCAATACATGGCTCCTGAAGATGCTGACAGGTATGAATGTTTAGTTGATCAACGTGTTTTGAGTGTGCAGGTCACACAAGCTGAGCAAAATCAGAGGCATAATTTGTTCCATACAAAGGGAGTTGTGAAGGAACGTTCTGTTCGCGTCATCATAGATGGAGGGAGCTACAATAACTTGGCTAGCATGGAGATGGTGGAGAAGCTATCTCTCACCACGAGACCACATCCACATCCTTACTACATCCAATGGTTCAACAACAGCGGCAAGGTTAAGGTAACACGTACTGTTCGTGTGCATTTTAGTATCTCTACATATGCTGATTATGTTGATTGTGATGTGGTACCTATGCAAGCATGTTCCTTATTACTTGGTAGACCATGGCAATTTGATAAAAATTCTGTACAACATGGTAGAAACAATCAGTATACTCTTGTTCATAAGGATAAAAATATTACTTTGCTTCATATGACTCCTGATTCCATTTTGAAAGATGATATTAATAGAGCTAATAAAGCAAAACAGGAGAAAAATAAAAGTGAAAATCAGATTGTGGCAAAAGAATTTGAGAAACAAATGCAGCCTAATAATAAACCATCTAGTGTTGCTTTTGAAATTAAATTGAAAAGTGCATGTTTACTTGCCACCTAATCTGATATTGATGATTTAGATTTCAGCAAATCTGTTTGCTATGCTTTTGTGTGCAAAGAGGCATTATTTTCATTCGAGGACATGCCTTCCTCTTTGCCTCCTGCTGTCACTAACATTTTGCAGGAGTTCGCTGACGTCTTTCCAGAAGACGTGCCACCAGGATTACCACCTATTCGGGGGATTGAGCATCAAATTGACTTAATTCCCGATGCATCATTACCCAACCGTGCACCACACCGTACCAATCCAGAGGAGACGAAGGAGATTATGCGTCAAGTACAAGAACTGCTCGACAAAGGTTATATACGCGAATCCCTTAGTCCTTGTGCTGTTCCTATCATTTTAGTGCCGAAAAAGGATGGTACGTCGCGTATGTGCGTTGATTGTAGAGTCATTAATAATATTACTATTCGTTATCGCCATCCTATTCCTAGGCTAGATGATATGCTTGATGAATTGAGTGGCTCTACAATATTCTCCAAAGTTGATTTGCGTAGTGGATACCATCAAATTCGTATAAATTGGGAGATGAATGGAAAGCAGCATTTAAAACTAAGTTTGGATTATATGAGTGGTTAGTCATGCCTTTTGGGTTAACTAATGCACCTAGTACTTTCATGAGGTTAATGAACGAAGTTTTACGTGCTTTCATTGGACGATTTGTGGTAGCTTACTTTGATGACATATTGATTTATATCAAATCTTTGGAGGAACATTTGGAACATTTACGTGCTGTTTTTATTGCTCTACGTGATCCACGTTTGTTTGGTAACCCTGGAAAGTGTACATTTTGCACCGATCGGGTATCTTTTCTTGGCTATGTTGTTACTCCACAGGGAATTGAAGTTGATAAATCCAAGATTGAAGCTATTGAGAGTTGGCCGCAGCCTAAAACGGTCACACAAGTGAGGAGTTTCCTTGGCCTTGCTGGTATCTATAGGCGTTTTGTGAGAGATTTCAGCACCATTGCTGCACCTCTCAACGAGCTTACAAAGAAGGATTTGCCTTTTGTTTGGGGTACCGCACAGGAAGAAGCCTTCACGGTATTGAAAGATAAGTTGACACATGCTCCTTTACTCCAACTTCCTGATTTCAATAAGACTTTTGAGTTTGAATGTGATGCTAGTGGAATTGGATTAGGAGGTGTGTTATTACAAAATGGCAAACCTGTTGCATACTTTTCTGAAAAATTGAGTGGGCCTAGTCTGAACTATTCTGCTTATGATAAAGAATTATATGCTCTTGTTCGGACCTTAGAAACATGGCAACATTATTTATGGCCAAAGCAATTTGTTATACATTCTGATCATGAATCTTTGAAACACATTAAAAGTCAAGCAAAACTGAACCGTAGACATGCTAAATGGGTTGAATTCATTGAGACTTTCCCTTATGTCATTAAACACAAGAGGGGTAAAGAAAATGTTATTGCTGATGCATTGTCTCGTCGTTATACTATGCTTTCACAACTTGACTTTAAAATATTTGGTTTGGAGACCATCAAAGATCAATATGTGCATGATGTTGAATTTAAAGATGTATTACAGAATTGTAAGGAATGGAGAACTTGGAACAAGTTTGTTCTTAAAGATGGATTTGTGTTTCGTGCTAACAAGCTATGCATTCCAGCTAGCTCCATTCGTCTTTTGTTGTTGCAGGAGGCGCATGGAGGAGGATTAACGGGACACTTTGGCGTCAAGAAGACGGAGGATATACTTGCTACACATTTCTTTTGGCCAAAGATGAGACGGGATGTTGAGCGTTTTGTTGCTCGCTGCACTACATGTCAAAAAGCTAAATCACGACTCAATCCTCATGGTTTATATATGCCTTTGCCTGTACCTAGTGTTCCTTGGGAGGATATATCTATGGACTTTGTTCTAGGTTTACCTCAAACAAAGAAGGGGAGGGATAGCATATTTGTTGTCGTGGATAGGTTCTCGAAAATGGCACACTTTATACTATGTCATAAAAGCGATGATGCTGTTAATGTTGTTGATTTGTTCTTTCGTGAAATTATTCGCTTGCATGGTGTGCCAAATACTGTTGTTTCAGATTGTGATACTGAATTTCTTAGCCACTTTTGGAGATGTTTATGTGCTAATTTGGGGACTAAACTGCTTTTTAGTACTACTTGTCACCCCCAAACTGACGGACAAACTAAAGTAGTCAATAGAACATTGTCTACTATGCTTAGGGCTGTTTTGAAGAATAACAAGAAAATGTGGGAAGAATGCTTGCCTCATATTGAATTTGCTTATAATCGTTCATTGCATTCTACTACTAAGATGTGCCCTTTTGAAATTGTGTATGGTTTCCTACCTCGTGCACATATTGATTTGTTGCCTCTTCCATCTTCAGAGAAGGTTAATTTTGATGCTAAAGAACGTGTTGAATTGATTTTAAAAATGCATGAGTTAACTAAGGAAAACATTGAGCGTATGAATGCTAAATACAAACTTGCTGGAGATAAGGGTAGAAAACATGTTGTGTTTGCACTTGGAGATCTTGTTTGGTTACATTTGCGTAAGGATAGATTTCCTAATTTGCGCAAATCAAAGCTACTGCCACGTGCTGATGGTCCTTTTAAGGTCTTAGAGAAAATAAATGATAATGCATATAAACTTGATCTGCCTGCAGATTTTGGGGTTAGTCCCACTTTTCACATTGCAGATTTGAAGCTTTATTTGGGTGAGGACGATGAACTTTCGTTGAGGACGACTTCATTTCAAGAAGGGGAGGATGATGAGGACATCAATACCATTGTTACACCCACAGCCCCTGCTGCTATACATACTGGACCAATTACTAGAGCTCGCGCACGCCAATTGAATTATCAGGTACTTTCGTTTCTTGGTAACGATTCTAATGTTCATGAGAATATGATGCTGCCTAAATTGGATACATTTGTTTTGCTTACAAATGAAGGGCCTAGCTTGGACAAGAAAGATGAACCTTGGAACAAGTTCAAGCGTGGATATGATGGCATGCGCAAGGGGATCTAGAACGGAGTTACAAGTGATGATTCCAGGACTTTGAAGCCACCATAAGGAGTGCATGAAGCCTTGGACGAAATATACAAGATGCCACTTTATAAATTTCGTCCAGAGGCTATTTTAGGTGCTGCGTCACCTTATTATTGGGCCAGGCCCATGTATTTTCGAAATACTTAAGTATAGGTTGTTTTTAGAGTCTGTATGTGTGGGGAAACAAGAGTTAGGGTTGGTTTAGGACCCCTCCTCCAAGGGCCACGAAATCCCCCCCTCTTCCTCCATATATACAGCCCTTAGGGCGTCGTTTAGACTTTGGGATTTATTTAGTTAAAAGTTAGCCAACGCAACTTCGTGTACTTCGTTTGTGTCCAATGACTAGACCAAGACCGCTTTTGGATCCCCACCATTATCAATACTTCATCTATATTCGCAATATTCAGATTGCTTTATCTTATTCTTGCTTGTTCTTTGATTGCTTGCAGGAATAGACCTTCATGGTCAGGTTGATCGTGCTCCGGCGTGGTTAATAACCTCTTGGAGTTGGTTTAGCGATTGCTAAGGCGCAACGTCTTGCACGTTTGTAGTCGGATCGTCAAAGTCGACTCCACCAAATCGATAGTTATCATCTCATTGAAAGATCAGGACCCTCACCTCTATCAACAAAGCTCACATCAAAAAAGAGAGTGGAAGAACATGGATTCCTGACGACCGAGAAGGAGCAAGGAACCTCGCGGTGGAGCGTCTGCACTCATAATATTTTATATTATTCAGCAATATAAAACCAACCAAATCTCTTGTCTAGATGGTTCGCGTGTTTCCCCCTGTTTTTTGTCGCCTGCCCACCTATAGAACCGCCTCGCGATGACCAATTCCTCTCCAAACACCTAGGGAGGCGGTTGAACCGAACAAGTCTAACTTGTTTTTAGTGGGTACATTGATGTGGCATTTAAAAGGTGTGATAGCTGACTCTGGCAAAATAATTGACTACCTCGTTGGCATACATGAGCATGGGGCCCACTTGTTAGTGTGTTAGACGAAGGAAGGAATGCAAGACAAAATGGAGCGCGGAAGGGTGCGAATCGATTGGCTCACGTGTGATGACCACTGGAGCAATCCACTCAGATTGTACTACATTAAAAAATTCGTACATACACGACCAGTTATACTGTGAGTAGGTGACCGTAAGCTTGGCTCTTCGCCTCTTTCGAAAGTCAAACAATGATGATGGTACTACAGTATAGATACTTCTAGCAATCTGACACCGAATGAACTACTGCACGTCCACCGCCTGTATTAAGCGCAATATCATAAAGCAAAAGCTTCTCCTCGTCCTGCAAGCCACCGCGTGCATGTGAGCGAGGGAGAGGTCATACTAGTAGACTAGCCATAGTGGGAGTAACTTCAACAGTAACATCGAGTCCAACTCAGCAAATTTTCTTATGTGGCAGTGAGTTAATGAGGGGAGAGGTAGTTTGAGTAACTTAGCTAGTTACTGTAACATCACATGTCCCAATGCAATATGAGTCTATAACCTAATAAATGCAGCTTTGCATGACACCACACTTATGTTACTACCCACTATGAAGGTAGTAACATAGTCTAGGAATATGTGTATGTTACTCTCCACTTTGGCTATAGTCATAGTAAGCAAAGCTTCTCCTCATTTGCGAGTTGACGAGACACATCAAAAGTAGTGTACTAGTCTCCAAATAGGGCTGACCATGTCCATGGCTACCATCCCATGCTTTGCCATTCAGTGCGTGCATGATTCATGTTCCATTGAGAAAATAATGTTGCATACGTGCCATCGAATAGAATAACTTAATATATATAAAACACTCCATCGTGTCATAATCAAACTTTGATTCATCCACACGTGATTCCAACGAACAACTACTACACTCGACAAATTATCTGGTGAGCTGCCTCTTCGTACAGAAATGAGCTTACCTGTACCTGTGCGTGAGTATTAGGGAAATAGGCAAAGAGTACCTGCGTCAGTGCCTACACCTCTTCTCTTCGTGCTCGTATTCCTTTTTTCAGGTGATTCGTGCACATACTCCACCTATGTTCATGACCGTTGGTGAGTCTCTCCTACTATACTTAACTCCATTTTCTTGCATGACACGTGGACCTGGATGCTGGATGTCCCACATGTCGGCAAAACTTAGAAGAACGCTTTCGAAGACCGAGTAGGAGCAAGAAACATTGTGGTGGAGCACCTGGACTCTTTAATATTTTTATTCGGCGATATAAAATCTACCCATTCTTCTCCACAGTAGACCAGAAGAGTCCGAAACATGGCAGCACAGTGTAGTTACATCATGCATGGCCAACCCACGCTATCAGCATATTTCTTGGCCCCCCTGCGACACCTAGCTCTAGTAATCCACCAGCTTGTATCGCTTCTCGCTCCTCATATCTCTCAAAGTGCGGCGGGCTGGCGATTTTGCCGTCTATTGAGGTCGGTTAACTCATCACTCTCTCCCACATGTTAGCGACATGCCAAGAGCTTCTAAAAAAAGTACTGTACTCTATTGTTATGCCAAGAAGAGGAAGCGCTTTGACCAACGGACCAAACAAGACAGGCGTGTCGTGCCATGAGTGGGTCCAGTTTCTCGTTTTGAACTTGTTTGGTGTAGTAGTAACACTTGGTTTTGACTATTGATAAGATTTTATATAGGGCCTAATGTATTCTTCGAGGTTGCCTTTGACTATTGATAAGATTTTATATAATTTGAAAATTATATCATTTGAAGATCCTTTCATGTTTCATTTCAAAAAAAAAGACCCTTTCACGAATGAATTTGGTGGTATGCTTTGAGCAACTTGCATGTCCTATACTGCTCCTGTTTGGATACTCTAACTTAGCTAGAGGTTAGACTAACTCATGACTAACCCTGAACTAACTCTAGCCAAAGAGGTGTTTGGACGACAGGGTTAGATTGACAATAAATGCACTTGATGGTGAGAGAAAAGTGATTTTTAGTGGGCCCCATAACAACTAGCTCCAATTAGCACCACTTGGCTGTTGGGATAGAGAGAGAAAAGTGATTTTTCAGTGGGCCCAATGAGAACTATCTCCAATTAGGACCTCTTGGGTGGGATAGTTTTTTGGTGGGTTTGGTGCAACTTGCTCCAATTTAACCCTCATGTTTGGATACTTTAGGGCTATTCGAGCCCCAACTAGCTCAAACTAATTCTAACCCATGGATCCAAACAGGGCCAAAGTTAGTCTCGAAAAATGCATTAAGCCCTATATACATGGACACACGGAGTACATGATACTACCAAATGCTCACCATTAGTAGTAGTTCATTGGTTGGTTTCGATTTTTGATTCAGTTGTTGTGCTGCTACCATCCAATATTCGTGTGCGGTTGTTTCTAGAATAAAAAAGGAGGTAGTACTTACTGTGGGAAAGGTGAAGTGATGGTTGCTTTGCCCGAGCAACTTATTACTCTGGGAATATTGGAGTACCAGCAGATTCAACAAAGAGAGAAATGATGGTTTCTTCGTCCGAGCAACTTACTATGGCAAAGGTGGGGTTTTGTGATTTGAATGCTCACTAGTCATTATTACTACGTCGCAATAACCGGGGTGAATCTTCCATGTAGTTGTGCACTCAATATTGCTGCATGGCAGGTGGTGTCATGATGAGGACACCAATACCATTGTTACACCCACAGCCGCTGCTGCTATACATACTGGACCAATTACTAGAGCTCGCGCACGCCAATTAAATTATCAGGTACTTTCGTTTCTTGGTAATGATTCTAATGTTCATGAGAATATGATGCTGCCTAAATTGGATACATTTGTTTTGCTTACAAATGAAGGGCCTAACATGGATAAGAGGGATGAACACTGGAGCAAGACCAAGCATGGAGATGATGGCATGCACAAGGGGATCAAGAACGGAGTTACAAGTGATGATTTTAGGACTTTGAAGCCACCATAAGGAGTGCATGAAGCCTTGGACGAAATATACAAGATGCTACTTCATAAATTTCGTCCAGATGCTATTCTAGGTCCTGCGTCACCTTATTATTGGGCCATGCCCATGTATTTTCAAAATACTTAAGTATAGGTTGTTTTTAGAGTTCGTATGTGTGGGGAAACAAAAGTGGTTGGTTTCGGACCCCTCTTCCAAGGGCCACAAAATCCCCCCTCTTCCTCCATATATACATCCCTTAGGGCATCGTTTAGACTTTGGGTTTTGTTTAGATTAGAGTTCGCCATAGCTGCAACTTCGCGTACTTCATCTGTGTTCAATGACCAGACAAAGGCGTCACAGAACCCCACCTTGATCAATAAAGCTTTCCTCTTATATTCGCAATATCCAGATTGCAATCTTAGTTTCTTGCTTGTTCTTCATTTGCCTGCAGGAAACAGACCTTTGTGGTCAGGTTGATCGTGCTCCGGCGTGGTTAATAACCTCTCCGAGTTGGTTTAGGGATTGCTAAGGCGCGATGTCCTCGCACGTTCATAGTCGGATCGTCAAAGTCGATTTCCTCCAAAACGATAGCCACCATCTCATTGAAAGGCGGGACACCTTTTCCTCTATCATGCCGGATGAAGGATGTACCTCATGTTGGTGAAATGAAGTTGAATTGTTTCTGGCATTGCTATCAATCCTTCAGGATTTGTTTATATGTACGCATAATTTTCCAGCATAATGCAATTGTACTGTGATGCTATGAAGGTTTCAACTTTGGTTCTCGCAGGAAAAAAAGGTTTTATCTTAGGACTCATATGTCCTCTTGCCTCAAGATTTTCTTGTTGCAACATTCCATCAAATACAAATGAAACTACCATGGCTGCTAATGCATCTCAATGGTTCACAGATCAGTGCCATATTCACATCACAACTGAAGAAAAAGTTGTGAGAAGGTGTACAAATAAAGAAAAATATATAATTGATCGATGTTGTTCGTAGGCATGGCTCAATTTCCTGGGCACAGTGTTCATTGGTTGGCAGCTAGTTTCACCTAGCTTTGTTGCCAAAAAAACAAGTGTATGGAGGACATCACAATCGATCATTTTGTGCAGCTCCACTAAAATCGAGTTGATCGTCTTTGCAAAGATATTCAGTAAATGTGATTACAATAATAGTGGAACTAGATGATGAAACATAACACACACAAGTAGAAGCCGATCACCTCTACGGTCTCTCCTTAGGACTAACTACTTGTTGAAGAAGATTAGGCACATAGTTGGATGAGGAGGATAGCAAAACCAATCTCCCTTTCTGCAGACCCACGGAAATGTAAAAACGTTGCCCGTGTGACATTTTGGCGGAACTGCACAAAACACTCTTAAGAAAAAAGTGATTTGTGCAGTTTACCAAAAGGTCGCAATAGCAACGAGTTGAAATTGATAGCTTTGTTTGCAAAAAGAGGTATAAAGGAAAAAATTACTGCCAATAACAGGAGTTGAGACACATAAACCGACAGAAAAGAAGCATATTCCATGTCATAAGGGAAAGATAGCAGCATGGTGGTTTATGAAAAATGGTTTGATGATGAGATTGCAAGATGGAAAGTACGCCGACCGAGATACGTTTTAAGCAAAGAACTAAAGAAGATCCACATGAACGATTTTCCACATGCAGCAATGTGGGAAGATGGGCAGTGGAGCAAGGCCGGAGGAAGCTGTAACTGAGGGTCATCGGGATGTAACTAGAGGGCGTCGGCGGCCGGGATCTGCCCATACTACGGTAGTGAGCAAGTGGCAAAGGCCCTACCGCGCCGGAGCTTGGTCAGAGAGAACAGCGGGTGAGGGAGTCCTGGACTAAGGGGTCCTCGGGTGTCCGGCCTGTTAACTATGGGCCGAACTGATGGGCTGTGAAGATACGAAGACCGAAGACTGCACCCATGTCCGGATGGGACTCTCCTTGGCGTGGAAGGCAAGCTTGGCGACCAAATATGTAGATTCCTTTCTTTGTAACTGACCTTGTGTAACCCTAGATCCTTCCATTGTCTATATAAACTGGAGGACTTAGTCCGGAGAGGAGGGATATTCATTATCATAGCCATACAAGCTAGACCTCTAGGGCTTAGCCATTATGATCTCGTGGTAGATCAACTCTTGTAATACTCATATTCATCAATATCAATCAAGCAGGACGTAGGGTATTACCTCCATAGAGAGGGCCCGAACCTGGGTAAACATCGTGTCCCCTGTCTCCTGTTACCATCTATCTTAGACGCACAGTTCGGGACCCCCTACCCGAGATCCGCCGGTTTTGACACCGACATTGGTGCTTTCATTGAGAGTTCCACTGTGCCGTCCTCAAAAGGTTCGATGGCGCCTTCAATCGTCAACAATGACGTTGTCCAAGGAGAAACCTTCCTCCCCGGACAGTTTTCGTGTTCGGTGGCTTCGCACTGCGGGCCAACTCGTTTGGCCATCTAGAGCAGATCGATAGCTATCCCTGGCCATCATGTCAGATTTGGGAGCTTGAACTACGTCGCAGACATCCGTGGAGATCGGATCTTCGCTGGATTCGAGACTGCGATGATCGCTCCTGGTCACCTCGATGAACATGACCTAAATCTGTCATCGGACCATATGCAGGAGATAGCTCCTGTAACTGCTCTGGCCTTAGATCCGGAGCATACGACCCCATCTAAGGACTGGAGGTTCAACCCCACCACGGAGGCCACAGATTCCCCGGCATTGGAGCCACACATGGACTTAAACTCACACAATATTTTTGTCACCGGAACCCCGGACTCGTCTCTGGGTGTAAGTTCCGAACCATGTGAGTCCACGGATGTCGAACTTGATTGTTTATCGATCTTCAAGTTTAGCGCCCCAGACATCTTCCAGCAGTCACCCTTGGGCGACATGCTAAGCTCATTAAAGAACCTGTCCTTAGTGGGGGACTCACAGCCAAACTATATCCGGTTCGAACTAGAAGCTGATGACTGAGAATTTCGCTCCCCACCCGCCACCCACTTTATAGCCACCATCGAAGACTTAACAGACACGCTCGATAACGGCTCTGATGACATCGACGGTATGGACGACGATGCTAGAGAAGAAGAGGCCTAGGACCCGCCATTCACCGGATGTTGGACGGCCACTTCCTCGTACGATGTGTACATGGTGGATGCACCAAAGGAGAATAACGGCGATGACAAAGAAAATCCAGTTGAGAATAAACCTCCTGAGACACAGCAAAAATGCCGGCGTCCTCGGCGCCGTTCTAAGTCACGTCGTTCAAAGGATAGCAATACCGGCAGCGGAGAAGACACTACTCTGGACGATGCCGAAAACAATGAAAACCTTGCTGAGGTAACCTCTAAACAGGAGGAGCAAGAAAACGGGCAAGCCAGCCCCGACGAACAGGCCAGGCCCAACAACTCGGAGGACGGTAGTTATCATCTGCTCTTTGAGGATGAGGAAAGCCTCGGCAACGAAGATTTCATCGTGCCTGAGGAACCTCTCGAGTAGGAGCGCTTCAAGCGCTAGCTAATAGCCACTGCAAGGAGCCTGAAAAAGAAGCAGCAGCAGCTTCAAGCTGACCAAGATCTGCTGAACGATAAATGGACCGACGTCCTAGCAGCCGAAGAATACGGCCTCAAGCGCCCGGTCAAAAGCTACCCAAAGCGCAAATTGCTACCTCAGTTCGACGAAGAGGCGTCAGAGCCCATACTTCCCTTGTGTACTGCGGCCGACCGAACACTACGCGGTCGGGACAGAGCGGCGGACCGACCACCTCGTGGTCGGGATAGAGCGACAACTCAATCTGAATAGCAGCCCGCCCCGCCACCACGAAAAAACAGAGACAAAACAGTTCTGGGTCATACACACGACCTCTGGCAGACCCTGGATAGTAGAGCAGGATATACCCGATCGATTTACGGATCGCGAGGACGTTCCTCGACACGTGATGATGGCTACCTATTCGGACGTGACAAACCTAGTCACACCCGAGCCGACAACCGCAGACGGACTCCATCGGAGCTACGTCGCGATGCGGCCCGATATAGAGGCACCACACACCCTCTCTGCTTCACCGATGAAGTAATGGATCACAAATTCCCCGAAGGGTTCAAACCCGTTAACATTGAATCATACGACGGAACAACTAACCCCGCAGTATGGATTGAGGATTTTATTCTCCATATCCACATGGCCCGCGGAGATGACCTCCACGCTATCAAATACCTCCCACTAAAGCTCAAAGGGCCAGCTCGACACTGGTTAAATAGCCTGCCTGAAAACTCTATCGGTACCTGGGAGGACATGGAAGAAGCCTTCGTCAACAACTTCCAAGGTACATATGTCCAGCCACCAGATGCCGATGACTTAAGCCACATAGTCCAACAACATGGAGAGTCGGCCAGGAAATTTTGGACTAGGTTCCTAACAAAAAAGAACCAGATCATCGACTGTCCGGATGCTGAAGCTCTAGCGGCCTTTAAACATAGCATCCGTGATGAATGGCTCGCCCGCCACCTCGGCCAAGAAAAGACGAAATCTATGGCAGCCCTCACGGCACTTATGACCCTCTTTTATACGGGTGAGGATAGCTGGCTGGCTTGTAGTAAAAATACGGCTAGCGACGCAGACCCCTCTGAGGCCAAAAACAGCAACGGCAAGCTCCAACGTAACAGACACAAACGCCGAAGCAATGGTAATAATACGGATGACACTACTGTCAATGCCGGATTCAGCAGCTCCAAGGCCAGCCAGCGGAAGAAACCATACAAGAGAAACAATCAGGGACCATCCAGCCTGGACCGCATACTCGACCATCCATGCCACCCCGGACAAACCAGCCAACCATACCAACAGAGATTGTTGGGTTTTTAAGCAAGCCGGCAAGTTAAATGCCAAGAATAAGGAAAAGGGATCGCAGAGCGAGGATGATGATGAGGCGCCCCTGCAGCCAAACACAGGGGGACAGAAGAAGTTTCCCCCTCAAGTCAAAACGGTGAACATGATATATGCTACACACATTCCCAAGAGGGAGCGCAAACACGCACTCAGGGACATCTATGGGATAGAGCCAGTCGCCCCAAAATTCAATCCATGGTCATCATGCCCGATCACTTTTGATCGTCGGGATCATCCGACAAGTATCCGGCACGGCGGATCAGCCGCACTAGTCCTAGACCCAACCATTGATGGATTCCACCTGATGCGAGTCCTCATGGACAGTGGCAGTAGCCTCAATCTGCTCTATCAGGATACGGCGCGCAAAATGGGCATTCATCCATCACGGATCAAACCCACAAAGACTACCTTCAAAGGAGTCATACCAGGTGTAGAGGCCCGCTGTACGGGCTCAATCACGCTCAAGGTTGTCTTCGGATCTCCGGACAATTTCCGAAGGGAGGAGTTAATCTTTGACATAGTCCCCTTTTGCAGCGGCTATCACGCGCTGCTCGGACAGACCGCATTCGCCCGATTCAATGCAGTGCCACACTATGCTTATCTCAAACTCAAGATGCCCGGTTCACGTGGCATCATAACAGTCAATGGAAATACGAACGCTTCCTCCATACAGAAGAGCACACAACTGCCTTAGCAGCAGAAGTACAGAGCGGCCTTCTCAAGAAGAAACTTTATTCGGCTGCCGAGCCCACAGACACCGTCAAGAGGGTCCGAACTACCCTGCAGTAGGAAAGCTCGACCTGTCAGGAGCTCGACTAGCAATCCGGCCTCCGTCTCAGTCACGATCAAGTAGTGGCATTCGTGCCACGCGTACATAATTACACACTCAAAATTCCATGGGCATCAACGGAGGCATAGCTGGCCTGTGATCCACAGTACGGCTCAACTGGCATCAGATACACACATAATGTCACTTTAATTCATTAACTTTTCAGGTTTCAATTCCGCAGGCCCCATTGGATGGCCTGATCATCGGTACTCTTGAAGGACAAACACACCAAGGCAACAAGAAGCATTGACGTACCGAGGAATTTTTAGGTGGTTTCTCTAATGATCCCTTTACCTGTTTTTCAAGAACCCACACGCAGCTCTCCCTTGGTTAAGGCATAGTAACCAGCCTCCTTCTTATGGCATTACTTGTACAAATGCGCTTTAACGCACCAATGAAATTATAATAGAAACAGTTTGCGGCCCAAATTTTCACGGCTCTAGCTTACCACTGGTTCTTCTTTTTCTTTTATATTGTCTTTTCCTTTCTGGTAATTCTATCAGGTAACACCTATACACTCGGGTGCGTTTCAATTTGTTAGGGGCTTCATAGCGCCCCACAACATGGCAATAAAAGTCCGAACACTTCTACAGTATAGTTCGGCACCCCGAATTTAGCATTATATGCATTGGCTTCGAATCATGCCTTTGGTCAATAGTTGGGTTGCCCGGCTCCTGTGATTGCTACCTTACGTTCCGCTATATCGGCTAAGGTAGTAAAGGGAGAACTACTGCGATTGTGCCTTGGTTTATCCAAAGGAGCACCTCAGAAGAGAAAGCCGAAAACTGACTGTCATGATGCGGCGAGAGCCGGTCAGCTGTTCGGAGGTTGCAAATCGTTGGATATTTCTTCCGCATTACGTGAAGGATCGGTACTTCCCGATCAGACGCTTATAGCACTCTAGTTCGGATACTAGGGGCTGCGCCTATGTTTTTATTGTCAAACTCCTATGGCTAAGTGAGGGCGTTAACGCCGTATAGTCTGATTGTTTGGTTCATTGCGCTAAACAACTCCTTCAAGGACGCTGTTCGAAGGTTGCAAATCGTTGGATATTTCTTCCGCATTACGCGAAGGATCGGTACTTCCCGATCAGACGCTTATAGCACTCTAGTTCGGATACTAGGGGCTGCGCCTATGTTTTTATTGTCAAACTCATATGGCTAAGTGAGGGCGTTAACGCCGTATAGTCTGATTGTTTGGTTCGTTGCGCTAAATAACTCCTTCAAGGACCATATAATTGGATCAAGATTGTTTAGATTCCACCTCGAGCACCTCCATACTACCTATGTGCGGGCAGAAGCGACGACTGGAAAACCCTCAGATTTCATATAAAACGGTCGCACAGGAGGAAAAAAATTAAACCATAACAAGCATTATATTACAAACCCACTTTATTTAATCCCACAAGGTAGAAGGAACTTGAATATATTCATTCAAAGATCGTGTCTTTCGCACATTGATCCGCAACAATGCGGGACCCCTCCAAGACATTGCCAAAGTATCGCTCAGGTGTGCGGTGCTCCTTGCCCTCAGGCGACCCCTCGGTCGCCAACTTGACGGCGTCCATCTTCGCCCACCAGACCTTGACATAGGAGAAGGCCAGAAGTGCGCCTTCGATGCAGACGGACCGCTTTATGACGTCCAACCAAGGACAGACATCAACTAGCCTCTTCACGAGGCCAAAGTAACTACTAGGTATAGCTTCGGCTGGCCACGGCCGGATTATTAAATCCTTCATGGCCAGTTCGGCCACCCTGTGCATCTCGACTAGTTGTTTTAGTTGATCGCTGAAGGGCACCAGATGTTCTGGCGCAAGATATTGCGACTAGAACAGCTTCTCCACGGAGCCCCCTTCTTTGGCTCGGAAGAACTTCATGGCGTCAGTCACACTACGTGGCAGATCAACAAAAGCCCCTGGAGAACTCCGTATCCGGGTCAGTAAAAGATATTTCCTCTTCACATATTCTTGCTTTGCATATTGAATGCCTTACCCGCCGCGATCTTCCTGGCCTCCTGGATCTCCTGAAGGGCGCCCTGGGCTTCATTTCGGGTCGTCTCCGCACTCTTGCGAGCCTTGGCGAGTTTGGCCTTTTGAGCCGACGCATTGTGCTCCAAGGTCTAGCACTTCCTCACCGCGTCCTGGAGCTCGTGTTGGACTTTGTTGACCCGGGCCTTGAGCCTCTTATGGGCGGCCTGCTCCTTGACAGCCTTCCCCTTGGTTTTGGCCAGGGCCTCTCTCAGGGCCTCGACCTTAGTCGTCGCTTATGTACATATCATGACAGTTCGGTCAAATGCATATCATTTTGCCTTTTTCGAATACATAACGGGTTACAACATACCTTCTTTTTCTTGGAGCTGCCTCCTCACTTGGCCGAGCTCCTCCTCGGCCTGCTCCAGTCTCTGCTTCAGTTCGGAGACCTCGGTAGTATGTGAGGCTACGGCCAACAGCGATGCCTGCATATTCATTTCAGACAATTTAGTTAGTTTCCTGCAACAAAGGATTGATCCTCTGTCTGGCTTTTCTTTCCGAACACCGGACAGTGTCTCAGCGGCTAATGTCTATATTGGGATTTTCTCTTTTCGCTTCGCTTACCTCAAAACCTGTCAGCAGGCTGCTGCAGGGTTCGGTTAGTCCGCTCTTGGCAGATTGAACCCTTTCAATTACCGTGCCCATAAGAACACGGTGATCGTCCAAAGTGGAAGCGCCTCATAGCGCTTCCAGCAGATTATCCAGTGCCCCTGGTTTGACATGGGTCACCGGCGGAATAGGCATACCCCTTTCCTTCGAAGGAGGTTGTGTGTCAGATTCTGGAGCCGTATTGGTCTCCGGAATCGAGTCCGACTGAGGGCCGAACTGAATACGGCCCTCCTCACCACCAGTCCCCATGGAGATCGGCTCCCCCTGGTCTCTGGCGATGGAGGAATCGCCTTCTGGCGCCTCCCGATCCTCTCCCCGGCCTGGGAAAGTCCTTCGGGACAACACCTCTGTGTTGTCCCTGGCCTTGGGGGAGTGAGCAGCCAGTGGTGACTCGCTGGCCATCACCTGTGAATCCAACGAACCTCCGGACTGTAATAACGTAACCAATCATGTCAATACAACGAGGAGGAGAGACTTGGTTTATGGGCAGATATGAGTCTTAGCACTTACGATGCAGCCCGAGGCTTAGTGCGGGGGCGTTGCTCCGGACTGCTTTCGACGTCCCATGCGGAGCTGCCCACGAGTGGGCCTTTTGCCTTCTTGGGCACCTCCGCCTCCAGAATTGGGGAGGCAGCCCTCTTCTTCCTTCCCACATCAAGGGGAGAATCGCTTTCCTCCTCATCATCATCATCGTCGTCGGCGGCGCAAGAGCGGGTCTTGTCTTCGGACGTCACGTCCGAAGCGCCCTTGCGGCGGGGGCCACCACTACAAAAAAAAGACACATCCGTGACATTTTGGGCCGAACGAAATTTTTTTCTGTCATACATATGACACTTCTATGATGATAATTGTGACAAAACCCGGTATATCATAGATGTGGTGGGCTCCTACTTCTATGACAAAAAATCTTGACAAAAAATGGGCTTTTCGTCTTGGGCGGGCCGGAGACGCAGCTGCATGACATTCTTTGGGCCGTCCATGACGGAAAAAACCGTGGTAGAAGCGAGGGGGAGGAAAATTTCGAGGAGTTCCCGGTTACGGTGGGAGGTCGGGGGCCGAGTGATGCGCGTTTCTCTTGTACACGTACGCGCGTGTGTGCGAGGCGTTGGATCTAACTGAACCTGAGCGAGGCGTTGGGCTCTAACTGAACCCGAGCGATTGCACTGCAGGCTACGCGTTACTGAACCCGAGTGATCGATCGATGGCTGTTAATTGAACCCGATCAAGTGATTCCTTCGCTACTGCTGCTAACTGAAGCCGATCGACTGGATGAACAGTGAGCGTTGCGGGGGGTGGATGAACAGTGAGCGGTGGCGTTGCCTCTGGATGAACAGGACCCCGTCGTGTGGTGGAGGGTGTCGGCGTCCTGGGAATGGGGGTCCCCAGACTTGCCTGCCTGCGGCTTGCGGCGTGCCTCAAGTGGGGGCCCAGCGCGGCCCATCTTCATCAGCTCCAGCTCAAGACCCTCGCGAGGGGCCAAGCCTCGCGGGGCGGACAACTGGAAGCTTCCTCAGAGGAAGCCTTATCAGGTAGGCTCGCGAGGAGGCGGAGAGATCAAGGCAGGGGTACCTCGCGAGGAGCCCGTGATGCAAGCCATGACGATCAAGACCAGGCGGGCGCCAGGCGGGCGCCGGCCTGCGCAGTGTCCTTGTTTCCCCTTTTGTACAAAGGGGGCAAGCACAGACCAAGGCATCGGGCAAAGGTCACCATTCCAGTGCAACGAGACCAAGGCCAGCAGAGTGGTAGGACGGAGGTCACCGTGGAGCCCAAGACGGCGTCATCACCAGTGCTTTTGGCAGCCAAAGACCACCTTTGGTCAGGATGACTTGTACTAGATGTTCCCCTTCAAAATGGCCAATTGTTGGCGCCCTTCCCGCTCATTATTTGGGGGAGAGGCCCAGGGCCTTTATAAATAGAGCTAGCCACGACAGAGTAGAAGGAGGACATCTAGAGATCTGGTAGAGCCCTAGCAGAGAGAAAGAGGCAACTGAACTCACCCAAACATTTCATCGCACCGGCTCAAGAACACCTCTCGCGAGGCTGTTCTTCCCTTGTACTGTTCATCGTCAGCCCCTGAGGCAATCCACCACACCACACACTGGAGTAGGGTATTACACCACAACGGTGGCCCGAACCAGTATAAACCTCGTGTCCCTTGTGTTGTTTGTTGTTTCCAGCTTAGGTCACGCGGGGAGATTGCATGTAGATCGGTAGGGGAGAGATCTCCGCGCGCACCCCAGTGTTCGAACCTCGAGGGTCTGCCGGAACCCGAAATCCGAAATTTGGCGCTCCAATTAGGGGTGCGCCGGAGTCCTGCCTCCTGACGACCCGCTCTCCCCCAACATCGCATTCCGCCCTCATGATGGACAACGTGCCGCCCGCTCCAGCAACGGATGCCGGCACTGGGGCCAGGGGGCTCCGGGCCTTGGCTCCCACCTCGCGACAGGTGCAGTGGCCAAGCAAGTTCAAGCCCGAGATGCCGCTGCGCTACAACGGCGCGACGGACCCGATGATTTTCCTGCTGGCGTACGGGGAGGTCGTCCTCAGAGCCGGGGGCGACGACCGGGTGATGGCCAACTGGTTACCCATGGCCCTCACCGGCATCCCGCGCGTGTGGCTCCTCCGCCTGCCGACAGCTTCCGTCACCTCCTGGGAGGAGCTGCGCGACCTCTTCCTCGCCCGTTTTGCCGCACCAGTGCCGCCCGTCGTCGCAGCTCTCCTAGGTGGCTCCCAGGCACCACCCTCTAGTCATCATGTCAAGCCGTTCACCCGCCGGATTAGCACCGCCTCCAAGCGCCGAGAAGCCCCCTCCCCCCGGGCTAGGTGGCGCCCGAGGCCGATCTAACCTTCGACTCAGAGGATCACCCCTTCAACCCCATCGGTTCGGCCGCGCTCCCGATGCTGTGCACTCCCACCATCTGCCAAGTGGCCGTCACCAGGACCCTCATCGACGGTGGTGCCGGCCTCAACGTGCTCTCGGTGGAGGCCTTCAGCCTCCTCCACGTGCCGCTGGAGCGGCTCCAACCCAACAGGCCTTTCTCGGGCATCGAAGCCGGTTCCACCGCCTCCTTAGGACGGATCCGCCTCCCAGTGACCTTCGGCACCTACGACAACTTCCGCACGGAGCTGATCGACTTCAACGTGGCCCCCATCGGCCTCCCCTACAATGCCATCCTCGGCTATCCGGCCTTGGCTCGGTTCATGGCAGCAACTCACCCGGCGTACAACCTCATGAAGATGCCTGGGAGCAGCGGCGTCCTCACCGTGTTAGGAGACACAAGGAATGCGCTGTAGGTGCTCCAGCTTGTTTTCAGGGCGGCCGCCGTGGCGCAGCCCACTAGCACCGACGCCCTTAAGCCCAAGGGGGCTGCGCCGGCTAAAAAGAAGCAGCTATTCACCCAAGAAAAGGCGGAAACCAAGCAGGTACCAGTCGACAAGGACGGGTCCACTGACGCCACCTTCACCATAGGGACCAACCTCGAGCCCGAGCAAGAGAAGGCCCTAGTGAGGTTCCTGCGTGCGAACAAGAAGGTGTTCGCGTGGGAACCTGATCAGTTAGCAGGGGTCCCTAGGGATGTGATTGAGCATCACCTCAACGTGTGCCCCAATGTGCGCCCCGTGAAGCAGAAGGCGAGGCGGCAGTCCATTGAGAAACAGGCTTTCATCGTTCAAGAGACCCAGAAGCTAGAGGCAGCAGGAGTTATCCGCGAGGTCCACTACCCTGATTGGCTAGCTAATCCGGTCGTTATGCCAAAAAAGGGAGGAAAGGAGCGCATGTGTGTTGACTTCACCAACCTCAACAAGGCCTGCCGACAGGATCCATTTCCGCTCCCCCGCATTGACCAGATAGTCGACTCCACCGCAGAGTGTGACCTATTGTGCTTCCTAGATGCCTTCTCGGGCTATCACCAGATCAAGATGGCAGTAGAAGACGTGGAAACATGGCTTTCCTGACCCCGTGTGGAGTGCACTGCTATACGTGCATGCCATTTGGGTTGTGCAACGCAGGCGCGACCTTTCAGCGACTGATGCACATCGCCTTAGGCCAGCAGCTCGGGAGGAATGCTGAAGCTTACGTCGATGACATTGTGGTGAAGTCTCGTGAGGCAAGAACCCTGATACAGGACCTGGAAGAAACCTTTGCGAGCCTCGACGAAGTGGACCTACGGCTCAACCCGGGGAAGTGCGTGTTTGGAGTCCCCTCGGGCAAGCTCCTGTGTTTCCTCGTGTCCCACAGGGGCATCGAGGCCAACCCAGAGAAGGTCAGGGCAGTCGAAGACATGAGCCCGCCAAGGACCCTCAGAGAAATACAGAAGCTCACCGGTCGTGTAACTGCGCTGGGGCGCTTCATCTCCAAGCTGGGGGAACGAGCGCTGCCCTTCTTCAAGCTGATGAAGAAAAAGGGCCCCTTCGAATGGACTGAAGAGGCCAACAAGGCATGCCAAGACCTCAAGAGGTACCTTACCAGCCCACCAGTGATGGTAGCTCCGCGTCCTCGGGAGCCCCTGGTGTTCTACCTTGCGGCCACCCCCTACTCCGCTAGCGCAACCCTGGTGGCGGTCAGGGAGGAGCGTTGTGCCAAGGCCGAATCGACCGTTTGAACAGAAGCAAAGCAGAGCCAGGAGGGCCTCGCAAAGGCCGCAACCGTAGCCGGAAAGGAACAACCGCAGCAGGAGAACACACCCAGAACAGGAGAGGCCTCTTCATGCGACCAAGCGCTGGGAGCTCCGTCGTCTCAAGAGACGCCTCGACCTCTGGAGGACGCAAGCTGCACCCGCACCCTCAACCACGTCGAGCATCCCGTGTACTTCGTCAGCACGGTGCTACGGGGCGCAAGGGCACGATATCCCATACCCCAAAAACTCCTCCTCGCGCTACTAGTGGCCTCACGCAAGCTGCGCCACTACTTCCAAGGCCATCACATCATAGTCGTCTCAGCATACCCCTTGAAAAGAGTGCTCAGGAGCCCCAACTCATCTGGAAGGGTTGCTGAATGGAACATTGAACTACATGCATTTCAGCTAGAATTCAGTACGACCAGAGTCATCAAGGGAGCCGCACTTGCGGATTTCATGGCAGAATGGGCAGAAGCGCCGGGTCTTGAGTCAGGCGAAGACCGATCACTTTCCTCGCGAAGTGAAGCACTGGACGGCTGGGTCATGTACTTCGATGGGGTGTTCCCCCGACACGGTGCGGGAGCTGGCGCATTGCTCATATCCCCTACCAAGGACAAACTCTACTACGCCGTACAACTCTGCTTCCAGCATGGAGAAAAGGTCTCCAACAACATAGCGGAGTACGAAGGCCTGATATCAGGCTTGAAGGCTGCAATTGCCTTAGGGGTGAAGTGCCTCATCATCAAGGGCGATTTGCAGCTCCTCGTCAACTTCTCCAACAAGATATACGGGCCAAAGGAAGAGCACATGGAGGCCTACCTCACTGAGGTTCGCAAGATGGAGAAACAGTTCTGGGGGCTGGAGTTGCAGCATGTGCCTCGCGGCACCAATCCGGAGGCTAATGACATTTCCAAGAGGGCATCTAGGCGGCTGCCTCAGGAGCCAGGCGTCTTCGAGGAGCGGCTCTTCAAACTCTCGGCGGTGCCGTCACTGTCGAACACGGCGCAACCAAGGGAGGAGCTCCCTCAGCCGCCCGCCTCAGGAACCCCGGTCTGCGGCCTGGCCTCAAGGGCACGCCTGCTCCAGGTGTTGGGGCCTCAGGAAGGGTGTTGGATCCCGGAGCTCAAGAACTACCTGATGCAAGGGACTCTGCCGGAGAACGAGGAAGAAGATGAGCGTGTGGCGCGGCAGGCCACAGCTTATTGCATCAAGGATGGAGAGCTCTACAGGAAGCGACCAAATGACGTATCCCTACGTTGCATCTCCCAAGAGCAAGGGAAGGAGCTGCTGGCGGACATACATGGCGGAGACTGCGGGCACCACTCGTCGTCATGAACCCTCATCGGCAAGGTGTTCCGTAGTAGGTTCTACTGGCCCACGGCGCTCAACGACGCCGTTGAGCTGGTGAAGGCTTGCGAGGCCTGCCAGTTTCACGCTAAGCAGATCCATCAGGCTGCGGGAGGTCTACAGAATATACCCCTCTCATGGCCATTCGTAGTTTGGGGGCTGGACATTCTGGGCCTGTTTCCTCGAGCGCCAGGGGGCTATCACTACATGTACGTCGCTGTGGACAAGTTCACCAAGTGGGCTGAGGTGGAAGCCATCTGCACAATCCCGGCAGGCTCTGCGGTCAAGTTCATCAAGGGCCTCGTGAGCCGATTTGGGGTGCGCAACCGCATCATCACCGACAACGGTTCGTAATTCACCAGTAATCTCTTCAAAACATACTGTGCTAACCTTGGAACGCAGATATGCTACGCTTCGGTAGCACACCCCCAGAGCAACGGCCAGGTCGAGCGAGCCAACGCGGAGGTCCTGAGGGGCCTCAAAGCCAGGACCTTCAAGAAGAAGCTGGAGGCCTGTGGCAGGGGCTGGTACGATGAGCTCCAGTCCGTGCTGTGGTCAATCCGCACCACTGCGACCAAGCCGACTGGCGAGACCCCGTTCTTCCTCGTCTACGGGGCAGAGGCTGTTCTCCCTCACGAGGTCAGGCGTCGCTCCGCACGGGTCCTGGCGTTCGACGAGACGCGGTAGGACGCCATGCGGGGGACGGATCTCGTTATGGGGGAGGAACGCCGTCGAGAAGCCACACTGCGAGCGGCAAGGTATCAACAGGCGCTGTGACGATACCACTGCCGCAACATCCGCCCCAGAACTCTTGAGGTAGGGGATCTCGTGCTCAGACGGGTTCTCTCCAGGGAGGGGCTGCACAAGCTCTCTCCCATGTGGGAGGGCCCATTCAAGGTTGTTCATGTCTCCAGGTCTGGCTCCGCGCGCTTGGAGACCACGGAGGGGGTACCCATCCAGAACGCGTGGAACATTCAACATCTCCGGAGGTTCTACCCAGAGCGAGGCCTAGCGCCTAGGAAAGGCCCGGTGCCTGTGAAGAAGGCAAATGCCTGTGAAGCTGCCGTGTTTTGGGAAAGGCCCGGTGCCTGTGAAGAAGGCAAATGCCTGTGAAGCTGCCGCATTTCGGGAAAGGCCCGGTGCCTGTGAAGAAGGCCAATGCCTGTGAAGCTCGCCCCCCCGTGACACTCTCACGTAATAATGAGTGGGGCTGTACACGCCCCGGAGTCTCCGGAGTGCCGCCCTCGGGCCCCGGGGGCTCCCGCCCACGCCCAGTGGCAGCACTTAGCTCTGCGCTGGTGAGAAGACGTCGAAGACTAGAATAGGTGCCGGACGTGGCTGTTCCATTTGCTTTCCGCAGTTGGCTTGTTTATTCCCGTTTGAAGTTTTATTGGAGCTGTTGGCATTCCCGGCTTGTGACTCTTTATCTTTTTCACTCGCTTGCCTCGTTTTCTCTCGCACAAGTCTCGCAAGGGAGTTCGCGGGCGCCCTCGCGAGTGTTTTCTGCCCCGATCGTTTGGAGCTTTCCTATCCGAGTCCTCTGCGGGGGCACCCCTCCCAGTCCGTGCCCCACGGGCAACGCGACACAAGCACAGGACCTGGGCCGATCGCCCCCACAACCAAGACCGAAAGTTACCCCTCCTACTAATCCTTGCAGGGCACGAAGCGCATGGCAAGGCCACGGCCTAGGGAGGCGAGGACCGCGTCAAGCCTCACCGAGCTAAAATAATTCCCGCACATGGGTGCACGGCGCGGAAACACGGCGTAGAAATAGCGGAAGCGGCGCGATGGTTAACAGCAGCAGTTCTAACACGCCCCCGCGGGGCCCTATACCACCTTCTATTTCTGCGCAGGAAAAGAAGAAAAACAAAATGGGCGTGGTCCGTCCTGCACCAACCCACGGCGAAGGTTCGAGCTGCTCCTGGGGCTCAGGCGGATCCATCCTCTCGCTTCACCGGGGCGCGACGGCGGGCTGACCCGCTACCTTCACCCAGGCGGGCGCGACGGCGCGGGGCCTGGTCGCGGCCACCGCTGGAGGAGCTGCTGCCTGAGAGGGAGTCACCGAAGCTTAGCGAGCCCCGAGCACCGCCGCCTGTACGCCTGTCGCCGTCTTCATCCTGGTCGGTACCGGGGCTGGGCAGGCGGCCGCAGTCGTCGTCTTCGGGGCAGCACCTAGCACGGCAACCGTCTTCCCCGAAACCCTCACGTAGAGGGTGGCGTCGCCATCGAACTTGAAGTGCAGGGTACACCGCCGACTCAGGCCGCGCGCGCGGGCAAACGTTTGCCAGCCGCGGGTCAGGGCCCCATTCCCAGAGATGGAGAACTCCAGCAAAGCCCAGGAGGCCCTGCTGCAGCAGCCGTCTGCCTGGAGCCAGACGCCGCACCGGGCGCTGGTCGGCAGTTCACCTACGAAGAAACGGGGGAGCTGGAGCCGGGTGTTGGTTGGGTCCGCCGACCACACGACGAACTCTGGCAGCACCTCCGCAGAGCGAAAGCACGGCCTAGGGGGGCGCGCAGCCACGGCGTGCCCCCATAGGCAACTGGGCGCTCACCACCGCGCAGGGAGCCACCTCCATGGCCGCGGGAGGCCACTACGGTGACCGTGGAATACTTGCGAGGGCGGCCTCGGCCGCGCTTGGTCAGGGGGGGTCATGCCCTGCCTGACGGGCCTTTCCTTTCTCCGTGGCCGAGAATCTCTTTGGAGCCATGGGAACGACGAGTAGCCAAGAAGAAGAAAAGGAGCAGCAGGAAGGGATGAGCTGAAGGGGCTCGTGCAGCCCCGTACTTATAGCCAGAGGAGGCCAACCGCCAAGCACCACGATCGCAGGTAATCATGACCGGTTTCTCTGCATGCAGGGACTTGTCAAGTCGTGCGGTCGACGAGGCGTCATGGGGAAGGGCATACGCCCACGTCCAATCAATCGCCACGCGGCGCCCAAGGCCGCAGGCTATTGGGGCCCGCGGCGCTTCACGCTTGCCCCTTCGCTTCCCTGCTAGGCCAAGCCCGGGCGCGCCTTGGGCCCGGGGGCTACTGTCGGCGTCCTGGGAACGGGGGTCCCCAGACTTGCCTACCTGCGGCTTGCGGCGTGGCTCAAGTGGGGGCCCAGCGCGGCCCATCTTCATCAGCTCAAGCTCAAGACCCTCGCGAGGGGCCAAGCCTCGCGGGGCGGATGACCGGAAGCTTCCTCAGAGGAAGCCTCATCAGGCAGGCTCGCGAGGAGGCGGAGAGATCAAGGCAGGGGTACCTCGCGAGGAGCCCGTGACGCAAGCCATGACGATCGAGACCAGGCGGGCGCCGTCCTGCGCAGTGTCCTTGTTTCCCCTTTTGTGCAAAGGGGGCAAGCACATGCCAAGGCATCGCGCAAAGGTTACCATTCCGGTGCAACGAGACCAAGACCAGTAGAGCGGCAGGACGGAGGTCACCGTGGATCCCAAGACGGCATCATCACCAATGCTTTTGGCAGCCAAAGACCACCTTTGGTTAGGATGACTTGTACTAGATGTTCCCCTTCAAAATGGCCAATTGTTGGCGCCCTTCCCACTCATTATTTGGGGGAGAGGCCTAGGGCCTTTATAAATAGAGCTAGCCACGACAGAGTAGAAGGAGGACATCTAGATATCTGGTAGAGCCCTAGCAGAGAGAGAGAGAGGCGACTGAACTCACCCAAATAGTTCATTTCCTCCGTTTTGCGGTACGCCACACCCCTCCCGATCAACAGGACCCCTGTTTCGACCGTAGGAGGTCCGTTTCCTCCGTGTTGCGGTACGCCACACCCCTCCCGATTAACAGGACCCCCGTTTCGACCAAAGGAGGTCCGTTTCCTCCGTTCTGCGGTACGCTAGGCCTCGTTTCCATCGCCTGTTCCGTCCAAGCCCTCCCGATGAACACGACCACGCATTCCGTTCCGACCCAGCCGGTTGGCTCCCACACGTTCCATTGCCTCCCGATGAACACGACGCATTCCATTGCCTCCCGATGAACACGACACATTCTGTTGCCTCCCGATGAACACGACACATTCCGTTGCCTCCCCATGAACACGACGCATTCCATTGCCTCCCCATGAACACAACGACGACGCTATTTCTCCGTTCCGACCCAGCCATGTACACGAGCCCTCGCCGTACGTATGCGCGAGTAGGCGTTCGAGACCCCGCCCGTATGTACACATACGTGGCCATATTTTCTTTCTTGCACCTTGGCCGATGTATACGTGTACAGGCTACGTGCGCGCCTCTATTACGACACGTGCCCGCCTCTACATCCACCAGTATATATGTACGTACACGTTCGCGACCAGAATGACAATGCTACGTACGTTTCGACCAGGTGGGTCCCGGCCGTTAGGCACTTCCTTGCGTGCGAAGATGTAGCTGGTGGGTCCCACCAGTCAGGGGGGTGAATCATTTTTTTTGGACGCACTTCCTTGCATGCGAAGATGTAGCTGGTGGGTCCCAGCAGTCAGGGGGAAACGTTTTTTTCGTGAAATACAGTGGCCCGTCCGGTGGGTCCCAGCTATCAGGTGGAGGAATCATTATTTTGCGCGTAATAAGGAGGCACTTCCTTGCTGCGGCCATGGACCCAGCTGTCAGCCTCTCCACGTACAGTCCACGTCTGGTGGAAGTTGTTCCTTGACCACGTTGACCACGCCGCGCCGAGAGCACCAGGGCTATGGACGACGGCGAGGCCTAGGAAGGGGACAACGCGGAGCCGGGGAAGACGCGGCAGTGGAAGCCCGCGCGGAGTGGAGTACGAGGGTTCACTGGTTCGGCTGCGGTGTGAGGTTGCCGTCGCCGTAGGGCCTGGCCAGCGGTGGGAATAGTAGGGGGCGGTGAGGCCTCCGCGGCAGCACATCCGACCACGGGAGGCAGGAGCATGCGGCACGACCGGCGCTGCTTTGGGCGGCTGGAGCAAGAAGACCAGAGGTTGAAGAAGCACTACGGCCGTTGGATGGACATCGTACGGTCACTAGAGCTAGAATCATTTATATTGACTAAGTTGACAAAGCCCGTCCCCGTCAACTTAGTAGGCCCACAAGTCAGCCTCCCACCAAGGTGGGTCCCAGCTAGTAGGGGGTATTCAATTTTTTGTGCGTAATAAGGAGGCACTTCCGATGGGACCGAGCTGACAGCAGGGGGAACATTTTTTCACGAAATACGGTGGCCCGTTGGGTGGGTCCCAGCAGTCAGGGGCAAACATTTTTTCGTGAAATACTGTTGGGCGTCCGGTGGGTCCCTGCTGTCAAGTGGAGGAATAATTATTTTCCGCGTAATAAGGAGGCACTTCCTTGCGGCTGCCGTGGACCCAGCTGTCAGCCTCTCCACGTACAGTATTCTTCCGATGGAATTCGGTCGTTGACCACATTGACCACGCCGCGCCGAGAGCACCATGGCGGTGGACGACGGCGAGGCCTAGGAAGGGGACGACGAGGAGCCGGGGAAGACGCGGCAGTGGATGCCCACGCGGAGAGGAGTACGAGGGTTCACTGGTTCGGCTGCGCTGCCGTCGCCCCAGAATAACAGGGGGTGTGGGTGAGTGGAGTGGAGGGATGGCCTGGCCAGCGGTGGGAGTAGTATGGGGGCAGTGAGGCCTCCGTGGCAGCACAGCCGGCCACGGGAGGCAGGAGCAGGCGGCACGACCGGCACTGCTTTGGGCGGCTGGAGCAAGAAGACCAGAGGTTGAAGATGCACTACGGCCGTTGGATGGACATCGTACGGTCAGTCGAGCTAGAATCGTGCATATTGACTAAGTTGACAAAGCCCTTCATCCCCGTCAACTTAGTAGGCCCACTATACAGGGTCCCAGCTAGCAGGGGGAGTATTCATTTTTTTGTGCGTAATAAGGAGGCACTTCCTCGCGTGCGAAGATATAGCTGGTGGGTCCGAGCTGTCAGCTGCGGTAACGTTTTTTTCGCGAAATACAGAGGCCCTTTCGGTGGGTCCCAGATGTCAGGTGGAGGAATCATTATTTTGCGCGTAATAAGGAGGCATTTCCTTGCGTGCGGCCGTGGACCCAGCTGTCAGCCTCTCCACGTACAGTCCACTTCAGATGCATGTCGGTCGTTGTCCACGTTGACCACACCACGCCGAGAGCACCAGGGCGGTGGATGACGGCGAGGCCTAGGAAGGGAATGACACGGAGGCAGGGAAGACTCGGCAGTTGTTTTTGTTTCCCACGCGGAGGGGAGTACGACTGTACGAGGGTTTACTGGTTCGTCCGCCGTCGCCAGAGAATAACAGCGGGTGTGGGTGAGTAGAGGGATGGCTAGGCCAGCGATGGGAGTACGGTGGGGCGGTGAGGCCTGCGCGGCAGCACAACCGGCCGTGGGGAGGAGGTAGCAGGCAGTCCCGCCGGCGCTTGTTTGAGCGGCTGGAGCAGGAAGAGCAGAGATTGAAGAAGCACGACGGCCATTGGATGGACATCCAACAGTATATAGGCCATCTGTGGAAAGCCTCAAATCTGTCGAAAACAGCAAACAACCCATCTGCCATTATTTCAAATAATTTATAGCCCATTTGCTAATTCTTACGGGTTTTTTGGAGCTCATATTCTTTTTGTTACCATTACAGCCCATATTGTGGCCACGGTTAAAAAATTATATGAAATTTTGCATATGTCGGTGCGGTCTGAACTGTTTTTAATCCCGAAATTTTGAGTCACATTCAGACTGATTTTAAAAATAAATGTATATCAATATAAAATCCAATAAATTGTCCGCGCATAAAAATAAATGCAATTTAAAATCTCAAAATGAAAAAAAATATTTGAAACTAATTGCCGGTTTGATGTGTTTTAAAAATGCACAGCGCATTTTCTCATTACTGATAGGCCATTTTCTCCGCCAGCCGAATGAAGCTCTCCTCGTCTTGAATGATTTGCAGCCCAACAGGCCTGATAAAGCGACTTACTTGACAAATCACAAAAAAACTGGGCTAGCCATTTTCAGAAAGAAAAAAAACTACTGGGCTGGTCTATGGTAAACACAAAAGAAAAGGCTGTCTAGACAGAACAGAGTGTCCTTCACAGCCCAGTTGACACCCTGCTTCCGCCTCAAAAACAAATTAGATAAATGCCACTCCAATTATGGCGATTCATAAAAATGCCAGTGCGATTTCCAAACTTTGAAAAATGCCACTGCAATTTTTGCAAACTTTGAAAAACGCCACTGCGGTTTGCAAACTTTGAAAAACGCCACTCCAGACTTCGAAAAATGCCACTAGAAATGGCATGAAATGGCATTTTTCAAAGTTTGGAAATTGCAGTGGCATTTCTCGGATACACCAGATTTGGAGTGGCATTTATCAAATTAACCCAAAACAAAAATAACTGGGCGAGCTGCTGGGTCCCTGGTGTCAGCCGCTCGTTATGCAATTCTCTTGTTTATTGACTACGTTGACAATGGCATGGGACCCAGGTGTCAGAAATCCACTAGGAGGAGCCATTTTTTTATTGGCTTGAAATAAGGAGGCGCTTGCTTGCGTACTTCCATGACCTTGGCGGGTCCCTGCTGTCATCCTCTCCATGTACAATCATCTCCTGATTGTGTACGCATCAACTTGCTAGGCCCACAAGTCATCCTCTAAACCCGTGGATGACAAATACAACTCATTTAAAAAAAATAACAGCCCATTCCATACGTTCAAACGGAAAGTTCAACATTCAGAGCAAAGTAACAGGTCTGATCCACATATAGAGTACTGAACTTCCACGTTGACAACCATCATAGCCAAGTTAACTATCTACTCCCACTAATACTCTAGTAGAGTACAAGTACTAACTTACTCTTAGCTAACTAGACGATGCCGACCGCCATCTGTGGTACACGCTAAACGCCGGCACCGGCGTCGTGTGCCTCGCCTCGGACTTGCAAGAGGTGCGATAGGGTGTGTTGCTCGCGTGCGTTGGCCCTTTCCATGCCGGCGTGGTCCACCGAACCTTCGGCTTCCAAGCGGGAAACCCACTTGACGAGCTGGTAGTAAAAACCAGCGTCGCGAACGCGTGCGTGCCCGACAGCCTCCAGGGCTATTTGCTGGGCCCTGGCCTCCACGTAGTCGGCCCAGTTGTGGGCGCTCTACTCGCGACTTAGAGCGTCGGTGCGTTGCTGCTCCATGTCCCGCTGGCGGCGCAAATCGGCGATACGCTGCTCCTCCGCCAGGTGGTCGCGCTCCAACAACTCCTGCTCCTCTGCCATGCAGTCGCGCTCCGACAACTCCTCGATCTCCGCATTGCCATCTAAAGACAGATAGAATGCCTCCTCCCTCCGTCTGCCTTCCGGTGAAAACCCAAACACTACTTCCGGCGGTGACCGCCTCCGGCGTCGCCTACCGCGGACGGGCGGGGGCATGGCGGACGTGGCGAGCGACGTCGGCCCGGTGGGGGCTTATGAGGATATGGCGAGTTGGGTCACGGTGGCACCGGAGAAGGCTGGGAAACAGTACTTATAGGCGGAAGGTAGCGCGACGGTCATCAGAATTCAATGCATAATGGCTTAGCGCGCTAGATTGCCGTGAAAAACTAGAGAAACTGAAATTATGACTGTGTCATCCCGTCCCGTCTGGGACGCACGCCGGGATGGCGGTCAAATGAGTGCACTTAAATCATCTCCCTCCTTGTCAATAATGATTCCACGGATTTAAAAAGCCCGCAACAATTAAAGTGTATCTTTTTTCGCATCAGTTAGCTGCCTTAAGTACGGCCGGCTGCATGCAGGCACTCAGAATCGCTCGCAGGCAGTACATGAAGCAGCATGCAACGAGTCGCAACCGAGGGCACGCATGCAGCCACTTAAATCGCTGGAATTAATTAGGCTTAAACTTCTACATGCCGTTAATTATTGCCATGCTTTGGTCTTGCTGCTTTGCTCACGGGACTAATAAACCCGGACGGAGGGAGTACCTTGGTTGGTGAGAGGTTTGAATTAAGTCGTGCAAACCGGAAAGGAGGTACTAGTACGTGTGTGATCCGCTATTTATTCATGTAGGATCGAGTAGGTCGTTTCTTGAATTGAGCCTTGCAAACCGGAAAGGAGGTAGTACGTGCGTGATCCGCTATTTATCCGTGTAGGATCGATAGTGTAGCTTGTCAGTTTCTTCAGAGGTAGGCATT